>NC_067399.1:440297516-440917516 GCF_016432865.1 Antechinus flavipes
ATGAATGTTGAAAATTATGTGTATGTTTTGAAAATAAAAAGCTTTAATAATAATAATAAAAGAATTCTGCTCCAATGTAGTGACTCATCATATCACCAGAAGAATGATAACAGAACATGCTTCCCATTTCTTAGAAGAGAGGTAATGGATTATAGTTGCAGAATGAGGCATATATAATTAGAACAAAACATGATCGACATGTGAAGTTGTTTGACCATATTTAAAAGGAGTGTATTTATTTGGGAAGGGGGAAAGATATGACATGAGGGAGAGTGATAATGATTTTTTAAAAAGGATTGTCAAGGAAACATTAAAATGTTCACTCTAAAAAACAGTAGTTTGGCAGAGGACACACACAGGGCACTGTTGGTAGGTAATTAATGTTAAAATGTAATTGCACATTTAAGAAAGAAAAAAAGGTATATAATGGAAATTCATGGTTTCTTATGAAAGCCTCTTTTTCTCTTTTTGCTACATGGAAATGTATTATTCAAGTTAATAAAAAAAATTTTAAGGAAAAAAAGTAAGATAATATAGCTATATTTGGAATTGTTTTTGTTCACTTGTGTTCAACTTTTTGAAACTCCATTTAGGGTTTTATTGGCAAAAATACTGGAGTGGTTTGCCATTTCCTTCTCCAACTCATTTTACAGATGAGGAATTATGAGGAAACTGAGTAAACAGATTAAGTGACTAGTTTAGGGTCACATAGTGAGTGTCTAAGGCTGGATTTGAACTCAGGAAGAAATATCTTCCTGACCTCAGACTTAAAAGTTGTCTCTATTGCTTCATTTAGTTACTCCCATATTTGGAATCCATAATGTAAATATTAAAGTTATCAGTAAAACTTATTTTAAAAAATACGACCAAAGTCCTCTCGTTATAGACTCCAACTGAATCACTGACAGTGCTAGAAAAGATTTTAGAGATCAAGTAATTCAACCCCCTCTGAATTCCAGAGTGGGTTAAGCATCTTAGTCAAGGTCACAGAGGTTGAAAGTGGTAATTCCCATTATATGAATCCAAATCCAATCTTTCCACTGTATAATACAAGCCTTGTTCAGTGAGACTAGCAATATTGGTCATATGGGGCTATGTGGCACTAAAAATCCATACCCCCTAAAGCTGTTTGTAGTTCCACCATTAAAGAGTTAATTTCTTTGGATTAAAGGATTGATCAGAGTGTCAAGAGATTTAGAGCTGGAAAAGATCTTAATGTCTGTTTTAACTCAATTTACAGATTAGGAAATGGAGGCCCAGAGAGGCTGACTTGTCCAAAGTGTTTTCCAAAGTACATTTCCATGTACTATTGTATATAATGGTAGAGTGGATGGAGAGACTGTCTCTGGGAATTGAGACAGATTCTAGTTTGGGCTTGAACACTTTTACGGTGTCACTTTGAGGCAGTTTTATCACAGTTCTGGAATGGAAGGGCTCTGAAGATGTGGACAGGACTAATATTGGCTGGGGATACAAAGAAAGATAAAATACAGTTCCTGCTCTCCAGGAGCTCCCAATCTAATTTAAATAACATGTAAAAACAAGCTATATACGGGATATATAGGAATAGATATACAAATTCAACAGAGAAATAATCAACAGAAGAAACGCACTAGACCTGAGTCCTAAGGTCTATGTCAGGGATGAATAGAGAACCTTATATCCTAATTCTGGGCTGACTTAGTCTCCCCGACACCACACCTAACAACAAATAGACGCCTTCATTAGGGAAGAAGGTTCCCCCTCCCCTTTTCTCCTGCTCTGTGACGTCAGCAGACTGGACTTTTACCTTTTTGTGACGTCGGAGCCGAGGATCGGGGGTATAGGGACCTGTAGGGAATCCTTACATTCAGGTCCACGTGTGGGGCCCTCAGTGTGGGAGTAGGGGACTGTTCTGGTCTTCTCAGGGTGGGTGGCGGGGAGCTCCCCGGGCCCGGACCCGGGCAGGGTATAGGGACGGGTCTGGGGGAAGCATCATGCGGCGAAGCCCCAGACCCGGTTCGGCTGCACCATCCCACAAACACAACCCGGATTTCTACAGCGATCGCAGCAACAGCTCAGTGAGCGCCACCTCCCGGGACAGTGGCTCTCGCAGGTAGGGCCAGAATGTGCCAGAAAGAGGGCGGGTGCCAAGGTGGAAGAGAGGCCCTCCAGACCGCACAGGTGGGGGGCGGAAACTCTAGGGGAGAAAAGAGAGTCCGGAAGGCGGCGGGGAGCAGGACCTGAAGTGGGGAAGATACAGGGGCCCGCCAGGGGGCGGGGTCCATCAGCGGCTTAGCATCCTGTGTTCAGAGGCAGCCGGAGGTCACAGGTGGGCTGGAAGCTGTCTACAGAATCCTGCAGTCCCCAGCCGGGCGGAGCCGGCGGTCTGTGGCTGAGCTCCGGTAAGAGCAAAGGGATATTCTCGGGGGGTGGGGGACAGGGCCCGGTGGAGGCCTCGGACAGTACCGGGCTCTGCTTTCCTCAGCAGCAACAGCCGCAGTAGCAGGAGCAGCCACGGAGCCCTGCAGCCTCCACCTCTCACCCATGGAGCTTTCCCGGGACCCTCCCGTCCAGCGGCAATCGAAGAGCCTGACGAGTACGACAGCCCCTGACCCCTACCCCAATCCCACTGAGACGTCTACCCTGTCTCTGACCCCCTAAAATCCGACGCCCGATCAGATGCCGACCCCTCAATCCATCTGTCCTTCCTGCACCCCAGCCCTTGTCCTCCAGGCGCTGGGATTTTTTCCCGCCGTGTTTGGAGAAGTCGTGGGAGCCTTCTGCCGGTGCGGGTGAGTGGGGGGAGCACGTGGTGAGGGGAGGAGGGAGGATTGGTGGTGGAGCAGGGCCGGGGTTGTAAGGGAGGACTACGGGAAGAGCGGAAAGGAAAGCAGTGGAGGCTGGCGGGGAGCGCTGGCGAGGCAGAGCCGGGGAGGGGGACAGAGAAAGAGGATCCAGGAGGAGACAAGCAAAGGGGGCGGGGCCATAGGGAAGGGGGAGGGGCCAGAGCGGGAAGAGAGACCTGGACCATTTTGGGAGGAGGCGCCAAAGCGGGTGGGAAGGAGGAATCGGGGCATCTGGAAGCGAAGAACCAGAAGCAGGTAGGGGAGGAGCCGAGTCGAGGTGCGCGGGGAAGGAATCTGAGGCTGGGGGAAGAGAAGCCTGAGGCGGGTAGGGGAAGAGGCTGGGCTAGGGCTAGAGCCCTGTAGAGCAGGCGGTGGGAAAGAGCCAGGGACAGGTAGGGGGGAGGGAGCAGGAGAAGGGCTAGGGAGGATTTGAGGCAGGTAGAGGGGGAGGAGAAGGGAGGGAGGGAGAGGGCAGGAAGGCTGGGGAGGAGCCGAGGCAGGTAGAGCAGGCCTTCTTCCCTTAATCCCTCCCTCGTTCCCTCGCTCCCTGTTGGTCTCTGCACCAGGGAGGTGCGTTCTCTCCGCTTCCTGCTTACAGCCTTGCTATTCTTCAGTGTCTTCACCGCTGGTGAGGGGACAACTCTCAAAGGGTCCTTCAGGGCAAGGGGTGGGGGTGAGGAACTTGGCTCAGAGCCCCCAGCGCACCAGGAACAAACTTTTAGGGAAGCAGAGGCAGAGCTTCAGGGATAAGACAGCCCCATCTCCCATCCCTGCTCCTCAGGTTGACTCTGGAACCTTCCTGGGAAGGAAATCTTCCCGTCCAATTCCCAGACTAGGACATTTTGTAGCCTTCATGTCTAATCAGGCGAGCCTTCAGCACTGGAGTCCTGGGCCCTTTTGCCCTCCAAGTCCTCAGGCTTTTTAGTCCCTGAGCTCCTGAGCCTTCGACCCCTGATTCCCTGAACTTGATTCTCTCTCTGCAGTAGTATGGGGTGCACTTCTGTATTTTGCCCCTGTCTGGGATGAGGTGAGTGATTCTGATGATAGCAGGGATGGGGAGGAGATGGGGAGGGCTGGGGAGACAATTTGGAGAAAGGTGATGGAGGCTGAGCTGTGTTCCACCTTTTCCCCTAGGAAACCAAGGAGTTCCTGACTCTGAGGTGAAGGCTGGGGCCTAGGGAAAACTTGGTGGGTCCTGTGGGAGGGCTCATCCTTATATACATCCCTGGGGGATTGGGGGCTTGCCCTTTGTCCCATGCTCCCACCCTATGCTCCTGCCTCCTGTTCCCTGCCTTTTGCTCTCCTACCCCCCCCTTTGCAGTGAGTACCATGAGAGAGTTCACTCCCAGGGTCTGCAGCTGCAACAACTCCAGGCTGAGCTTGACAAACTCCACACTGATGTGTCCAGCATCCGGGCGGCCAACAGTGAGGTAAGCACTGGTCCTAATAGAACTGTCCCACACCTTAGTCCTCCACACCCCAGAGGCCAAACCCAGCTGGTCCTTCCCTCCCCATCTCTCCCCAGAGGGTGGCCCAGCTCGTGTTCCAGAGGCTGAATGAAGATTTTGTGCAAAAACCTGACTATGCGCTGAGTTCCGTGGGTGAGACTACCTAAGACAGAGATGCCCAGGGAAAGAGAGAGAGACACACCCGGAGAGATAGAACCCCCGAGACAGAGTCATATGGAAACATAATTCTCCCATTCCCTTATGCTCATCTCTGAACCCAGACCCTTTGTCGGTTACAGGGGCTTCCATTGACCTAGACAAGACATCACATGACTATGAGGACAGGGACACAGCTTATTTCTGGAATCGGTTCAGCTTCTGGAATTATGCCAAGCCCCCCACAGTCATCCTGGAGGTATGAGGGGAACCTGGAACCCTTCAGAAGAGAGTAGGGTGGGCACTGGAGGACCCTGGGAGGAATTGGGACCAGCCTCATTTCTAAGTCAAGGTAACCCTCCGATTGGGAAGGGAGGAAGGGGGAAGGTCTGTGAAGCTGAAAATCAAAAGTGAAGGAAGATACTTGTGGATGAGGCAGAGGATAGAGATGGGGCATTAGGGGATCTATGTGGCAGGTTCATGGAGATCCCTTTTAGGCATTCCAGACTGGTAGTGGGTTCTAATGTAAAGGGTCCTGGATTCAAATTCAGACATTTTCTGTGTTACCTTGGCAAGTTGCTGCCTCAGTTTTCCCATCTATAAAAATGGGAAAAAAATACCACCTACCTCCTGGGATGATTGAAAGGATTAAATGAGGTAGGATGTGCTTTACAAAGCTCAAAGTACTCTGTAAATGATGAATGTGTCAGTTTTTTAATCCTTAAAATGAGAGAACTGACAGATGTTCTCCAAGGAATCTTGCATCACTAAATCCTGTGGTCCTGAGTTAGTGACCTGATGCTATATGTCTGTCATCCCTTCTCCAGCCCGATGTCTTTCCTGGGAACTGCTGGGCCTTCCAGGGTACTAAGGGCCAGGTAGTCATTCGACTGCCTGGCCGAGTTCAGCTAAGCGACATCACCCTGCAGCACCCCCCACCGAGCGTGGCTCACATTGGAGGTGCTAGCAGTGCCCCCAAGGATTTTGCGGTCTATGTGAGTAGGGCCAAGGACTGGTCTGCAAAGCTCCCCGCCTTTCCGGCCCCTAAGGGGAACTGATGAAGTTGCTGCTGGGGAATGATACCATGGGGCTATGAGACTGACACATCTTAGATATTTTCCTTGATTCCCATTATGTCTCTATTATTACCCCAGGGCCTCCAGGGAGATGACAAGACTGAAATTCTCTTGGGAAAATTCACCTTTGATGTGGAGAAATCTGAGATTCAGACCTTCCATCTGAAGGTGAGGAAAGGACTGGGGAGGAGATTGGGAAGTGGGCTAAAGGATTATCCAGAAGGGCTGTCTCCCTGTCCCTTCAGACTAATGCGTTCAGAGTAAGATCTGAGATTCTAACCAATGTCCTTCCCAGAATGAGCCCCCCCTGGCCTTCCCAAAGGTGAAGATACAGATACTCAGCAACTGGGGACACCCACGTTTCACCTGCTTATACCGGGTGCGGGCCCATGGGCTTCGGAGTCATGATATGCAGGGAGAAGATAGCAGGACTAAGGGCGAACCTGTTACTATTCCTCATTAAACCTCCTGCTAAATTCCACAAGAGCTGATTTCAAGGATCTCTTCATGGGAAGCTAGAGACTGGGGGATTAGGTCTGTGGGTATCTAATTCTTTCTTTGAAACAAATCCACCTAGATTTCACTCTAGAGAAAACTACCTATTTCCCTTCATGTCTTTCTAGGGCTCTTCTGTCAAAGTATAATATTGTAAAAGTCAAGTGGATCAGTCCTCTTCTATTTAACTTTTTAAACATTCTGTGAACTTTTTTTCTTCTTTTCATCCATAGTCTGTGGTCATTGTTCTTTACCTATCACTATTCCCATAGCCCTGGATGTCATGGAAACAATGCTCTTACCTTTCTTGGGCCAAAGCTCATTCCCCTCATATTTTATTTTCACACAATCTCTAGCAAATTATCTCATCTTTACAAGTTTCAGCCCTCACTCACACACTCAGAGGATGAGTACAATATCCATTACTAATATCCCCTCCAATAGTTAGCTATGGTTAAGGATCTGTACCCTCAAATTTCTGATTTCAAAATCAAAAAAAAAAAATGTTCTTTGCTTTACAGTGAATGCTTTGGTTTTTATTCCTCATAGACTCAACATTAAAACCTGCTGTCACAGGAATCTACACATAGTGGTAGAAGAGATATACTCAAATGAATTGTGGCCAATAACCATAACCATAAGGAGTTCAGTTCTTTTCAAATTTTGCATGCAAATGGGCATAGTCATTGTAATGCATTAGTCACCTGGGCCAATTTTTTTATTTTTAAATCCCATCCATTCTCCAGAAATCCTAAAATCTATGCGAAATAATATACTCACCCAAAACTACTTGAAAGAACATCGATTTGGATTTATGAAAAATGTAGGTCTAATTGCAGCCCCCCTGCATTTTCCAAAGGTTTATTAGCTCCTAAGAGATTTTCCCATATTTTTTGCCTTGCGAATGCACTAACTACAGAATGTCTCAGGTTTGAGTCTTTTTGCTTTTCAGATCCAATTCAATAAGTTTCCTATAGTCAGTCCCATTCCCCACAATACAAATGTGTACCTATTACTATTTTCCCTAGTAATCCTCCCAGCTTTGATCTTCGTGGGAATGAGGAAAGTAATGTCTCAGCAGAAAGCCAGGCATCTATTAATGCAGTCACAACCCCTTCTCCTCCTCCCCGCCCCCAAAGGCTGAAAGCAGGTCTGGAGCTGTGCTATGTAGTATTGGCAATGAACTATCCAGTCTCTGCTCCAAAGGAACTTAAAGGCAACTTGAGTTCACAGGATATAAGGCTGGAAAAGACTTAAGAGATTATATATGGATAATAGTAATGCAGCTGGATGAGGGACATACCAATTATACTTCATTACGGGGCGGGCGGGTGGGGGTACAAATGGACAGTCATGGGATCAGTAGATAGTCTTCTTTGTAAGAGCAAGGTTCATAGAACAAGATAATAGATTCAGAGCTACGTTTTCTAATTCCTTCTCCCAGTTGATACAGCATGAGAAAATAAGCCTGAGATTTAACAATCAAAAAACTTGGATGCAAATCCCAGGTTTGCTATTTTCTGTGTGGGCCTGAGCTTTGAGAGTATTGTGCTGGTAAACACACTCATATACATTCCTGTTTAATTTAGCACATTTTGGTCTTGGGCAGAAATTCCCTATGATTCACTTCATTGGCTGAGGCAGATCACCAATTCACTCAGCTGAGGCTAATCCAATAGAATCTTCAAAATTTGTCAAGACCAATTGGAAAGGACCAAGTGTTGCCAGAACTTCCAATAAGGTCTCACATCTTGGCACTACAGTGAAGCTTGAGTGATGTTTGGCCTTGGAAACTGACCAAAACTGCTTCTAGACTTGGCATAATTATGGAGTTCTTATAATTGCTGCACTGTAGCATTTTGGGCTCCTAGGACTGAAAGGCTGGCTAGTTCCCTCCTTTAAAATATCTTGTTTCTATTTTTAGTTATATGAAAAAATGCTCTAAATCAATGCTGATCAGAGAAATGCAAATTAAGACAACTCTGAGATACCATTACATACCTCTCAGATTGGCTAGGATGACAGGAAAAGATAACATGTTGGAGGGGATGTGGGAAAACTGGGACACTTTGATTCATTGTTGGTGGAATTGTGAACAAATCCAACTATTCTGGAGAGCAATCTGGAATTAGGCTCAAAAAGTTATCAAACTGTGCATACCCTTTGATCCAGCAGTGTTTCTACTGGGCTTATAGCCCAAAGAAATACTAAAGAAGGGAAAGGGACCTGTATGTGCAAAAATGTCTGGCCGCCCTTTCTGTAATGGCTAGAAACTGGAAATTAAATGGATTCCTATCAATTGGAAGAATGGTTGGGTAAATTGTGGTATATGAATGTTATGGAATATTATTATTCTGTAAGAAATGACCAGCAGGATGAGAGACTTGAACTGATCCTAAGTGAAATGAGCAGAACCAGGAGATCACTGTACATTTCAACAATACCATATAAGGATATATTCTGATGGACATGGTTCTCTTCAACAATGAGATTGATGAGGTTTAGATTTGGGATTCCCAAATGAAATTAGGATTTCTGGTGGTCAGGGAGTTAAATGAGGTCTAGTGGCAGCTCGAGTCCCCTGTAAAGGAACTTAGACCCAAAAACCTAGATTGATAAAAGCTTTATTATGGAGATTGGAAGTAAGGTTAAAGTCTAGTTAAGGAAATAAGTGAGGATAAAGAGAGGAGGACACTGGAAACAGTATTCCAGTGGACAGAGAGTCTTTGGGGTGCCAGGCATAGTGATGTTAGACCCTCTGCAAAGAGGTTTTAGTCTGGCTTTTTTATAAAAGGGGTTTTAGCTACAAACTGAAGGGGGCTCCTGGGTAGAGTCCCAGTTTGGCTCCTCCCTGGGTTTCAGCTAGGGTTAGAATTTTCGGGAGGAGCTGACCCCACCCAGATAACAAAGATGAAACTCTGCTTGGGGTGAAGTCCTCTCATTGAGGCAGAGTCAAAAGAGGTTTTCTTCTTTAAGGATTTTCAGTTTGGGAGTTCCCTCTTCAAGATGAACCAAATCAATTCCAATTCAGTAATGAAAATCAGCTACACCCAGTGAAAGAACTATGGAAAAAGAGAGTGGACCACAAATAAAGCATTTCCACTCCTGTTATTGTCCGCTTGCATTTTTGTTAAGCATTTCCACTCCTGTTATTGTCCGCTTGCATTTTTGTTTTCCTTCTCAGGTTATTTTTACCTTAATTTTATATCTGATTTCTCTTATGCAACAAGATAATTGTATAAATATGTATACATATATTTAACATGTCTATCTGCCATCTAGAGGAGGGGTGGGGAGGAGGGAAAAAGTTGGAACAGAAGGTTTTGCAAGGGTCAATGCTGAAAAATTACCCATGCATATGTCTTATAAATAAAACGCTAAAAAAAGGGGAAAAAAAAAAAAAAAGCTTGTTTCTGCCTCTTGTAGTTACCTACCATTGCCTGAGAGCCCCAGTAAAACATAAAAATTTCTAGGCCTGGAATAAAAGATTAGGTTGCATTGCTCTGGCTTGCATTCTCAAGCAAGTCAGTTGCTTTAATGAAACATGTTCTCCTAGTGTAAATTTGGATAAACACTTGCACTCTCTCATAGTATTGTCATAGGAAAAGTACTCTCTAAACTTCAAGTAACCAAAGTGTTAGTTTATGTTATGCCCTAACTACACTCAGCTTCCACTGAAGCCTCCACTGAACCTCTCAGTTCAAAGTATCCTTGAAGCCATCTAATTCTACACCCAAAGAACCCTTTAACATACCCAGCATGATGGTCATTCATCATCCCATTTCCCTTCTGAAAAGAGCACACAGCCTTTGCATATACATACAAAGAGCTCTGCTATGCACAACAAATGGGCCCAAACAGCAGCATTCAACATGCTCTTACACATGGTCTTGACCAAGAATAATTCATTCCCCTGGGCCTTCACCAGAACAGGTAAACAGAAATTCAGTTTTGATTGATCTTTATTAAAAGCATAGGGAATGTGTGTACATGATAAGAGGAATGCAAAATTAGCATAATGTATACAAATATAAAAGGTAAAAAATGTGCTAGGGTCAGGCTGGCTTGAGAACGATTGGCCTATAGTATACATATACATATAACCCAAAGCAGTAAGCAAAAATGTCCACCACCTCGGACAGAAGCTCTGTCTCTCCTCCCACAGAAATGAGGCAGAGACATACTCATGTGCAGAAAGAGTCAGTGCTGTGGTCGATTAGTTCTTTGAGATTGGGGCTGGAGCTGGGTCCTTGGCAGGTTGCACTGGGGCCTTGTGGGGGGCCAAGCCCTTTGCCTTATAATAAGACACGAGCTGCTGGGGTATCTCTGCAAGGACTGCTTGGGCCAGTGCCTCCCGAGGGGCCTGTGGGAGGGAGAGATGGCAAGTAAGAGATTAGCTGATCCTTTTCTCAATCTAAGGTTGAAATCTTCCCTCAAACTACAAAGCTCATCCCCTTGGCTCACATTTTGAAACTGGCGGAAAGGCACAAACTGGACGACGTCTCGGGCAACAGCCTCTCCACTTCGGGAACGCAAGGGACCCCCATCCCCATCCAGCATCTCCATGGCCGTGAAGTCAGCACCCCCGACACCCACGATGATGACAGACATGGGCAGGCGTGAGGCCTGGACCACGGCCTCCTTCGTAGCTTCAACATCTGACACGGCCCCATCAGTCAGCAAGAGCAGCACAAAGTATTGCTGAAGAGTCCAAACCATGAGTATCAAGAGGAGTTTTATCCTCAAAAGTCATCCCATCCTGCTCATTTAGCACAGGACACCCCACGAGCCAGGGGCCCTTCTCACCGAAGCAGTTCCCTGCTGTGCAGCCTGAGCGGCAAATCGGGCGACATGGTTGATAATTGGGGCAAAATTTGTGGGGCCATAGAGTCGGACTTGGGGCAGGGCCTGGCGATAGGCATCTACAATGCCCTGGATGCCTAGAGAATGGCAAGAGGTGAAGGAGGAACATGGATTTGGGAGGCAGAGAGAAGCTAAGCTGAGGATAAAATTTTACCTGAGCAGTAAGGGTTGCTGGAATTGAAGTTCAAGGCAAATTCATGAGAAACCTGAGAGTGGAAATGAGAAAAGCTCTGCATCCCAGTAGTGATCTTCCTTATGACCAAAGGCAAGGTTGCTCCTTGTCCTCATATTTTGTTTCCTAGATCATCTCCAACTTTCCCCAACCCCTCCTTCACCAGGACAGTGACCACCCCCCCAACCCTGAGGACAAAGGTGAGACTAGGGAAGGGCGCACCTGCCAATCAGGGGGCACCTGGGCCCCAAATCCAAAAGCCGGGAACAGTCTGTCCCTGTGGGAGGAAGATAAAGGAGTGGAAGGGAAGTAGTGGAGTTCTTACCCGCACTACCCCTTGCTCCAACCCCATGGGTTGAGATATGAAAGGGGAGACCCAGCAAGGAATCCAGGATGGGAATGAGATGCAATCTTTGAGACTGGACTCACGTGTCATAGTCCTGTACCACGCAGCCCACACTCCACAGAGCTGTCAAGTACTCATTGACGCCAGAGGGGCTCAGGTAGTGCAGGGAATCTGGAGAGGAAGGGTCTCCGTTGGACCCAGTGAAGTCCATACCCACCTGGAAGGCAGAGGAAGAAGTGACTGCATTTGGGACCAGCCCTTCCCTTTCCCCTATAAGCTATTGGTTGCTGTCCCAGGGTACTCACTGTGAAGTTGATCTGGCAGCCACCCATCACATAGTCCAAGAAGGAGAACTCTGCTTCAATCTGGGGATGGAGGAAGGAAGTGGGGTCAAGCCTGGGAGCATAGCTCAGAGATTGTGGGAGGGGAGAAAGAGCCCTACCTGGCAGACCTTGACCCGGATGGTCCCCGAGTTCTTATAACTCTTTTTTTTCTGCTGCTTCTCAGGATGAATACATTCAAACTCCACCTGGCAGGGAGAAGGGAGACAGAGGGATAGGTTGTTGGGGGGTGGGGGGTGGGAGGGCAGAGAAGGTGAACAAATCTGAAAGATTAGAGTACTGTCTATTAGATAGAGAATTCCAGTCCCAGAACTCTAGACTAGAAACCTCTACCCCCAACTAGCATGCTTTTCTAGGAATGCATAGAGTGGGCAGAGCCAGGCTACTTACTGGGGTGCCCTGCAGCTGGGTCAGATTGGTCTGGAAGGAGCCAATGAGGTCATGAGAGCCATCACTGTCATAGTCTGAGCAGCGCACCTGGATGGGAAGTGGAAAGTATATTGGATTGGGAACCATGAAAGAAGTGAATTTGTATGCCAGGTCTAACATATAACAGCTGTGACCTTGGGTGACTCACAAGGCCACTGAGCCACATTCATCCATAAAAAATGAATAATGTTTTATAAACCTCAAATGCAACACTAAGAGTAATCATAAAGGCTGGTTAATCAGCCTGAGTAAAGCCCCCATACCAAAGCCAAGTACTCTATGTTGTAGGGCTCAGCCTTGGTTTAGGCTACCAAGATCTCTTTCCCTCTCACCTGGATGGGCAGGCTGAGGTCTCCCTCACAGAAGCGCTGCAAAGGAACACTGAAGCGGCTCCATGTAGGATTCAGATTGTTCTTAATTACCTGGGGAAAAGGTGGGCAAAACTATGGCTCTTTGAATCTTAGTTTTATCCACTCAGAGAACAGGACATTCTTTCCCAAAATGCCAGCTCTCCACCTATAATAGAAGATCAGCACATGGGGCTAAAGCACTTAACTTTTCCCTTAATGAGTTCCTTACACACCTCAGATCTGTAGATCAGATGCCACTTTCCATCACCCTGTCGGTAAAACTCTAGGAAGGGATCAGATTTGCCCAGGAAGTCCTAATAGCACCAAGAAAACACTAAGTCACTGATTAGGCACAACTGGGGAAAAAAAATTAGATATGTCTAGAGTTTAAAATCTCCATTCTTTTGCCCAGAAATGGACATCAATTCACTACCTCCTCCTCTACCCCCTCCCCATTTCTGCAAACTTTTCCCACCAAACCTTTTTGTCCAGGTTCCTGGCCTCTACTTCCATGGTCACAACTCGAGTGTCCTTCACCTCTTGAGCTGAGATCTGAGTGTGAGGGAAAGCTAAGAATCACCCTGAAGCATTATCTCTTGCAGCCTCAGTTCAGTGATGTGGATACCACAAGCCAGATTCAGAAACTCCTCTACTCCCCAGCACCATAATTCCTCACCGTGATGGTTCCTTGCCCTGCTGGCTTCCCAGGCTTCAACATTAGAGGAAGGGTCACCGTCTGGCTGGACACAATCTGAGGGTAGTGATGGAGTCAAAGTCAATCCTGGGGTCCAGATAATACTACACACTATGCTCAATTGGGGACCTAGTGCTCTTAGAAATTAGAGATAGATCAAAAGGTCCTCAGAATCCCACCTCCCTGGATAACATGTAAAGATTGGAAGCTAAGATTTTCTACCCAGACTTACCCTTCCCTGGATAACATGTACAGATTGGAAATTAAGACTTCCTACCCAGACTCTGCCATAATACAACCTTTCTAGGCCCGTTTCATACCTAGCCAATTATTCCTCAAGAGCTGTACTCCCTTTCACCTTCAAGAACCTTTTTATCCTGGTATTTGCCCTAGAGGAGCACCTTCCTCTTACCAATTCCTAGACCCCCTTCCCCCCCTCCCAGGCCCTCAACAATTTTACTGTACCTGTCCTAGAGTACACTCTGCTCCCCCTAGGAAGTCATCATCTCCCAAATCAGGAGTCTTGTTGTCAATGTCATAGACACCAAAACGCAACTTCTGGACTGTTTCAAAGTGATAGTTGATTGGCAGTGGTCTAGAAAACTCAGGGCTGGAGCAATTCCGGACACGCTCTGTCCGACAGAGCTAAAAGGTATAGAAGGTATAGCCAAAGGAAGGAGAAGTTCACGAAGTCCACGAGTGATCTCCTAAGGAGCTTGTTGGTGATGCAGTTAGGCCCCACTTTAGTAAGAACAAGGACCCCCTCACTTCTTCCCTGCCTTTGCTCCTTAAGGGATCCCAGATCTGACACAATCTTCCCAAGGGACTGCAAAGCCCTGCCCTGGTATGGGTAATACTTTTTGCTTCTTCCTTCACTCTTCCAGAAATTCCCTACCATGTAATGACAACTGCTTCTTCTCTGCTTGACTTCTCAGGCACTTTGGGCCCCATTTATGTAGATCAATGAAGTTACTCCAAAAGCAGGGCTGATTAGCCTCTCCAGTTCTCAGCAGAGAACCATATATAGGGTATTAACTCTCCTGCCTGTTCCAGGGTAGCTGGTCCAAAACTATTGGGTACAGATATTTGATCCCTCAGCCCTTTCCACCCCCACTTACTCCACCGTCCAGTCCCCTTTTCCCTCCTTCTATGTACCTCAGATTCCTCACCTCAGCCCAGCTGCCCCCACCCACATCCTGTAGCAGGACACAGAGTGGGTCGGACTTGGAGCCAACGTCCTTATCGATGAGGTGGTCACAGGAGATGGAGAGCTGTACCGAGGTCACACAGTGGGCCATCTGGGGATATGGGGCCAGGGATCAAGGGTCAGATAACCAGAACCAGTATTACTATAATGACCTCTTTCCCTCCCTTTCCCCCGTTGGATGATTCAATATATCCTTCTTCCCCCTTACCCCAAGGGTAAGACAATTGAGGACAAGGAAATTTATCCCTTTCCCAGACTTAAGAGTAAAGAAAAGGTGTAAAAAGATCATGGAGGAATTGTTCTCTATGACCTCAAAACTATCTAGAAATAGGAACAATGATCCTCAAATCCAGCCCCCCACAATACTCTAATATACAAAGCCACAGTCTCAATCTGGGCCCAGATCAATGAACCACTGTCCCAATCTGGACTCCAATAACTGAATCACTGCCCCAATCCTGGGGCCCAACAAACATCGAACCACTGCTCCCAACCTGGACCCCAAACAAAAATCAATTTTCCAATTTGGGCTCCAGCCACTAAACCAATGCCCCAATCTGCTTCCTGATCACTGAGCTAGTGCCCCAACTACTGAACCACTGCCCAAGCTGGTTTCCTAACCAACAGGCCATAGTTGCAGAAACTAATACTGTGCAATTGCTCCTGTACGTATAATAAGCCTGCCACCCAATTAATTGAAGGTCTGTCCCTAGAGAAGGAAAGGAATTAGGAAATTAATCCCCTATCTCATCTGAGACAGGTTATCCAGGTACAAATTTTTAAAAAGAAGTATTTCCTTGAACTAAAAGTTTCCTTGGGCAACCCTCCCCTTCAACTGTCTTCATTACTTACAGAGGAGATTTTACCAAGTCCTTATCTTAGGCCATGATTTCCCCCCAAAAGTCTTATTTCCATTTCAATACTCAAACTAAATATGGTTAAGCCAAGAGTTTCTCACACAGTGTTCCAAAGTCCAAACTCCCAAATACTGGGTTATTTCAGATCTCCAAATTTCTTGGTATTTTATTTTAACAATTCCATCCCAACATGCTACTCATTTTCAATGTACTACACAGTCCCAGAATCATTGGAAATTGCTGAAATCTTCTTTCATAAAAACAAAACAAAAACAAAGAAATTCAGGCAAAATCAACCCTATCAATTAAGTGGCACTGTGTACAAATTACTTTGCTGGACACTAAGGGAGATAGAAAACAAGATAAAATATTTACTTGTATGGTATTCAAAAGACAAAATACAGATAACTATAATATACACTGTTATGTAAGAGCAAAAGAGAGTTTTCCAATGTTGGTAGCTCCAAAGATGTATGTCACCGTCAATGGAGAAAAAAATAAGGGAAGGCTTCCTGGCATATAAGCTGGGGTTTAGGGGATAATATGAATTCAATAGAAGGGAAGAAAAAAAGGAATTCCACAGAAAACAGGAAAGATGTTCCAGACAAAGAGAGCAAGGCACAGAAAGAGGCTGAGTTGGGGTTTTTAATAAATACAGAATAATCCAATTTGCCTAACTTACTATACACTATGTGTAGGGTGCAAAAGAGCTTCACTTTTATTGAGAAAGTAAAAAGGCAGATTATCTTCTTGACAAGATACAGATACCCAGCTCTGGGACGGCTGCTCTGACAAAATCTTCAACTTTGAACCAGGCTGAATAATTATAGAGACATATGAAGGGAATCTAAATAGGTGACATCTTTCAACCCAGAACTGCATCTAAAAGCAGCCAATAGCCCTTAGACAATAAGAAAGAGATCGCCCCTCAAATAAGTGCATTTAATGACTGTGATATATATAGCCCAAAAGAATGTTTGCAGAGTCAACAAGAGTGGAGAACCCTTGAAAAAAGGTGGTTAAGAATATGTCAGAGAAAATTTTTGCAATTATGCCCAAATAACTCTAAAATTGTACAAGCCCTTTAACCCAGGATTATCATTACTAGTAATATACTCCAAGGAGATTTAAAAAAAAGAGAAAGAAAGGAAAAAAAATGTGTGAGACCCTGGGCAAGTCATTTAGCCCCCAATTGCCTCAGCCAAAAAAAAAAAAAAAAACATTGCATACAAAAATCAAGGTGATAACTCTTTACCCAAGAAATGGAATCCCTGAAAACTAAAGAGATCAAACACAAGGACTCCATGAAACAGCAAGATTTTGGACCAAAATAAAAAACAAATAAGGTAAATGATGTAAAAAGTCACTTAGAAAACAGGTCAAGGAATTTAATAATGCCTGAAAACTATGACTTAAAAAAAAAAAAAAAAAAAAAGGCTTGGACACTACATTTCAGGAACCCAAATGAAAAATGAGAAAATATTAGAAACAAGAGATTAAAGTAAAAATAAATTCACTAGATTTCCTGAAACTCCAAAAGGAAAAGTCCCTAGGAATCTCATATCTCTAACACAAGAGCTTCCAGGTCAAAGAAAAAAATATTACCAACAGCCAGAAAGCATTGGAGTACTAAGAAACCACCTTGGAATACAGTATCACAAAATACAAAATAGATGGCTTATAACCAAGAATAATACTCTGCACAACAATATAATCCTACAGAGGAAAGCAATATAATCCTACAGATTTTGAGTAACAAAAGATTTGATTAGATGTGTGCAAGAATTTATTTTAGCAGTGGTTTGAAAAGTGAATAGAAAAGACAGAAATGGGAAAAAACTATCAAGAAATTATTGCAACAGCCTACAGCAGATGGTAATTAAAGTCTACCCTAAATAAAAGCATATAGAAATAGAAAGTTCATAGGAAAGATACACACACACACACACACTCCCCCCTCCCCAAACCAACAGGATGGGAAGGATCAAAAAATAAATCAAAAAAAGACAGGTGGTCCAAGTATAGGTAGAAAAGTTTAAAAATTCTACAGTCATGTTGAATTTAAATTTCTGGTGGGACTTACACAAAGAAATGTATTGAAGAGAGAGAGAAAAGAAGGGAGGGAGAGAGAGGGAAAGAGGGAGGGAGAGAGAGAGAGAATGAATGTGTGCAGAATTAACTTTACAGGAAAAAATATATATGTGAGAAAATGAAAATGAGATTAGCAAGGAAGAAAATGTAGGCATGGAAGATTAAAGGCCTAAAGATAGGGGCAATAAGAATACTCAATGATATGGGCATAGAACGGAAACCAGGAGACTAAAAGTCTAAAAGACAAGAGTGGGGTGAGTCTTAAAGGCCATGGTGAATAGTACTGAAAACTACAAAGTTGTGTTAAGGGAAAATGAGAATTGAAAATAAACCATTCTGCACATTGCTAGAATGACGTTTTCTAAAGACAGTTCATGATACCATTGCTTGGCTCAGAAGCCACAGTACTACTGTACTATCCCCCAACATGATCAAGTGTGTCTTTTTCTCCTAAGATTTTTTTCCCCTTGAAAATTTCTCTTACTAGTCAAGGACCTTTTAAATCTTTTTAAGTTGAACTTCCCTCCTGATATAGAATTTTGTACTCTGAACCTCTTCCATAGGAATACCTTGAGCTTTATATTCTAACAAATTACCCAGTACAATTACTGAACATACTTTACAAAGTTCTTTGAACAATTTCTTTAAAAAAAATTTCTTGTAAAATGTATTTTGTCATTTCATCATGAAGCCTTTGGATGCCCCCTGGTTTCTCAGTGGAATTCTTAAAATGCTACCAGGATCTTAACTTAATACTATACATGTAACCTGACCAGGAGTGTGTGGTTCTCTTTCTTTCTCTGAAAATCTTAAGGCTAATTTGATCTGAGTGAATTTGTTATTTTGGTTTTTTAAGCTGCCAAGTCACACTACTGATTAATGCAGAATTCCCAAGGGTAGTTTTCAAATTAGATATATGTTAAGCCATGTCCCCCTCATCTTAATATTATGTAGATGAATTTTTTTAAAAAATTAAACATAGCATTTTATCATCCCTGTAAATTTAATCTTGTTGGTTTAGGACTTTCTGAAACTTTTTTTTTAACATAAGGCCTTTTCATCCTTATCTTTTGTGTTTCATAAACCTAAATATACCCTATTCTCTGACTTTAGCCAACTAATACAAATATGCAACAGGACAGAAACACGGACAACATATTAGACCTCCCAGATTTACAACTCACTGATTATTAGACATTAAGTGTTATCAGCTACTAATCCACCAATTTTTATCTAGTTATATTACTTTGTCAACAATAAAATAAAGTTTCACCCTGTAGTTTTCTGAAATTCACCCTCCCCATCATCTTTGAGACTTTTCAACATCAAGGAAATCTGGACTTGTAATTTCTTTCTCTCCTGAAGAACAACTAAATTAATTTAAATGGTTAACATATCCCAAACCATCTTGTTTCCTAAGATGGACTTCAATTATACTTTTTCATGCACATAACAGAAACTAAACAGTGTAGCAGATAGTGTTATTCTGACAAGTCAGTAACTAATCACTCCATCTCTTGTTTCGTCTGTAGAATGAGCTAGACTTGACAACTCTAAACTCTTTGTCTTTGATCCTGAAATTGAGTAATTCCACTTGTCATCTATTATCATCTTCCCCCTTAACACTGGCTCTTTTCCTCTTCCTTTGTTAATTTTCTTGTATCAAATAGCTAAAAGAAAAGGATTTTAGATAACTATATTAGCAGGCTGGCTTCAGGATGAATTGTTTTCACCATAACAACTTTTGAAGAGTATTTATCCCTACTTTGATATGGATCAATAAGAATTTATAAGGAAGGAAATCATAGATTCATTACATATCTAAGTATTTGATTTTTTAAAAAACATTTTCCCATAATCTTTAGGTCTCCCTTAGCATTCCTGACAGTTCTTACATGTTTGAACCAGCAAGAATACTCTTTCCTTGGTTGTCTTGCTTTCATCTTTTTACATCGGTCAAAGTCTTGAGGATCTCTTTTTATCCTCATTGGAATTATCACCAAATAGTAAGAATTTTATTAAAGAGATTACCATCCTTCTTGATCTTCATTCCTTTTCTAGAGCCTTATGGATCCCTTCTCTACTAAAGTGCTTATATTCTTTTCAAAATGCAACACAAAACTCACATTGTCCAATTAATCCTATTTCATTCTGGTCCCTTCTCCACTCTGTAGCCTCTGACACTGCTAGAATGCATTATATTTACTTGATTATCAAATTCCCATTACAAGAAATCAAATGGTTCTTTACAGATTCTGCTAAATTGGTATTATGCTGAGTGAAATGTTCTATTGAAACATGGACAGAAAAAAGTGAGTCAATTAATGGCCTGAAAATATATCATTAAATAGTTTTACAATGTGTTCCAGGATTTTTATTATTTATTTTTGCCGTGACACATGGCATTTTGTTTGATTCTTCAGTTTCTGTATTGTCTTCCTCAGAGAAGGGATTACCAAAGGTGCTCTTCTCTAATATACTGCTCTTCCAACTTCTAGCCCAGCACATACATTGAAGTTCAATCATGATTTCTGATGAAAGTAAAATAAATTGGAAGTTCTGAAAAAATTAGGGTTGATCTTCAGAAATAATAGTTCTGAAAAAATTAGGGCTGATCTTCAGAAAAGTAGATCTAATCTAGGTAGCTAAAGCCATTGAGAAAGGGATTATTGTCTTATTTAGATCTTTGCAACTCTCACCAATTTTCATTTCCTCAAAACTCCTATAACCTACACCTGTGGCTCTTCACCAGGGGTTCATTAAACATAAAACACATGTACCTACATTTTGATCACTATATTTAAATATAATTGATTTCCTTTGTAATTCTATTCATGCATTTAAAAATATTTTGAGAATGGGTACAGACTATCAAAGAAATTCATGACATAAGCCAGTTAAGTTATTACTTACAGAGATTTCAACTACTCATTGGCCCAGAGTTCCCTAAAGTTTGGGCAGTGATTGATAATCTGCCATTGGATAGACAGTTGCTATCAGAAGTGTCCCAGAGCCATGTGGGTTGGATGTTTCCTCTTTCTAGGAACATTCCTTGAAGTCTAGGACTGAGATTTAATCAATCAATGTTCAGCAAAGAGGATGACCCCACTCTTTTTCTTCTCAGGGTCCCAATTAGATTCGATTCAAAAGACTCAATTCAATAAAGCTTTTTAAGGAAAGGTCATCATTGTATCTGTCCTTTGCACCAGTGACCTTAAACAGTCCCCAAATGACAGTTTAAGTTAGGACTTCCTTTCTTCCCCTGGTGTCCAACCATATCCTATCCCTCTACCCTCACCACCATAATAGTATATAATCTACACAATAGCAAAGGATGATGTAGCAGCAGGGGAAGGAGACCCTCTGAAATGGGAAAAAAAGCTTGAACCACAGATATACTAGGCAGTGAAGAGTCTGGGAGTGGCAGCACCATTTTTCTGATTAAGTCAATAGGACATTTCTGGCACTTCTGAAGCCAACTCTCTCCAACAAGGAAATACAGTCAGCCCCTCCCTCCTTGTATGATATCCCACCAACCCACAGCTCACCACTTCACAACAGCTCCAAATAGTGCCTTCCCCAATGGCAGATGGTGACAGCTCCATGATGGCAGGGGCCATGGCTTCTTCTGTGCATGTACCCTGATACCCATCAGTGCTCAGGACTTAACTGGTGTTTGAAACTGAAGGTGACTATAAAAATATTCAAACCTTTTCCCTGACTCGCTCCTAAAACAACTACAAAGACTTTTATGGACTAAAAATGGTCAAACTCAGAGGAAAAAAGTCAGGGCCCATACTTCCATGCATAAAACCTTTCTGAGGATGGACTGTCAAAGGAATACTTCTCATTGGGTCAGATCTGGGTGGATCAGAAATTATAATCAGAGACCCTCATCTATTAATATACAGATTTTTCTCTCTCTCCCTCAAATATTTTCAGGTAAAGGTCTGGGCCAGGTTCTCCAAGATCGTTCAGGACTATCCCTCGCATCTAAAAAGCACTTCAGATTCTTTCCACAATTGGAGAAACAAAATGACCTAAATCTTATATGTGGAATTAGATTTCCAAGGGATATATAATTTTGGGATGCAAATATTCTAAATATTTGGGAATTTATATTCTAATATATAATTTAAAAAGAAAATTGGCAAGCATACTTTATCTTTTCTGGACAGGTTGTCAAACTGAAATATGGGAAAACATTTCATAATACATATTGTGGAAATAGGAATAGCTAAGGCAAAAAGTCATATGCCAGGCATCTCATCTATCCATACCAATTAGTTTAGAATGGGTTAAAAATGGTCCGGGATTAAATATCTGGCCAGCACAGTTTATCCTAAGACTTCTGAGAACCAGATGGTAACTTGAAAATGATTATTTTCAATAATCTACTTGAAAAACATTCATTTTATAGATGGAAAAATTAGGGAGTAATTTTTCACTTCATTAAAGGATTCCTTATAGGATTCTTCTAAAAGGAAAGTTACTTTAAAAAATGGATCCAATCTATATAAATTATTCCCTATTTCAGCAAATCTCCTGTAAGCTCCACTCATATATGCTGAATCCCTCATTTAAAAAATCCTTTTATACTCTCTCTGTACAGCCTTTCTGCCTCCTATCTCTATGCCAATGGCACAGCCTGCTCTTGCCCTAGTTTACTAAACTGTACTAGTAAAGCAGCAGAGGGACATACAAAATTTTGGCCAAATAAAATGAAAGTTCTGCTCAATAACTTTTTTTGTAAGTACTAATTTTAATTTCAATCTTCTTTTAGAAATAAGGAGATTGGGCCAATTATTTACCTTTTGGGGCCTCAAATAATAGAGTTGGGACATAAATCTGCATCTTCTGCCTAAAAATTCTGTGCTTTTTGACTATAACATGCTACTTTCTAGTCACTTTAAGCATTCTCATGCAGCAAATGAAGAATTTCGAGTAGTTCTTAAAATTCATATATAAAGCACCTGGTTTGTAATTTCTTCAGGGAGAGACATGGAGTGAGGTGGGAGGACTGCTTTAGGAAAGTGCAGATTGTCATGAGAAACAGAACTGCGCTCTGATCAGCCCAGAAGAATCAGTAAATGAGTGCACATGATTAAAACATTTCTCAGGAATGGCAGATACTACTGAGGACCAGCCAATAAATAATCGGAGTAAGAAAAGAGGAAAAAGAAAAGTGAGGAAACCAACATCAAAAAGCAAGGAAGTCCTATAAGCAGAGCACCTGAATTTTGTCTACAGCATATTAACAGACTACATGTAGATAGTCTTTGTTAAAGGCTGGAAGTAACTCCAGAAAGTAATTGGGGTACAACTTCCTTAACTATGGATAGTATTTTATAATTAGCAGATTCTCCAGAGGCTGAAAGATCAAAATTTCTTGTCTCTATCTTTAAAACTACCTAAAATGTTAGGGCCCTCATATCTCTAACATTCAACCAAAAACTTGTTGAAATCAAAGAGCAGACTTCATTCTTGTGAATATAACTAGGAAATTAGCCTCCAAAAGCTTGTAATGTGGTTGTTTCCAATCTCCTCAATTATACTTCAAGATTATAGTATGTATATTATGCATTATTCTTAATCTCTCAGTGCCTAACAGTCTGTTTTTCCAATGGGACATAGCAAAAATCAGGTCCACCTAGGCACCCTGATCTTTTCTAGATCTTGTTCCTGTGATTTAAGGAAGTGATTTTTCAACTCACAGCCAACTGGGCACACAATAGAAATACCAGCCTTTCCCTTTCATATCTTTTAACCTACAAATCTCTTTAGTTTACAATTTGCTTACATAGACCAAGTGGACCTTCCAACTAGCAGAGCTTTCTTCTACTGTGCCCTTCAGTGTTCCTGAAAGGACCAGATGCACAAGTAGCCCCAGTCATTGCTTGCTGGAGATTGGTAATAATGGCTAAAGCCTGAAGAGCTTTAAAGCCATTTGGAAGGATCAAAAATGGAAAACTGGAAAGCTAAAACAAATCTGTTTAAAGTTCTTTTAGGTGTCTTGGAACCCAAGGTGTTCACCCTGTTCATTCAATTAGATGTGGATTGAGCAAAACCTTCTTGATGTTAATCCCTAAATCACTTTCGGAGACATAAGTGAAGACCAATAAACTCACTTTAAACCTTTGTTTGGTTATGCAGCATCACAGACAAAATGGGTTAGTTCTTCATTATCACTATAACACACAACTATTATGGATAATGGAGAAGAGGTTAGTAAGGGCATTAATTTAATTCCAAGAGTGCTGGTGGTGATTAAGAGGACAAGGAAAGTGCTATTCTTTTCTTCTGAGAGTACTACTGGCCTTATATAATATACTATCTGTTTCAAGCATTCTAGAATATTGTCACTTTCTGCAACTTGGGTTTCTCCTTCCATCCTCCTTTGTATTAAGGTTTCCCCAACTTGACTAAAATAATGATTCACTGGTGGTAGAACATGAACATTTCACAACTCACAGAAGCATCAACCAGTTCAGAGGCTTGTCCTATATATTCCTCAAGGGTTACGGGAACTGCTGATACTTAACACCTTTTATTGGATATGATTCAAGCCCACCCCTTCCCCACCCTTAACACCTTTTATTGGATATGATTCAAACCCACTCCCTTCCCCACCCTTTGAACAAAGTGCATATCATGCTAAAAAAAATTTTACTTTTAAAAGTCCTCCCCCCACCCTAAAATTTTTGTCAAAAATTAAAACACAAAAGCACCAAAATGTGATGCTCTCATATTGCAACCAACAACCAAATGGGGCAATAGTGAAAGTTCTGAATCAGGTTTCAACCTTTTTCCAGGAGTCACAGAAGAATGACCTATTTTTTCCTTTAATTGTGAAGCAGGTTTGGCCCATGGATAACAACATTGTTCAAGTATACGTTGGACTAGTTCCCTTTCAACTTTGGGACTCCATTTTGTCATCTTACAGACCCCTAAAGAAGATGGAGAATTTGGGAGGAAAGGGCATTGGACAATAGGGGAAAAAATAAAATGACTTTAGGCATGTGATAGAATAGCACCAAGGAATCATGACACGACATCAGAGCAGCATAATGTCATGAATTGTGCTCACTTCTTACCATCACCTTAGATTCCTCCTCTCCTCCCTCCCAAAGGTCGTTTCCTAGCCTATATTATCTCATTTTTTTCTCACCCTACCCTAAAATTTCAACAGTAATTAAGATGGGATAAAGAAAAACTATTTTGCCATCTACATCCAGAAAAAGAACTAAGGAGACTGAATGAAAATCAACACATGCTATATTTACTTTTTTAATCTCTCTGGTGGTTTTTCTCTTTTGCTGATTTTTCTCTCTCAACATAATTTATAAAGCAGTATGTTTAAAAAAAAAAAAAAAGAAAACCTATTTTACATATTTCTAACAATAAAAAGGTTATTTTTCTTGTCTTAAATGGAATGGTATCAGTTGTCCCACTCATGACAGGATTTAGAGCTGGAAAAGAATTCAGACATCAATCCAATCCCATCATCACTTTATGGCCAAGGAAACTGAGATAAAAGTGACTTGCAAAGTAGTAAACTAAGTTAATGGTGAAATCAGGACTAGATCCCACTCCCAGGGCCAGGGTCTTCCCATTATGCAAACTCTCCTTGGGTATTTTCCCTTCATTGCCTTGAGTCTTTCAGAGCCGAAGTTTTGTTTTCCTGGAGTAGTTGTTGCTCTAGCCCCCTCAAAAAGAGGACTGTAGTTTCTGCATTTGCAAAGTTTCAAAACTTTCTAATGTAAGGGTTTCACTTTCCTGAGTAATGTTTCCTGTTCCCTGGGACTAAAATGTCTATATGGAGATCTCTTTTGATCCTTTCCAGATACCACAGAATAGACCCAAACCCAGGAAGATATCGTGTGTTAAATGTTGTTTCTGGGTTTTTGGAGAAAAGCTACATTCCAAGCCTTTTTATGAGGCTCCCTTGTAAAGCAATATGCAAGGGCCTGGTATAAACACAGTAAGCACATATTAAATAATTAAAATTTACCTGAGCAGTCACCAATCACCAGAAGATCAACTTATTCATATTGTAGTACAGGAGACTGGTCCATAACAGCATCAGAATAAGACGTGTAAATTTACTAACCAGTGTACTTCAATTAGATCTTTACACTAAACTGTTCTCTCCCACACTTCATTCTTTCATGTCATCTTTTATTGATGAAAATAAAGATAGCCAAAAGTGCAGTTTCTACTACATACTACAAGTTCTTCTTCTTCTTCTTCTTTTTTTTTTTTTTTAAGGAAAAGGAAGAGAGAATCCTAACATTAGCTGATCATTTGTTGGGAATGAGGGACCTATAAGGAAGAATATTGCATCAACAGCTATATAAATAATGTGACAAAATCTCACTAAGGGACTGACATCATGCACAAGTGAAGTCCAGTTGCCTTCTGAATAGTCTTCGGTTATATAGTTAGTTTGCTTCCTAAAAAGAAATGTCCTTTTAGGATGGGGATTCTATTTTAATGAAGATTTATGGAAGCTGTATTTACTGGTAATTTCTTATTCTCAATCACAGTTCAAGAATTTAAAATCAACCACTCAGCTGGACACTCTCTATACATTATGTGTGTGTGTGTGTGTATAAATACACATACACATATGTAGATCCATTACCTGAAACATGTATCATTTCACACAGGTTCAAAAAAGAACCAAGTATTTGGAAAAGGGGAAAAAAAGGTCAAACTACCCTGCAATTAAAGAAAAATTCACTAAGATAATTGTACTCCTACATAATTGTGTTTTGGATCTGATTGCAAGAAATAATCCAATATAAATATTTGCTGTAATTACTGTTGAAAAAATACAATTGTGTGCTGTTTAAAAAAGCTTTTCACTTGCTAAAATCAAGTTATAGGAAGCTGAGAATAGTAAAGAAAAGGAAGCCCAATTTTCCCCAGAACTTTTGCCTTGCTTCCAAGTTTGAGAAAAGATATTACACTTGTTAACTTTCTTCAAAAAAACAAAAAACAAAAAACAGCTTACTGCCAGGAAATATTCCCCAAACCACCCACCAAAGCAACACACATGCTGAAATATTCAGCTTCAGAGATATGTGAGTGAAGGTGTTTTATGAATTTGCCTTTGAGTTTTCTTTTACTTTCCTCTACAATGGTCAAAACACTTTTGCATTTATCAGCCAATTCCTTCACCTTCCAGGACTCCTTCCATGGAAAAAGAAGCTAGCTTAGCCTCTTACTTCTTTCTTCCCTAACCCTCCCAATATCTTGACATTTAGCAGTAGAAATACTATCAGATTCTACAATGAAAAGTGCAAAAGCCATGATGTTCTTTGTAATGGTATTTAACATGTAATCCTGTTTCTTCCCTGCAGTCCAGACATCCTCTTCTTTCCTTACTTCATCATAAGCAGAAACAGATAAACAACAAATGTCTGCCCCAGAGATCATTCTGCCTTCAACTCTCCAACCTCCATCCGTGGCATTTGTCAGGACACTTCAAAAAAAATACCTGGTAGTAATGTTTAAGAACAAATGTGTCATATTTCCCCATAACAATGTTACTTTTTGAAGCTCAATAAAGAACTCTTGTCCAGTTGAAGCATTAAAAGCATCAGCCTGTTTTTATTTTGTGACAATTTTATTGAACAGTATTTTAAGACTTCATCTTTATAAACAAAGCTCTGCTGAGCAGTACTGAGGCAGCACCTGCAAATAATGCTGTGGCCATATCAAGAAGAAGCCATTTTATCAAGCATTTGGTTTCTTACCAGTTTAAATTCTTGTAGACCAACCAACATGACAGCTTAAATGTAGGAGAATTTTTCAAGGATTGGAAATAGCTTAGAGCAGAAAGCGGCTACTGTTGGAATGTTTTTCAAAAGAATCTCATAACCAATTTCATTTAGGAAAGCTACCCCTTTTAAGGATAACATCCTACTTCACTGGAGTCAATTTTAGGGTATTTTTTTTCACTCCTTAACCAAGCACTTCTCTAATATCAATTATTTGTAGTAGTGCTGGGATCCAATTAAAGAATGGAAGAAATCAGCAAGGGATTAGATGCATCCCTAGTTTGAAGTATAAAACTCCACAGGATAGGCTGGTATTTCTCAACACATGAATTTGAAGTCTTTTTAAAAAAAAATACAGACCTATATTTTCATGCAATGGGCTAAGTAAAGAATGGCACTACTACCTTGAATTTTCTCTGAATCTTGAAGAAAAAGTCTGCAAGTGAAATTTTTATTATAGATGTCCTGACAACTGGGAAAAAAAAAAAAAAAGCTATCAACTATGTTTTACTTAATACTGGGTTATACTGAAAAAGAAAGGAAAAGGTCACCTAATGATTGTATGTACAACTACAATGTGTATACAAAACAAAAATCCAAGTTTTGCATGTGAGCAAAATGTTTCCCTAAGAGTTCTGTAAAATTTATAGATTGACGTATTCAGAAATACATTTTAAACAAATGTCACTAATCCCTTGAAAGCAAAAGGAAATAAACGCACCAACTAATTGACCAGATGCAGAAAAAAGTCAAACCTATTAAGATTCTCTTCAATTCACTAAATACAACACTAAAATAAAAGTTACACAGAAATTTGAAAATTATCATGATAGTGTTTACAAATGCACACAGCTTTGAGAAAAGCTTTACAAAGCCTTCATACTATACAAAACTTATGACAAAAATCAAAGGAAATAATGTAAATCCATTTCCAACACAAACCTACTTCATTAGAAAATCCGAAAGAAAAGGTGTATGAACAGTTTCACAGAACACATATTAGAGACGTTTTACTGAAACTCCAATGCCCAAAACAAGATAAACAAATACTTAGCAGTTAGCACTATTATTAATTAAAAAAAAAAAAATCTCAGATACACAAAAATCAAATTCCAGAGTGCAGGCATTTAATTACATTTCACAACAAGAAAAATAATGTTGTGATTCAACCAAACTTTATAGAGAGATTTCTCCAGTTTCCACTATTTATTTAATTTCATGAATAATGAAACCAGGTTTTCCTTTTTAGTATTTTTAATCTGAAGTGTAGAAACAAGTCAAAATAACCAAGTAGCTACAATAAGGTGTAAAACATTTAATCAAATAAATGTTAAGAACACAGAACCAAAATAAATTTGAAAAAATAAGCATAAAGACTCATTTTTCATCTCCTATTCAAATAACCTATATTTCTGGTATTGAAAATAGTCAACGTTCCATTAAGAAGGGGATTTGCTGTTGAAATAAGATTCCAAAAAAAAAGTTTGTTGACGTTTTATACTTCGTCTTCAGAATGAAATACAATCACTTAACAGAGGTTTAAATTGAACAGTATATACAACCATCATATTGCTTTTTAAGTTGAGGAGGCAACACCTAATGATCAGTCAAAGCAAATTTGTACTTGTGTGAATTACCAGAAGATCCACAAAGCAGTCACCTCTTGATTGGAATACAAGTCTGTACAACCCCCCTTCCCTGAACAAAAATCCTGTGCTGTCAAATCTGCTAAGAATGTTGTGTTGAACAGGCTTTCAAAACTCTTAATGGTCACATGAATAAAACTGTTGCCACTTGTATCTAAATCACACCACACTTTATTTCAGTGCTACCACTGACATGCAACACCAAAAAGGCACTATTTTGTGTGGAAAACAATTCTTTTCAAGGCTGCTGTTTAAGCACACTGATTTGCAAGGAATGTTGGGGACTTTTCAAATCAAGACATAAGTGCCCTGTAAGAGACAAAAAAAATTTTGTTTCTCATGATCTCTCCAACCTCCCATTTTCCATTAAGGCTATCATTCTATATAGTAATATAACACCTCTGCCAGGGTTCTTAAATAAGTTGTGAAAGAAGGCAGGCAGGGGCAATGGTGACCAAGATGCTCCCAAACATTTCAGTGGCTAAGACTCTTGTTAGCTGAGCTCCATTTAGTTTTTGGTTTTTTTGTTTGTTTTTGCCTCTGAGTGCCCTAGCTCCCAAAGGAAGACAAGGAATCCTAAAAGATCCTGTCCCCCTCTGGCAGCTGTAGTTTGTCTGTTTGAAGACACACTAATTGTTAGATTCCTGATCAAACAACTGCAAAAATAAAAGCTTCTAAAATAGAATCCAAGCAAAAACTACTACTTGTCAATCTACGGGACCAGCTTATCAAGTAATTCTTCTAATGAATTACTGCTGACATTGATTGACTTAATTTTGACTCTCTATATAATGCTTATTCTTTTTAAAAGGACCCCTCCATCTAGTCCCTTAAGTTCTCTTATGGGTCAAAATTTCTCATAATGAGTCAGAAGGAACATAGCAGCACCATTAGTCCATCTCAGCAAGAACTTCAAAACAAATCAAGCATCTTAAACATTGATTATAATGTGCTTTTGTTTGGGGTTTTTTTTCTTTCTGGTTGCTGATGATATATCAAAGAAAATGGACAATTTTAAACTGACTAAACTGAGATTTGGTGGTCAAACCAAAATTGCTCTAGGGGGCCGGGACACTTATTTCTGTGGCAAAAGTCTTATTCCACACAATTATAATTGTGACAATGGGAATCTGTGTTCAAGGTTATAAACATAAAACTCAGTTTGGATTTTTATAAAACAGTTCTGCTCATTACATAGGAGTCAATTAGGCAAATAAAGCAGCAACTTCTAAAACACACAACTGTCTATACATCAAGAACCTTTGAGAAGCAATAAAGGTACATACAATGAATCTGTATACACAGAGATTTTATTCAGTTGCAAAAGAAAATTAGGACTTTAGACAAAGCTTTGACCCTATAACAAAGCAAATCTGTCCAGCTTTGAACCAAAAAAAATCTAAATAGCCAACTTCTATTTTACAATGGCTTGCAATAGCACCCATCAAGAGCTTTGCTGACTTAATCTTAATACATTTCTATTTTCTTCATCCCAAATGGTATAAAACCAATCTAGACTCCTTGATAAGCATTATATGGTCATTTGAGTTTTAACAAATAGTTTCTCTAAAAGTGAGCCAAAATTAATTTTCTGTTCTCCCATTACAGCTCTACTGGAACATACAGCAACATTTATCCTTGCAGCAATTCTGTAAACAGTCAACCAGTGCTCTCAGTCTTACTGAAACCAATCTATTTGCAATTTAAACAAATCCACAGGTTCTAACCTGGAAATACTAGGAAAACAATCTTGATGCATTAATCACAGCACTATGAAGATCTAGCCTACAAACAGTTTACATGAACAGCTACCCTAATACAAGTTTGACTTTTCTTGAACCTATAGGTCTGTCATTTAGATCAACAACAGCTGCCATGGCTTCATCACGAGACTCGAATGCAACCATTGCTTCACCTGTGGGCATGCCTTTTTCATTATATTTTAAACACACCGAGCCTGGGATCACTTGATAGCCATAAAAGAAATCTAAAATTTCATCAACAGAAACAGTGAAGGGCATATTTTGAACTTTAATAACTGTTGGGCCTGGTTTTCCAGAAGTTGTTCCAAATCCAGGGGGTCCCCCAATATGAAGTGCTCCAGGCCCTGGACCAAAGTTTGGTGGCCCACTCAAATGTCCAGCAGCACTACCAAGACCCGGTGGACCACCTCCAAAACTTGGGGGGCCACTCAAGGTACCAGGTCCATTTCCAAAATTCTGAGGGGCCCCTCCAAAAGCTGAAGGTCCACTTAAATTATTGGGACCACTTCCAAAACCCTGAACATCAATACCTAAACCAGGCAAACCACTATTTCCAACAGAAGGTATTCCAGGTCGGGCATCTCCAAAGGCCCCTCCTAATCCTGGTGGTGGAAGTGGTGGGCCAAAGGCATTTGACCCACTAAAGTTACTGGGAAAATTAAATGGAGGGCCATTGTTTGCTTCTTTTGAGCCTACAGTCAGGAAAGCATGCTCATCACCTCCAGCATTTGGCATTCCTGGCACTGGGGCATTACCTGGCAATGGAATTTTTAACCCTTTTTTCACTTGAGATGGAGGATTTTTTTCAATTTCCCTCATGTCCTCTAAGGTAATTACATGCAATAAAGCTTCTCTCCCATTAAGTTTTTTACGGTGTAAGCGTTCAGCTTTATGTGCATCATCTTCAGTTTTAAACTGAACCAATGCTTGTCCTAACCCTTGCCCAGTGTTATCAACAAGAATATGTACAGCATTTTCATCCACTGGAATTTCCTCTAAAAACTGTAGAATATCCATCTTGGTAATGTTGAATGGAATATTTGATATATGTGCACATAATTTTGGTGAACTATCTCCCTCAGTATTTAAAATAATCTCTCTCTGATCATAACTGAAGTTCTGTAACCTCTTCCGAATCATGTCTATCTTTTCTAACATTCCCTTTTTAGTTATTGGGTGAACCTGAATAAAGCGATTCCCCATGTATTGCTTATGACGACACAAAGCTGCCTTGTAGTCAGACTCGCTCCTGAATTCTACAAAACCTTCACCTGTTGCTTTCCCATTGGGTCCATAAGCAATATAAATACTATCTTCCACAATATCTAGCTTTTTAAAGAAATCAATAACATGTTTGTTTTCTGCTTCAAAGGGTAGACCTTTCAAATACACACAAAAACCAGGCTCATGTGGAGATCTCGATCTTGACCTTTTCTGCCCACTAGGCGACTTTGACCTGACGAGTGTCTGAGGAGGGGGGTGTGTCTGTCCAGAAGGTCCCATGCTTTGCTTGAAAGTGATATGGCCTCCAGCAGCTACCCACTGTCTTTCTGTGGCCGGGCTGACTTCAACATAGCGTTGAATCATCAGCATTCTGTTTCTTTTCAGTGCTTCAAATGTATCTTGAGGGGAGAAAAACTTAACTAATCCATTCCCATTATTTCGGCCTACATGATCTTTCAACAAATGCACTGCATCTACACGAAGCCCATGGAAAAAGTCTTTGACATCAGTTTCCATTGCAGAAAAGGGCATCCCATGGACACTGACATACAGATCATCAGGGTTGATGGGAAGTGGCTTCAGACTACTTTGAGAGTTCATTTGAATAGGATTAACAGGATTCAAAGGACCCAAAAACATTGGGTTCAGGTTACTGTTCAGATTCAGTGCTGCTCCAGATCCATTCATCCCAGTAGGTATGGGTGCCACTGGTGGTGGATTCAAAGGAGGCATTCCTGACAGAGGTGGCATAGGGCTCATGGGTGGCACTGGAGGAACAGGAGGTATCGGGGGTACGGGAGGCACAGGAGGCAGTGTAGGTACAGGAGGAGGAACAGGTATTGGAGGAATAGATGGCATTGGAGGCAAGGAGGGCATTGCTGGTATTGGAGGAATTGGGGGAGGTGGGACTGTGCTCATGGAGGACGCTGTGCTAGGTAAAGTTGAACTAAATGTTGGGCTCCCAAAGGAAGCCCCAATATTTGGAGGAGCTGTTCCTATGTTGGCTGTGGAAAATGTAGGGATGTTTTTGTTGCTTTCATGCACAGACGTGGCTGCAGTAACCACACTGGGAGAAGGATTATTAAAATTGGGAACTGTGGTGGGTAAATTTACCCTGCCACTCATGCCTGAACTAGGAGGTGGGCCTGACCGGCTAGCATTTGCTGGTGGCATATCTAAGTTGGCAGTTTCAAAACGTCTACGACTGAGTTCAATCATATTTTGCATTTCAGTTTTACTACTCAACAATAGTGTTACTTTTGACCCTTTAATAGTACCACCTGTGCGCATCATACCAAGCCTTGCATCTTCATCAGTGGCAAAAACGATGAAAGCCTCACCCAGTTCACCCCCTACAATATGCACGCCCCCATCAGGAATGGTCAATCCAGAGAAGAAGTGGCGAATGTCCATGGTCCCCGCCACAATTGGGAGACCTTGCAAACGGATGACCACAGCCATGCTGCGCTGAAATAACACACACCTGCAGATGAAAAAAGGCAACGGCTATGTCAGACTACTGTTTGTCATACCATTTATTTAGCTAGTAGAATCACCATCTACCATAATAGGCACTCAAGCATCTCCTCAAACTAACACAATTAAGTGTTAATATAGATTTTGTTTTAAGCTTTCTAGAAAGGGAAAGCTAAGTAATTAACAATTAAAACCACCACAATATCAACTTCCAAAATACATTGTAGAAACAGATTAAAAGTTCAGTCCAAAGACCCAAAACTATCAGAACAAAAACAATAAGAGACAGCAATTTTATCATACAGACTACCAGTTATTTAGTGACATTTAAGGAAACATGTAATTCACTTTGGGAATGACTCTTTAACAACCATGGGAGTCACCTTTAAATAATACACCACAGAAAATACAGCTTACTGCCACCCTCCCTACAAACCTGGCAACTTCTTGGGACTATTAAAACATTTTACATAGCTGCAATTCCTGGACTCTAAATGTAACAGAACCGAGGAACTATATAGTACTAATTACAAATGGTTCTTAACAATATGAATTATTCAGACAAATTTTAAGTGAGAACTAGTTTTAAGTTAGTTCTTGCTCAATCTATTCAGAACTATAGTCAATAAAACTATCTTACTCAATGTTAAAATAAATTAAAGAACCCCAAAGAGATGACAAGAAATGTATTTACTCCCAGCACTCCTGATTTCTGCAGGTATTCAACAACTAAAACATTTTCCAGGAGAACCCTGCTACAATGCTAGTCACTGTAAAACGATTTTGATTAAACCACGGGTCCAATCACCCATCCCAATCCCCTCCACAAAAAAATAATTCTCAATATTCTGGGTTCTTTGGGGGAGGATAATATTTTACTTGACAGGGATCTGTTTCTACCATGTCCTCTCAGTATAACTCTTGAAGGAAAGAAAAAAGGAGGATCTGAATCAGCTATTATTGGGACAGCATGATGATAGAGAGCCTATAGAGCTCAGAGGTTGCTTTACATGGTAGCAGGGCTCTTCTGTATTTTTTTTTTTTTTAACTAAAGGTTAACAAGGCCAGAAAGGGGGAAGTTACTTCTCCCCATATAAGAATTGTATATTCCAATTTCCAAACTTTGAAAACACTGGTTTTGTAACACTAATTCTGGAGATAGCAATTTGCAAAGTGATAAATACATATTTTATCCCTGTGACAGGATATTATAATTTGCAATTAACTTTCATAGTCAATACCATCTTTATTCTAAAGACTAGAAATATAAAATGTTTGAAGCTTAGTAATGTAGTTCACTTTAGTACAGAAAGATTATTCAAATATAATATGCCTCTTAAATTAGCTGTGACCCCAGGCCAAGTCACTTAACTTCTCTGGGTTCTTTTCCTTACTGGGTTAGATGCTTCCCCCCCCCCCCCCTTAAGATCCCTTCAGATTTAAAATTCCATAATTCTATCAACAGTACTCCTTATAATCAAATTTCCTGAATACTGACTAGATCTAACAAGATACCATACAAGCTTCTTTCATTATTATGATTACTACAGTATAAAAGGGAAACAGTACTGTTCTGGTTTTATATTTTGTAGACTCTGCACAAAAAAATAAATAAATAAAAATAAAACAACTTAAATTTATCTGAAGACTAATGATGGGAAGGGCTTTTGTATCTACTCCAAAATGTTAACTTTAACTTCAAAGGATAGTTATTATTAAAAAAAAAAAAAAACCTCTTATTTTAGATATGAAGTCTACATATTTTAGCTTGAATGGAACCTTTAAAAAAAATCGATGTGCTTAATTGACCTAAAAGTGCATGCTGAATCCCTATATATTAGTGGACTTCATTTAAAGACAAATAACCAATGTAGGACATAGTATGAATAACCCAGTATCAAAAAAACCAAGTGAAGTAAGTTAGCTTGTATGGGGTACATAAAAGTATCCTATTGTGGTCCCAAAACACGACACACAAACCAAACAAGGCCTTAGTGCCATACAAAGTAAATACTGTACAAGTCTTTTCCGGCTAAAGGTGGGAACCTAGTCAAAATTTGTACAAGGCAAAAATCTGCTGATGAACATATGCCATTGGAGATTTCTCTGCAAAAATCTTCGTGCTGAAATAGATTGTTTCTGAAGGACTGGGATTACAACCAGAATAATTCTGGAAGTTAAGAGAACACAATTTCCCCACCAAGTCTTCAAAACAAGAAAAAACAATCATCTTTTAGGTTTGGGATGGGGGAGGAGAGAGCCAGAGCTCTGCCACTTAGTGTAAACTTCAATCAAATCTCTAACTTCTCCCAAACTGTAGGTTCCCTCATATACAAAAAGGATTTGAGCTTAAAAATACATGAGCAAGGGAGTCTTTCTTTAAAAACTGTTATCATGAACCTTTAGCAATCTAATGAAGCCAAAGGATTCTTTCTTGGAATAAATGTTTTTATATGCATAAAAGAAAATACATAAAATTACAAAGGAAACCAATTATATTGCAAAGTACTCATTCAAAACATTGAAAAGTAGGTTCACAGCTCTTCATCTAAAGAATCTGCAATTATACCAGTTTCAAAAGCAACTACATTTCAATGGATCTAGAATACTACTGGGAGGGGTGGGGGCGAGAAACCTATTTATTCTACAACATTTGGGAATGTAACATTTAGCCACATAGGAGTGCAAAACTGATCCCAAAGTAATCTACACCAGCAGTACAAAGCACCTAGACATCCCTCCCCCACCCCCCACCCCCAAAGAAAGAAAGAAGCTTAAGACACACCAATTTGTATTTTGCACAAAATCTTATGGTTATTTAAACTACCTTGTTTTAACTTAAAGATAAACAAACCTTCAATTCAAAAATCTCTTACCTGAAAAAACAACAGATGTATTTTCTTAACAAGTAGCAGAGGCCAAGTCAATCCTGTGGGCAACCAATTAAAACCAACTTTTAGACTGCAATAAAGAATAAATGGAGGCAAAAATCAATGTAGGAAACACACAAAATAGTATTTGCAGTTCACAATGAACTGTCTATTAAGAAGGCTCAAGTTTGAAACCACCACTGGGCACTTGAACTAGAAAGCATCCAAAAGATGAACTGTGCCAAAACCCACACACACTTACTACTTAATAGTGCTTTCAAGTTTTGGTGTCTGTATCCAGTACATTCTTATCCAGTAAGAATGATATTTTTATATAGATTTGCCCTAAAAAAAGTGAATCAGAACTACAACATTTATTTTGCTTAGTTTCACACTTGACATTTGCTTTTCCGATTGAAGGATTTTGGGGTGAGGTAGTGTAAAGAAGAATATGATTCCTTTTGTCCATAAACAATCCAGTACATCCTACCCATGAAATAGTTCAATTGCTTAGACCAGTCCAGCTTCTGCAGTTTTTAACCACTAAATTCTAGATAAAAATCTGATACTAAAACTCTGAATAACATCACTTTAAGTAAGCAAATTATGTCAACTCCATGGAATTTTAGGAAATTAGTATAACCACTCTTCCAACAGTTGCCTTCATACATACAAGACCTCAGCCAACAACATAAGCATTAAAATCAATAAAGGTTTCAGTTCTGAAAATTTATAACCCCCCCCCAAAAAAGTTTAAAGTTCTAAGGACATTTAAAGTTCTAAGGAAACAGTTTTCCTAAAACATCTGAATCAAAGTATCTACAAGAAACTTCAGAATACTCCCCAAAACATTCATAAGTAAAGCATCTTTCTTTCACATTTCCTTAAAAATCAGCATTAAGACGATATTCAACCTACAGTAAGTGATTAAGACACAGTCAATAGTCCTATGGGAAGAACGGTAAGCCATGTGATAACGCGCCTTACTAAAATCATGCTCATTTTTAAACCTAACATCATTCAAAACCAAAAGCCAGTAAAGCTAACAATTGTTAATTATTGATGTACAATAAAAGTTATTTAGAATATTTCAAAAGCTAATTACACTCTAATCCAAAAATATTCTACCATCATCATTCCAAACAATCCCAAGAAACAAACTAAAATAACTCACCACTTATACAAATAAATTATCAATTAATGAAAGTATTATAAAATAGTACAAAAAATTACTTAACTCAGAAAATACACAAAATGAGAAAGATACGTGTTATTTAAAATGCAATTATAAGAATATGTATTAATTCTATAGTGTGCTAATTGTTTGATAGTCATTACACAGCAAATTAAACTCTTAAAAAGCTTAATGAATTTTAAAAGCCACATTTACTAAGCTGTCTCAGCAAATACAGAGCGTAAAGGAAGAAGGAACTGGATAGAATAGCACTTCTTAAATGTAGGCAATGTTTAATGAGAATGGGTCTACATTATATAAAATTTTCTTCTACTAATTTCTAATTTGGCTTCACTGTCCCACAGATTAAGAATTATTAGCAACTGTGATCATTCAAAATTATTTCTTAAAAATATGCAAGATTAGGTCTATAATTGTCAATTTTCATTGTAGCAAAAATTGTTTTCTCTAGTATATAAAATTGGCTGGAATGACAAGTAGGTATCATGCAGATGAGTATAACTTCAATACCATTTTATTAATACCATGTGGTAATTTTTCAAGTTGCTAAATCCACTAACATATTTATTGACATTCTTGTCAAAAATTCTGTTAGAGAAAAAGTAACAGAATCAAAGGGTTAGTTCTTGGCCCAAAATATTAAATAATAGCTAAAATCAAATCAAATGTGCCATGGCTGATGGAGTAGCAAGTGATAAGGTCAAAGGCTGGAGATCAACTTTGGGGGAAGATTTCTAGAGAACAGACCTGTGTTTTCAGGTCTTAAAAAGGCCTCTGATATAAAGTCCTCCACCCTTAGAAACTAATAAGCAACTTCAGCCAGGCAAGCAGGGATTGTCCCTTCAGATCACTCCATCCTCCCCAAAGAGCTAAATCAGGTTTACCCTTAGGTTAAAACAAACTCCCCAACCCTCCCCACCCCCAATCTTTTCCTCCACCCTGATCCCATTCCTCTTTTCCCACCAGGCCAATAATGATGCCTATTTAGAAAACAGAAGATTTGAGTTTGGGTGTCATCACTTTTGGACAAGTCATTTAACATCTCTGGGTTTAAGTCTGGTTATGGGGTTTGACTCTAAGGATCTCTTTCAGGGCTAGAATTCTAAGTCTAATAAAACTTTTCATTAAAAAGATAAACTTAAAATACAAATGTAACTCAAGTAAAATGTTATACTTTGAAATATACTCAGATTAACCAGTCAAACCATAGTTGACATAAGACTCTGATTCTCACAAGTGTTACATGTTTAGAAAAGAGGACTTGGAAGGGACACTAGAAGACACACAAACAAGATTACAAACAATAGAGACCACAACTTTGTCTAGGTTGTCCCTGGTAATCTATTAGAGGTACCAGACAAAAAGCTATCGACTTTGCATATTACAGCAATTCTGCTTCTGCTTTTAATTGTGGACCACTTCAGTCATAGAGAGGTTCATCACTAGTCGGCTAAAGTATGTGGGTAGGTGTAAAGAATTCCCACACCAAAGGAAATCACAATGAAAGAAAGAAGTATCTTTGCAACAGAAGATTTTTATCACATTCTCAAAAGACAAGGAAAGCCAACTCATTTGCTTGGTGTCCTTTAAAAATCTCAATAGCCAGATACATTCAGGCCTCTAAAAATGAGAAACTCAAGACTGGTGAAATTCTAAAGTATTATTTCTTTTTTTTAGAGGATGCAGTACATAAAACTAGGTAAAAAAATAATTAACTTCCAAATACAAATTACCTTAAAGAATTAAAATAAAAGGGAAAACAAATCTGACAATGGGTTTCAAATAATATTAAAACAAAATTAAAAACACTTATGACTTGCTAATTCATAAACTTGAATTATGTTATAACTTGTTCTACCCAAGTGCCCTTTTGCTTCAACTACAATCTAATCGACATCTATTTCAGTTTTAAGACACCACTGTACTTTAATAAAACTTTTAAAAATAAATTGTATATTCTTGTAGAATTTTAAAAGCACAAAAAAGACTTATCCTCACAATCACAAGCAGAAGACTATATTGAGGTATATGGTTTGCAAGCCCATTACTTAACCTGACAATTCCATCCCCTCTCTAATACAAAAAGGCACAAAAGCAAAATTGAATTACTTTTAGCACTACAATTTCCATCCACCAAAACCAATAGGCATCACAACTAAACAAAACCATCTCATTAGATCTAAAAAAAAAAACAAAACAGTAAAACAAACTCCAATAAGTGAGCCATAGAGAGAGACAAGGAGAATGAGCCAAGTGCTATAACCAGCAAATAGAAATGAACTTTTTTTATAATTACACGAAGATTTCAAAACAATTATAATTTAGTTAACTGCTCTTATTTTGTCCCCCTTAATGGATCACATTTTATGCTGGGATTTTAATAATTTTCAACATTAACAGGAACTTTTCACTTCTTCCATTAGCAACAGGTCAGTTGTCAAAAGCAGTGTTTCTAAATGCTCATACCAACTACACAAAAAAGCACTATATACTATCTTTTGTCAAAGTTTTAAAAATTAAGTTTGAGACTAAAAAAATAGTAAAAAAAATTCAACTCATATGTATTTCTAAAACACTTTAATTCTCTGGTAGACTCATTCACTGTCACTGCTGGTTTTAAATTTGATGAACTCATACATTGTGAATTGAATAAAAGTATATAAAGATTTGATAAGACCACGGAAAACTGAAGTGATTATTGTTTTCCTCCATAAAACTTAACATTCTTTAACCACCGATACTTACCTTCTCCCTACATAAATATCCCTTAAAGAATTCAACTAAATTGGATCATGCAATAACATCCTGTCAAAAGCAAAGTGAACAGACTGGCACACTATTTCTTATTCAGAAACCTGAAACTCAACCCATTATTCCCCAATGTGGAAAACTCAAAAAAGCTTCAAACTCTTGCCTGTGCGAAAGTACTCTAAATTCTCTACATATGGGAATAAAAACATCAGGCTTAATTTAATATGCCAGAGAAAACTGGTTCCCTGCTCTCAGTATATTCCAATTAAAGCTTTGGAAAATTTTTTTTGCAGTTTCACTTTTACCGATTAAAAAAAAAGTTGTTAGCAAAACCTAACCATCACAACAAATGTTGCATTTAAAACACATTGACATTAAAGCACTCTTTGAAATTAAACTGCATCACATAGATTAAAAAAAAACCTCTACATTCTTACCAAACACAAAAGTATTTAATTTTCTGAAAACATTAAGTTATAATTACAATCCAAATACGTAAATCACCTATAACACAACTTTTACACTCACTATTTAGCATTCTCAGAAAGTATTTTGCCAAGAAAAAAAAACACCTAGTCATGATTGCTTTCTGAGTCCGAAATTCCCCTTCTTTCAGAGCTACCGTAATGAAGGGCCAGCACAAACCAGAGCATACTATGTTTCCACAGATCTAAAGATTTCTTTAAATTGTAACAAGAAAAAATTGATAGAAAGCATTTTGAAATATATTAAGATCCTTAACTACTCAGTAAATTCAAACTATTTATTCGTTATGATTTTTTTTTTTTACAAAGTTAACTTTTCAAACCATTTACTAAGAGCAAGGCAGAACTCTGAAACCAAAGCAAAAGCAGAAAACAAGGGAAATGCTCCATCTGATAACTTCCCATCAGTATCAGTGCAATCAGACAAGACCTTGAATAGAGACATATTGTGAATAAGAAAAAATGGACACTGAACTATTCCTGAAAGCACAGGCCAAATCTATAATCAAGTACTTGCAATCACGCACAGAGGGGACTCCCTATACTACCTCCTGCCCTTCATCGCAAACCCCCATTTGTTTGGTGTTGCACAGTCTAACAGAGTCCTCTTACTGCACACACCATCACCCAACGGATAATTCGGTATCACCAACACACGACAACCTAGAATCTAATACTCGGTGCACAGGTGTTCGTACCTCGATACAGACATACTCCACTGAATACCATCATTCTCCCACTAAGCAATCCTTACTCTTGGTTTCCCCCCATAAGTCAAGGCAAGCTCAGAGACACAAAAAGCTCTAGGCCCTCATAGGTTAAGATTACAGAACTGGACCCTCCCTGGCTCCAAGGCATTTCCCACCCACTCCCCGGACTCCCAGGCGGCAGCACATCCCTTGTGAGCGGCTGCTCAGACCCCTCTCGTGCCCCGTGCCCCGCCCCCCCCTCCCCGCCCGCCTCAATGCATCAAGGCGCCTGAACAAGTCCTCCCTCCAAACTCCCGCAGCGGCTCCAGCCACAGGGGGCGTCCTGCTACAACCCCCGCCCCGAGGGGGGGAAGTCCTCGTGGCCACCCCAGCGCAGCTCCTGCGGCCGGGCGCGGCCTCGCTAAAGCTGTTTCTTTCCCTCCCCGGATCCGGCCCAAAGGGGCGGCCTTCCTCCCGACTCCCTCCCCCGAGGCTCCGGCCGCGGCGGGCGTCGTCCCTGCGGGGCCCTCTCCTCAGCTCCGCGGCAGTATCCCGGCCCGGGCCCCGGCTCCAACGCGGGGGCGCGGGCAGGGGCGGGGGCGGGCCGACTACAGGGCCCTTTGTGTGGGGGGCTGAGGCGGACTCTGCGGCCTCCGAAGGCCCCGCCCCGAGCCCCGCCGAGCCCCGGTCGCGGTGGGGCGGCCCGAGCCCCGCACAGCCCCGCCCGCCCGCGCCGGGGCTGCGGGAGTCTTACCGGGGAGAGCTGCGCGGTGCCCGAGCCCAGACCCGAGCTACCCCCCGCGCCAGTGTCTCCGCCCCGCGGCCGACAGCCCCAGCCCGAGCGGGGTCCCCGGATCCCGCAGCAGCCACCGCCGCTGCCGCCGCCGCTGCCGCTTCAATCGCCGTCGCCCCCGCCGCCGCTACCGCTGCTGCACAAAATGGCCGCCGCCGCGCTGCGCTGCTCCGCGCTCCAGTTAGGGGGCGGGGCGACGTCCTGAGGGGTGGGGCCGCAGGCTAGCTGGAGCAGGCGCACTGGGGGCCTGGCTGGGATGCTCTCCATCCTCTAGGCGCCTGAAGCAGAAAGGGAGAGAGAAGAGCTGAAAGATCTTGGAAGGGTCCAAGTACCATTGAGAACTGATAGAAACATCCATCCATTCATTCAGTAAATATTTATTAAGTACCTACTATGTGCCAAGCACCGTGCTAAGAATTGGAAGGAAAATCTAGGAGCATCATGGGATCATCACCTGTGTCTGTCCATCTCCCGTGTCTATACCTTTGCACTAACTGTTCCTCAGTGCCCGAAATACACTAGTCACCTCGGCTTTCTAGTGTTTCCTTCACATTGCTACTCAAGCAACGCCTGCCTGAAACCTTGCTGCATGAAACCCTTACTTCTAAGGTCTTCCACCCCAAAATTTTATTTTGTGTGTATAAACCATGCTTTTAATTTTGCATATGCTGATTTATGTACTTGTTCTCTCCCTTCCCCGGCCCTACTATAGTTCTTGAAGGCAATTTTGTTTTTTTTTCTTTATTATCACCAGGGCCGAGAATAGCATGTGGTAACCTACTGGTATTTGTTGTTTTTGATTGATTAATGAATGTAAAATTAGTGGGAAAGTGGATTAGAGCCAGAAAGTGGATAGCCTTGAATGCTAGACACAAGACTCTTTATTAGACAATGGGGAATCAAATGAAAATTTTGAATAAAGGCTCAAAATACTTTATTCGGAGGATTATTTGATCATTCCTGTGAAAGTTGGGTTGGAAAAGGTATATAGCCCAGAGGCAGAAAGAAAGAGAAGAGATACCTGATGACAGCAGGTATAGATAGGGAGGTTGTGTATTTAATAGAGATATTGGAAGCAAAAGCAATAGAACTTATAGAGAAGAACATAGACCATATATCGTAATGTCTACCTCAGTGTATTTCTAAAATTTTTCTTGGATACATTTCATTGACCCAAGCCTTAAATAATTGGTATATCAGATTATGGTATATATATATATATATATGTAATTGGTATATATTTATATATGTAAATTGCTTTACAACTAAACTTTAGACTGAGATCCAAAACCACTTTGCTATTTTAAGTTGAAATCTCTTTATTTTCATATACACAATGCATACTAACTGAGTTGATATTGGTGATAAATGGTAAGAACAAAAAGGTTTTTTTTTAACCGATGTTGGGGGCAAGAAGAAAATTTAAAAATAAGGATAATTGATATTTACAGGGATACTAACCATATGACATGCATTGTGCTAAGTGCTTTATAAGTATTATCCCATTTTATCCATACAACTACTCTAGGTTAATTGACTTGCCCAGAGTCAACAAATTAATATCTTAGTAAAGAGATTTGAATTCAGGTCCTCCTAACTCCAGACCTGGCAGTGCTTCCCCAAACAAAAAAAAAAAAAAAAAAAAAGAGGAGGGAGAGGATTATTGATTAGGATGAATCTGACAGTAATAAGTTGGAAGAAAGGCAGAACTGCTCAACTCTTAGTTTGCTTTTGTTACTTGCACTAAGAAGAATGGCTTCAGATTGAGAAGCTTAAAATAAAACTAGTCAACAGAAAGTTTAAACTGAAGATATATTAGAAAATGGTAAGGTAACAATAGTGCCCAATTGTTTAGTTAGTAGATTTAAGTGGCTAAACATGGATGAATTGCATCCCCAGTACCAAAAGAATATATGGTTGGACAATGCTCGTTGAACTGCTATCTGATATTTTACAAACTATGGTAAATGACAGACATAGCCCAAGTGTCCTATTTAAAAAAGAAAAAGATGAAGGGAGTCTTCTAACTACAAACCCATGAAAAAAATTAGTTCTTGGGGGGGGGGGAATAGCATGTCATTTGAAGGATGGTTTGTGAATATTTGGAAAGATATGTAATAATCATGGGGCCATCAAGACTTCATGAAGAAAGATCATAAAAGATAAATCTCATGGTAGGTAGATGAGGTGAATGACAGATAAGTGTGGGATTTGGAGTCAAGAATTTAATAAAGACTATCATGCTACTTCTGTTAATAAAAACTAGAAATTTGAAATAGATGGAAGTTTTAGGTGGTTTTCAGTTGCTCAAATGACTAGACCCAAAAGAACAGTCACTTTTAGAAATTAAACTCTATTGAAAGACTTTTATATAATCTCCCTGTCCAAATATATTTTTGCTCTTCTTTATCTACAGTCATCTTTTCTAACAAAGAAAAAAAAAGGCGGGGGGGGGGGGGAAATAAGTTCGATAAAATTAACCCATGTATCAGAGAGCATATAAAACATTCTACTGATAGACCCCTCCTAATAAAAAGAGAGAAGTCCATTTCTTTGCTTTTTAAAATTAAATTTTCCTCTTTTTTATCAATGAAAATCTTTCTTCTCCCTCCCTCTCCCTTTGTACCATACAATCAAGAAAAACAAAACCTTAGCATAAACATGTAGAGTAAAATAAATTCTCTCATTGTTCATATGCAAAATTTATGTCTCAGACTGAACCTTGAATTTATCACTTCTCAAGAGATAGAATTTTTCATCATGAGTCCTTTGGAATCATGGTTCTTTAACCATGTTAACCAGATTTCTAAGAATTTCAGAGTTGATTATCTTTAAAATATTGTTATTTGCATGTTCTTCTCCTAGTTCTCATTTCACTTTTTTCATCAGTTTATACAAATTCAAACAAAATTTCTCTGAAGCCATCCCTTCATCATTTCTTACAATAGTATTCTATAATATTTATGTACCATTACTTGTTCAGCCATTTCCAAATTGATGGGCTGATATCACCCTAGTTTCCAATTGTTTGCCAGCCAAAAGAGCTGCTGTACATATTTGTATATTGTGTACATATTTGTATATTGTGTACATTTCATTTTTCTTAAATTTCTTTGGGGTTATAGATAATATCATTGGATCAAAGGATATGCACTGATTAGTAGTTTTGGGGGGACATAGTACCAAATTGCTTTCAGAATTGTCTAGGGAAGTACATTTTCTTCTATCTTCTTTTGGGACCAAGTTTGATCATTATAATAACCCAGTTGTCAGTTTATTTTTTTCTCCAAAGGGTAATCTTGAATGGATCAGTGTTAGACTGAAGAAAGTCTTGAATTGAGTGCCCCAGAGACTAACTTTAGCTTTATTATTCAATATTTTTATCCATAACTTGGCTAAAGAAATGAAGAAGCAGTATAGTATAGCAAATAGTGTTAGTCTTAGACTTGAGAAGAACCTCAATTCAAATTCTGCTTCAGATATTCCCTAGTTGTGTGATTCCCAAGCAAGTAAATTAATCTCTCTAAGCTTCAGTTTTGCCATCTGTATAATGGGGATGATAATAACAAGTGGACTTAACTCAAAGGTTTATTGTGAGAATTTACTGAGAATAATATAGAAAATGTTTTTAAATTTTTAATTTATATTAATTAATTAAATTATATGTCAAGAAAAGGTCAAAATGGGTATATAATTTAAATATAGAAGCTAATACCATAAACAAATTAGTAGAGCAAGGAATAGTTTACCTGTCAGTTCTGTGAAGAAGAGAATAATTTATGAGTAGAAAAGAAATAGAGAACATTAAGAGATATAAAATGGACAATTTTGATTATACTAAAAAACTTTTTTTCACAAATAAAACCAATTCAGCCAAGATTGAAAAGAAAGCAGAAAGCTGAAAATATAAGTCATTCCCCAACTGATAAATGATCAAAGGATATAAACAGGCAATTTTCAGATGAGAAAATCAAAGCTATCTATAGTCATATGAAAAAATACACTTAGTCACTATTGATTAGAAAAATGCAAATTAAAACAACTCTAAGATATCATTACCTCACAGCTATCAGATTGGTTAATATAACAGGAAAGGGGAATGTGGAAAAAGTGGGAAAACACTAATGCACTATTGGTGGAGTTATGAAATATTGTACACAATATTAGCAATATTGTATGATGTTCAACTATGAATGATTTGGCTATTCTGCCCAATATAATGATCCAAGACAATTACAAAGGAATCATGATGAAAAATGCTAATCGCATCCAGAGAAAGAACAGATATGGTCTGAATATAGGTGAAAGTACACTGATTTTCACTTTATTTTTTCATAGGGATTTTTCTGGTCTGTGAATATTTTGTTTCACAGCATGAGTAAAATGAAAATATGTTTTGCATGATTGCACACATATAATCTCTATAAAAAGTTGTTTACTGTCTCAGAGAGAGGGGATGAAGAAGGAGGAAAAGAGAAAACCTTGGAACTCAAAATTTTAAAAAATAAAAATAAATTTTAAAAAAATGTAAAAAAATTTACATGTAATTGGAAAAAATAAAATATTTTTAAAACTTTAAAGTATATGTATATATATATATATATATGTCAATTACTATGATTATGACTCATGCTTTTCAAATGTGTAGATGGGTTAGGGGAGCATGAAAGACTAAGTAGGTAGAAGCAACTATGCAGTATTGTAGATAAAGATAAGCTTAGAGTTCAAATCCTGCCTTAGATACTGTGTGACCCTGGAAAAATCACTTAGCCTGTATCTGCCTCAGTTTCTGAATCTATAAAACAAGAATGATAAGAGCCCCTATTTCCCAGTATTGTTGAGAGGATAAAATGAAGTAACATTTGTAAAGTGCTTTGCAAACCACAGAGCTACATAAATATTAGTTATGTTTACTGTTAAGATGATTCTTGAGCTGTGGAAAATTAGGAATTATCACTTTATTTGGTTTAAATCATATATGTCTTATTAAATTTTCCATAGAAAAACAAGATTATATATATTACCATGAATCCCTATTATATGCAACCTATTTTTAAAAATATGTATGTTACATTTAACGTGGTAATACCCATATTTCCCTGCTTGTTTGTGTTCCCTTTTCTGAAATTCCTTTTGCTTTGCTTTCTTTACTTTTTAAAAATATATTGCTGATATTACTTTTAAAAAATATTAAAATTTAACCATTGTAAAGAACCTATAACATCCTCTTTCCCCTCCTAGAGAACATTCTCTATACTTTTGAAAGCATATTTTAAAAAATCCTTTAGTTTTTCTACCAATATGGCAAAAAAAAAAAAAAAAAAAAATTGAGTCTAAAATTCTTTCCAAACATTTCTCTGTAAGAAAGTGGAAAGGACAAAAGCTAAGGCCCTCCCTCTGAAATGGAATCAGAATGATAGCCAACTTAACTTTTGTTTAGATGGAATCTTTGCCTTCTCTCCTGCTTTGAAGTTATTGGTGTTATGGATCCATCAAAGGATAATGTCTTTATTTTTGAAATTCAAGATTGAGATGCTGCTCAAAGGAAGGAACTCTTAAAGATTAACTGATTCAGGAAGGAATTGAGTGGTAACTATTCTAGAATGTTAACCTAAACTGTATTTTAGCATATTAAGATCTTTTCTTTGTTCCAGTTTCCTATAAATATAATCTCAAATTGTATTGGGACAAAGATATGTGAGAAGACTTGATAGATTAACAGTTTAGACATCTTCATATAAGCTAAAAATGACAAAATATAGGTTAATGTTAAACTTAATAAAAATTGTTTCTGATAATAATAAATTGAAGAATCTATTATTAATACTAATAGTTTTTTTCCCTTGAACATAACAAAGAACAAAAAAGAATTTTTAAAAAGTTTCTATAAAACAAACATATCAAATAAATCTTACATTCTATACAATGTTCATAGTATTCCACATCTTTTAAAAAAGCTTTATGAAGTGTTCTTTCTTATCTCTTCTTTGGGACCAAGTTTGGTCATTATAAGAGAATTCAATTTTGATTGTCTTTTGTTGTTTGTGGTGGCCATTGTGTATATTGCTTTCCTGGTTCTGCCTTCTTTATTTGCAATGTAAATCATTGCATCTTTCTCTGTATTCATCATATCATTTATTTTGTATACTTCTGTTATTTGCCTGTATAGCTTGGATATTAGACACATGTTAGAGATTTTTGATAGAAAGACTTTTTCCCAAGTCACTGCTTGCTTTTTCATACTAATTGCATTAGTCGTTGTACAAAAGCTTTTCAAGTTCATATAATTGAATTAACTATTTTATCCTTTGTAATATTTGAATAAGAATTCATCCCCAAGACATAGCTGTGTCTTGTATTTTTTTTATAGTATTATCTTTAATAATCTGGTCAATCAGTTACAAAACATATATACATAATAATAAATAAGTAATAATAAAAGTACTATATGCCAGAGTGCTGAGTATACAAAAAAAGGCAAAAGACAACCCCTTTCCTCAAGGATCTCACAATCTGGGAAATAAATAAGAGAGAAAAGTCTCCAGAATTAAGAGATATTGGGAAAGGCTTCTACCACAGATGTTATTAGATTCTAAGTCTGAATTTTGTCAGATTTCGGTGCATCTAAAATATTTCATAAATATTTTTTCTATTGCTATCCCTATTCTCCTAGTATTCCCATACACTTTTCCAAATTCGTTGGTATTTTGAGTGAAGAACTTTATTTTTTTTATTGTTGTTGTAGTTTTTATTATAGTTTTATATTACATATGAAAACCATCTTGAATACTTGGTCCAAAGATCAATACTTCCACTATCAATATCACTTCCTAGTGGTATAAAATCAAATTCAATTCTCAAATCAATTCACAAGGAACAAAAGACTCTTTCCTCAGACTAGAAATATACTTCATATGGATGTGTCAACATAGCAGCCTGGCGGGAAGGTATGTCCAATTTAATCACTGTTACTTTCTTTTTAAAAAATCTTTTTTGATTAAAGCCTTTTATTTTCAAAATACATGTACAGATAATTTTCAACACTATCCTTTGCAAAATCTTGTGTTCCAATTTTTTTCTCCCTTTCTCCCCATCCCTTTCCTTAGATGGCAAGTAACCTAATATATGTTAAATATGCAATTCTTCCATACATGTTTTCCACAATTATCATGTGAGTGCAGCATTTTAACAGCATCAGCTTTTAGAATTTTAAATAACTCAGCTGGAATCCCATTACCTCCACTTGTCTTATTGTTAGCAATGCTTCCCAAGGCCCACTTTGACTTCATTCTCTAGGATGTCTGTCTTTAAAGCAATAACTACATAGTTGTGGTTATCAGTGATATTAAAATTTTTCTTGCATAGTTTTTTTGTATATTCTTTCCATCTCTTCATAATTTCTTTTACTTTTGTTAAGTCTTTACCAGGTGTGTCTTTTATCATGCCCATTTTTGCATGAAACATTCCCTTGATATATAATTTTCTTGAAGTGATCTGTTTTTCCCATTCTTTTATTTTTTCAAATTTCATATCATAGCAGATATAGGAAATAAGAGATACACAAACACAATCATAAGATTCAGGAGTAGAATTTATTAGAAAAAATAAAGGTAGGGCCAATAGTCATTAATCACAAAGTCAAACTTAAAGATTCAATAAGAGATAATTCTACATTATATTGCAGCCATATTAAAATTGTTTTAGATACATATTTTTCTATGTATAAATATGTATGTGGGTATGGGTACAGGCATGTCGTGTGTGTGTGTGTGTGTGTGTGTGTATGTGCATGTAAATATATCCATAATCTAATTATAGCCTGCTTAGGGGAAATGGTGGGGAAGAAAGGAGAAAAAAAAGAATAAAGTAAAAAGTGCACATTAGAGAACAAAAGAATAACTTACAAGAAAGCAAAGATGGATAGTCATGAATATAATGTCTTCTATTATTATATATGCTTTCTTGAAATGAAATTTATTGTTACATATTTTGAATCCTCCCTGATGATCTGCTGGGTATATGAAATGTTTGGTTTTGTCATGGTTTTTTTTTTTTTTTCTTTTTGTGACATTCTTTTTCTATTTTTTTCTTATTTTTATTTAGTTTAAAATAATCTTTTAAAAAGCAATATCAACAATCTAACATATGCAAAAGATACCACTCTGAGTGCAGAAAGTAAAGAATTAATAAGCCTTTGATGAGAGTGAAAGAGAAAAGTGAAAAAGCTGGCTTAGAGCTTTATAGCAAAAAAACCAAAAAAACAAAAACCTATGACCTTAGCCATTGATAACCACCACTTTCTGGCAAATAGATGGAGAAGAAATGGAAGTAGTGTCAGATTTTATATTCTTGGACTCAAAGTTCACTGCAGATGGCGACCATACTTGTGAATTAAAAGATTTGCTTTTGGGAAGGAAACCTATGGCAAATCTGAACAGCATACCAAAAAGCAGAGACATCACCTTGCCAACATAGATCCTTATGGTCAAAGGTATGTTTTTTGAAGTAACAATGTGTAGTTGTGAGAGTTGTACTCTGAGTGCAGAATAGAGAGTTTTGAATTGTGGTGTTGAAGAAGATTTTTGAGAGAGTTCCTTGGACAGCAAGATCAAATAAATCAATACTTAGATAAATTAATTGAAGTATTTACTGGAAAGTCAAATACTGAAACTGAAGCTTAAATACTTTGGCCATATAATAAGACACAATTCAGTGGTTAAAAACCCTGGGATTGGAAAAGATTGAAGGCAAAAGAAAAAAGGGATGGCAGAAAATGAGTTGGATAGACAGGGTCATGGAAACAATGAACTTGAACTTGGACAGACTTTGGAGGAAAGGAGAGCCTGATGTGCTATAGTCCATGGGTTCACAAAGAATTGGACACAACTGAATGAATGAACAATAACAATTGTGGGAATCTCTACAAGTGACTTGGAACCAAATGAGTAAATCAAGGAGAAGCCCCCTTTTAGAGCTGCCCTGAGAACTAGGTTTCTATTCCAGAATGCCCAAAGGAAAATATTTCTACAGACTAGATAACTACTTGGAACAAATGAAATCTACAGATTAAATGAATAACAGGAGTGGGGTGGCCAGTTCAAGATGAGACTTGATGTTACTGAATCTTGATCATTATTGTTTTCTTCTGTTTTGTTGTTAAAGCTAATAATAGTCATATTAATTCACTAGTTTGGTTTAACTATAAATTAATATGGCTATTCTGGAAAGGAACTTGGAATTTTGACCCCAAAGTCACTAAACTTTATACTATTTGACTTTGTGATAACCTTACCCCCTACCCTGGCCTTTTTTTTTAAACTTGAGTTTGGGTCTCCCTCTAACTTGTGTTAGAAGTACAGGGGTATTGAAGGGCCAGATCTCACTCTGATTTGTACAGGAACATTGACCTACCCTTTTTCTGATCTGGGTTGACATGATCATTGCAAAGCAATCTTTGGCATCCAGAAAGCTAACCTTTTTTTTCTCTATTTTATTTTATTTTTAAATGTATTTTTAATTTTTTTCTTCAATAGCATTTTTTCCCAAACACCGTTAAAGATAGTTTCCAACATTTATTTTTATTTTCTCTCTCCTTTATCTCCCCTTTCCCCAAGTCAGCAAGCAATGTAATATAGATTAAACATGTACAATCCTTTTAAATATATTTCCATTTTTGTCATGTTTTATAAGAAAAATCAGACAAAAGAGGAAAAAAACATAGAAAAGAAAAAACAAACTAATAAAAAAAGGTGAAAATACTATACTTTGATTCACATTCAGTCTCCATAGTACTCTCTCTGGATACAAATGGCATTTCCATCCAATCCATCTATTGGTAATGTGGTATAGCTCTTAGGAAGATGTAGCAATAACCCCAAGACTACTTGGGAATAATAGTTAGAAATGATGTATTTTTTCCCTTAAGCTATGGTGCCCCAATTTATTCTATATGACCAGGATATTGAGCTCACAAGTATTGCTGACTGTTAGATAACAGCCTATTAATCAGTGATAATAGATTTCTGAGACTAATGAGCAACAATAACAAAGTACTTAAGTTTTTTCCCCTCCACTGAGGAAATTGGGGTTAAGTGACTTGCCCAGTGTCGTATAGCTAGGAAGTCTTAAGTATCTGATGTCACATTTGAACTCAGATCCTCTTGACTTCAGGGCCACCTAACTGTTCTGAAATACTTAAAATACATACAGGCACAGAATAAAATTGAATGCCTGCCACCTGACCTAGTGATGTTTTAGGCCTAAAAACACACCTCTGGCAGGCTCCCTCTATGAACTCTGCCCAGAGAACTATGGAAACTACACTTGTCTAAAAAGTCAGAATCAGACCATTCCTCTACTCCACCTTTAAGCCATAAAATTAGCATATCAATAACATGACAGCACCCAGTTTCTCTAACTTTTCCCTATAAATTTACCTTTACAGGCAGTCTGTTAACTTCTTTTGGAATTTAGCCTGCTTTAATTGGCACGACTAATAAACTTTGCTCCTTGACTTGGAGATGGGTCTTTTCTTTTCTTTTGAGACACCTCTGACATTTTTAGGGTCCCCATTAAGCCCCAACATTAGAATTATTTTGAATCACTGCATTACTGAGAAGTAGTTTTAACATATAAATGCTGAAACTTTAATGTGGATAGCAAATTGGCTTAGCCTATTGCAGCTCACAATTCCAGAATTCAGCCTCCTGAGTTCCTAAGATTATAAGCATGCTTCATCATCACCATGCTCTATTGTGATACCACTTCTAAGCCAAAACCCTAAAGAAAGAGAGAAAAAAGGATTCATATGTACAAAAATATTCATAGCAGCATTTTTGTAGTGACAAAGAATTAGCACCTAAGGGAGTATCCATCAGTTGGAGAATGAACAAACTTTGGTATAGTGAATGTAATGATATATTGTTATGCTATAAGAAATAATGAAAGGGATAATTTCAGAGAACCTGGGAAGAGTTAATATTGGCTGAAATGAGAAATATAGAATCAGAAGTTCAATTTATATAAAAACAAAAATTTAATGACTAACAACTTTGAAAGACTTAGGCTCTCTAATCAATTTGCATTGCAAATGACTAACCATGATTCCAGAAGAAATGATGAATTATGTTACTCAGGCAGTGATTCCCACAAAGAGGTGATACAGTCAAGTTGCAGAATCGAGCATACATTTTTGGTCATGGATGATGTGAGAATTTATTTTGTTCGATTATGCATATTTATTATAAGGATTTTCTTTTTCCTTTTCAATGAGAAGTAGAGGGAAAGAAGAAATGTATATTAGAAAAAATTTTATATAAATTAAATGAAAGGTTGTTTATTTCCTACTAATATCCTCCTCCTTCCTTGTTCTTTATTTTCTGTATAGATGAATCTCAAAAAGGTTTTGCAGAGATAGGAAAATAGATATATATCCTATGCAACTATGGATAATTTTGACTCTTCTTTGAAAAGACTTTTGCCTTTAGTTTATTTCTCTTGTCTTATTGCTATTACTAGCAATTCTATAACTATGTCAGATAGTAGTAGGAATCAATTTTTAAAAAGCATTTTATTTTATATATGCATTGTGTGACACTTGGAGCAAATGTAAATGCCCTAACAATTCATGGGTTGCTTTCTGTAAGCCTAGAGAAAAGCAATGTGTCATTATATCAATTACTCAGCAAAGGAGTATAATATTCTAATGATTCTTTAGGTGATGGTTTATTCAAACTATCATCCCAGTAACCTTATCCAAGTCTCTCTGGCATGTTTGCAAGGGAGCCTTCCATATTCCTTAGTGCTATCTGGCTCTAAATTCAACTTAAAACCCACATTGGCTGGCTTCTGAATTTATCTAGGGGATGATAAGAAATATGGCTCAATAATATAAAAAATTTGATATCTACACTTCCACCTGTACTCTGTACCTGGAATATTCTGTCAAATGACCCATATTCACAGTTCTTAGGTAAAAAAAAGTAACTGCACAAGTTTATTTAATGTAACAAACATTTTTTTAAAATGCTAAATGCCTATGTTCTACTTGTTCCTTGAAGCTCTTCCCAATTACCCTTCTCCATCCTTTCAGGAAAACTAGGGGATTCTTGAACTACCTACACCTCTGGATAGGGAATAAGTATGAAGAGAAGAGGTAGATGTCTGACATATCTGGGATGTCTTGGCCAGATTTCAAAAAAGTAACTTCAGTTGGGAAGGAAATGTTTCCCCATTGTAGCTCACCAATTCTTTTTTTTTTTAATTTTATTTTTTTATTATTTTATTTTATTTTATAATAACTTTATATTGACAGAATCCATGATGCCAGGGTAATTTTTTTTTTACAACATTATCCCTTGCACTCTCTTCTGTTCCGATTTTTCCCCTCCCTCCCTCCACCCCCTTCCCTAGATGGCAAGCAGTCCTATATATGTTAGATATGTTGCAGTATATCCTAGATACAATATATGTTTGTAGAACCGAACAGTTCTCTTGTTGCACAGGGAGAATTGAATTCAGAAGGTAAAAATAATCCGGGAAGAAAAACAAAAATGCAAATAGTTCACATTCATTTCCCAGTGTTCTTTCTTTGGATGTAGCTGCTTCTGTCCATCATTTATCCATTGAAACTGAGTTAGGTCTCTTTGTCAAAGAAATCCACTTCCATCAGAATACATCCTCATACAATATCGTTGTCGAAGTGTATAATAATCTCCTGGTTCTGCTCATTTCACTTAGCATTAGTTCATGTAAGTCTCTCCAAGCCTCTCTGTATTCATCCTGCTAGTCATTTCTTACAGAACAATAATATTCCATAACATTCATATACCACAATTTACCCAGCCATTCTCCAATTGATGGCTATCCATTCAATTTCCAGTTTCTGTAGCTCACCAATTCACCATTATTTGTGTTGGACAACAGTCTCTAGTACTCAAGACCTCCTTGTTCTGGTCTGTGCTTTTTCTCCTGGATCTAGATCACCTCCATGGAATTGGATTTAGTTTTTTCAATGTGAGCCCAGATCCTGGGCTGGAGCTATGTGTTACCTTCAAACACCCAGCAGTCCTCAAATCCAAAATGGTAGCAGTGTTCTGATATTTAACAACTAGCTCTCAGTGGGGGAAAGGGTTGAAATTAAAAAATGTATACATATAGTAATGATGAGATTAGTGGCAGTAAGAGAGTTGTTAAAAATCTCCTTTTGGTTGGTGCAGAGGTTCAGCATGAAAGAATTCACAAACCTGAAGAGTTTTAGGTGGCAAAAAATGGAAGTTTATTATTGGATAGGAAGCCAGTTTTGCTAAGAGAATGACTTCTTTAGTGGCAAAGTCCTATTAGGGAAATAGAGGCTGGCACTGAGAAGAGAATGCCTTCTCAGTGGGCAGGGTCCTGGCAGCTATACCAAAGCAGCAGAGAAAGCTGCTTTGGACCTTTTGCAAAGAATGAGTTCAGAAACTGCCCTTTAAGAGGAATTTTGAGGCTTCAGGTTTCAGGTTGAGAAGAAAGCCAAAGTTCTCAGGCCTAGATGCTTATTGATATCCCCCCCAGATCTCCAGGAATGCAGGGCTGGTTCAATATTAGGAAAACTATTAGCATAATTGTATAAATAACCAAATTAACAAAAACCATATGATCATCTCAATAGATGGAGAAAAAGCATTTGATAAAATCCAAAATCCATTCCTATTAAAAACACTTGAGATTATAGGAATAAATGGACTTTTCCTTAAAACAGTCAGTAGCATCTATTTAAAACCATTAGTAAGCATCATATGTAATGGGGATAAACTGGAACCATTCCCAATAAGATCAGGAGTGAAACAAGGTTGCCCACTATCACCATTACTATTCAGTATTGTATTAGAAATGCTAGCTTTGGCAATAAGAGTTGAGAAAAGAATTAGAATAAGTAATGAGGAAACCAAATTATCATTCTTTGCTGATGATATAATGGTATACTAAGAGAACCCCAGAGATTCTACTAAAAAGCTATTAGAAATAATCTACAATTTTAGCAAAGTTGCAGGATACAAAATAAACCCACATAAATCATCAGCATTCTTATATATCACTAACAAAATCCAACAGTTAGAGATACAAAGAGAAATTCCATTTAAAGTAATTTGCCAATAGTATAAAATATTTGGGAATCTATCTGCCAAGGAAAAGTCAGGAACTATATGAGCAAAACTACAAAACACTTCCCACATAAATAAAGTCAGATCTAACTAATTGGAAAAATATTAAGTGCTCTTAGATAGGTCGAACGAAGATAATAAAGATGACAATACCAGCTAATTCTATTTATTTAGTGCTATGCCAATCAGACTCCCAAAAAACTATTTTAATAACCTAGAAAAAATAACAAAATTCATCTGGAAGAACAAAAGTTCAAGACTTTCAAGGGAACTAATGAAAAAAAAATCCAATGAAGGTGGCTTAGCTGTACCAGATCTAAAACTATATTATAAAGCAGCGGTTACCAAAACCTTTTGGTACTGGCTAGGAAATAGAATAGTTGATCAGTGGAATAGGTTAGGTTCAAAGGACAAAACAGTCAATATCATTATTAATTTAGTGTTTGACAAACACAAAGACCCCAGCTTTTGGGATAAAAGCTGACTGTTTGACAAAAACTTCTGGAAAAATTGGAAACTAGTATGGCAGAAAGTAGGCATTGACCCACACTTAACATTGTACATCAAGATAAAGTCAAAATGGGTTTCTGACTTAGGCATAAAGAACGAGATTATAAATAAATTAGAAGAACATAGGATAGTTTACCTCTCAGATCTGTGGAAGAAGAAGGAATTTATGACCAATGAAGAACTAGAGATCATTATTGATCACAAAATAGAAAATTTTGATTATATCAAATTGAAAAGTTTTTGTACAAACAAAACTAATGCAGACAAGATTAAAAGGGAAGCAATAAACTGGGAAAACATTTTTATAGTCAAAGGTTCTGATAAAGGATTCATTTCCAAAATATATAGAGAATTGACACTAATTTATAAGAAATCAAGCCATTCTCCAATTGATAAATGGTCAAAGGATATAAACAGACAATTTTCAGATCAAAAAACTGAAATATTTCTAGCCATATGAAAAGATGCTCCAAGTCATTATTAATCAAAGAAATGCAAATTAAGACAACTCAGATACCACTACACACCTGTCAGATTGGCTAGAATGATAGGAAAAGATAATGTGTAATGTTGGAGGGGATGTGGGAAAACTGAGTCATTGATACATTGTTAGTGGAATTGTGAATGAATCTGGCCATTCTGGAAAACAATTTGGAACTATGCTCAAAAAGTTATCAAACTGTGCATACCCTTTGATCCAGAAGTGTTACTACTGGGCTTATATCCCAAAGAGATCTTAAAGAAGAGAAAGGGACCTGCATGTGCCAAAATGTTTGTGGCAGCTCTTTTTGTAGTGTCAAGAAACTGGAAATTGAATGGATGCCCAACAATTGGAGAATGGTTGGGTAAATTGTGGTATATGAATGTTATGGAATATTATTGCCCATATAATCAGAGTCTGTTAACCCACCTTTACCAACTTTCTAATCAGGAGTTTTGCCTGCTAAGAAAGCTTCCTTCTTAGTGAACAATAAAAACCCTTTTTGCCACAGAGATTTCAATTTGAGAATTTTAAAATTCTTTTGCACAGGACCTGTGCCCTTGACCAGAGGGGATCTCTCCCCCTATTCCTGCACTTCATTAGTTTTGAAAAAACCACAAACTTAAAATAATAGCTCAGCCAGCCCAAAGTAGTTGGGATCAATGACCTGACTTGACCAAATCACTCCTTAAGAGGAATTTCCCCCATTTTTGAACATGGGATTTATGATCAGGAAGGGGGAACATGTTTATACATATAGGGGAAGATTGTATCCAAATCAGAAAGATTGTAACCTGGAAGGGAGTGGACTAATCTGATCTCTAAAGGGAGGGGCTGTGCCAAGTTAACATTCATAAAGCTTCTCCCACTTCTGTGATGGGGGGCTCCCTCTTCCCATGGTGTCCACTTCTGGCCAGAAATGTTAAGATGATTCCTTAAGTTTCTTCTTTAATAAAATTTCCTCAATATCTGATTTTCAGTGTCAAGAGTATATTTCTAACAGTATAGTAAGAGAAGGGCCTAATTAGGTCAAGGACTCCCTATTAGTGAATGGCAACTATTATGCCTGTTAGAAAATAAACAATGTATCAAAAATGTAGTAACAAAGGTTTAGCAAAGCTTGCCTTTGAAAAAAAGATAGTTGGCCAATAAGTGGTTCCAGGTTCTTTTCTATAACCTTTTATGGAAGGTAATTAATCCAAAGTATAAGTGAGAAGTCTCTCTTGATGGTGTATAGTGTTAGTAGGAATGGAACCCTGAGTAATAGATGCATCTAAGAAGGATTCAACTGAATCCAATAGTCCTCAGTTTTTGCTTGTTTCCCAAGGCTTATGAAGTGGGTTGTGGTCCCTTTAAAGAAACTGATTTGTGATCCTTTCAGATTGATTGGTGATTCAGATTACTCCCAGTCCCTCCTGGCTGATGCATTATCATCAGGAAGCTAGGACCTTTGATTCACAAATCCTGGTCAAAAGCACCTCTTTGAATTCAAATAGGAGATCCGGGCTTGTCCCAGCCCCCATTGGATCTGAGCCAAGTTGGGACTCCACCCACAGGTCCCCTTTAGCTAAATCTTTCATTATAAAAAAGAGCCAAACTAAAATCCTCTCTTTGCAGAGGTTCCAAAAATGCCAGCCCTATGCTTGGTATGCCAAGTGTCTGCCCACTGGAATACTGTTTTTCCAGTGCCATCTTCTCTTTACCCTCATCTATTTCCTTAACTAGACTTTAACCTTACTTCCAATCCCCATAATAAACCTCTTTATCAATCTAGGTTTTTGGGTTTGTAAATTCCTTTACAGAGGATCTCTGCGCTGCCAAAAAGGGAATCCTCAGAACTCCCTACCTTTGCATTGCCACTAGACCTTATTTAACTCCCTGGCCACTAGAAACCCTAATTTCATTTGGGTACCCCAAATCTAAACCTCCTCATTTGAATGCTGATAAGGATAATGTGTGTCTATTAGATAGTACAGAGCCTTTATTTGAAATGAAGAATTTTGAGCTCCTGACAGATATAGATAGGAGAATGTTGGACTAGAGGATTCTAGATGCAAAGGAAAGTTGTAAAGAGGCAGACTTGAGCTTCTTGTGAGGAATATCTTCCTTTGAAGAAGGAAGTACTTTGAAGAAGTACTGTCTCCAATGGGAATGACTTAAATTATAAGTATGGAGTACCTCATCATCGGACACTTTTAAGTGAACATCTAATAGCTTCTTGTTGAGATTTTATTTAGGAAATTTTTGTTCAGCACTGGGTTGGATTAAATAATTACTAAAGCCACTCTGAAATTCCATAAGTGGTTAATCAGCAAAGTCAAGGAATAAGTTATTTTGATGTGGAAAAAGACTTTTTGTCCATAAAGAGGGAAAATTAGGTACAAAGTAGAAAATAAGTGGCAAAGACTCTAGAAACATTGTGCAAAGGACTCCAAGGCCACTAACAAGAAGAGGTTCACCAAAAAAAAAAAAAAAAAAAAAAAAAAAAAAAAAAAAGATGCCAGCTAGTTAGATAATAGAAACTCTCAGATTATTGTCTTAGAGATGAAAAGGAAATTGTAAGGAAACATGAATTTTTTGCCCTGATTTACTTGAGATAAATTAGGTTTCCTGCCCAAATTTTTTCCTTTCTTTCCTCCATGTAATGAAGGATCATCTTACAAGATATCTTAGAGAAAGATCCAAAATAATACAAAAAATATAGTCCCAAAAATGACTCTTTCTCAAAGGCAGTCTAGAAGACACTTATAAGAGTCAAATATACAAAAGACATATGTAGGCTATTAACCCAAATCTATAAGACCAAGACCCATTCCCCACTGGATAAGCAATCAAAGCATTTGAAGAGATGTTCTGAAAATAATTGCAAACTATTAATAACCATAGGAAAGATTTCTTCAAATTATTTATAATAAGAGAAATGCAAATCACAATGATAGAAGTTTCACCTCACTACTATAATTGGCAAACATTGTATGTATTAAAAATGTAACAAAGTTTATATTCCAAAGGTTTTTTAAGTACATTTGGTGGACTTCTGATTCAGTCATTCTAGAAAGCAATTTGGAATTACTATATTTTAAAATAAAACTGCTTTAGCCAGAAATACCACTGCTAGGCAAATACTATAAAGAGGTTAAAGAAAGAATGCTCCTTTGTACACCAAAACAGTAATGTAATTCCAGCATTTGTGTGTGTGTGTGTGTGTGTATGTGTGTGTGTGTGATAATAAAGAACAGGAAACAAAGTAGATGGAGGAATAGCTAAACAAATTGTACATGAAAATAATGGAATATTACTGGGCTAAACAAGTGAAAAATTTATGAGATTTATGGGAAGACTTCTATGAACTGATATAAAATAACAGAACCAGGAAAACAATATATAAAACAATAATATAGGTGGACAAAAAAACAAGAATTTTTTATTTTTTATTTTTTTTAATTTAATTTTATTTAATAATAACTTTGTATTGACAGAATCCATGCCAGGATAATTTTTACACAACATTATCCCTTGCAATCACTTATGAAAAACAAGAATTTTTAAAAAAGGAAACTAAATATTGTATACTTATGATAAAGCTTAGCAAAAGCAGTAAGAAAACATATTTCCTTCTCTTTTTTAGCAGATGTGAAATGATCTACGGGACACCATATATAGTCAGATTGGTTGATGAATTTTGATTGGTTTTGCTGAACTGCTTTTTTCCTTTTAAAATTTTGTTGTTGTTGCAAAGGATGGCTCTCTCAGGGTACATTTGGAAATGAAGGTGATATGATAACTAAAAAAATTTTTCTTCTGGTTATAAATGTAAATTTTTTTACACATTTTCTTATGAATCATATTGGGAGAGAAAAATCAGAACAAAAGGGAAAAACTACAAGAGAAAAAAAAAAGTGAACATAATATGTGTTGATTTACATTCAGTCGCCATAGTTCTTTCTCTGAATGCAGATGGTGTTTTTCATCCAAAGTATGTTGGGATTGCCTTGGATTACTGAACTTCTGAGGAGAACCAAGTCTTTTTTACAGTTGAGCATCATAATATCTTATTTTACTGTGTACACTGTATTCCTGGTTCTGCTTTTTTTACTCAACATTAGTTCATGTAAATCTTGCCAGGTCTTTTTAATATCCGCCTGCTCATCATTTTTATAGAACAATAATATTCCATTACTTTCATATATCATAACTCATTCAGTCATTCCCCAACTGATGAGCATCTACTCATTTTCCAATTCTCTGCCACCACACTGGACACTTCTGGGTCAAAGGGTATGCATATATCCTTTATAGACTTTTTATCGCTTCCCAGAATGGTTGGATCATTTCACAACTTCATCAACTAATGCTTTAATGTCTCAGTTTTCCCCTCCCCAATATTTATCATCTTTTCCTGTCATTGTAGCTAATTTGAGAAGGGTGAGGTGGTACCCTCAGAGTTGTTTTAATTTTCATTTCTCTAATCAACAGTGATTTAGAACATTTTTCATATGACTATAGATGGCTTTAATTTCTTTATCTAAAAATTGTCTGTTCATATCCTTTGATCATTTATCAATTGGGGAATGACTTGTATTCTTATAAATTTGACCCAGTTCTTTATATGGTTTAGAAATGAAGCCTTTATCAGAAACACTGGCTGTCAATATTTTTTCCCAGCTTTGTGCTTCCCTTATATTTTATTAATTTTAATAATAGCTTTTTATTTTCAAAATACAAGCAAGGTTAGTTTGCAACATACATCCTTATAATACCTTGTATTCCAAATTTTTTCTCCTTCCCTTCCCCTCACATCTTCCCTCCCCTAGATAGAAAGTAATCCAATACATGTTATTAAACACACGTTATTCTTCTATACATTTTCCCACAATTATCATGCTGCATGAGAAAAATCAGATCAAAAAGGAAAAAAAATAAGAAAACAAAAAGCAAGCAAACAACAAAAAAGGTGAAAATACTGTGTTGTGATCCATATTAAGTCCCTATCTTTTTGAATGGAGATAACTCTCTTCATCAGAAGTTGGAATTGGCCTGAATCATCTCCTTACTGAAAAGAGCCACGACCATCAGAATTGGTCATCATATATTCTTGCTGTAGCTGTGTACAATGATCTCCTGATAATACTCATTTCACTTAGCATCACTTTATGTAAGTCTCTCCAGATCTTTCTGAAATCATCCTGCTGATCATTTCTTATAGAACAATAATATTCATGTCATAACTTATTCTGCCATTTTCCAACTGATGGGCATCCACTCATTTTCCAGTTCCTTGCCACTACAAAAAAGGGCTGCTACAAACATTTTTGCACATGTAGGTCCTTTGCCTTGTTTTATGATCTCTTTGGATATAGACCAAGTAGAGACACTGCTGGATCAAAAGGTATATATAGATAGTTTGATATGTGCTTCCCTTCTAATCTTGGCTATGTTGGTTTTGTTTGTGTAAAAACTTTTTAATTTAATGTAATCAAAGTTGTACATATTGTATTTCATAATCTTCTTTAGTTCTTTTTTGGCCATAAATTCCTCCTACTCCAAAGAGTTGATAATTAGATTGTTCCCTTGTTCTCCTAATTTGCTTATAGTATCACCCTTTACATTCAAATTATGTATCCTTCATGGAAAGTTTTAAATCATTAAATGATGTGCCTACTTTCTCATTTCCAAAATCAAGAGAATGAACAATATGTTTTTTGATTAAAATATAAAAACAAAAGAGAGAAGATTTTGTAGAGGCTTTTCTATAGCAGACCACACTTTACAGTCACACATCACTAAAAGGTGCTGCTAATACAAGATATTTCATTTGTTGATTAAAAACAAGCATTAAACTTGGTAGAGAAAAATGCATGTTTCATTCTCTTCCAATAAGGTGTGTAATGCATATATTTTGATCACAAAAGACTCCTTAATAAATGTAGCTATGATGGTAACTTTGTATCACAATCCTCTGATTATTAAGTGGAAAACAAAACGGGGAAATTGTTATTTTTCCAAGACTGGCCATTGTCTTCATGCCTTTCACTGTGTTCACATGGAAAAGGTATTGATTGCCTATAAATGGTACTCTAAATATTCATATTTTTAGATGATGTTATTCTGATTTCATTAAGCCCCAGAACACCATGAAACCTTCAATTAAATCCACAATTATTTTAAAAGATTGAGTTTTTAATAATTCAAATATGAATTGCCCATTCATGTATGTATGAAAATATACGAAATGTTATATATGTATAAATGTTGAACATATGTATAAAATGTATGAAAATGCCCATTGTCAGGACTACTGCATGAATTTGGATAGCTAGTCCACTGAATCAGAATATCAGTACATATATAAAAGCACTAAAGACGGATTATGAGCATAGTCTAAAATTGAGTAAGAAGAGAACTGGCTGGATTATATATGGAAAATTGTACAGATTTCTGACAAGATGGTTAAGAAATTGGATCTTAGCCCAGCTGATATCTATCATCCCAAAATACTATGAATAATGCCACATAAAGTATACAGCAAACAACAAAAGAAAGAAATGCAGCACTTTTTAGTGATCCCAAATCGCCCCATGGTCAAAAACTCATTTTTTCATGGGTTTTGCTGGTGGTACTGAATAGTTGCGACTCCTGAAATACCACTTCAAGAAATACAAGTTGTGGATGATTCAACAGACAGTACTGTCTATTGCATAGCATATTGCATAGCTTGCAATAAACTCAGAATGATGACAGTAATTGATATAAAAAAGTATGCTGAAGATTATGGGATATTTCTCCAGTGAAAATGGGGAATAGCAAACAACCTATATATTATGAAGACCTAAGAAATCAAACCCAGAGCCAGCCTGCAATATCCCCCAGTATACCGGAACCAGATTAAAATGTAACTGGGAAATACTTAAAATAAATAGAGTAGAATATAGATAATATTAATATATAGTTTCCTAGGTCAATATGCAGCCTGCAGGGATTCTTATGTAGAGCTTTGTGGTCTCCATTTCTATGTTTGATACCACTGATATAGACTCTTTATGAAAGCCTTATGGGGGAGGGTGGAATGGACAAAAGTTATACAAGTTGAGGGGAAATGTGAATGTGTTGTGATGTGTCCCAGTACATGAATAGTCATATGCAGGTCATAAGTCTACTTTAGCACTTCAGAAACTATTTACCTTCCAGAATCATTGATTCTCTGGGATGAACAGAACCTCAGAAATTAATCCAACATATGTCTAAAACAAGACCTTTAGGAATTCTACTCTTTTGCAAACCAGTCCATTCTACTTTTATGACTCTTAATTATGAAGTTTTTCTATCAAGCTGAAATCTCTCTCTTTGCATCATAAAGCTACTGCCATTGAGCTGTCCTCTGGAGTCAAGCACAAGAATAATCTCATTTGCATGTGAGGACTCTTTATATAGTTAACCATCATCTCTTTCTCCAAGTCTAAAGATTTCTCATTGGCTTCAAACAATTCATGTGTAGTATGGTCAATTCATGTGTAGTATGGTTGTATGGTAATTAGCCCATCACCACCCTCTTCTGGATATAGGCATTGTTCTTCCCAAGAAGAGACTTCCAGAAAATATCTTGGATGTAATCTGATCAGGGTAACAAGACAGTAGGATTGTCATGGACTCAACATTAACAGTGTCTAGGTCAATAAACACTGACCGAGCTTACATTCTGGCAAACTTATTTGAACCTTCTGAGTCGTTTTTATGATGCAGAGTTTGGCTAGCTTTAAGATAACTTGCATATATGTATGAATGAATGAAAAAAGCATTTAAGGGTCTGTATAGGCAAAACACATAAAGCAGAAGCACTTTTCCATAAAAGGGCATTTAAAGAAGCAGGCTTGATACAAACATATATGCAGGGATCCTCAAACTACGGCCCGCGGGCTAGATGTGGCAGCCGACCACGATTATCCCTCTCACCCAGGGCTATAAAGTTTCTTTATTTAAAGGCCCACAAAACAAAGTTTTTGTTTTTACTATAGTCCGGCCCTCCAGCAGTCTGAGAGATAGTGAACTGACCCCATATTTTAAAAGTTTGAGGACCCCTGATATACAGGCACATATTCACCTTTGGAATGATGGATAGCTGCTATGAATTACCCCACAGTTCACACTTGCAACTATTGCTTTATACTCTCATTTTTACCTAAACTCTAACATTGAGAAATCAGAATAGGAAGGTTTATTTCTTTAATTTGCAAATGAACAGGTTTCATATAAGAAAACACAAATTAAAATAATATTAAGAAATAAGATATATGTACAGCTATGTGTGATGAACAAAGGAAAAAAGGTAGAAAAGGCATAAGAATACTTCTAAGAAACTAGGTCCATAACTAGTAGTATAGGGGGATTGCCTTTGGTTGCCACACACAGAAATCTAATTTGACCATATTAGTTTATGAAGAAGTCAGAGCAACTGAACTAGCAGAATTGACATATGATGTAGCCAGTGCAGATCACAAGAGTCATTGAGATGGGAGCTCTTCCTTCCTTCCTCCAGGGATACCCTAACACAGAGTATAAGCAGCATTATTACTCCTATTCAAATATTCTTGTTGATTTAAGATGTGGAAATCCACATTCTGAAGTCCTGAGGAGAAAGATTTTCTAGACAGCACAAAGGAACTGAATCCAGGAGCAGAGAGTTCTGTTTTGTCTATGTCCTAGAAACAATGTGATACTGAGGTTCACTGGATTGTGGTGGATGTAAAAGAAAAGGTATTATCTCCACCTGGGCTGTGGTGATTTTGTAACAGAAGTGACCCAGCTGATTGATGTTTCTTGGGCCAGTGGGGTGGGAAGCAGCAGAGAAAAGCCAGCAGTCAGATGCCCAGTCTAGTGCTGTGTCCACTTGATGGTTTTCAGGTCAATTCCATCTTGTACCATTTCCCACAGTGGGCTGCCAATGAGAGAGAGAGAAAAAGAAAGAGAGAGAGAGAGAGAAAGAGAGAAGAGGGAGAGAGAAGAAAGAGACAGAGGGAGAGAAAAGACGACGAGAGAGAAAGAGGGAGAGAGAAAGAGGGAGAGAGACAGAGAAGGGGGAGAGGGGGGAGGGAGAGAATGCTTTGATGAGTGAGGGCAGTACTAAAGAATTTAACATATCTACCATGTATAACTGCAAAGCTACCCTAGTCTCAACTCATTCATTTCCTGGCCTTGTTCCCAACTTCCCATACTTTCAAAACCAGGTCTTTACTGATATACTTCTCATTCTGGAACTTCCCTCAATGCCATCAGTCTCCTCACCCTGGAACAACCGACCACTCTGCTAGCCTGCTCGTCCTCAAGTCCTGGCCCCCTTATCCCACTGGAGAGACTTCAAAAAACTAGTGTTGACAGTTAGAGAGGACCAGAAAGGCAGTCCCGATACAGAAATATGCTTTGCATGACTGCACACATACAGCTTATATCATATTGCTTGCTTTCTCTTTGGGGATTCATGCCTAGTGGTGTTGATGTTGGATATCAAGGGGTATTCTTGTTTTTTTGGGCATAATTCCAAATTGGTCTATAAAAGGATTGAATTAATTTACAATTCCACCAACAATGAATGCACCAGTGTCTCATTTTTCCCATGTTCACTCCACCATTTGTCATTTTCCTTTTTTTGGTCTATTAGCCAATCTAATAGGTATGAAGAGTATTCTTAGAATTGCTTTAATTTGCATTTTTGCTTGCCTTCTCAATGTCAGGGAGGAAGAGAGGTAAAGAATTTGGAAGTCAAAATGTTTTTTAAAATGTTAAAAATTTTTATATGTAATTGGAAAAATTTTAACTATTAAAAAGCAACATCATCCAAAAAAAAAAAAAAAAAAAAAAAGAAAGGCAGCCCCAGAACACCACCATTTGAGGCAGAGCAGAGGCAGTTCTCAATTACTAACTTCAATGCTAAATCCTTGAGGCTTTGCAGTTTAGCTCTATGTCTTTACTCATCAGAAAGCTACAGCTGGAATCTTGGTCATCTCAAACACAAAGAAAGAAGAGAACTGACTGCATGGTCCCAGAGCAATAGAAACTAGACATCTAGTGAGAGGATTCAAACTGCACTGTTTTCCTACAGTGTCTACTTTTTCTGAAGCTCTAAGGAAAGAGCTGTGGTTAGCAGTCAGTGGCAAGGGACTTTGAGCCTTTAATAACAGACACCAGAAGGAAGATCCCAATTCAGCCCTTGTGTACTCATGAGAAAGCCTACACTGAGTCATCAATGTTCTGCATGGTATTCTCACTCAAGGGTGTCTATGTTTTCCCATCTCAAATCACAAGGATGGCTAAATAAAGGAACTCAGGAGTACTCAGAACATCAGTGTGACCATGTATCCAGGAGTGAGGACTTTAGGTATCCAGAGATGAGCTACCACTTTAATTTAGAACATAGACAAAATCATAAGATTTAGGATTGTAAATTTTAGAGATTTTCATCTAGTATCATCTCTTAATTTTACAAATGAAGAACCTTTCTGGAGGCCAGAGAGACTAAGCTATTTGTCCAAAGTCAGAGAGAGGAAGTAGCAGAAATGGAGTTCAGGCAGAGGTTATCTGAGCCTAAACTGAATGCTTTTTAAAACTATATCCCAGTATTTTAGGGAAGTTTCATACCTCATTTCCCGTAGCCTTTTAACATGAAAGATGCATTTTTCAGCTGTGTAGTCTACTTCTTCCTCTGTGGTGAAACGACCAATGCCAAACCTGAAATGCATTGTTTTAGGTCATAATGCTAAAGCAGACACTAAAGAGGAGAGGAAGAAAAGGTAGAAGGGGGGACAGAGGACAATACAAAGAAAAGGAGAAAGAGACAGGGAGAAGAAAAGGGAAAAGAAAGAGAGAAGAAGGGAGGGGAGGGAGAGGAAGGAGAAAGAGGAAGGAAAGGAGAGCCACAGCTCCATTTCATTGACCTGATAGAGGAGTGGGCCAGGTCTTCATCTGTACCAATGGCTCTAAGCACATAGGAGGGTTCCAGGGATGCAGAGGTACAGGCACTAGGAAGACAAAACACAAGTACAAATCAAACTCCTTAGATTTCACTTCTTCACCGCGTTCCCAATAAACTCCTCATTGTTAAATCTCATGCTCTCATAAGATCCAGTCTATTTTGGTCCTCATCCCTCCTTAGTACTCTCTGTAGTCTGAGGAGGGGTAAAGCCATGAACTTCTTAATCTTCATTTCAGGAGGGGAGACCAAAGAAACATCTTCTCAAGCATTTCCTCATTTCTCACTGGCTAGACATCTTCTTGATTTCTTTTGATTTTTTCCCCATACCACACCCTAGCACTTACCACAGTATTTAGCTTTTTGTAGGGGCTTAATAAACGTTTGCTGACTCCTGATGATAAAGCCCTTGACCCCAGGGGCTTCACTACCCTGACCTCTGTGATTAGTGTTCTGCTTCTCAGCAGCTCTACAGCTTCACTGGAGCCAAGGAATTGTAATTTGTGGTCTGTAGATGCCAAAAGCTCAGAGCTAACTTCAAGTTATTTAGTGAGATCTTTAACCTCTTAGTTGTCTAAACAAGATCTCAAATGATGAAAACTGCTCAAGTATGATAGGCTTAAATCAAGACGACAGTGTCTAACAGGAAAGGCAGGTTTGAGGCAACTGGTGGTGCAGAAGATAGAGCACTGGCCTCGGAGTCAGGAGGACCTGAGTTCAAATCTGAATATAGACATTTTATACTTACTAGCTGTGTGACCTTGGGCAAGTTACTTAATCCTAATTGTCTGGTGCCCCCCCCCCAAAAAAAAAAAATTAAGGCAGGTTAATAGGTAAGTTACTGCCAAAGATCATATTTCTTCAGTTCCAGATATGCCTCTCCTAGAACTAGTATCTCAGGGAACCTGGAATTATTTCCTTAAATCTGAAAGCTTCTGGTTGTCTAAAAACCTCTAGCATTGTCTGTGGTCAATTATTAAGTCATATGATACCTGGCAGATGTTTCATGTAGCCCTCTTCAGCTCATGTCTCTTCACTGTATTGAAATCAAATAGTTCCTGTATATTACTTTGTACTTTTATCATAGCACTTCTCATGTGTGCTTCATGTGTCAGAGTTTGATAAGCGTTAACAATACTCAGGTACCCATCTCATTAGAACTTGACTACATCCCTTAACCCCACTCTGGCCTTACTTACCTGCCTGAAGACAAAGCCACATCTTTGAGTGCCATCAGCAGACTCTCCCCTTCTACATAGGCAAAGGACAAGTTGATGCAACCTGAGGGAAAGAGTTTCCTATGAGGTTGATTTTAGAAAAGCCTGGAAAGACTTACATGATGCTGACTGAAGTGAGCAGAGCCAAGAGAGATCATTGTGTGCAGTAACAGTAATATTATGTGATGATATTCTTGGCTCTTCTCAGAAATGCAATGACTTGGGATTCCAATCCAATCTCAGGCAATATTCCTCATACCAGCCCAGGAGCACTTATTTTGGATTTTACTTTTTCATCACATCCTCAGTAAATTGTGAAATCTTATCCTCCCATAAAATCCAGTCTACCTTGGTGCTCACCCCTCCTTAGTACTCTCTGCAGTCTAAGGAGGATGGAGCCATGAACTCCTCAACCTCCATTTTAAGGAGGGGAGACCATAGAAATATCATCTCAGGCATTTCCTCATTTCCCACTGGCTGGACTGCAGCTGGAAAATGCCATCCGCATCCAGAGAGAGAATTATGGAGACTGAATGAATATCAAAGCATAGTACTTTCACCTTTTTTTCTTTTACTTTCTTGTATTTTTTTTTCCATTTTGGTTTGATTTTTCTTGCACAACATGACAAATATAGAAATATGTTAAAAGATATTGGATATGTTTAACCCTTTATCAGACTGCTTGCTGTTTTGGGGAAGGAGAGAGAAAAAAATTTGGACCTCAAAACCTTACAAAAATGAATATTGAAAATTATTTTTACATGTAATTGGAAAAATAAAATTTACTAATGAGGAAAAAAGAGCCTCTTGTGAGTATTCTCCTATTCTTTCCTAGTCTAGAGAAGGAAGAGGATGTAGACAGCAAAGGAAGGGAGCCAGACCTGGATAGTGTTGCTGAGGGTCCCCATTCATCACCACATCAGGAAGATTGTTCATTATCTTTTCTATCAACCTTTCTGCTAGTAGGGAGATCCTCTTATGGTCATTCTGAAAAAAACATGAGAAGGTATGACAGGGATAAAAAGATGTCAGGAATTCACATGACATGCAAAGGAAGTTAGTGGATTTACACTATTATCTTGCATTAAGTAGGAATTACCAGATTCCTGCCCAGTCATTTGAAAAATAGTTCAAAAAGCAAACAGTTCAGAATTACAAAAAGCTGGGACCAACCTCAGAGATCAGACAATCCCAGATCCTTGCTCTGAAGGTCAGGAATCAATGAGCTGTCCGAGGTCACATTTTAGTGACAAATACTGAACAGCACTTCACTTCTCCAGGAGCCCAAAGAAATTCCTTATTCAGAACAAGAATCCAGCACACACATTGAAGGGTCCTGGTGGGCAGCAGAGAAGTACAAGGGAAGGGCTGGCTGACAAGCCTGCCACATGCTCTAAAGGTGGGTGACTCAGGGAAAACAACTTTCAGGGTGAAAGCAGCAGGGGGTGGTGGTGCATGGGATAAGAGCACTACACTTGTGGTCAGGCCTACTGGGTTCAAATCCAGTCTCAGACACTTCCTAGCTGTATTACCCCAAGCAAGTCACCTAACCCTGTTGGCCTCTGTTTCCTCATCTGTAAAATTAATTGGAGAGGGACATAGCAAACCTGTACATCATTTTTGCCAAGAAATCCCCAGATGGGCTCACAAAGAGACATGACTCAAAAACGACCAAACCACAATCAAACATGAGAGTGAAAATGACAGGAGGGAGTTTTTTTCCTTATACCTCCATCTCTTCTTGTGCCACTTCGCAGGCAGCCCCCAACCCAACCACTAAGGGAGTGGGTACTGTTCCAGAGCGCATGCCCCGTTCCTGGCCTCCACCACTCTGCAAGGCCTCCACACGCACTCGGGGTCGACGGCGGATGTAGATCGCACCAACTCCTGAAGGACAAAAGGAAAAAGGGGAAATTGGGTGAGAAAATTGCTGCCCTAAAAAATAGCAAAAAGCATGCTACCCTGATTCTGCCCATAAAATTCTACTTTATGCTCACTGTTTCAACATATAATCTATGCTGCTAATTAGACTATGGGCATCCTAAGGTAGTGACCAATTCTAATTTTACCCTTTGCTGGCTAACCTAGCCCACAGTAGAGAGTGCTTTTTATATATGGTGAATATTCTTCCAGTGATGCTGGCTGGGGTATAAGACCAAACCAACAGGCAAACCATTCCAGAATGCAAAATCTGTCAGGAATTTTTTATCTCTCTCATGCAGGTAGATCTATAAGATATCCATGCAGTACAATAGAACAGAAAGTCCTATCATAGGCATCAATCCCAGAGACACAGTAGTTTTGAAATACTTTTGGAATAGAAACTAGGGATATCCCGGGAAAGCTGAATCCTATCTGGGATCAAGAAAGGAAAGGCAGATTATCAAAAGTTCCAAGTCCCAGGCTGGCAGGTGACATAAAATACCACTTATTGTCACAGAAAGAGAATTTCTTCTAGAAACAAATGTCAATAAAAAGCCCCCTTGAAGTAGAACCCCACTGTGAGGGTTTACATAAGGAGATACTTCAGGATTTTCTGTACCTTTTGGGCCATAAAGCTTATGGCCACTGATACTCATGAGATCAATTTTCATATCATTCACATTTAGTGGGATTTTTCCAACTGCTTGGGCTGCATCTGTATGGAAATACACTTTTCGAGAACTGCAAATCCGTCCTAAGGAAACAGCAATAGGATACAGAGTGGGTTATTCGCATGCTCTATGCAGTATCACTCTGGTGCTTTGGATCCCACAGAAAAGCAGGAAGCACAACACCAGTCTCTTGGCTTGATTGTTTGCTGCTGCATGACAGACCACCAACATTCTTTCTCTCATGTCATAGCCTTAGCTTAGCTTTCTAGGCTTTAATTGTCTTGAACAGAAGTGATAAAGAATAAGGAGAAAATAAAAACCACAATCATTTAGCCAATAATTATCTCATTTTCTTATGGAAAACAACCCTTGAACATATAGCATTTTTCTTTGCATTTTAAGATCCCTAGAAAATATAGGAAGCAATGATCAATGACCCCATATTGCAACTGTGCTTAAAGTCAGATGGTGTCTACAAGAAGGTTTCACAAAGAGCTGGTCTGCCAGCTAATAGGTCTGCCTAAAGGGGGATAGGCAACCCAGTTCCCATATACCCACTTCAAAAAAAATTATCAATAAATTCAACGAGAAAAAGAGTAGGTGACTTATTTCACCCCAGAACTATACAAAACTTCAGTCATAAGCCTACAGAAAACAGCAAAATCAGTACTAGTCCAACCTAAGGCAAACAAGGTGGTAGGCAGGTAGCATAAAAAAGAGACATGTTTAGCTTACAAGGTTCTGTATCCTGAGGCTGTAAGACTGAAGGCTTCCCTGGGAAAGCCCAAGGTGGTCTAAACCTTTGAAGTAATGAAGTAGTTGGAAGTAATGACCAGTATTGGTCCTGGAAATACTGAGACCTGAAGCTCAGTGGCTCTGCAGTTCCTACCGTTGTCCTGAAACATTATAAAGAGACCTAAAAATTTAATGCTTTAAACTTTTCTAGATGATTCATCCTCGGGGGTAGAAATTAGTGCAAGAACCCAGAGCAAGAACAAAGATCCAATTCAAAAACATAGACTAAAGACATATGTAAACTAAAGAGGAGTCTAGCAATGATAAAGAATTATTGTAGATCCAAGATACTCAAAAATAAGACCTGTAAGAACAAAATAACTCTAAAATAATTGCAAGCAGAAACTCAAAAGGAAAAAAAATTAAGTTTCTACAAGGATCACAGGAATGTCTAGAAGAAATGAAACAAGTGATTTTAAAAAATCAATTTATCAATTGATACACATATATTAAGTGCCTACAATGCACACTATAGTAAAAGCTGGTGATACAAAATGAGACAAAAAGTTCTTGTCCTCAAGGAACTCACAGTATAGAAGAGACAACAATTAAACAATTATATACAGAATAAATAGAAAAACATTAACAGAGTACAAGCACTAAAATTAAGAGGGGTTAGGAAAGGCTTATTGTAGAAAATGGGATTTAGTTGAGTCTTAAAAGCCAGGGAAGGCAGTAGCAGTAGGTAGGGATTAAAGGAGGAGAACATTTCAGGCATGGGGAATAACTTGAGAAATATCTGGAGCTGAAAAACAGAGCATCTTATTTTTGGAATAGCCAGAAGTCCAGTGACAATGGACTGAAGAGGATGTGGCAAAAAGTAAGGCATAAAACCAGAAAGACAAGCGAAGGTTATATCATGAAGGCCTTTGAACCCAAATAAAGAATTCTGTATTTAATCTTATGAGGTGATAGGAACCAATAGAAAATGACATAAAAACTAAAGAAAGATTTGGAAAGAAGATTTAACAGCTTGGAACAAAACATACAAAACCTTAACCAAGGGGCAAAAAAACTTGGAAAAAAATAGAACAAAATGTGATGTGTATCTCAGCAAAAAACAATTTACTCTAAAAATAGATCTAGGACACATTTAGAATCATATAAGGTCTAGTAGCATCTACATTAAGATACCATTAGTCTTAGAATATATACTAAAGAGAGCAAAAGAACTAGGATTGCATCTGAAAATATACTCAGCAAAAGCAAGCATAATCTTGAATGAAAAAAATGTACATTCAATGAATTGTCAAACTTTCAAGATTTACTGTAAAAAGACTTGAACTTAATAGAAAATTTGACATATAATATCCAAGAGAAATATCAGGTAAACAGCAAAGATCAATTTCAAGGGACTCAATACAAACATGTTTTATACATGGAAATGTAAACCATATGTCTAAGATAATCTTTAAGTAAATGAGTAGTTTGAAAGAAAGATTGGGGTAGGGCTGAGCATGATGTAATTCAAAAAAACAAAACTGGTCTAAGAAAAGGTAAAAAAGGAATAATTAGATTATACAAATGTGGTGCAAGAGCAAGAACTAATAGAGGAATCAGATAGGGAAGAGGCTAAAAGTTATGGAATCTATCTCCTTAGGTTAAAGAGGGAACAATGCATATAGATATAAATATATAAATATGCACACATATATACATATATATGGATATAAAAGTCTTCTAAATTTATAAAGAAACAAGATGGAGAGAGATTAGAATTAGGAGGGGTATAGGGAGCAATGTAGAATAATGGAAGTGGGATAACAAGGGAGGGAAAGGTTAAGGAGAGAGAACAAGGGAGAAGATCCTTGGAAGGAAGGTAGATTAAGTAATAGCGAGGCAAGGTAGCAGGGTAGAAGTAAAGTAGAGATCAGCAATTAAGAGATACATACAATTATAATGATCAGGAGTAGAATTTATTAGGAAAAACTGAGTAGTAATCACTGATTTCAGACAAAGTTAAAGTTAAGAGATTCAATTAAAAGAGAAAAATGGAAAATAATACTGCATGTCAGCCATATTAATATTGTTTTAGACTATTTAAAACGAGCAGAGAGTATAAGACTGGAATATTGCTGTGATGTAGGAAATGATGAGTTGAATATGGAAAGACTTAGACTGAAGGATGATTTTATTTACCTTCAGAGAAACAGAGGTCAAATAAGTACAGTACAATTACAAATAGATGTATATGAATGTATATGTGCATATATGTATATGATTATAGATATTATGTATCTATATGCACATATATAAATATATCCATGCTTAGCAGTAGCCTACTTGGAAAAGACGGGGATGAGGAAAGAGAAAAAAAAGAATAAAATATAAAAAATATACAGCAGAGAACAAAAAAAAACTATAAGGAAAGCAAAGAAAAGAGTTTTGTATACAATGTGCAATATTTATTGTATACACTTTCTTGAAATGGAAATTTATTATTTCATATTTTGAATCCTCTCTTATCTTCTGCTATGCATGACAATTCTTTTCTGTTTTGTAATTCTTTTAAATAAATACATTAAAAAAACCCAGATAACTTTATTATCATTGTACTACCTGAAAGCCATGACCACAAAGAGCCCATACATTGTCTTTCAAGAAATCTTAAAACAAGTTATCTGATCGAAAAAAATAAATAAAAAGCATAATAAAACACTGGAAAATAAAGAGGTGCTCATTAATCAAGGAAGAATTGAATAAATTGTAGCATATGAATCTAATGGAATATAATTACATTGTAAGAAATGATGAAAGAAATGGTTTAATGAATCCTAGGAAGTGAATGATCCAGAGTGAAGTAAGCAAAACTCAGAATAATTTGTATAAAGATAAAATTATGGTGGAAAACAACTTTGAAAGACTTAACAACTGTGAATATCAAAGCAATCCTCATCTCTCTGAAAGATATATGGTGGAGCACGTGTTATCCAGATCCTGACAAAGATGTGATGGACCCATGGTAGATCAACAATACATATTTTTAGACATAGCCATGGTGTGACAATCAAGGCATTTAAAGATTACCTAGAAGTGAAGAGAAGGAAGCACAGGCAAGCAAGACAGTTTTGAAAGTACCAAGGTTCAGTTTATTTTATCTTCTTTAACAAAGAAAACAGTATGAAATGGAAACTCATGGTTTTATATATAATCCTCTTCTTGTTTTCTGCTATAGGGAAATGTTCATTTTGGGGGATGCTTAAGGTCAAAATAAAAAAGTTTTTAAAAAGAACTGACGTAAAGGTAAAATAATTTGTAAATGCAGGGGAACAATGAGTATTTTTTTTGAGTCCAATAAAAAAGATGCCTGGCATCTGCCCACAGCTACTATCTAATCAATGCTAATCTACTGCTCAGTTTAATGGAATAGCTAAAATAATTTGACCCCGAAGTATTTGCACCCCATTACAGGATACTAAGTAGCTTAATTCATACTTTTTCCCTTTGTGCCAGGGGGCTGCCTACCACTCCAGAGCTGCTGGCTTTGGCACGAAGTAGAACCTGAAATACTCACCAATGTCTTCAATAGGTTGTTTCACTCCAATTTCATTGTTTACAGTCATGATAGAGACAAGGCTTGTGTCTGGCTGGATTGCTGCCTCTAGTTCCTAAGGGGATAAAAATGGGGTAGAGTGAAAAGGAGGAGGAAAGGGAACTTTGTATCTTTCTTTCCCTTTTTAGCACATGAGCATTCCCAGTCTTAAAAAATATAATCTCCTTTGATTCTGAATATAGGCTGGCTAGTGAGCACTAATAGATGTTAGATATATATAAAGTCCAGAGCTGAGCACTACAATTAAACCAAATGATATGAGTGATAGCATCTATCAATCCATCAGCAAAAAGTTAATTATCTGATATGTGAAAGGCACAAGGCTAGGTGCTAGAGGAGGTAAACCAAGCAGTCTTAAGATGTATTCTTTGCCTCCAAGAATCTGATAGAACAGTTGGATAAAGAGTCTATAGAAAATCTCAAAGATGGCTGTCTTGTCCAACCCATCTTTAGGAGGTTAGAAGCTGAGATTTACTACTATAATTTCAATGATATAGGTACCTCCTAGTGGGAAAGCTCCTTCTACAAAGTTGGATCAGCAACTGTTTTGCGTTATTTTCTTGGAGTTGCTTGAGCCACTAAGAGGTTAAGTGATTTGCTTACACAGTCAGTATGACATTTGTGGAAATGTTAAGTCGAATTCTGTGTAGATATTTGGCCATGTGGAAGAGGCAGAATACAATAATGGCTAAATAGCAAGCAACATCATAAAGATCTATATTCAAATTCCACCTCAAATATATACTGACTGTGTAAGCAAATTACTTAACCTCCCTTAAGAGAGATACGATACTGAAAAGAAACCAACTGCCTGAGGAGGTGTTATATTTCAGTATTTAACATGTTCTTTATATGTAAAGGGAAAACAATGAAAATTGGCAAATAATTGCCATGTGAGCAGTTAGAAGTGTATCATTACACAAATAGGTCACATTGGGCAGAGGTGTAAAGAGAAGGCTTCATAGGAAGAGCGGGACCTATACTAAACTCAAGTGAGTGAAACAAGGGAAACTACAAATTCAGCTTCAAAGCATGAAGCAAGATTTGCATGGAATGTTGGCAAGACAGGTGGCAAAAAGTCAAGTCTCAATGAATGGGTCCTGTTGTAGAGGAATATTGGGAGATTATATTTCCTCTTCAGATTCTGTTCCCTATTGAGATGTCTTCTTACCTTTAAATCAATGATTCCATTCTTCTGCACTGGGAGATAAGTGACCCGAAAGCCTTCAGCTTCCAGAGAACGGCATGAGTCCAGCACACATTTGTGCTCTGTTTGTGTGGTGATCACATGCTTTTTCCGTAACTTGTAGAACCTGGCTACACCCTGCAAGTTAGTAGGGAAGGAAGAAGACACTTAGATAGGAAAAAAAGTCTCATTCCTTTCAGGACTGAGGAAAAGGACAATAAGAATTTTCAAAGAAATTTCTTATAAATTGTGTGGCATTCCTAAGAACACACAGGTCAGTTGTTTTTTTTAACTTAACTCAACTAAGATAGTAGCATTTTGGATTGTTATTTTCACACTTCCCAGAATAAATCTTTCCTAAGTGCCAAAGGAATTGCCCAAGTGAGAGGAAATAATTTTCATTTAGAGGAGAGGATAGGTTATTTTCAAATTCACACTTTGTCATTTTAAGATATTAAGGAGAGAAGGATAAAGAGAGGATCCTAGCTACTTTAAAACCTATTCCAAATTTCCTGTCCTGATCAAGGTCAAAGAAGATTGGCATTGGCAGCAAAGCAATAGTGTGTATGAGGTAGGAGGATCTGATAGGAATCTGTAATTTAGTTTTATTCCTTTGAAATGACAGAAGTCGTCCAATCTATTATTTTGTGGAGCTAAAGGGAGTTTACACAGCTCACTAGCAAAAGGAGAATTCTACTTGGATTTGAATGGCAGTCACAGAACCTTGCTCATACATCAAAGAAGCCATAGAAGAGATTACACTAAAAATAATAAAGCTTGATTATGATTGAAAGGGAGAGGGGTAAACGGAATTGAAGAGAAAGTCTCAGAATTGTGCAACCAGCGCCATAAAATAAAAATCACTACCTGCACCTCAAAGGGATTCAGACACTTGAGAGAGGTGTAAAAACATTTGTAGGATTTCACCCTGGTCAGAAGCATGGCAATGGGGAGAGGTGGTTAAGGAAGGAGCTCTGCATTCATATATACCAGAATGGAGTTGGAGGAACAAGTGGTAGACAAATGAACATTGAACTGGAAAAAGAAAACATACACACTTCCCTACTGTAGCATGCTGCATGCACAAACAAATCATTATAATGTAATCCAGATGGGTTTGGGGAGGGTTATAATCTAGGCCCACATGGGAAGAGAGATGGCTTACTGAAGCCACTAGAACAAAAAGGTGGTAACCCATAATCAAATATCCATTGTATACTTCCTGGAATAAAATTCAAAGGCTAGAGAGAGTATCTTCTTTCTTCAGAGTGAAAAGTCTTCTATCTACACTAGTAATTTTCCCAAACACCTCATTGAACATGATGTTCTCTCAGTGTGAAGTTCTAAAATGTTAAGTGGTTTGGGGAACTGTTACAGAAAGTTAATGGAGGGGAAGGCCATATTTGGATATCGGGAGTTGAAATTGTTGGGAAGTAACTTTTAAAGGTTGAACTGTTATAGAGAAATCATCTCAGGTCAGAAAAATATTAGCATGTTTTAATCTCTCTGATTTCAGCCATTGGTCTGAGACTTACTTTAGTATTGTTTTTTTCTTTCCTCCATTTCTCCATCTTACCTTAATTGCTAAATTGTTGGATTCAGTGGCTCCACTGGTGAAGATAATCTCACGGGGGTCAGCCCCAATCAGTGATGCTACTTGCTGTAATGGAAGGAGCAGTCACTTAATGCCTGACCATTAATGACAAAAAGTGACTACACCAAACAGAATTGACAAAATTGAGCTCCTGAAAAGGAAAAGAATAGTACAGCAGAAAAGATCCCTCATCGTATTGTGACCACTATTTCTACACTTCCTAGCATGGATATAAATTTTGTCCTAAATAGTCAGGAAGAAGTAGGATATGTTTTAGAATCTTCTTGGGTCCTTGTAATCATTTTCAAAAAAACAGAAATATTCTTCCTCTAATCATTAAAAAAACCCAAATTTACTTCCACTCCCTGGATCCAAATTGCTATAATCTAATCCACCCAGGTTCTCAGGCCTAAAACCCTTGAATTCTCTTTATGCTTGCCTGGCGTGCATGTTCCATGGCAGCCTCACTCTCCCAGCCATATGAATGAGTCCTTGAGTGCGGGTTCCCATAGTAGTTGACCAGATAGGGGAGCATGGCATCCAACACTCGAGGATCCTAGATACAACACAGTCCAAATTAAGAGTCACTTCCAGGGAGCCTCTTTCTACTATCAACTTATTCTGGTAGCGTACCAAGGGGATTTAGCAGAGATCTGACTTATGCATAAAGCATGGGAAGCAGAAGCTGAGAAACATTCCTTCCCCTATTAGAACATCCTCTAACCAGATCTTGCTTTAAATCATATCAACAATTAGATTTATATAACACATCTGGTCATTTTGTTCTTAAAACAATCCTAAGAAGTAGACACGGCAAGTATTTCCCCTATTTTACAAATGACAAAAGATCTGGGTAGAGAAATAAGTCATCCAATTATGGTATTGGCAGATGTTTCTACTATATCAATTATCTTTCATTTGTTCCTTACAGTTTGGGCATTACTTTTAGTCCTATTCAGTTTCACAAAAATTAGTATTTATTAAGATCTTACCAAGCACATGACAATTTTAGGAGCTGAGCACCTAAAAACAACCCATCTGCCCTGAAAGAGTTTACACTCTTATCTCTTTCCACCCACTCCCAACGCCAGGGGCTCCAAAGGAGCACTGCCCAGCACTTCTTCAAAAGCTACAACACTTCAAAAGTTGCTGTGCCCAAGCTGCTGCCCACCAGGGGAGTAGTGGCTTGCACATCCATGTAGAGAGGCCGAAGCACTGTTTCCTCCAGAGGAGGGACTACATCAGAGAAGCCAGATGGGGAAGGTGACTGGTCTAGACCTGAAAAAAATAGAGGGAGAAGAATGCTTTGTCTGAAAACTGTTGGAAAGGGAAGACAGATCTAGGGGAAAGTCACGTCTGTTGGATGGAATTAGTCACAGGGTCTCTTCGGCATAGGGAAAAAATCTTCTGCAACAGAAGCCTGGACGTGTTAGGAGGCTAGCTTGAGACTGAATCCAAGGATTTATTGGATGGATGGTCTGAGTTAGAGGGCATAGGTCAAAGGTGGGAGACACTAGGATGATTTTAGTGCAGTGGATGGTCTGGGAGACTAGGATGGTTTTAGTACAGTAGATGGTCTGAGGCTGGACGTGGGAAGGCCTATAGATGGTCTCCGGGGAAAATGGAAGATCTGATTGTGGGATGACTAGTGAGAGGGGTGTGTGTGATGAGGGCGGGTGTGACGGTGCTAGGGATAGAGGGGAGTCTGGAATCGGCCAGGAAGTGTGGGGTCAGGCCTGTGGTCGAAAGCTGGGGCAGGAGGGTCTGGTTGAGTAGGTCGAAGTCGAGGTTGGTTATTTAAAAACCAGAGAGGAACAATGAACCATCCCCCAGACTCGAACAGAGCATTGGGAAATGGAAGGAAAGGTAAGGGAGGGAATAGGAAAAAAATAGGGTGTTGGGGGGAGAAACCTAACAACCAATACCGCGCAAGCGCAGTCCCCGACGCGGAGGGGAGGGGCTCGGGACCCTGGTCGCAGCTCTCCACACAGCCCGCCACAGCATCTTGTCCTCTGCCTTCAGGGGCCGGATGTGGCCTTTTACTTCCGTTTCGTACCACCCGGAAATTATTCCTCACTACCCCGGAAACGACACTAACCTCCCGCCTCCTGAGACGTAAAGCGGAACGACTGAGGCCGAAAGCGAGGTGAGCAGCTGTTCGTTCTGGGTTGGGGGTGTTGTCAAGGGCTGGGGAGGGGGACATGGTACAGGACCCGGCGTCCGCGTTCGGCGGCTGAGTTCCGTCTTCCTTGGATATGTGTGGACGGCGGATATAATCCTGGCCTTGCCGAAGGCTCCGGCGCCTCCTCACGTCAGTTCTTGTCCATCTCTCCCCGTACAGATGCCAGTAGCCGTGGGTCCCTACGGACAGTCCCAGCCCACCTGCTTCGACCGAGTGAAGATGGGCTTCGTGATGGGCTGCGCTGTGGGCATGGCGGCCGGGGCGCTGTTCGGCACCTTCTCGTGCCTCAGGTGAGGGCGGCCTTTGGGACCGGCCCAGGGGCGTAGTCTCTGACCCTCGTCTTGCACTGGGCCGGCGAGCCGCATTTAGGGGTCTCCAGGCGCCGGAGGCGACAAGAGTTAGAGGAAGCCAGAATCCGGCCGGGGCTGGGAGGGTAATGTACTGGGCATGGCGCGGCGGCAGCTTCGGGTCAAGGGGCAGGCTGAACTCCCTAGGGAGGAGACATTTGGGGACAGCGATAGGCCTTGCGCCCTTGAGCCTCTCCCCACTTAGCTCCATTAAGGCTTCTTCCTCCAGGATCGGGATGCGGGGCCGGGAGCTGATGGGCGGAATTGGCAAAACCATGATGCAGAGTGGGGGTACCTTCGGAACGTTTATGGCCATCGGAATGGGCATTCGCTGCTGACCGCGGCGTCTCCATCTCTCCCAACACCCCCGCACACCTCCTTGTGTATTATAATAAAAGGCTTTGAGTACGTGCGAGTCTTTACTTTGGGCTTTGGGGCCCGCTAGGCTAATATTTCAGGAACGGACTTTTATTGACCTTACCTCTGGCCGATATGCCTATAATATGGAGCAATTCAAGACACTGCATTTATGTCTCCATTTCGTGATTCAAAGTGGTAGGTTAGACAGGATGAAGAAAAATTTGTGATATAAAGCAATTGCTTTGTTATTAGAGGGACCTCCTGCTTGCTTAACTATTATTAGGCGAGTCATTTCATTTGCCTGGATCTCAGTCAACTATTCCTAATCTTCGAGTATAACCCAAAAGTGACACAATCAACCTTAAATTCATATTAATTTGCAGTAAGGTGATTGATACACTTGAAAGCACCTTTTTTCTGAAAAGTCTATTAAGTTATGGAGAGGGCATATCACCCAAGTCCCAACTGTTAAGATTTTTAATCACTGCACAAAAAAGGGGAAAATTTGCCAGGATCTAAATAGCAAACAGTATGGACTTTTTTTTTCCCTTTTGGTATATGATAGAGCTTTAATATTTTTGGTGCAAAATAAAAATTACACAAATTTACTCAGTGGTGTATGTCATACTAAGGTTTTGATAGCAATGAGCATGTTGATCAGCAGAATAAGTGAACCATGTAAAAAAGCAAAGGAAAAAATCAGTATTGATACAATTTGAATTAATCATGCTTGTTAAAAATGTATCACTGGATAAAGCTGCTGAATTTGTAAACATTTTTCATGAGACTAAAATTTCAGAATTTGCTTGATTGCTTAATCACTTTTGTTTCTAATTGTTATAACAAGAGTTCTTAATGATGAAAACATTGTTACTTCATATTTTGGTGAACGTATGAGAGCAGAGGGAGAGGAACAAGGCTAAAGATGATTCAAAGACGCAAGTTTAGAATGCCAAGTGTAAGTTCCAAAGGAAAAACTAACTTTACAGGACTTGAGTTCAGGAGGAGAAATGGCCAGTGGTGTCAGGATAGGATATATGGGAGTAGAGAAGATAATTGCTTAGGCATTTTGTATAGGTATATATCAAGTGAGTTGCTTTGAAGGGATATATTTGTATTTAAATTTTCCCAAGAATGTAATCAGAACTGATGCCACAAGTCTTTAAATCTGCTTGTCTAGGAACCTTTTTAATTCTGAAACCAGCCTACTAGTTCTTACTCTATCAAGACCAAACTTAGCTTTATTAAGTGCTGGGAGAGAAACTACTGTAGTCTTGTTTGTGGGTATAAATGCCATTCATTATTAATCTATGCTAGTCAAGGTTGTCCCTTTGTGGACAAAAGGTGTCAAGTTGCCTTTTGTTTTTAACAAAAGTGCCATAAAAATGATTTTTTAAAAAAAAGAACCTTTCAAACTTAAGAGGTTCAAAATTGTTTTCCCCCTTTGCTATCAATAGCTTACACCTAAACTACACTTGTGAGAATGGCATTCATGAACACTGCTTTAAAGGGCAGATTGTAGAATTCTTGGGTATAACAGGAATCCCTTTCTGATCTATAATAGAGGAGGGGACTAAAAGGAAAGATTGCTGTGGCATTGTCCAATAAATAACTACAAAAAGGCGGGTGTCAACTCATATCAGAATGTTGCTTATAAAAAGGACCGTGGAGAAGACAGACTGTGGTAGGGTGTAAGAACTCTACACTGAGAGGGTTTAAATTCTACTTTCAGTTGCCTAATCAAATAAAGCAAAAACCTATTAAGTTTCTTCAGAAAAAAATGGAAATATCTTTAGTACTTCACAAATCATGATATACCCAAATGAAAGTAATGATTGTTGGAATTTTACAAGAGAAAATGAAGTTCTCAGTCTTAATATACAAGCATGTTAGGTTTTATCCTACCAGTGTCAAATCTGTATAGAGGAAAATCCAATCCTGGGTAGGAAGAACTACTTTAAAAGTGGACCATATAATTTAAAAAATACCAAATTCCAGAACTGAAATCTAGAGCATCATTTAATCTCTTATTTTTCAAATTAGGAAACTGAAGCTCCTTAAATGTTATTTTTTTAAGCCAGGTCAGGTCCTCTGTCTCCAAATCTTAAGATTTACCCCACTGTACATACTACACTCGTTTGGTAAAAGAAATTTGCTATTTACCATACTCTGTTTGCATTTTTGATCATTTGGAAAAATTTAAATCGCTCATGGCCTTTTAAAGAGAATTTTATTTTGAGTGGTTCTTACAAAGATTGTTGCAATATGAAAGTCATTTGTTTGATAGAAATATCAAGCTGTCTTGTCAAACACACTGAAGTAACCCAAAAATATATTTCAGAGCTCACAGAGCTTAAAAAGAGCAAAGATTATATGCAACCAGACAAAACCTATTTCTGCATTTCCTGTTTCCTGCTCAGACTGTGTTGCTTATCACACTATATCTGTACATTTGAGGAAATGCAGGGATCATTTTGTTTGGAACCTTAGACACACCAGAACACACAGTATTTACAAAGAAACTTTTACAGATACATTAATTGAAAAGTTACCATCAAGAAATTGAATTTTTGAATCTCCCTTTCTTGCCAATTGTTTATCATAATGCAAGGTGAATTACTGACTTAAGTCAGAAATCATTTCGTTGTCTTTGAATTTCCCATATACAGAACACTAAATATGTATTTCAGAAACCATATTACTGTTAAACCATTAGCCAAGTGTCAAAATTCATTTAGTGAAATGTAAAATGTAACTGCTGCATAAAAAGTTAGGCTTCTGAAACATTAAAAACGTCATTACATCCTCGTCTGCCTTTTACAGAAAGTACATTTGTCTAAGCTATTTCTCAATTCCTACAGATCACCTTAGTCAATGTTCTAAATGTACATTTACAAGGCAGAACAAGAAAACAGCTTTGTATACAGTGGAAATTGCTAGTTAGGGAGAATGAACACACTGCATTCCTGCTATAACAGCTTTCTCTCCTTCTGGCAAGGTAACAGGAATCGCATACAAATGACAGTAGACCCTTTCCTTTGTTTTACCTAAATAAAAGATAACTCAGGTTTGAATCCTCTTTAAAAAAAAAAAAAAAAAAGCTATGTACATAAAGAGACTAAATCCTCCTTCATCGTCGAACAGGAACCAGTAGTTGTGTTGCTGTCATGGAATCAGGGAAGAGGTTGTGATAAGTTGGAAGAGGTACATATGCAGCTGTGATCATCTTACCTGTCAAAGAAAACAATTTTTAATGTTTCCATTTCCCTTCAACATTTTAATGTAACAAATTAAGATAATTTTTGTATAGGACTTACCAGCAAACCATCTTCCATGCAATGCATTTACTGCAGCAATGGCTGCAGCAATCGAGGGGCACTTCACATAAACGTTGCCCTGAAATCCAAGAGAGCCAATTATTGAGTGAAGGCCCTCTATAGGCTTATTCTAGATTAAGTTTGAAGCCAATTATGTTTTATAAAAGCACATTTGCTCTTTACTAATTTCTTTAGGGATATAATAAGGAAAAGTAACTTTCTTTTCATCTAAATTCTTTTACTTTGTGATAGTAAAATGGTGCTTGTTATCACTATTTAAGGGAAGGCACAACTTACCTATCTCCTAGAGACATGGAAGTAAAAGCACATTGTATTTATTTTTAAAGCCATTAAGCACTTTATTATGTACAAGATGGGATTCTATCCCACCATAGATAACTTGCTTTTCTACTACTCCCTTTCTCATTTGAGCATAATTTTCAAAAACTGCTTTCGCAATATTATCAATTTTTTTGTTAGTTCTGTCAATGCTTTTAAATTGCAAATGTAATTGAGTTTAAGAAAGCATTTTGTAAATTCCCTTTCTATATGAAGATGACATCATTGGAGACTTAAAGCACTCAGGATAAACCAGGAATCTGAACAATCACCAACAAGTGTGTTGCCAGTAAATAAATAATCAGGCACCTGTTATGCACTAGGAACTCTACTTGCTGAGTTTCAGGAAATAAAAAATGCAAAAAGAATCATTCTTGCTCTCTTGAGCTTAGTCTAAATGGAGAAACAATATGCAAACACAAACTGTATGTCCTGGGCAAGATAAATTGGAATGATTTTAAGAGGGAAGACACTAGAATTGAGACCTTCCTATAAGTGGGATTCTAGCTAGGACTTGAAAGCAGGAAGCAAAGAGATAAGAGAATAAAGGAGTAGGAAAAAAAAAAAAAAAGAATAAAGGAGTAGGGGCCAGCCATTGAAAATATCTGTTGGAATACTCTGATTAGAATGCAAACAAATTACTGCTATTGTTTACACTATTCAGAGCAGAACATACCTGAGCTGAATTTTTGTCAACATAAATATGGATTACTCCTCCATGTTTGTTACATTCTTCAATTACATCATCTTTAATCTCCGTATCCCAGCCAAGTTCATCTTCCCTGTAAAAGATAAAAGGTCAAAATTATGAAGATAAGGATTCTCAAGATAAACCATGTCCTTCCAACAAATCCCTTTTCTTGATCCCCCCCAAAAATACATGAAAATATTTAAACAAGTATAATGTCCAAAATGCCGATTTTTCCTAACTTTCCCCCCTAACAATTGCAATAGTCAAAAGTTCTAATAATAATTACATAATATATAAAGAAATCCTGGAAAAGGTTAAGTTAAAAATTCAGGTTATTGGTTAAGTGCTAAAGATCTATGACAAATTTCATGGAATATACACTATTTCATGCTTTGAAATTGGTAAAAAACCAAAAACAAACAAAAATCTAAACAATGAAAACAAAAGGACTAACAGAATATACAAAAAAGCAAGAATTTTTAGATTTACATATATTTTTACAAAAATTCATTGCTTACGTTTGAGGATTAAACATATTGGAAAGCTGGAAACACTGTGTTGCAAGAGGCTGCACAGAAGCGGCTGCAGCTAGAGCTGTAACTATGGAGAAAAAAGAATATAAAAGATTGTTAAACAATTCACTAAGCTACTCCCAATTATCCACCAATTTAAAAACCTACTTTGTGACTCATTTTAACCAGTTTTATATATATACATATATATACACATATATACACATATATATGTATTATACACACACACACACATATATATTTATTTTGGGGGGCTTGAGAAGGGGGAAGTGTTCAATTTCTGAAAGACATATTTTTGGTCTTGCCAAGCATATATTACTTTCAATGAAACTCAGAAATGTTTGAAAACAAAATTGTGGATAAACAACCTAGAAAAATTGACTGAAAACATGGAGAAGAAATTGGGAAAGCAATTTCTAAATACAAGATTCTAAATACAAGATAAATAGCAAAGTTGTGTGGGAGTCATTTAGATGAACTGTGTAACAAAGATAGAAATAAAATGTGATGGACTAAAGTAAGGAACTATACTGAATGCTCCTAAAAAACGTTTTCTATGAAGGATAACACACAATCTTTATTTTAGACAAAATCTCTTGCCTATTTATAATTTATATGTGCCCCTTATAACTACTTGGCTGAAACAATTGTTAAAGTCTAAATGTTTCTGATTTTGACTTAATTCATACCCCACACCACCACACCTTTATGCATGGCTTCATACTTCCAGCAAATGAAAAATAATGCCTTTTCAATATTTTTCATACTGCTGAACTTCCAACTTTGTTTTGACCTTTAACAACCAGACTTAAGTTCTAGTACGACAGAATCTCGGATTTTTTTGTGTGTCAGTGACTCCTTGGGTCAACCTTTTGAAATTTAGAATGATGTTTTCAAATATATACAATTGAAAACACATAGAAAATACAATGGAAATTAATTATAATGAAAGCTAACAAAACACTGAATAAACAAAAAACAAGTTCACAGATAGTATGTTAAGAATCCCTGTTCTAGATGTTATCATACAGGACCTTTTATTTCAACTATTTCAAATTCCACCTTGAACTATCTATTATAAATTGGCTTTCTAGGTCCCATTCCTCAGCTCACTTTCCCTTATGCCTGGAACAAAATGCCTCTAGCTCCTGAAATTCTTTCTTAACAGCCCCATATAAGACCTTATTTTACCCAATCCATATCCTGTTTTTCTCTTATGTCATTATATATTACAGAGCTTTATGTCAGTCAACCCAACTAGTATAAATTGTTAATTAAGATCATAGATTGGATCTTAAGCTAACTGGCCTACTACATATCATCATAGTGCCTATGATTTATCTTTAGGCACTAAGAAACCTGATCAAAGAATTATTTCTAACTTAAGAGGATGAAGAGGTAGTCAACAATTTTTCTTTACATGTCTTGAAAACACAGAATCATGAAAATTATGGCTTCTGTCAAAGAAACAAGTGAAACCCAGTCTATTTTGCTGATATCACAATGAATATTCAGGAGAACAACTGAACTTCACAGTATTGGCAAAAAGCAGACTGAAGAAAAAGCTGACTGGGGTGCATCTTCTGTTAGACCCAGGAATTCCTATGCAATTCACTATGTTTAGCCTCAAAGATGAGGTATACCTCATCTCAGTTGTACACTACTTGGAGGCTCACTGGAGTCAGAGCAGAGCCTATCCTGAAGTCAAAGGGCCTTTCACCCACCAGGCCTTTAGACACTTGGAAAAAGGTTCCTGTAGGAGAGAGGGTAGAAGGACCACCATCAAAAAAAGGACCATTTATTCACCCAAAGCCATGGTACCCAGGTTGCCAGTAAAGATGATATTTAAAAATCCAAATTACTTAATTACAGTAAAAATTTTGTGCCAAACTATTTTATATGGCAAATGGAAATCTAAAAAGTTGAAAACTTACCCTCACTCTGTTGGGAAAGTCTGGTTTGTAAATCTAAAAAAGAAAAAACAGATAGTATGGGTTCAATGCAAGAATAGTGAGAACCACATAAAATTATAGGATGAATTGAAGAAAATATTAACAGATATCCAAAAGCAAAGTATTTAAAAATCCTTTAAGTGGAGCTAGTAGTTTTATCTATTCCAAATTAAACATTGAGAACATTTTATAGTTAAGGTAGATAAGAACCATTTGCAATGAATGGTTTAGAACTACTACACTGTTTTGAATCTTTTAACTCATCTTTCTCCTTATTCTCAAGTTCTCAAACACCCATACACTAACCCACAAACACAAGACACCTCAACAAGGAAAATCCCAGTTTTGGGGGATAGATGGGGAGGGTGGTTACAGGAAATATGGGGAAGAGTATCAATAGAATAAAAATAAAAGCTAGATGAGCAGAGAAGAGTAATTTAACAGTGACTACTACTCCATTTTTAAACAAAATCCCCCCAACACACTCCCCCCCAAAACTTTCACACATAGATCCTAGTAAAAATTTTTGAATATTGGTGCCTTTTAAATACAATGTCTTTTAAGTAGTAGCATTGGTGACTCTCAGAGGGACCTTTCTTTCTTTCTTTTACCTTTACCCAGCCTATCCCTAATTATGCTTGCCATGGCACTTACAGGTATTCTTAGCCCAGGTGGTGACAGTCACTAAAGAGATGGTTGCTGTATCCTGAGTAATCATAAATTAGTAGAAAGCAGAGATTATGACTAGGTACTTTGATCAGCATCTAGAAAGTGCCACAAAAAGTAGATATCTGAATGTTGTCGAATGAGAATAAGAACTTTCTCAATCTACTTTGTAGTTTTCTACTGGATAGAGTAAACGGTTGTCCCCAAACTACTCATTCTAGGGAGGGCAGAGGGATTCAGAGGCAGGAATATGTGTGTTGCTTTATGAAAAAGGTATGGATTTAGTATTAAAAAAGAGAGAGAGAGAGAGAGAGAGAGAGAGAGAGAGATATCCTAGACCCTAAAAACCAGTCACAAAAAAAAGATTAAAACATTTTTGAAAAATTCACCTATCTCGAATTGGTTACTAAATAAACAATAATTTGTCCTTTTCCATACCAAGGAAAATAGTCTTCAACTATCTTGAAAAGAGGAGTATTTTATCTTTACCCTCCCATAGCATCTATTGTACCCTTTTAAAAATGTTTTTAAACAGAATGAAAAATATTACAAGGTGTATATCTCCTCAAGGGAAGTAGTTCTCCCCCAGTATATACAGTATATACTGAGTTCTCCCCCAGTATAGCTCACAGCCCATTCATATTATGTGACTGGTGAATGATTCTTAATCCATGCCTTTACACAAGTCCTCAAAATTTAAGCTGTTATTTCTTACTATACATAGTAAATGCATTCGATACATTCTTGAATTAAAAAAACCTACAGGAATTCTAGCTAAAGATGAACAAGGAACAACTTTAAATGTATTCAGAGCAAGAAAGATTATGATTTTTAAAAATAAGGCGGTATATTCTACAAGTGTTTCTAGTGCAGGGGAACTTATGTGGTATAGCAGAAAAGAATATTAATGGTTATCTGGAGTTAAAAGACCTGGTTGTTCAAATTGGGGGAAATTATTTAATGGCTAGGCATCAAGTTTCCTCAACTATAAAAAGAGGAGGAAAAGGATAAAAGCATGGCAGACTATATTTCTTCCAAGTTCCTTTTTCAGCTTTTAATATTCAACAGCTTGGCGAAATATGGGCTGATTGAAGCACTCAGTGTATTTGTATGCTAGTAGAACTAAACTGGTTAAAAGAGATCATCTATAAGAACTTCTGTCTCTTTGGTACTAGGCTTTATCGTTAGCTAATTCCTACATTCAAACTTTAATCAGTGAAAGATAAAGACAAAGATGGCTTTAGCTAATTATCAAAAAGATCTTGCATTAATTACTGGTGAATGCAAAAGATTTTTTATTTAAAGTTTGGGGCAACTAAGTGGGACAATGGGTAGAGCACTAGCCCTGGAGTCAGAAGAGACTCCAGTTCAAATCTAGCCTCAGACACTTACTAGCTATGAGACCCCAGGCAAGTCTTAACCCCAATTACTTCAACCTCCCCCCCCCCAAATAGTGCTACAATTGAATTAGAAGAAACTCAAGAATTGAAAAACTATAAGAGATTTAATTCCTACCTGCTACAGCTCCAAATGCTAAAGATCCACTCATTTGCAAAGCCTGTTGTGCTGCTGGAGGAATCTGTAAACCAGTACCTATAAAAGCAACAGAAGTAATGTTTACTTTCACATGGTCTTAAAAAATGCAGTGCAGCTGCTAATCTCTTATGAAGATAAAAGTTTTTAAGTGACGTAACTAAGACCTCTACTACAATTGTAAAAATCTTTTAAATATTAAGGAACCATTTCTCAGCCAAAAGTTCAAAGGTGTATAACAAGAGCAGGTAAACAATAGACTTCATTGTGATATTCCATTAAAATACAGTATATAAAAGTATTTATATAAAAGTATTTAATTATTTATTCATGGACTAGTTCATTTATGATGAAATACGATAATTATCTGAAACAATCTATGGCATTTTCCCCTTACCATAGGAAAGAATCAATAAAGAATTTCAGTTAATCTTTAAAAGCCAGGTATCCAGAACACAGCAAATGCCAGTAAGTGCTTGCTCACTGACAAGTAAGGTCCCTATTACATTTGATCCTTGCAAGAAACTTACCTTCTGCAAGTCTCGCCATTAATTGAAGACGACCAGTTGTTCCCAAGTCAATTCCAGTTCGTTCCAGCTCATCACTATCCAAAAATGAACTGGCACTGGAAGCATCGGTACGTTCAGTAACATGACCAACTTTCATAGGCCTGCCTGCTAATTCAAATCCATTCAGTTGTTCCAATGCCTTTTTGGCACATTCTGAATCTGAAAACTACAGAATTAAATTTTTTTTGGTAAATTAGTCTGTATTTAAGTAGACAGGATGTTCAAAGCATATACATGTAATACTAGAAATTACTAACTTTTTTTTTTGATAAACATTTAAATTTATGATGTATTTGTCTTGAGGGAATATCTTTTAAAAGATCTCTGATGCAAATTTTTATACACTCTTTGAACTCCAAGAAGACTATGAGCACCATATCCTTTTGGAAAAGAGAAAGAAAACTCTGCAAAGGGATATAGCCCAATCCAGAATTCTCAACCACAGATGACAGCCTCTTCAGGATCAGGCCTCATATAAATAAACCAACTGAGTCCACTTTATCTCATAGGCATGCTTGGGGAAAAAAGAAGTATGCCAATCAAAAATTTCACAATTATCTTAACATTGTATATTAATAAGCCAAGTTATTAAATGAAATCCTAACAATCTTTTGGTAAATTTCCCTCTTAATCTTGATTTTTTTTTTTTCAAAGGTGGTTTTCCACGCACTCAAATTCAATCTAACAAATATATATAAATGCTTACTATTTGCGAGGTACTGTACTGAGGCTGGAACATACAGATCATGAAGCAGAGTAATATGAAATCAGGCTTAAAAGGCTGGTTGGAAAAATTAGGAGGCTATTATGATAGTTCCAAGAGAGGTGATGAGGACCTGACTAGAGTGGCGGCGGCTATGGGAGTGGAAAGAAAGGGAAAGCTGTGAAATGCTACAGAAATAGAATCAATCCAACTTGGCAACTTATTAGATACTGTGTTAAGGGTCCGGGGGAGAAGAAAGCGTTAAGGATGACACTGAGGTTAGGAATCCAAATGACTGGGAATAGAGTAAAACCATAAGGTGCTTAGGGATAAGGGAGTGTACATGATGGTTAAGTGCTATTTTGGAGCATGTTGAATTTGAGATACTAATCACATGCCAGTAGAAATGTCTACCAGGCAGTTGGCAACATGAAACTAGGATTTTGATGAAATATTAGAACTGGATATATAGATTTGGGAGTCATCTACAGAAAAATAACTGAACCCATGGGACAGATGAGACCACCAAGGGAAACCGTGTAGAGATCACCATGAGAGTATACAAGTAAAATCTCCTTATATTCAACTCCACAAAACATCCAAATTCTTTTGTCGTATTGGAATTTTGTTAGAACTGAATCACATTTCTAGCCTGCAGGACCTAGAGAAAAAAAAAATGAGTTGACACCCAGCCTCAGTATATCTCAATGGTTTAAAAAAAAAAAAAAAAAAAAGCAAACTGCAATTGTAAAAATGGATTTAAGTAGGAAAGAGGAGTGTTGTCACATACACAAAACCACTCTTTCTGTTTAGCAGATCTTTTTTCATCAGTGGATGAGTTAGGTTGATCTCTGTTTCCTATATTTTAGGAATTTGAGATGATTTAGTTGTCACAAATAGAATCCCTATGAAACATATATACTAATAATTACAATTAGCTTCAAGAATATTTCCTTTTCTAAAATAACCAGTACCCAAAACGTTATGGATAGACTAAATTTGTGAAATGCAATATACATGAAATGTATTAAAAATTCAGTGAATATTGAGCATTGAAATCTATTTAAACAGAAATAATTATCTTATGTATTACATTTATCTTATATATTTAAAGCACACTTCTATACGAATATTCAAACACATTTAAAATCTGTTAGACTTTAGGCAAGCCAATTTATTTTTGAGCATAAATTTTTTTCATTTTTAAATGATGCTAACCTAATTCTCTATGAAAACTGTGTAAGCCCCAAAATTACAAAAGGACAATCAAGTCCAAATTCACACATTTTATCTGAGGGACAGAAGGAATAAAACAGATTAAAGAACTTTGAAAAATTCTCATCATCCCAGCTATTATTCAATTTCATGCATAATATATGCACAACAACAGTATTTTCACTTGGGGCTCTTATGTATGACACTTCCTGTTTTGTACAATGATACTTTTTCATTTAGAACTCTACATTCAGTTAATGAATCTCTTCCCTGGTCATGGGACACTTATCTCCAGAAAAGAAAATGAGAATAAATAAAGCAAATAAAATGTTTATTCAAAATCAGATTTCAATCCAGGAAAGCTGGATTGAACTTCATGATAGGGTTGATGAATATACGATTCCTAAGTAAATGAAAAAATCAAAATTGTATGAATATTTAAAACTAGGCATCATGGATTTAGAGTAGGAAAGGGACGAGAGGGACAATTTGTTCAACACACTCATTTTAGAGATGAAGAAAATGAAGACCAAGAAAGGTCACATTACTTGTTTAAGGCCACCCACTTAGTAAGTGGAAAAGCCATGATTCAAGTCCAGATCCTGTTTCCAAATCCACCATTTTTTTCACTGCACTAAAGACCTAAGAGCTTCTGAAAGCGATCATAAACTAAAAACTGGAATCCAAGAATTAAATTTTGTATCTATTAAAAGCCAAAATGAATTCTGCACATTAAAATTTGTAATATTTTACAATCATTTCTATTCAATATAATGCATTCACATACTCCCAACTAGTAATTCAATTCAACAATTATAAGTTCATTATCAATAAATTAACAAGAATTTAAAAATGCTTATTATGTGCATGCAATGGGATAAATGCCAATAATAACAGAAAAAAACAGTTTATGGTCTTTTACATGTTCTTAGGAAGAAACAAAATTATTTTTCTAAAATTTAAACTTAAAACATTAGAAAATATTAAAAAGTAGCAAATATTTAGATGGGATTTCCTTCTACTGCAAATCAATCAGTAATTTGCTTTTCCACAAAATAAGACATCTTAGATCCTGACATTGGCAAATACTAGAATAGTTCTAACTTACCGTAATAAATCCATATCCCTTAGATCGACCAGTTTCACTATCCATCATCAGTTGAATGCTTTCAATCTGAAATTGGATCAGACAGTTAACTATAACCCAAATGATGAAAATGAGTATTAAGAGAGCAAGAGAAATTTGTATAATACAGAAAATGAAACGTCCTTGTTTACACCAAATTCCAGAAATATGTAATACATAGCCAAGTCTTTTTTATCGCACCTTATCAGATTTATCTTTTCCCTCCCCACTCTCACCTTCTTGCAGTGTAACTACTAACATGGAAATATACATGACTTTGCATGAATAATTTCTTTTGTTTACCCTTTCCCTAAAGGGAAAGAATTTGGATGCAACTCAGAATAAAACAATGAAAGTTCAAAGGACTAGCCATGGATAGTCATAATTTTTTTTCTCCTGGGATATCCCTTTCAATCAAAATTATTCATCTTAAAGTCAGGAAACACACACATCACATCCTTGAATAAGGTTACTCAAATGAAGTTACTCATTTTACTGCAGACTGAGAATTTGGAAAAGGACTTACCCGGCCAAAAGGCTCAAAGATTCCACGAAGCATATCTTCAGTTATGTTAAAATGTAATGATCCTACATAAAGCCTCATGGGTCCAGCACTTCCTTTCTGTAGGTTATTTGCCATTGCTGCTGCTCTATTCTTTTCTGCCTATACACAAATAAAAGTAACTATTAATGCTTATTACAAGTAAAACAGCAAAAGTGAACATTTTCTGATGTATTTCTAATTAAGATTCCCAAGTGGAAATTGTTTTCTCAAGTCATATTCATGCCCATTTCTTTACATTTGGCTAAGAACCCACTATATAGGAAAGAGTCAAAATTAATTATGTTAAGTATTTAATATCTGACTTACTCATTGATAATTGATAATTTCTACTAACCCCCATTCTTTTGATTCAGTAATCCAAAACTACAAAGTTACTAAGTAGAAAATGTTGGAAACACATCACATACCCACAACCTTAACAATAAATTATAAATCAAATTGCGTTATTTGGAAAACACTTAGTGCAGTGCTTTGCCCATAGAAGATACCATATAAATGTTTATTTTCCTTGCTTTTTGCTTAAATCATCAATCCAAAAAGGAGCTTCTAAGATAAACCCTCCAATTATTTTGTCATAGATTATCTCAAATAGCATATACAGCTAATAAGTACTTTAAAAAAATGAAACAGGCTAAGTTCACTTAAAACAGATTTTTGGGCAAAATAGAATTTAGCAACTTGACCCAATTTTACTGACATTATTCTTCTTAAAAAAAATGTTGAATAAACTGTGCATACAAAGTTTATGATGTGATGATTTTAAAAACATACTATATAATTTATTTCTGTGATGGTTGACTCTCTAATTAGTTAAGCTAACATTAACATTAAGCTTAAAATGATGTTAACCTGAGGTAATAACCAAAAACTCCTAAATAAACCACATCAAGATAAATGTATAATTAACTCTCTTGATAAAAATTCTCTAAAATTAAGTTACCTGTGAGGCCTGTACAATGATAGGCACTCCTAAGACCCGCTGGCCAGTTAATCCTATTGCTAGAGGCACTGAGCTAACATCAACAAACTCTACATAAGCAATTCCTTTAGATCTTCTGGAATTTCTATCAGAAATCATTCTTACATCACGGACCTGCAACAAAAACAAAAATAGAAAAATTTTATAAAACCAGAATAGTGGAGTTAGTATCAGCAACCCATTTTCTATCTTAGAAATATAATACTATATATTTAACATGCAAATATTCCCAGAGTTTTATTTCAGCTGGAATGAAAAAAGAGAGTATTTAACTGGTGAGAGAGAATAAAGGGTGACAGAACAAAGGGGTGTAGGGGAGAAATAGTTCTGTATTTAGTAAATTTAAGATTGTCAGCCAAATACTTATTAAATTATTACAAAGGGCTATTTTTTTCATGTCCTAACAGTGAGTTCATATGAACAATTGCCTTGATAATTTGGTTCCAAAAATAAGTATCTAACAGTTTTCTTTTAAGTGGGGGTTTCCTTAGTCTATTTTTTGTGTCATGACAATCTGAGTAATTAAGAACCCAGAGTTTTAAAGAACTGTTTACATGGAAAAGCAAAGAAATTCAAAAGACCAAGTCTATACCCCAAATCTTGTTTACAACCTCAATTTTCTCAATCACCAACACACAATTCATTTATAATTTCAAAAATCTCCAATTAAAGCTTATGTCCAACCTTTTCCACATTTTTCTATTACTGAACATTTTTGTGTTATATTGAGGTCAAACTTCTCATTTTATATGAGAAAACTCAAGCTCAGCAAAGTAAAGTTATTTGCCAAAAGTCACAAGTAACAAATGGCAGTCAGGATGTGAACCTAAGCTCTGACTCCAAATCATGTGTTCCTCTCCTAGTGTAGATTATATAAAAAAACAATCAATTACAAAAATTATATGACTTAAAAGTTTACCTGAAATTTACAAAAATAAACATTTTCCCCCTTCTTTCACCACCACCACCACCAATTTCTTTTAGACTTATCCTTGCTACCTATTTGTAATAAACAAGATAATTACCTTTCCTACAGTAGAAAAAAACTCCTCCAAGTCTCTTGGTCTAATTCTTGCTGCCAGTTGCATACAGAACACTGTCCTAGCATCTCTTTCCTCTGGAGTAAGGTTGTCAATAGGTTCCCTGAAGAGAGAAACTAAGTTAATATTTGCTTAAGTTCTAGTAACAAGGTTAAAAAATTTTTAGAATGTGAAGAAAAGGACCAAAAAAATAACTCTTAATACTCTAATTCACTCAATTTACAAGAGGCCAAAATGATGAAATAATTTATCCAAATTAGGAGCAAAAAAACAAGAATATGATTCAAATTCCATATCCAGTGCTCTTTCCATATACCACAATGCCTATTTTTAGAACTGGAAATTTAAAAATGTTTTATGCCTGCAAGTAACTTCACAAAGATATCAGCTGCATAAATCAAAGTCCATAACAATTAATATATATATATATATATATATATTTTTTTTTTTCAGTATCTAGGGAACAAAACTTTTACTCCTTTACCATTAGCTTAGTGAGTCTTATCCCAATATACCTTCAATTCAAATATCATCACTATGGGCTGCAAGCTTGTCAAAGCAGTTCAAGTGTATTGGGAGTTAGGTTTCACCTAACATATACCTAACAAATTAATTACCACATGTAACTAGGACTTCAAGGTTTCTTCTACTATACTTAAATGACATTACAACCACCCTTTGAAAATGGAAAAGCTCCTCAATTCTCATAACAAGTTCTTTCAAAAATAATAAACACAGGGTGGGGTAGGAAATTTAGGCTTTAAAGAACTGTTGTCAAGATCCTATTCCAAAACCTGCTTCCTATCCCTAAATAAACATTCAAAACAAATAATCTATCTTTTTAAGATTAAGGGGAATATTCTGTCATGGATTCACAAACTGTCATTTATAAAAGGGAAGTGACATTTAGGAATAAATGGGCATTTCTCTGTGCTAGCAATGAGTCCTCTCCAAGGATAATGTATAGCATTTAAGAGATATCAATCAAGTTTGGAAATTATACTAAACTCTAATTTTATACAACTATATATACTAAGAGAGACTTTGAGCTATCAACAAATCAAAAAGCTCAAGAGTCACTGTAGGTATGTTTCCTTAAAGTTACTAAGTATTTTCCAGGCATCACGAAATCATCCTAGAAAGAAAGCAGAGAATGCCTGACCTTTCATAAAAGTCAGTTGGTGTTCAATATCTATCTCAGAAATACTATTTTAAGTGCATAAATATAATTCTGATAACTGCATCTTAAAACAAAGAACTGGCAGATCAGGAGAAGATTCAGAGAATAACTAACAGGATACAAGGATTAGGGAAATATAATGTAAAATTTTAACTACCAAATATCTAGGACTATGAAGGGCACAATAGGATAAAAGCTTTTCTGGCAAATTCCAGAACTATATTATATACATTTAAATTTGAATCAAATTATACAAAATGGTTCAAAATAAAACACTACTTTGCATAATGGGCAAAAACTTCTATTAACTTGTTATCACAAGTTATAGTGTAAATATAAATCCCAATAAGGGTACAAATAAATTCATGAATGATAAATGCCTAATAGATTTTTCAATAAAGCAAAGAAAACTGGATTTTTTTTTCCAGGGTGGAAGGGTATGGGGAAAGGGAATATAACCTTAACCTTCTGAGGATGTCATGGACGGACAGAACACTAGGTTGAATGGACAGTTGGTCTGATGAAGTCTGATACTTCTTATTTTACAGCAGCAAAGAGTCATTTAGGAAAATATCAAGTCTAGAAAAACAAATGAATGGTCTGACTCTATCTCCTGTGTCACATTAAGCTAGATGCAATAAAAAATTTGAACTTAAATCATTTTCATATTACTGAATTAACACACACCAATAGCAGTGCTATTGTTACAGGAACTTAATTCATTAAAAGAAACAGTTCTTTTTTAGATACACCATTAGCACAGTACAGTTTTGGCCCTTTTTAGTTGCATAATTATATTTATAAAGAGAAAAGTAAAAGTTATCAACAGCTTGCTGGGATTGTGGATATCTTAGAAAATATGGGCTATAGAGTAAACTTGCAAAAACAGCAAGATATTATGTATACCAAATTACTAAACATAGTTAAGTTTTTCAGTAGCATTAATTGACTAAGTTTTAGTAAAGCTGAAAGCTTGTGAGAAGATAAGAAATAGGGACAACAGCTACCTCACAGGGCTCTTGTCTTTTCTGAATGGACTTTTGCTTCTTGAGCGGCGTCTGCTGTAAAGTTAAAAGTTTCAGAAGTTACCCAAACAAGAACACCACACTAGTTACTTGAAAAACATTTTAAAAAAAAAAAAAAATTCATAAATATGTTTAAAAACCTTAATTTGATGCTATGAGGCAACCCAATCTTTCCACGGATGGCACTGTTAAATTTTGGTCCGGAGCTATAAAGAAAAACACAAAGTTACACTAATTGCAGGTTGATGGTCTTGCTTTCTTTTCATTTCCTACTGAACAGATTTAATAATGTGCAACATTTAATCCCAAATTTATACATCTCCACCCTCTTCATTCTAAAGAGGGGAAATGAGTATAGAATACAGTTTTGGCAAAAACTGAAATTTCCTTCTAGAAGGGACACAGTCCAGCCACAGCTATAGGCAAGTAACAACTTGAAGTTAGCCTAGAAATTTTGGCATATATATTTATTTATTTTGTATATAGGTTCCCTTTGGTAGTCATGAGACCTGTGGACCTCTGCTTAGAATGTTTTTAAATACATAAAATAGATTAAAAAGGAAATAATTTATCTTTAAACAGTTATGATCACCAATTTTTATTAAGAAAATGTTTTAGGTAAGCTAGGTAGCACAGTGGATAGAGCACAGCCCTGAAGTCAGGAGGACCCGAGTTCAAATCTGGTCTCAGACACTTAACACTTCCTAGCTGTATGACACCCTGGGGCAAGTCGCTTAAAACCCAATTTCCAAAGTCCCCCCAAATCTAAGTTTATTGGAGAAAATTTTCATCAATACCTGGTGAAAATGCTTTAATAGAATCTGCTTTGCATTTTCATTTTCAGTTGGGATTCATTGAATCAAAAAAAAAATTAGCTTTTATTTTGAGAGAACATTGAAATAGTGTTTTTGAACTGCTGCTAACTTAAAAGTTACTTTTAAAATAAATGAAATCTGGTCACTGTCAGAAGTAACTATGGTTTGGTTAAAAGATCCTTTAAAGAAATCTTAGCATCTCAGAAATATTTCAGGTATAAATGTTATATGTTTAAAAGACTAAAAATATCCTTTAAATTAATAAGGGATAATCTTTTGAGGGGTAGGAGAGCCAATGGCAGCGAAGCCAAATTCATAAAGTTTCATTATTTGTCCTTTCTATTTACAACTTATTATGAAAAATAAATTATACGATCAAAATGAGTAAACCTCAGATGGCATAGTTGTTTTGTTGATTTTCAATCCCTACAAAAAGTCCAATCATTAAAATATAAAACAAGATGAAGCAAATTAGCAGTATTTTTCATTTTAATAACTCTGCTCTATTACTTTAATGTAAATTTCTTCTAAGTAAATCCTATTTTATATGGATTTCTTATATTAGTTAGTAGAAAGATTTTTTCAACATAATTAGTGCTCAATGTAAAAATACCTCTATTAAATTATACCATTAAATATTAGCAGCAATCCCACACTGCACTAATTAGTTTATTCCATCTCTATTATAATTTTATGCTCTTTGGAAAAATCACTAAATAAAAATCTGAAAGTTATATAAAAAATAAAAAGCATATAATGAGCCTTATTTTAAACACAGCACGATACTATCTTTTCCTGAGACATTTTACATAATAAAAATCATTACTTTTTAGTTTATATTATTTTTGTACAATTTATTGTAATTCTATAAAGAATGAAAGAAAAGCCCAGAAAAGTTCTACATCTTGCAAAGAGATTTACAAAACTCATCAATATAAAGCCAGATCTAGATGTTACAGATTCTTATACTTTGGAGTCTTATATTAAGAGCTAAATATATTATTATTGTGGTGGGAATTTCTTAAGAGCCATCCATTTGGTTCGTACCTACTTTAAATTGCCTTAATACATCTTTTATCTTCTCACTATGACCAGAACATTTGTTTTAGTAAACACTGAAAATTAATCAGGAAATCAGTTTTTATGTTGACCATTCTGTACTCAATTAAATGCTTTAGGGCAGTGGTTCTCAAAAGTCAAGTCCAGACATTCTCTGGTGGTCTCTGAAATCCTTTCAGAAGGTCTGCAAATTCAAATGAATTTTTTTTCCTAATATGGTAAATATCTATCAATATAACCACATAAACAAAAATTCTTTAGACAGATCCTCAATAGTTTTAAAAATAGTATAAAGATAGTGAGAACAAAAGTTTGAGAACCACTGTTTTAGGGCTTTTAAAACTTTTGGTTCATCTCCTCATTGTAACATCAAATGTGGCATTACGTTCAAATTGCCCTATCATTATCTGGTAACCTTTACAATAAGAAACAGATTATTCCAGCCATGTTTAGAAAAAATGAGGGGGGAAGGAGAAGATGAAAACGCTAAAATTCTCAGATAACAAAGCAAAACAACTTAGCAGTCAGGTTAAATAAAAGTAAAAGTAAATTTTGTTGCATATATTTTTCTTTTGTGACTTTTAAAAAATATCTGAAAATAAGAAAAATCAAACCCTGCTTAGAAAAAATATTTTTTGTCATTTCCTACATTATTCCTGAAATTTTTCTTTTCTTGATTTGGCTGACAATGATGTCCAATCATTAATTTGGATAAGTAAATAAATACCACAATGAGTGTGCTGTCAATAGCTTAATCCATTATACAAACTGGAATATAATTTAAATAATGCTACTTTACTAAGCTTTTGAATTTCTTTTTAAAGGAGACAAGAAAGACTGGATTTATCTGATCAGGCTCAGGCTTTTAAAAAATATGGTGACTAGTCATAATCACTTTCCCAAAGGGTACAGGAGCTTTGATCTGTTTGCTTTTATTTTTGATTCCAGCTGATTTGTCCTTTTTTAAGCAGGCTAGTCAATAGGCTCTCCTACTTGTTGGACTTAGTGAAGACACGCAATTAGTTTAATTATACTACAAATCAGAACACCAACAAAGTTCAAGTATTATATATACTAATCTCAGCCTCCCTCGAATTTTTAGGAATGAATTATCACAATTGACTAAGTTCCTGGTTTTTCATTTCACTACTTATAGCTTTTGAATGTTATTAACCTTATTTTGCCTTTAACAATTTATTAGGATCCCTTCTAACTTGAAGATGTATTTTTCATTTATCAATTTATTTTACTAAGTTTTCAAAGAATTACAAGACATCAAAGAATGATTTGCAAATGTGATACTAAACTATAAAATTAATACGGATTACATACTAGGGACTTCGATAGCGGCCTCTGAATCGGCGTTCTCTACTTCTAGAACGACTTCGTCTTCGTTCTTTACTTCGGCTACGTTTCCGTTCACGGCTTTTGCTCTTTTTCCTCTCCCGGTCTCTGCTTCGTTTCCTTTCCTTACTTTTGCTCCTCTTTCGGTCATGACTTCGACTTCTACTCTTGCTTTTTTTTCTCCTGCAAAGAGAAGATTACATTTATTTTGCAAATTTAAAATAAGTCTTTATATCCCTTTCTTTGGTGTTATTTTAATCTTTTTCTTTGCTATCAGTCACTATTAATACCAAGACATAAAAGAATAATAAACCTAAAAAAAAAAATTCCCAAATGGCCTTAACATTTTCCCAAAACCTACTTTACAAAATAGTGGCATTAATAGTTGTTGGAAAGAGACCTTTTATATTCCTTCTACTTAAAGTAGCTGCTGATAGAGTAACTTCCTAGACAAACAGCAGAAGAATAAATGAGGTTCTCCACTGGCTGACACTTTAAGTAGCAGGGGAAATTAAATGCTTGCTTCAAGTCTCTATTTGAACCCAGAATAGGTTCAAGAGAATTTAGTCAAATTTAGAGTAACTTATATAAACAAGTGGAACTAGTGAACTTGACCTACTGTAAGAAATACATTATCAAAATTGGTTTAACATCATTAAATATGATATACAAAAAATACTTCCACTAGATATTACCTATATTTAACCTCACTCAACCATAGGACTTAAGTTTCTTTTTTAAGATATGAGGGAAGGATCAGAAGAGTACATAATTAAAAGGATTTTCATTTTGCTTTAAGAATAAGCAACTTACAAAGCATTCTGCCAATATCCTAATGCATAATAAAATTATTTTAATTATCCCCAAATTTCTGGACTTAGTTGTTACATATCAGAATACATATTTAAATTATATTTTCTCTTGTGTTCAGTTCTTGGATGGTCAAGATAAGAAATGGTTAATTTCAGTTAATTGGCCTGATAGGCAATCAAATACTAGGTCCCAATTAAAGTAAATTCTCAGTGAAATACAGTAATACTAAGATCACTAAAAATTTCAAACCAATCACACATTGCCCTTTCCTTCTATAAATTCCCCATATACACAACTCAATTTATAGAATGAAGCATTTGTATTCCTCCCTAACCCACCCAAGTACCTAAAGATTTTAAACATTTTTTTCTTAAGGGAAAAAAAAAAATCCCTCTAAAGAAAGTCAATTTGCAGTGGCTGAAAAGTTCAGGCATTTACTATCAGTGATATGTTCTAGGTCCTTGTGTTATTTTGAAATGTAAACAATTTTTAGTCCAGATGAAGAATTTTAAATGCAATAGGTAGCACAGGAGCAATTACAATCTGCCTCAGAGATCCTGGAAGCAGGTCATCTGGGAATGCATTGAAAATAGAAAACGAAGACACCCACCTTCTGGAATCTTGAAACCCACACTCCAATCACAAGGAGATGTAGAGCTTTCCAAGGAGGCAGAAACTTTGTCTAAAATTTCAAGATAATCCACCTGACTGTCAGAAATTTATATGCCAGTAGCACATGTCAGAAAATTAGGCTACACTCATTATTTATATAGACGTCATCATTGTAATGCCCAATGGCAACAGATAACAATTCCAACTTTGTTGTCTGGAAAACCTGACACTGTACCATATAGGTTTGCTGAAGGATTTTTAGTTAGAATCAAAAACTTTTATTTTTATCCAACAGGTAGGGCAGTCAACTAAAAATAAGTAAAAAAGGAATGCCCTCAAAATATTATTTAGGTTTAGTTGAAGGCATCTGTTCACTGATGACCATTAAAAAGCAAAAAGGACTTCCTCATTTATCATTTGCCTGAAAACCAATTCAAAGAAAACGGTTGCTACACTTTCATCAGCTGCTTCAAAAGGTTCTTGTCTTCAATTGCAGTTCCAGTCAGATAAAAAGAGTGCATGATTACAATAGTAACATGCTATACCCAATTAGTCAATTATCTGAAGAAATGCTTAAATGTTTCTTTAGAAACTTAAAACAGATTGCAATTAAAACCTATATAACCAGGACAGATCTTATTTTGCTTAATTCCAAGATTGTGCTCAATTCTTATTTTAATTCTGTACAATTTTTTAAAGTGGATCACTTACTGGATTAGGTTTTTGTTGAATAATATCTATTCTAACATAATGTACTTTAGTTTGCCTTACTCTCTATATAGGGAAATCTCAATTTTAAATGTAATGCATTTAGTTATTTGAAGTGATTCTCTAATGAAGGAGGAGAATCATTTGCTCAAATTTTATGGAAAATACACAAAGTAGCCAAAATAAACCATTTTCGTTATTTTCCTCTTTGCACCCAACCTTTAATATCTTATTAAATGTCTGTATAAGAACACAATGTTCAAATTGGCTTCATTGGCTATCAATGTACATACAATTCCTTCAGATCAACTAAATATAGTGAGGTGTTTTCTAGCAATTTACAAGATCCTAAATATGAACGATTATAAACCTTTTCTTAATATTTTTAGAAGATGTACCTATTTGAATGTAAGCTCCTTAAGAGTAGAGACTTAGTTGGTTTTGCACAGCACAAATTAGGTACTTTATTTTTATTAGAAACTGCTTCTGCTAAATTTAGAGCAATTCTTCAGTTAACTAAAAATGATACTCAAACCCCCAGACTTGCACACATTTTTTGTTCCCACTGATATTACTGGCATCGACCTTGGTCAAAAAGATCAAATTTAATTGTCTTGTAATCAATAATTCAATGTCTTAGATTATTCTAAATACACACTATGTGGTTCAAATGCTTTCCCAAAGAGAAGTAATGGTCAAAAAAGACCTAGTGTTAGTTCTCTCAACAACACTAGAATATACCCAGAACATCTAGGAAGATAGGCAAATTACTTTTATACAAACTATAACCTAATAAACAAATAACAGTAATACTTTTCTTCCTGTTTAAGTTAGAACTTAAGTGAGTTTCCATGGTTTTTTATTTACAAGATTTTATAGCAGGGGTAGCAATGTCAGAACAATGCATCTTTGAGATTAGTCATCTATGATGATAATCTGAATCAGAAACCTGCTACCACATAATTTTAGTAGAGAAATATTTCACACATCTTTAAAGAAACAATCCCAACCCCCACCTCATTTTCTCATAAAAACCACCCCTATTTTAAAGGAAATTTTCAACTTGTCTTTTACATAAGCTTCCATGGCTTTTCTCTGGGATATATGAAGCCACTGCCACTTTAATACTAATAGCCTTGTCACTTCTATTTATTCACCCAAGTCAGAATGCAAAACAGTTTATCCCAATGCTTGACTAAGTTTGGGATCAAGAGGAAAACAAGTTTTGTATCTAAATCCAAAGAGATGCCAGTAACAAAGAATATACTTGATGTATGAAAACATTAATAAATAAATAAATAAATTCATATCCTTTTAGGACATAGACCATTTTCTTCTCTAACTGAAACATGATATTCAAACATGAATTATTCCAAGTTTTGACATCCAATTACTTTTTTTTTTTTTTTTGGGGGGGGGGGGGAAGAGGGAGAGGGGGCAGTTATAGAAATGCCACTATCAGAAGGCCCTGCTTTATAAAAACCCTTCAAGGCACATTGAAACCTTTCAAATACCTGTTTGCTTCTGAGTAAATACATTCAATAGTAAGTAATGGTGGTAAAACTCCACAAATGGGAAATTGTCTATGCCTAATTTCTTGTGACAATTGCTTCCTAGTAGCCCCAACAGAAATTACCTAAATAAAGACAGGATATTCTCTGTAAGTTACTCTCATCTCTCCAATTCAAAAGGGAACTATAGAGATTTGGAGCATTATTAAAAAAACAAAAAAACAAAATTTTCTGGTATAGTATATCCAGATAATAATCTATTTCATTAATCAATTAAAACATCTTATCTATTTATGGAAATTATATCTACCTACCTAACAGAGTTGTTGTAAGGATGCATGAGGTAGTGTATAGTGAAGAACTTTGAGCTCTTAGGAGGAAAAGAGCCAAAAAAAGAGAACCAAATAAGTATTTATAATCATTTTCGCATTATGTACTATATGCGTCATGAACACAACAAAAATGTTTCAATATGACACATTTAAAATACTATTTGAAACATACATTTAATGCTGACATAAAACTTCTAAATAAAATCACAGGCATTTGAACTGGAGGGAACTTTTAAGAAATTATATTTGCTACAACCTCCTTTTAACAGGTCAGGCTACCTAGTTTCTAAATGGAATGGTCTGTGTCTGAAACATTATTTTGGGCTCTTCACACACCTATAGTAAACAAGATGTTTCAGGTAAAGAGAAATAACTTGAAGAAAGGAGAATATATACATTAAAATCTTATGCTGTGATTACAAAAGGGAGTTGAGCAGCTTTAAACTATTTTTGGCTTCGACACTAATATTATATGTATGATTTGGGGAAAGTTCTTTCAGTGCCCTAATTTCTCCCTTAAGTTTCTAACACACATTTTGCTGTTTCCTAAGGCTCAGAAAGATCATATTATGAAGATATATAACCGAAGAGCAATTAAATATTTTTTTCTGAGAGTAACTAGAAAGACCATCAAGGTAGTGAAATCTCAAAAAAGCTGCCTATTAAAACTTTGGTTAAGACAAAATTAGGTCAAATTCTAAAATGGGCAGAAATAAAAAGCTCCAGAAGTAAAAATTTCCTTTCTAAGACTCCAAGCAGATTAAAACACACTATCAGTAAGTTCTTGACTGTATCTTTAGGTTCCATGCTTTAAATAATAAAATGTATCCCCCCGAATCCCTTCCAAAAACTTACTTCTTGCTACGCTCTTCATGGCCGTTAGCACTGCTCAACTTGTTCTCATCCTAAGCAGGGTTGATAGAAGAACATCATGAGGACGAAGTGGAAACATTTCAAGTTGTCAAAGGGTAAAGGGAACAGGAATAAAAAAATACAGAACAATTTAAAAACTAATTACTTATTTATATATAGTTTAATTTGGAAAGCTATAAAAAAAATTTAGATGGGTATGTTTAACCACTTTGCTGTTTACATTTTAGGCATACAATAAAATGCAAGAATTATGCTGTCCATATAAAACAATTTAAGCTTTAGGTATTTTTTTTTAAATAAACATAGTTTTAAATAAGTTATCCTAGAGATTTATAGTGCTGAAGTGGTTAAATGTAATTTCTATAAAACATAATAGACTCAAGTTTAAAGTTTATAGTTTATTCCATGTACTATTGTCCCTTTCATCAGTACCACGGCTCTATTTCTGCCTAAGCCCCAAGTGGCCATGCTAGCAGCCAGCCACTATCGATTTCCTGTGACCGATGCCATTCCTGAGATCTTCGCCCATTTTCGTTGGAGGGTTGGGACTGTAAGAGCTTGATGCCACCTCTGTCACACATCTCGCCCTGAAGCAAACAGGGATTCACACTGCTTTAGTAATGTTGACTCCCAAGAACCCAAGAAAGTCATTAATAATCCACCAGTCCAGCCTAAATATTCCCTATTTCCATACCTGTTTTACATGGAAAAATATCCATGTCAAACTACCAGTAGCACAAAAATCTTAACATTACACATTAAGAAAGTAGCTCTTTCAAGATTCTATGTTATTACTTAAAACTAAGTAAACAAGTGTTTACAGCTAATAAGTACTCATCCACAATTGGTACCACATGGTCGAGCTACACACTCCAAAACAAATAGAGGCTTTATTTAAAAAAAAAAAAAAAAATCACACCAGTTTAATTTTAATTTTATTTACACCAGTTGTACTAAAAGTATAACTGCTAACTTATAATCTAGTTTGTGAAACCAGTGATAATGCATGCATATAATTTAACACTTTCACCACCATCTGGTGAAAGAATGAAAAGACAGTATAGTTTTGCTGCCATAGAGAAATGGGTCAAAAACTAACTACTCTACAATATCCAAAACATTTTTTTCCAAAAAAGATTTTGCGTGAAATATTATAGCAGGTCCTAATTAAAAGTTATTACAAAAGTGAGGACAGTACAAGCTTTAAAATAACACTGAATTGTGATACTGCCTCTTTAATTTGCTAAGAGATTTCTATTCAGGGATCCAAGAATTTATCATGTGCTTTTAACTTAGTAACTGATTGTAACCTGACCTGTTTTTAAGATTTTACTATCACCAGTCATCTACACCAAAAAATAAGATAAAAATACTAATCTCACTCATTACTTGAGTTGAGAAAACTTTCCTCATTAAAAGATTTACTTGTCACAGACTGGTGGTGAGATTATTCTTGGACCCCTGCTATTTTCCCAAACCACTGCATTCACCTTCTTGCTATACCAAACTGGAGCTGGTAATTCTTAGTCGAGTCATTTTACCTAGGGGACCACGGTACAGCGATAAGTCACTCAATTACTACCTTATGATTGACAGTTCACACTGGAATCAAAGGTGAATTCATGGGAGTAGAGGTGAGATATCGTTAGGCAAGTCTACAAAGAGAGATAGATGGGCATTTATTCATCACGCTGAAGTGAAACTACTGCACAATATTATTACATCAATAGCATATATTTACTTTGTAAGTTACATGTAATGCATCTCTGATAAGATAAATCATGAGGGCTCCGGGGATGTTAGTTTACATTTCAGCAGTAGTTTCATGAATAATGCTAAATTAAGGAATATGTAAAACCTCACCGATATGTTTTTCTCACCTTCTTGTAAGGAGCCTCAAGCATTGCTTCTATATCAATATCGTCTGCCATTCTTTCAGAACACCTATAAAAAAAGCAAGGACGATTTCATTAAGCCTGCATTTCACTTGATTGAGTTCGTTTCGTTATTAAACTCTGGAAACTCTTTCCCAACATCAGAAGTATCCTTAAGTTGTTTAGTAACCTAGTTACTTAATAACGCACTTTAAATGCCGGCAACTGGGATGCCTCGGTCAAGCAAACTGCCTGGGACGAGAACACAGAGAGGACTGACTGCCTCGCATGTCATAGATGATTGGGGGTGGGGGTGGGGGTGGGGTAGGTGGCCTACCTCACACTAGCCGACCTACCTCACACAGGCCGCGAGCAGAAGGGGAACCATGGGCACCCACAAGTGGTTCACCAGCTTTAAGTGGGGCACCCGGGGTCAGCCCTTGTCGCTTGCCGTATTAGGGGCTGAGGAAAACTCTCGTAATAAGGGCGGGGGGCTCTGCCAGGGCAGCGCTCGCCCCGCGCCATGTTGAGAGGTCACGGCCACCCTAGGCGCCCGAGCCTAGGCCTAAAGTTCTCGGAAGCGACTGGTCGACGTCCGCGCCGGGGCTTCCCTGCCTCAAGGCTACCGTGCAGACCCCGAAACTCCTCGCCAACCTGCCCGAAGGCGGCAGAAGGCACAGCAACTTCCCCTTCGGCTCTCAGGCCTTCCCTCCAGCTCGACTGGCCCCTTCAGAGTCACCCCTCCCCCTCCCTCTTCCCCTTCGGGGCCACCCAGCCGGCTCGGTGCGGCCGGAGGGAATCCGAGTCCCCTAGGCTCCCGGGCGGGGTCGGATCCATGCATGGAAGAAGAGAAGGAAAGAAACGCTGAGTTAAAGAAAGCTATCGCCGAGACACCTCTTACCTGTTCGGGCTCTCGAGCAAGTGTGGTGCTCGCGTCTCGGGCAGGCGCTGCTGCCGCCGGGGCTACTGTTAAGCCGCTGCGGCCTGAGCCCAGGCCGCGGTCCGTCCCGCCCGCCCAGCCCGAGTTTCGGGCGCTGAGGGCGGCAGGGCCGGAGCGGATCTAAAAGAGAATAATGGGATTAGAAGAGCCCGCGCGGGTGAAGCAGGGCGGTGGCTGCGGCAAATCGGTAGCCAACCGTGCGACAGTGACTGCAACTCCCTGAAATGGCGGCCGCTGCTTTCCCAGTCACACACACTCACGAACACACATATACACACACGCAAACACACACACACAGACGGGGCCACACAGCGCTCCCAGCACGGGCTCTCGCGAGAAACTTCTCCGGCCACAGCGCTGACCCATTGAAATATCGCGAGAATCCACAGCGGCTAAGGAGCTCCAGCACAATCTCGCGCAAGAATTGCGCCAGAGACGTGCCCACCCTTCCCCCTCCGCGTTTCCCTGGAAAGACAGCCTCTAAATCTTCCCTCCCACCTACCCCCAGGCTAGAGAGTGAAGATCTCGCGAGAACGGAAAGGCGCGACTAGTAGAAAGTCTGCTAGTCTGCCCTTTTTTCGAGACTCCCACAGCAAAGTGTGTATTACTGCTACTGGGATCCTCCCAACTTGAGTCGGGGATGGGGTTTGAGGAGCGAGCCCTAGCTTTCCAGATCAGCTGTCCGGGTTATCATATGGACAGAGCTCCATGTATTCATAAGCTAAAATGACCATTTTCCGGCATATAACTAAACAGAAAGACTACTGGCAAAGAAGAGTAACTGACCACGGCGGGAATGGGGGAGTTGGGGAGAAGAGGTGGGCAGGAAAATAGGAGAGGGAGAGAAGGGCACGCGAAAACTAGGACGGAAGAAGGGGGCGCGCGAGAGTCGAGAGTGGCACGAGAACAGCTTCTGCCCTGTTTAGCTTTGTCACTAGTTTGTGGTACCTGGCATCCGTCCAAGTTGGATCCCTGGGGCTGGCGAAAACTGTGGTTGCTATTGTTCCTTTAGAGGGGCCCCCTAGGGCTGGGCGGCGGCACACGGTACAGCCTCAGTCTTTCTGCTGCTCGTAAAGAAAGCTTTGCTAAGCTCTTTAAACATTAGAGGAAAGGCCTTGGCTGGTTGTATTACACCTGTGCTCCTCTTCCCGCCTCTCCCCGCCAAATCCAAAGATATTTCCACTGGTATTAAGTTTAAATGCTAAGTTTTAGCGAAAACTTTAAAAAAACAAAACAAAACAAAACATATATTTTAGTTGCAAAGGAAATTTGGCTTCTCTCTTTAAAATAGAACACCTCTCAATGGGTAGGGTTAAATAGTTAATCTTTTGTGTAAGTTGAGTGGTGGGAGAAGACGGATTAGTTTTTTTAAATGTAATGCGTTTTGTACTCATTTTTATTGCAAATCACTACCTTCCCTTATTTCTTGCCCTCAGGAATCCAGCTCTTTATTAGAAATTTTTTACTAAGCATTCTGGAGCAAAAGATTGTTAAAAGAAAGGAAAACAGCTTTTGGTAATTAGGTATTTCAAGGTGCATATCAAGGACACATTTCAAACTCTTTAATTCCAAAACAATCTTTCCACTAAACTCTCTCTTCCAAATGGACCTAATTCTAACCGACGCAACCTTTAAAATCAGCATTATCCTCATTCTTCATTCTTTATTCCAAATATCTAATTATTGTCAAATCTTCTACCTAATATCATAGCAACATTTCTGTTCCCTATCTAACATAGCCACGAGCTCAGTTTAAGGCCCTCATCAATCACCTCTGTCTGATCATAGCAGTGACCTGTTAATATTATTGCCTCAAGTTTCACAATCCAATCCACACAGCTTGACAAAATGATTTTTCTTAAGCACAAATCTACACACTGTCACTTCACGTGTCACTGACCTCAGGCTCCTGATTTGTTTTTTGTTTTGTTTTGTTTTGAATCTCTGTAATATCTGGGGTTTTAAATACTGCATTTCTATGAAAAAGCCAAATTGGCCTCCCCGTCCCTCCCATTCTTGGCAGTAGCTATCTCAAGTCTGTATTGAACCTTGTAGAATCAAGTCAAGCACTATAAAGTCTTTTCAGTCAATCTAATTAACAAACACTGAGTGCTAAACTTGGGCATCAGAGATGCTAAGTAAGGCAAAAACCAAAGTCCCAGCTCTCAATTTTACAGAAATTACTGAGAGACAACATATAAATATCTATATTCATGATACATACTTTGTATAAAGGATAAGAGGGAAGACTGAAGTTAGGGAGAAGGGGATGTGTCAAGAAGGCCTCCTGCAGAAGGTGGTTTTTAAATTGAATTTTGAAAAAAGCTAGTATATCAAGAAACATAGATTTATTTCCAACTGGAGAATTGGCCAGTTCCAAGACAAGAAATGAAATATTAGAATAACTGCAAGTTGATTGCATATTCCCATCTACTATTGCTGTTAATTGCCCCTTCTACGCTATCTTAATTTGTATTTATTTTGTATATATTATACATCTGTAATATATGTGTGTGTGCACATAGTGTTTTCTCCTTGATAGTTTCTTTAAAATTGGTATTATTTCTTTGTACTTCCCAATGCCTATCTCAATATTATTTAATAAGTGCTATTTGCCAACTTTCTCCGTTTTTTCCTCAAAATAGATGCATAAATACATTCTAAGTAAAAGCATCTATTAACCTCATTTATTTTACATATAATAAAGTTCTTTGCCCAAAGTCATACAATTAGTAGAAAGTAGTAGGACTTAGTTTTGAATCCATTTTCTTTTGCCATATCCTGTGTTCTTAAAACCTTCTCTGAAATTGTTGAGAACCAAGATGTCTCAGAATTGAGCCTTCTGATATTGGGTTAATGTTTTTTGGGGAAGGAAAGAAGTTTTCTGATGATAAAAGACCTTAGCAATTTGGCCTACTGTGGAAAAATACTAAATTGATGAATGAGCCCCAAATAGACACTCCCTCCCCAATCTTAGATGCTTCTTGCTTGGTCTTTTAATCCTAAATTTCAAAGAAAGTAACATTCAAACTTTCACTTTGTAAATCATTACCTTTCATATTGCCTAGTGTCTTTGTCTTTAGTCTATGTTCCCTTAAAGAGGTAGTTGTTCATGGAGTTGGAAGGCTTTTGGGGTAAAGAGGAAGAATGTGAATGTCCAAATTATTTTACTAACAAGTAATTCCTTAATGTACAAGAAAGGGAATATCCTACATTTTTAGAGACCTAGACATGAGATTTTACAGAGTAAGCTGAGTGAAACAGTAAAAAAAAAAAAAAAAAAAAAATGACTTTTAAGACTGAATTGTTTGCATTTTACCCCAGAGCTTATAGGTAGGACTTTTGTCTACTGTTTACACTAATCAGAATAAGATCCTTCTGGTTTCTTCACCCTGGAAGTGGCATAACTCAGTTCTATATCTTCTATTACCCTGTCTCACCTGGAGCATTGTCTTTGGCTCTCTGTGGGATGCTCCTTCTAAAACACAAACATTGATGTTTCTTAATGAATTTCTTAATGCTTATCCTGGTTGTTGAAATTGCTACCTCACCGTTTTGAAGGGAATAACAGGTACTAGTAATAGGGGAAAGTGATAGAAGAAAAGGACATTTTTATCCTGATTTGATTAGGATAAAATGGCTCATATTATAAGCCTTAATAAAAAAGAAATCTAATAACCCTTATAGGAATTATTGTCATCCACACAACATATAGTCAAAAAATTAGTTTTTTACAACTCTGAAGTACCACCTCACACCTCTCAGACTGGCTAAGATGACAGGAAAAGATAAATGTTGGAGGGGATGTGGGAAAACTGGAACATTAATGCATCACTGGTGAAGTTGTATAATGATCTAAACATTCTGGAGAGCAATTTGGAACTATGCCAAAGAGTTATCAAACTGTGCATACCCTTTGATCCAGCAGTGTTACAACTGGGTCTGTATCCTAGAGAGATGATACAAGAGGGAAAAGGATCCATGTGCAAAAATGCAGCTTTTTGTGTTGTCAATAATGGGAAATTGAAGGGATACCCATCAATTGGGGAATTGATGAATAAGCTATGACTGTAATGGATATACTATTATTCTATAAGAAATGATGAGCAGTCTGATATCAGAAAAGCCTGGAAAGATTAAATGAACTGATGCTGAGTGAAGAACCAGGAGAACATTGTACATAGTAACAGTAGGAATATGTGATGATAAACTATGATGCATTTAGCTCTTCACAGCAATACAGTGATCCAATTCACTTGGGATGTAAAATGTCATACATCAAAGAGAAAACTATGGAGACTAAATTTGGATGGAAGCATCCTAATTTCACTTCTTTGCTTTTTTCCCCCTCATTTTTTCCCTTATTTTTCTTTCACAATATGACTAATATGGAAATACGTTTAAAATTACATGTATAATCAGACTGCTTACTATTTTGGGGAAAAAGGAAGGAAGGGAAGAAAATTAGAATTCAAAATCTTAGATTAATGTTGAAAACTATCTTTACATGTAATTGGAAAAATTAAATACTATGGATATTTTTAAAAATGATTAATTCAAAATTCAATTGGAAATATATACTTGTGACCCTCCAAAATTTTTTTAATTTAATCTTAAGATCCTATTGATAATCTTGTCTTAGGGCAGAATTAGAATTTAGATTTTCCTTATTTTAAGTCCTTTATCCACTATACTATCATGATGCCTATATAATTACTAAGCAAAGACTTAGGTTTTCCTAATTCTTAGGTCCAGCACTTTTTTTTTATAACACCATACATGAAATACTATAACATTTCAAAGAAGAGTGTAATATTCTCTCTAAAATGTAATGTTCTCTTGTTGGGATTTTCTTGGGGTCTCTGGAGGCAGCCTTCGTTTCAGTTCAATAATCACAAGTGCAGCCAGGGGTTAAAGTCCATCTCCTTCAAAGTCTTGTCTCCTTCACTTGGGGCTGGGCTAGTTTTTCTGGAGGCCTATCTCTATGCTTGGTTCCAAGAGCTTGAGCTCCCACCTGTCTTCTCTGGCTTCTGAACCTCCCTGACTGAATCTTGGCTGAGGCTCCTAGCTTATATATGTTCTCTTAAAGGTGTGAATCTTATAGAACTATATTAAGTACTAAGTACATGTACTGAACAGGAGAACTACTAAGCACCATGCTAAATTAGATAACTATTGTCTCTATCAATTCCACTGACTTAGCACCTTGTTTCAAGTTCTGGCCAATAACAGAAAAGTCTTGTCACAGCAAGAGGTATGAACTTCTCTGGTTGTACTTAAGATTACTCGTTTAACACAGTTTTCTTTAGTATGGGTACAAGATCAATGGTAATGGGAGATTTAAGTACTTTACAGGATATCAGTTGTAAATTAGTAAGGGGAAAAATATTACCAGGATGCTGCTCATACTGGGCCCTTTGAAACAAAATTTGATAACTTTAAAGAAGCAAAAGCAAAATTACAAAATTACATATCTTCTCACCTCTCGCTGCAATAATTCCACTTTTAGATAGCTCTGAAGATTGAGATTTTTTTTCTTATAATTTGTTTGCATTGGTTTTACTTGTGCAAAAACTTTTAAGTTTTATATAAACAAAACAATATATTTTATAATGCCCTCTATCTCTTCTCTGGTCCAAATTCTTTACCTATCCATACATCTGATAAAGTATCCATGCTCTCATAATTTGCTTATCACCCTTTGTGGAACACTGTAATTATAATGATCAAGCTTGTCACTACAAGGAGATGAGAAAATGTACTTCCTTCCCTTTGCAGAGGTGGAGGATTATAGATATGGAATTACATATACTGTCAGACTTGGTTAACATATTGGTTAGTTTTGATGAAATGCTCCCTGCCCTCCTTTCTTTTCTAATTGTTTCAAGGAATGGCTGTTTGGATAGGCATTATGGTAGTAACATATTAAAAAAGATGGTGATACAAAAACAGATATAATTTTTAAAAAGGTGGATCGTATGTATCAATAACATTTAAGGACTTGAAGGAAACTCAGAGAATATGTATTTCCATTCTCTTATTAGGAATCCAAAATTCAGAGAGTTAAAAGACTTGTCCAAGGGCATATGAACTAATTAGGTTCTTAAATGTCTGAATAAAATATCACTTCAATTATAACATTTTACTGTGCAGTAATTATAAGAACACTGTAAAATTAGGTTCTCTGAGCTAGATATTTCTGAAATTTTGTACATTTCATATTAAATTTTCTATATTCATGTTCCTTCCCCAATAATCTACAAATTCCCTCAGGGAAGAGACCACTTTGTCTTTGTATCCCTGGCCTTTAGTATATAATTCCTGAAATATAGTAGTGCTAGCAAATACTTGAGTTGAATTGGAAACAAGATAAAATGATCTCAACCTAGGTCTAGGTTTAGTTCCAGTTTTGGAATTAAACTACGGTTTAGCCTATCCACTAGCTGGATGGACATGTTTATATCAGATAATTTCTCTTAGCCTCAGTTTCCTCATCTATAGAGTGTGCATGATAAAACATGAAACCATTCCACAGGGTGTGAGGAAAGTTTTTGCTTTGTGAAATGTAAAGGACTATGGATTTTAAGTTATTTTTTGAATACTATTGGTTCTTTGTCTCCTAATCCACATTCTCAAGCACTGAGAATCTTAGGGAAATCTAATTGATACATCCTAGCCTCTTTGTTGCCTTTGGGTGACATCTCAATCCTTGAGTCAGTGACACAGTCAAGCCAGAATAAACTGAAAACTTGGCATATCTTAACACTCTACTCCCAGCCATCTTCAGTTACACTCTCAGATACAAATTGGATTTTGTATATCCAGGTGGTCCTAGACCCTCATTTTACATTAGGAAGTAACCAGTTGGAGTACAAAATGTGTTGGTTTTGCAGTCAGCAAGTAACGGCTTAAAACTTAATAGCCTGGTCAATCATAAGCGATCATAAACTTAACCTGAATTTTCTGATTTGTGATATGGAGAGAACAAAGCCAGAAATGCCTTCGTAACAGGGTTGTTGTGAGGTTCAAACGAAACAAATGTATGTAAATAGCATTTTGCAAAGCTTAAAGATATAAATTGCAGTTTCAATTACCTTGCAGATTTGTTGTGAGGGTAGAACGAGATATTGGTGCACACACTTTTGAACTGGAATAGCTGTGACTTAGTTGACCAAAATAGGAATAATAGTAATTTCATTTATCCACTATAGTGTTTTAAGGAAAGTACACTTTTATAAAGCGTTATTACATTAGTGTTGATTTTAGTGTCATTTGGATTTCAGAGTCTTATCTTTCCGGTTCCAGTCGTCCGAAATGTGTGGTCTCTGATTCATAGATACTTTTGCCAAACAAACTTCAGAGAGCTATACGAGTGCCAATTATTTGTTTTTGTTTCAGGGCTTGACTTTTTTTTTTTAAAGGACATCCACTTTACAAATTCTGTGGCGTCAAGTAGGATTTCGAAGTGAGCTGGAAAGGAGGGTCTGGAAACCGTGCCGTCTCCATGGTAACTCCGGGAATCACAGATGCGGTTTTGAGAAAGGTGAAGGATCTTGAAGAGAAAAGTGAGGTGGGGAGAAGGGGCGGGGCTCCTCCAGGGGATCAGGCGCGTGGGCCGAAGGAGCTGCGTCACACTGTGGTGGCAGTACGGGGGAGGGGGGGCGAGGGAAGGGAGGAGCGGAGAAAACGGGGGGGGGGGGGTAATGCTGGGCGCGCCCCTAGCAGATCACGTGGTGCATAGCACGCAGTCGCCTTCTGTCCGTTGGTCTTGGAGAGGCGCAGCCGGAGCGGGGCCGTGAGGTGAGCTCGCGGCGAGGCTGGGAGGCCCGGGCCGCTGGCGGGGTGGAGGCGTGAGGCGGGGGAGGGGATGAGCTCTGGAACTCTGGTCTCTAGGCTACTCTGGCTTCCCCCTTCGTCTGATCCTGCTGCCCACCCACACCCCGGAGGCCAGGGTACTTCTGCCGAGAGCGTGGCGGGCGTGAGAGCTGCGCCCAATCTCCGGGGCGCCGGGGGGACTGACGGCGGGTTTGGCCAATCGGCGCCGCCCTAATGGGGGCTGGTACACGGCGCCGCGGGGAGCGGAGCGCCTTGTGGGCCGCGCGGGGAGGGGGGGAAGAGACGACGGGCTGAGCGGGGCGGTTTCATTCCGCATCTGTTGTCTGCAGCCTTGCCTCTAGAAGATTCCCCCCTTTGCTGCGCTCTGCCCCTAGGCGGACAGTGTCCCCCTCTTTGCTACGCGAGGGAATGCACACCCCTTTACTCCTCTTGCCCATGGGCGAGTGCACTCCCTTTACTTCTTTACTTGTCTCGTGGAAGGAGTGTGTTCCCCTTTTTGCTCCCCCCTTTTCCCGGCGGGGAAGCGCTTCCCCCCTTTTGCTTGCCCTTTTTCCTGTAGTAGTGCGGCTCTCCACCCCTTCCCCCTTCTCCCCACTCTTATAGAGGAAGTGCTTCCCCTTCTTTCTAAGCTCTTTTCCGCACGGCGAAGTGCGCCTCCCCTTTTGCTTACCCTCTTTTCCCCAAAAAACTGCCCTCTCTTTGCTCAATTCTTAACCCTAGGGGGAAAATGCACCTCTTTCCAGTTCTCATCAATTTCTCACGAGGGGAAGTGTGCCTTTTTCCCCTTTCCTTTTGGGAGTAAGCTCCCTCCTCTGTGATGGACTCTTCTCATTGAGGAAGCACACCCCTATTCCTTGGCTCACACTCCAAAAGATTATGGGGAAAAGCAAACTCACAATCTCCCCATGATTGCCAAAGCTTTTTGTAGAGAAGGAATAGGGCTTTCAGGCACCCAGGGCCTTTTTTTCTGGCTTCCCCGCCCTTGTATTTTGCTTCGCATTGGCAGCTCACATTGGCCTCAGCTTTGCTGAGCGCGATGTTGCCTCCCCCACCTCTGCGGCTCTAGACCAGGGCCACCCACAGGATTTAGGTAACTGCCACTATACTGCCTGAGGCGGTCTGGAGTCAAGGACGAACTGTTCTCTGGGTCTCAGAATCCTTCAGAATTAAAGCGATTGGAGTGGGAAATAATCACTCGAAGTAATTTCTTTTGGTCCACTCTCTTGTCCCTACTCATCCATGGCAGAAAATCACGTCTGCTTTTTTCACGTGAAATCGTTTTTGACCCGGGAAGTCTTTTGGAACCACTGATGGCAAGGAATCTCATTTTATAGTCCGGCTTCTTGCAAATCAGTCTCTTCTCCACGTGTTCTCTGCCTCTTCGCACTAGGAAGAAATCCCAGAAGTGCCATTTGGCGGCTGTTTTTACGCTTTCCCTCCTGGACAACTTCGGAATAACATTCCATATTCTACATTAGAGGAGTATGAAGTATTGGCTATAAGGGGATTCTTTTGTCCTTTGGTGTTCCCTTTGCCTGCACCACCCTTTCTTCAGATGGTCAGAGCTTCCTTATTTTGTGTATTCCTCAAACTTTCTTAATTTGAAATTCTCCCTTCCTTCTCCTATTCTCCAGTTGCTGGAGTTATAACTGCCTTTAGATTTTAGGGAATAGAAGTAACTTCGGAAAGGAAGATGTTGCCTTACTGCTGGTTGAAACTAGGCAAAATAACATTTTCATTCGGAGAATTCATGATAAACTTTTCCCTCTCCCCCAGCTTTTAAGAAACTCAGTATTAAAAACTTTTAAATTAAACTAGTGTTTTCAGAATTACAGAAATGACAATAAATATGGTTTTTGTATTCATGTATATTGGCCATATGACAGTAAATTAAAATAAACTTGGAATTTTAAATCAGATCCTTTACATCATTAGGGAAGAGTGGTATGACAGTTATGTATGAAATAGTCCCTTAGGACAGAGGTCTGTTTGACATTAAAATATGGTTTGAGTCACTATTTTCTCTCTATTATGGGATTCTCTGGCCTTAAAGTACTTTATAGCTAAATGTCGATTTTTGGGGAGGGCGTGGGGGGGGTGTTAGATACTCGGTTGTAGAGGTGTAAAGTATGATGGGAGTTAACTGACATCCACTTTTACTTTTAAAAAATCATTTACCATGAATGTTGTCAAAATTTTAAAACAACTAAATATTTCTTTTTGAGTAATGAAGGCAATTCAACACAAAATGCAATACTTTGACATATATCTTAATACATTATGTTAATTCAATGTTAATAAAAACTTTGTCATAAGTTACAAGAATTTTGTGTATTTTTATTTTTCTAATAGTAGATTTTGTGGAGGCTAACATCTTGGGAATAATGAACTATTGGGTACTGTACTTGATTTCTCAGCATTCTTCTGTGGGTCATAGGATCATCATCCTTCTATGTTTGGCAGAGGCACAGGAAGCATTTCCCAAGAGGGTCTTTGAATTTGTGAGAGATTGCCACAGAAACGAGGCCAATTGAAAAGAAAGGTAACTGGCAATATCGAAGGGCATTTGATATGTTAACTTTCTAATACAGGATGGTGGCACCCTCCTCTGTTCATGAGAACATAAAAGTTCAGAATGAGAAAGAAAAATTATAGAATCAGGGTCCAAAAGGGACCTTAAAGATTTTCTAATTTCTTAATTTTACTGTTGAAGAAACTGTGATACAGAGAGAAGGCAAAGGACAGTGTGGCAAATTATCCGTAAATCTGTTAGTTTTTTTCTATTGGAGAAATCTTAGTTCTTTTCCTATTTTCTGCTGCTTCCCACTGTCATAGTCTTTTGTTGAAGACAATCTTATTCTGTGGTCTAATCACTGTAAGATTGAAGCCTGAAGCAGCCTCTCTTCTCTGGACTAGCAGTCTCATATGAAGCTGAGGTTTAAACTGTAAGAATCATGGGAATGAACTTTGAGGATATGTTATAGTCTTTCTTCAAATAGTTAATGTGATCATAGGCTTTTTACTCACTTATTTAGAAGTCTTACTACTCTTAGTGATTTCCATCTCTTTTTGGTCAGTCTTTTCTTGGTCAATTCACATCCAGTATACTTTTTCCTTTTTTCATGTTCACTCTTTCTTGTCTGAGCCAAAGCCCTGTTGTGCCCTACCCCCACGCCCCCATCAGTTATCTACTCTATTAATTCAAAATTGCTTAAAATTTTTCAAGAAAACTTTTTTGACACTTAACTCAGTACTTATATTTGCTTCACTGTGCTTTAACAGCCTCATATGATATAAATGGAGTCTTAGACACCATGACATTTTAAATTATTAATACTGTTAAAGCTTAAAACTTCATTATGATTTTTGGAATCCCTTGTATAACAGCATTACCTATCTTCATTTGGACATGGAACATATAAATATGTGATGACTGTGTATTTAAAATCAGCCAGAGTCAGGAATTCAGGTTAAGGGAAAAATCATCTTTTTTTTTCCTTATTTATTTTATTTTATTTTATTATTATTTTTTTAACTTTTTATTGATAGAACCCATGCCAGGGTAATTTTTTACCGCATTATCCCTTGCATTCACTTCTGTTCCGGTTTTTCCCCTCCCTCCCTCCACCCCCTCCCCCAGATGGCAAGCAGTTAAGGGAAAAATCTTCAATCTTTATTCTCAGTACAGGTGAAGAAGTCTTGCGATAGCAATATGGGCAGCTGTGACAGGAAGCCAGCTAGCAGAGGGGGATCAGAGGTGAAGGGCAGTAGTGATAGCAATGTGAGCAGCTGTGACAAGACGCCAGCTCTCTTTCCGCTTCCCTTTCCACTCCCTTGCCTCCACCCACCAAAAATATCATTTCCTATACAACACATCAGGACTTGTCCAAAGAGTGGGCAGGGGCCATTCTTTCTCCAGGCATAAATATATTGATGAATATATATATATATATATATGTGTGTGTGTGTGTATATATATATATATATATATATATATAAAGTTTTCTTGAAAAAATTTAAGCAATTTTGAATTAATAGAGTAGATGAACTGATGGGGGCGTGGGGGTAGGGCACAACAGAGCTTTGGCTCAGACAAGAAAGAGTGAACATGAAAAAAGGAAAAAGTATACTGGATGTGAATTGACTAAAATATATATATATATATATATATTATAGCTTTTAATTTAGAAGTTATATGCATGGGTAATTTTATAGCACTGATAATTGACTAAAATATATATATATATATTATAGCTTTTAATTTAGAAGTTATATGCATGGGTAATTTTATAGCACTGATAATTGCCAAACCTTTTGTTCCAATTTTTTCCCTCCTTCCCCTCATCCCCTCCCCCAGATGACACATTAACCAATACATGTTAAATATGTTAAAGTATAAATTAAATACAATATATGTATACATGTCCAGACAGTTATTTTGCTGTACAAAAAGAATCGGACTTTGAAATAGTGTACTATTAGCCTGTGAAGGAAATCAAAAATGCAGGCAGATAAAAATATAGGGATTGGGAATTTTATGTAATGGTTTATAGTCATCTCCCAGAGTTCTTTTGCTGGGTGTAGCTGGTTCAATTCATTCCTGCTCTATTGGAACTGATTTGGTTCATCTCATTGCTGGAGATGGCCATGTCCATCAGAATTGATCATCATATAGTATTGTTGTTGAAGTATGTAATGATTTCCTGGTCCTGCTCATTTCACTCAGCATCAGTTCATGTAAGTCTCTCCAGGCCTTTCTGAAATCATCCTGCCATCATTTCTTACCGAACAATAATATTCCATAATGTTCATATACCACAATTTATTCAGTCATTCTCCAATTGATGGGAGTTTCCAGACTCAGTTTCCAGACATCTGAAATATATTTTTGGAAAACATAAATGCTAATCTGAAGTCCTTGGCTAATGAATACAAGGAGGGTGGTGAAATTCTACAACAAAATAAAAACTATTAAGCTTATTTTAATTTTTATAACGTTAAAAATTTTGGTTCTCTGAACAATTTAATATTTCGTATTTTGGAGAAAAAAATACTGTTAATTTTAACATTTTCTCATGAAGTGTGTCATGGTTTTCTATATGATTTTGGGTACTCTAATAAACATTTTCAATACCTCTTTGAATATTTTAAAAAATGTTTTCTCTGAATTATTCTCCTTCCCTTCCACTTAAGTTTTCAGTGTATGTTGGAGAAGCTACCCTCAGGAAAACCTGTTTTGTGTTTGCCAGAGCAGATTAGTTATGGAGTTGCTTTTCTTTGACTGTGGGAAACGAGAGAAGGTGTATATATAGATTGTCATAATGTCTTTCCCAACCTGTATAGGAAGTTGGAGCATAGAACAAGTTGATTGATTTTACTTTCCTTTTTTTCTGGAAATTAAAAAAGAAAACCCTAAATGTGAACAACACTTTAAGAAAATTAATCTGCTTTGCAAACAACTTTCCTGTCCTTTTGGCTAGAATGAACCCTCCAGCCGGCAAAAATTCTGGCAAAAGGGGGAACTAAAGAGAACAGGCTGTTCTGGGCACGATGTAGGTGGATCCTTGAGAGGTCTTTAACTGCTTGGCTACTAAGAAATTTTGACTTGTCAATTTTAATTCATATTGGCTCAAATAATTGCATATTGGGCAGGTTCAATTATGTTTGCGTTTTTCCTTTTTTACATGAATTATGGGAGTGATGTGTTTATGAAACTTCATAAAATCTTAGGAGCCAGCTATGACTCATACTGAGTATAAACAGGGTGCTTGTGTGAAAGTAGGTGGAGACTGGAAGCCTGGAAGCCCTGAAAGATGCAACTTTGCATGATGATAAAATGTCCTATTTGAAGTCAGCAATATCTGGGTTGGAATCCTGATCCTGACACTTGTTATCTATGGACAAATCTTTAATCTCCCTAATGTTCAATTTCTTCATCTGTAAGTGGAATTGATAAAGTTTGCATTACCTTCTCATAGAACTGTGAGAATTATATGAGATAATGTATATAAAGTACTTGGGAAACCTTTGATTATATGCATATAAGCTTTCTTATTAATAAAAAAGGAAAAGAGTAGAACCCAAGAGAGACAGAAGGATAATTTTACTTTTAAACTGAGTTTATCAGAAATTCCGTCCTGGGCCCTAAAGTCTCACTTCCAACAATAAAGGTGAACATGTTCCTCCTCTACTTCATCCTTTTTGCATTTATCACTTTCTGTGACCTCCTCTAAGAATTGGTGGATTTGGTCTGTTTTTGGTAAATGAATGAATATTTCCCACTGATCATGGAATAGCTTACTTGTCTCTGAAGGATAAAATAAGTGGCTTCAGAGACCCAGAAATAAGTCATTGACATAGAGAGTAGGACTGGTTTTGCTTCATTTATCCTCTATTTTTTCCCTTGCTTCTATGTGCTTCCCCTTAATGTTAGAAAAGAAATAAATTTCTGCCTTTGGTGAAACAGGTTGTTATTTGGGTAGATTGCAGTAATTAGGTATACTTTTCTAGGTGCTGCTGATGCCTGAGCCCCCAGATTTCACATTCCTCTGTACTAGGCTAGTGCATTTTTTGCAGGATTTTTTTTTTTTATTATAGCTTTTTATTTACAAGATATATGGGTAATTTTTCAGCATTGATCCTTGCAAAACCTTCTGTTCCAACTTTTCCCCTCCTTCACCCCCACCTCCTTCTCTAGATGGCTGGTAGACCTAATACATGTTAAACATATTAAAGTATATGCTAAATACAATTATATGTAAACATAGGATTTTTTAAAAAATATTTTTTGGCAAGTTACATTGATTCCTGTTTGTACTTTGGTGCAATCATAAATTATTTTTTTTCTATTTCTAAAATATTTTCTCTGGGATATCTTTTAATGCTGCTATCAGTTTTGTTACCTGCATAAGACTATTACAGAACTAAGGAAAGATTAAGCCCTGTTTTTCATGATTACATAAGTAAAAGAATATGATGGATGACTATCAATTAGTTAAATGTCTTGTTTTTTAAAGGCACATCTTAAGAGTTAGTTCAAGAATAAACTTAATAGGAAAATAGACCAACTGTTTATTAAATATAGTTTTTGTATATCTTTAAAATTAGCTGAGTTTTTCTTTGGGGAGGCATTATAATTCAGTTAAAAATACGGTGGCCATAAGCATAATGGAAAGAAAACAACTATAAGTAAAGAGACTAGGTTTCTAGATCCATCTCTCATTAACATGTGACCTTACATATGCCATTTTTTTCTTTCCTCATCTTTAAAATGTGGAAGCGGAATTAGATGATTCTGTTCACTAAGCATGTGTATTTATTGAATGTTTACTACAGTGTCATTGGGAAGAAAGACAAAAATGAAACTGTCTTTACCCTTATAGAGCATGAATTCTACTAAGAGGAAAGAAGGGGGAAAATGACATATACTTTGTTATTTAATATTTCATATATAAAATATATGCAGAACATATCCAACATATAAAGGACTGCTTGCCATCTAGGGGAGGGGGTGGAGGGAGGGAGGGGGAAAAAAATCGGAACAGAAACGAGTGTCAATATAATGTAATTATTAAATAAAAAATTAAAAAATATATATATATGCAGAATAAATACAAAGTAATTTTGGAGCAGAGAGTAAATGTTAATCACTGGAAGTTCTATTAAAAGATCTGAGCTATAGGAACTGGCACTGGAGCTATGCTGTTTAGAAACGTAGGGATTCTGGGAGATGTAGATGAAAAACAAGCTTTGAGTCATGTGGGACACATAATGCAGGTGTAAGACAGGGGACCTCTATCTGAAGAACTGCAAATGAATATGAAAGTGAGTAAATATGAGATTATAGTTTTTAAAGATAGACTGAGGGGCTTTAAATGCCAAGCAAAAAAGTTTGTATTTTGCCCCAAAGGCAATTGAGAGCCAGTAAAGTTTCTTGAGTAAGGGAGTTATATAACTAGATCTGTGAATTAGGACTATCAACTTGGTGAATTGGAGATGAGGAGAGACCAATTAGCTACTCTTTACTGCCCACTCTCTGGCATATAGCACTGGGAGGACTAGCCCACTAGAAATTTCACCTTAAAAGATTTACTTCTTTCTCTGGAAATACTGTCCTGGGAGTCCTTTTGTTTTGATGCTTGCTTCAGTTGCCTATCTCATCTAGGTCTGGTTCTAGCCAAGCTTCACTTCACTGTCTACTATTTCTTCTGAACGACTTCTTTACTCCCATGAACTCAAGTTCATTATACTGCTTCGCTTCCATACCTTGGATTTCTAGAACCACAAAATCAACTTTGCCATTGTTTCTGAAAGGATGTGTCAATTTGCTCCACTTAGCATCACTCTAGTTTTCTGAAGCAAGATAACTCTCCCGAACATCTTTTCCTTATATAGCATGTGACACCATCATTAGAATGTTAGCTTCTTTTATTGTTATTATTATTATAACTTTTTATTTACAAGATATATGCATGGCTAATTTTTCAGCATTGACCCTTGCAAAACCTTCTGTTCAACTTTTCCTCTCCTTCCCCCACATCCCTCCCCCAGATGGCAGGTAGACCAAATACATGTTAAATATGTTAAAGTATATGTTGAATACAATATATGTACACATGTCCAAACAGTTATTTTGCTGCACAAGAAAAATCGGATTTAGAAATAAGGTAAAATTAACCTGAGAAGGAAATCAAAAATGTAAGGGGACAAAAACAGAGGGAGTGGAAATGCTACGTTGTGGTTCACACTCATTTCCCAGAGTTCTTTTGCTGGGTGTAGCTGGTTCTCTTCATTATTGAACAAATGGAACTGATTTATTTCATCTCATTGTTGAAGAGAGCCACGTCCATCAGAATTGATCATCATACTGTTATTGTTGTTGAAGTATATAATGATGTCCTGGTTCTTCCCATTTCACTCAGCATCTGTTCATGTAAGTCTCTCCAGGCCTTAGAATGTTACCTTCTTGAGGTCAGAGCTCACTTGTGCTTTTGTATTTGTATCTTCAGCACTTGGTATATAGTTAACATTTAAGAATCTTTATTCATTCTTTGTTATGCTAGATAATTTAGCAAGGGTAAAGGGCTTGAATAAAGGTGTTGGAGAATAGATCTGGGGGATGTTTGTGAGGTAGAATTGTTTGGACTTGCAAATGATTTGGTGTGATGATGATATTAACCTTTATAGGGATTACTATGAGCTAGGCATCATGATAAATTCTTTGAAATTATATCTTTTGTTATCTTTACAGCAACACTGGAAGATAGATGCTATTATTAGCCCTATTTTTAAGATGAAGAAATTGAGGCAAACAGGTTAAATATCTTGTTCAGGATCACAAAACTTGAAAAGTGTTTTGAGGCTTGATTTGAACTCAGATCTTCATGCTTCTGGGCTTGGATTCTATTCATTGGCTCACCTAAGTGACCTCTGGAAGGATAGTGCTGCCCTCAAAAGAAATAGAATATTATAATAAGGGGGTGGGTTTTAGGAAGAAGGTGATAACTTGTTTTTGGTCAGGGCAGTTTGATATTCATTTATGTAGTCTGTGAGCAGAGAGGTCTTGAAGAAAAAGAGTGATGTGGAATTGCTGCTTAGATGACTGGGGGCTAATTTGGGAGATTTTGGTATGGAGACAACCATTGAACTTATTATAGGAGCTAGAAAAATGGGCCTAGGATAGTGCCCTCGGACCCACTTCTGTTGAGGAGATGGGATAAAGATGATGATAAAGCAAAGCATGGAAAAAGCACAATTAGGCAGTAGTAACAACTAGCATTGATATTGTACTTTAAGGTTTGCAAAGCTTTATATATGTATTACTTATTTGATTCCTATGACAACTCTGGGAGATAGGTGTTAGGATTCTTACAAGGTACTAAGTCAGTGGAATTGATAGAGACAACAATTATCTAATTTAGTGTGGTTCAGTATGATTGATCTGATCCTACAAGGAGATGTTATGGGCCAGAACTTGAATCAAGGTACTAAGTGGAATCGAGGAGACAGTGGTTAAATCTAATTTAGCATTGATTTAATCCTACAACAAATAATGGTTTCCTAGTGATATAATGATTGGTGTATACTCAGTGTGGGGCATATATAAGGAGAAGCTCTCAGGGCCAGAAAGACAAGCTCACTAGAAGCTCTCATAGCCTCAGCCAGGATTCATTCGAGGAGATTCAGAAACCAGAGAAGACAGTTTAAACTATTGGAACCAAGACTACAGAAGACCTTTAAGAAAACTAGCTGAATCCCAAGTGAAGGAGACAAGATTTTGAAGGAGACAATAAAGGATTTGGACTCTTAACTCCTGGCTGCATTTGGGGTGATTATTGAACTAAAACGAAGGCTGCTCCCAGAAGCCCCCCAAGAAACCTACTCCCAGAGAACATTACATTTTAGAGAAAAATATTACAGTTTGATACTATTAACCACATCTTAATAGACAAGAAAACTGAAAGCACACAAGGTTAAGTGACTTGCCAGAGATCACCCAGCTAGTAAATATCTAAAAAGTCTTCCTGACTCCAGGCCTACCTTCTGGCCACTGTGATAGCAATTGCCTAGCTCTTTTCCAGCTCTTAACTATTTGATCCCAGACATTTATGATATTTTTGTGTTGTTTACTTAGTCTTCTTAAATAACCTATTAAGGAAAACAAAACAACTCTAAGTTTAATGGAAACTGCAAATATTACAAGCACTGGTAATATATGGGAATGACTTGAGGACATAGCTGCTTTTTGTTCCCTCTCAAAATAGGATTGGGGGTGGGGGAGGGAAATTAACCAAGTCCTGTGCAATATTGTCATTGCTTCTTCTTATCCTTCTCTCCTTTCTAGCCATCTTTACTCCTTCAAGTGCCTTTTCCTTTTAAGATTGGAAGAGGTCTTGAAGTCAGGCATTTTAAAAATTAATTTTCCTTTTGGGTAAATGAATTCACTTGTTCTTAACTGTGCCAACACTTGTGTTTTAAACCCCTGATTGTAGAATGACACATTTTAGCACTCTACCTCCCTCCACTCTCTGAAAACCGAAAGGTTGTTAGGGGGAAGTGAGGCTCTAACACTTCACTAGACAAAAGTCAATTGGCTTTTTAGAGTGACTTGACATGGTGGGTGACAGTATGGTAATAATAATAGCTAATATTTGTCCAGACATTGCACTAAGTGCTTTATAATTATCTTATTTGATCCTCACAACAACTCTAGAAGGTATTTTACAGATGATAAAATTTACAGATGATAAAACTTGCTGACTTGCCCAGGATTATACAGCTAGTATGTACCCTGGACTAGTCTTCTTGACTCCTGGCCCAGTATACTATCGCGCCCTCTAGTGGTTTTTACCACCTTCTTCTATTTCCTGTGGTGATTAAGGGCCCCAAGTGCAGTTGTTGGGAATTTGTAAGTGGGAGATGATAGATAGAGGAACCCCTGTTTTAAACCAGCTTTCTGTGCCCTACCGTGGATCTGGTAAACAAGACTCCATCCCTTCACAACTTCCCTAATCATCTCAGTTTTGCCTCAATAGACCTCTCTTAATCTTAGCTTAATCCTTTCTAAAACTCTCAGGTATATATGTATATTGCAGAAATAAATGATGTGTCCATAGAAAGAAGACTTGTTAAGAAAGAAAGTAGTGTTTGAATCTTGCTTTCAGATAGTCGTCTTGTAACAATGGGAAAAAGCCATTAGCCTGGGTTAGAACAACTCCTGGGTAGCAGTCTAAGGTAGGAAAATTATTGGAGCTAACTATGGCAATTACACATCCAAGCTTGATCCTTTCATTTTCAGGTGACAGAATAAGTTGGCATTAATATTTGCTTTTATTACTCATTGTTGCCTAACCAAAAAATGTTATTGATATTTTATTTTCATATGACCTACCAGTCCCACTCTACTACTCTTTTCTTCATTCTCTCCTAAAAATGATATTAATCTCCAACATAATAAATAACCAATATATTGAGAATAACATGTTGACAAAATCTGATGTTATATGAAGTGTTTCACAGCCATGTTCCCCCACATATTTATACATATATACATAAATACACAGACACCTGTACTTTAATACAGATAGTTGTTCATCTGAATGCTTGTTGAAATTCAGGCAATTGATATTTTTCATCCACTTGATCTTTTCTGAATGAATGCAGAGGCCAAATATCTTTGGATATAGTTTATATCTAGGAAGATCTGCAATATTTTGGGGTTTAGTGAATTCAGCACAATTTCATCTTCAAACAGTACCTGGAGAACTTTTGCATACTTTACTACAAGAATTCATTTTTGACCAAAAATGTGTGCTGTGTTGTAATGTTCAGGCTGGCTCTTTGGTGGGCCTTGGCATCAGTGGGGGAGTGAAGTGAAGGAGGCAGGAGAGCAGCCTGGCTGGTCAAAGATGGAGTCTGACTTTTGGAGTCTGGAGCCTGAAGTCTTCTCTGCAGCTGAGAGATTCCTCTGTCTCTGGGACTCCCTTAAATACCCCACCACAACTATATTAGGACACCACACTGGGCATGCGCAGCTGTAGAACATCACATTACCACATTACCCTAAGTATAAGCCAACTAGATTGATCATATCATTACATTAAAATAAGTATGTGCTTAGAGAACCACCATCTCACACTCAGTAGGTACTTAACTACAAGCACCCTGCTTAGATTCAAGTACACCCTTTCAGAGTTCCCACTGCTATACTGTGTCTTCTATATTGCATTGACAAATACATTTGGAGAGCATATGTCTTCCTGTTTTATACCTCATCTGATGTTTAATTTAAAAGTGTCATTGCTTAGGGTTATTTCTGTTATATCTTTCAAGAAATTTTGAATGAGTAATTTTTGATGTATGGATCGTAGATACCTTATTTTAAAAACCTATAAGACAGCTTTTAAAAAATCAAGTGCTTTTTCATAACTAATTCAAAAATTACTTATAAAGATTTTGTATAAATAGGCAAATAAACATAATAGATCAGTAGTTATTATTTTCTTGGTTGCTTTAATAATTTTTTTTTTTACTCTTATCTTTTGTTTTTATGTCACATTTCCCAGTCTTTTGTCTAGTTCTAAAATACCCCTTTCAAAGAGCTTTCTCTTATAATAAAGAATAAAAAGGAGGGAGAAAAAAGTTCAGTAAATTTAGTTCACATATTTAAAAAGTCTGACATATATGCAGTGTCTAACAGCCATAATCTGCCTAAAAGAAGATAGATGATGTGCCTTCGCTTGGAGCTAGTCTTGGTCATTATAATTTAATAGTGTTTAGTTTTAATTTTTTGATATAGGGCAGAGTGGATAGAGCACCAGCCCTGAAGTCAGGAGGACCTGAGTTCAAATATGACCTCAGACACTTAACACTTCCTATCTGTGTGCCCCTGGGCAAGTCACTTAATCCCAACTGCCTCAGCAAAAAGAAAAAAAAATTTTTTTTGATGATATTCTTCTCATTTACATTGTTATAATTACTGTGTATATTGTTTTCCCAGTTATAATTAGTTAACTTTCCTATATAGGGAATTCATGCCCTCATTACTGTCTACCTGGATTATTGCCATAGTCCTCTAACTTTCTTACATAACTTTAGAAATACATCTTTCACATAGCAGTTTTAATGTTTTTTCTTTTGCATAAATCTAGTCATATCCTTTCTCAAAATTCTTTAGTAAATGTCAAACAAATTTGAAATTGTCTGACATTAAAAGTCACAATTTAATAACACCTTATTTTCCCATCTTCAATTTATGTTTCTTCCTTCTATTCTCCATCTAAATCCTTTCTTCCTCCCAAAACTCAAAACAAATGAAAAACAACCAACTCTCTCACTGCTTTTTTGCATCTCTCAGCCTTTTCTAAGTCTGCTTTTTAGAGTAAACACAATAGTTAAATAAAGACCTTCTTTTCTTGTCATGTTGAGGGTCTACTTTTTCTTCAGTTGACAAAAATTTCTAATCATACACTTAATTATCACCCAGGACAAGTGATCAAATATATGCAACAAGGAATAACATCTTTTAATATTTAATTGTATTGATATTTTTTGTTTCCAAGTTACCTTCTTTTTCCAGGCTAATCCTACCTCTTTTCCTACACATTAATCTATCCTTTGTAATGTACATTTTTTAAAGAGGAGAAAAAAGATTCATCTTAATCCATATTAATCATATTTTATAGCAATGCAAGTATTTAATAGATTTTAAAGGGATAGAGTAAAGGCATACAGTTTTAGGATTTACCAAAATAGAAGTAAATAGTAACAGATGACCAAAAAAAATATATTTTTTTGTTGACTCTTTCCAAGTTCTTTTGAATTTATTTCATTTTGTGTTCTCTCATATATGTATGAGAACATATGGGCTCAAACATGTATAGATGTCCAGCATTTTTTTCAGTCATGTTTGACTCTTTGTGACCTATTTGGGGTTTGCTTGTCAGAGGTACTGGAGTAGTTTTTCATTTCCTTCTCCAGCTCATTTTAGAGATGAGGAAACTGAGGTAAACAGGGTAAAGTGACTTACCTAGGGTCACAGAGCCAGTAAGTCTCTGAGACCAGATTTAAACTTAAGTCCAGCACTTTATATACTGTGCCAGATAGTTGTCCCATGTATCTAGAGATTTATGTATCTATATTTAGGACCCTTCCCCAACTTTCCTTTGAAGCCCAAATTGAATATTATTTTCTCTAGAAAGTTTCACTGATCCCATCCATAGGTTGGCAACGAATGAACTAAACTTTGTCTAATATTCTGTTTTGTAACTCCTTACTGTGAGAAAAGTAGTTAATTCTGATGTCCCACTTCAGAATTCTATTAAAGAAAACAGAAGTTGTTGATATTTAATTGGGAGATGGTCGTTAGTGATGACAGCAGAGTGATGAAAAGTGATTCAGTAGTCTCAAAGTAGGAAAGAAGAGGGAGCAGCTGATGAGCATTGCAAATAGAAGATTGGGAGAACTACTTGGTTTGATAAGAGTAGGATTAGAGAAAGCTGGGCATTCAAAAATAAGATTGCTAATCTTTGTTTCTCTGTTATTTTTATTTCTAAATGTCTCTTCCTCCCTTTCTCAATTAGAGAACTCTCTCTTGTAAAAAAGAACAAAAAAAGTTTGAGCAAAACTAATCAACATATGAATGGAACATGACAGTGTGGCAGTGTAATAGAAATTATAGTGCCAGAATAGTGGGAAAAGTACTGCATTTGAATGCTGACTCTTGCCATTTAACACCTGTTTGACATGTGGACAAGTAACCTTATTTTGTAAAATGAGGGAGTTGGACTAAATGATCTCTTCCTAAAGTCATTTCCCATTCTAAAGCTAGGGGTGTATGTATTCTTCTATACCCATTTCTGCAAAGAAAGGAGGGAGATACATTTTGAGCTGAGCATATTTGAAAGGTAGAAGGGAAGAAAGTGATGGAAAAAGGAATAGTAACAAGTGAAATTCCATGTACTTTCTATATTTGTTTTCCTGAAGTTGTGTTTTGAATGTTGCCAGTTTATGTTGCTATTGATATACTTTAAGTAGATTGTAAGATGTTTTCATAAATATTTAATTGGCTTTTCAGGAGAAGAAAAGCAACCTTGTTGATGACTCAAAATGACAAAGCATCCACCAAACAGAAGAGGGATCAGCTTTGAGGTGGGAGCCCAGTTGGAGGCCCGGGACAGATTAAAAAACTGGTATTTTATCCTTTCCTCTTCTCTTTTTTTTCTCTAAAATAAAAGGGGATTTGTATGGAGTTTTTGGTCCTTAGAACCTTGAACCTTTTGGTTCAAGACCATTTCAGTAGGGCAAGGAAGGACTCACTAAATCATTTTTATCATATCCCTAGCACTCCTATTTATCAAGCCTAAGAATATCATCTTGTTGGTTTCATTTCAATATCCTGTTGTTGACTTTACTTCATCTGTCTTAAATTGAGCTCATTATCTTTTTCTGTCACACTTTCCCAATTTAGTGTTCTTCATTTTTCTTCTTTCCTCAAATTGGGCAGAGGGCTGAAGTTGAATACATCATATATTTTTCAAAGCATCTAAGTAAGGTAGAGCACTATAATAGGTATTTGTCAGAGGGGAGAATAGAGATGAGTGATAATAATAAAGATAATAATAACAAACTCACATTTACATGCTACTTTAAGATTTGCAAAATACTATGCTCATGATGTAGAACAAGCATTATTCCTATTGTCTAAATATAAAGAATGAAGCTCTGATGGGCTTGATGACTCTATATCCTGGATGACATGGCTTAGCTTAGAAATGTCTGACTCTAGTTAACTTGATGTCATACTTAGCATTCAGTCTTCTGCAAAGTCAAAGCTTCATAATTGTTGTTTGATTGATTAATCATTATCCCACAACTCTTGCCCTTGTGGAGTTTATATACTCATCAGGGAATATATAACATACACACAAATAACTACCAATAATACAAACTAGAACATTATATGTGTAAGAGACGATACAAACGAAATATTGAAGAATAGCATAATAAGTACCCAAGATAGTCACAACAAAATAAAGTTGTAGAACTTCAGAAGCAATGGAAGCTCCTATCTCCCTTACTGTCCTGTCAGATTTCCCTAACATTGTTTTTTTCAAGCTTTAGTCATCAATACTTCTTTATTGTTGTTCCTTGATCTTCCTTTATCTTTATCCTAAGATCCAGAACTAGTTCAGAACATCTTATAGAAAGTTTTCCCTTATTTTAACCTTAACTTTCATTGATGATATATTTTCTTTTGCTTTTTCTTGCCTCTGTTCCTATAAAAAACCTTGATTAACTAGCATCTAGAATTCTAGCATAGTAAGATATTCATAGGAGAATGTAGATAAGTGGAAAGTATACTGGAATTTAAATCAGAGGACCCAAGCTTAATTTTAACTTTACTTAGGTGATGCTAAACATTCATTTTTCCCCTCTGGGACTCAGTTATTTCCTCTCTAAAATCATGGACTTAGAGTAGGTGACCTCTTCTATACCTTCCATAGAGTGGTAGCTCTATAATCCTAATAAGTAAATTAGCCCTTGGTAGACCCAATATCACTGTCACCTTATTGTTCAGTGGTAATACTCTCTAGCCCACCAGATGGCAGTGTTTCCATTAGAAAATTAGAAATTAGATTAAGCTAATGATCAGGAAAAGAAAATGTTTTGAGTTGGGACTAGGAATTTGAAGTGATTATGAATACCAAAATAATAAGAGCATATTTTAAGTTCCGATAAAAGTCAAAGAACACTGATTATTTTATCATTTAAAAAACTTAGAAGACTGATTTAGCTTCTTAGTAATTAGTTTTTGCAATAAGTTAGCTTTGTTACACTGTACATTTTGTAGTGAACAACTTTTTGTTGAAAAAGATGGAATTAACTGAAAATCAACATAACACCAAGAATATGTTCAGCTGAGCAGATTCTAGGGTAAGTCCTATAAATACAACTTTATATTTTTAAATGAAGAGAACAGATTTTTACTTCAGAAAGAAAAACAGGCACATAGTTCACCTTTGAAAGTACCATGCTGAATTTTTATATAAATACACTATAGATTCAGTCCAGTATTATAAGAGCACAATTCAAAAGAAGGAAAAAAATAGAAAGAAAAGGACTCATATGTGCAGAAATGTTGTAGCACCTCTTTTTGTGTTGGCTAAGAATCGGAAAATGAGTAGATACGCATCTCTTGGGGAATGGGTGAATAAATTATGGGATATGAAAGTACTGGATTTATTGTTCTATAAAAAATAATGAACAAGCTGATTTTAGAAAAGCCTGGAAAGATTTACACGAATTGAAACAAGCAGAACCAGGAATACATTGTACACAGTAACAGCAAGATTACAGGATGATTCACTATGAAAGACTTGGTTCTTCTCAGTTGTTCATTAATCCAAAGCAGTACCAATAAACTTTGAATAGAAAATGCCATTTGTCTCCAGAAAGAGAATTATAGAAATTGAATATTTTGTTTTGATTTTTCTCTCCCAACATGATTCATAAAGAAATGTAAATTTACAAAGTTAATGTATATGTAGAACTAGGAAAAATAAAACAAAAGTTAAAAAAAAAAAGAGAGAGAGATCATTGGTAACTGGGGTGGGGTGGGGGGAAGACAAAAAACAACTTCTGAGCAGTTGGAAATGTCCAAAAATGGAATGGGCTGCTTTCATGAAAATTCTTTTGTAGTATAGGTCTTAGAAAAGTTTAATGTGATCAGTTACTCTTGGTATAGTTAGGATTTGTGATTTGAATAGCAGTTAGAATGGTGAGTTTATAGGTCCCTTCTAGTTCTTAGATTATGATACCATATGTAGTATAATAATTGATCATAATGATGACTCTGAATCATCAAAAATTTAATTGATCACCAATATGTTATTTCCTTTGGTAGAAAAGTGACTTAATGGATCTCTTTGATAAAGAGACCTAACTCAGTTTCAATTGATCAATGATGGACAGAAGCAACTACACCCAAAGAAAGAACACTGGGAAATGAATGTAAACTGCTTGCATTTTTGTTTTTCTTTCTGGATTATTTATACCTTCTGAATCCAATTCTCCCTGTGCAACAAGAGAACTGTTTAGTTCTGCACACATATATTGTATCTAGGATATACTGTAACCTATTTAACATGTAAAGGACTGCTTGCCATCTCGGGGAGGGGGTAGAGTGAGGGAGGGGAAAAATCAGAACAGAAGTGAGTGCAAGGGATAATGTAAAAAATTACCCTGGCATGGGTTCTGCCATTAAAAGTTATTTTAAAAAAAAAGAAAGAAAAAAAAAGAAAAGTGACACTTTATTTTACTTTACTTTTTAAAAGTTTTATTGATACTTATTTTTTATAACATTTCTTAATAATAAACTTTCTAGAGGCAGCTAGTTGGTGCAGTGGATTGAGCATTGTCCCTAAAGTCAGGAAGACCTGAATTTAAATCTAGGGTTAGACACTTAACACTTACTAGTTATATGACCCTGGGTAAGTCACTTGACCCTAATTTTCTCACATACAAAAAAGAAGAAAACAATATACCTCCTATAAAGGGGACAGGAAATAAGCATTTATATGATGCTTGTTATCTGCTGGGTACTATGCTAAGTGTTTTTATAAGTATTATCTCATTTAAATCTTACAACCCTGGCAAGTAGGTGCTATTATTATCCCCATTTTACACTTGAGAAAACTGAGGCAAATAGATTAAATGACTTCACTGATTGCACAACTAGTACATGTCAGAAGCTGAATTTGAACTTCAATCTTCTTGACTTCAGACTCAGCTCTCTTATCCACTATGTGGATACTTCAAGAACACTTACAACTAAGAAGAGATTTTGATAAAATTATCTGTCTTAGCAACTACATCTGATATTATAAGCAACATTTGATATTTATAGTCCACCAGCTGTACTAAGAGGAAAGCATATTTCATTAATAGTGAAAGGGATGGTTTTAGAGAAACTTAGGAAGAGTTATATGAATTGATTCAATGTGTAGTGAAAATCAGAACAATTTATATGCTATCAGCCATATTGTAAAGACAGCTTTGGAAGACTTCAGAATTCTGATTGATGGAATGACTGACCATCTTTTCTAAGTCTTGATAATAAAGCGTGCCACTGTTTCTTGACTTTGCACATTGCGACATAAAATTTGTGGACGTGGCCAGTGCTGGAATTTCTTTTGCTTTGCTGTTATCTATATCCATATGTATATATGAATTGATAGGTATATTTGTTCAAGGAATTTTTGCTTTCTAGTACCTCTCTCCCTTAATGAGATTCATTCCATATAAATTTTTTTTTTTTTTTTTTTTTTTTTTTTTGCCGAGGCAATTGAGATTTAAGAGACTTGCCCAGGGTCACACAGCTAGGAAGTGTTAAATGTCTGAGATTATAGTTGAACTCAGGTCTTCCTGACTTCAGGGCTAGTGCTCTAAATACTGCGCCACCTAGCTGCCCCAAGAATATTCTTTAAAAGAGAAAAAAACAAATGAAGAGGGGAAAAAAAACCTATTTAACAAAACTGATAAAAACTTTTGGGGTTTTGTTTTCTTATTCAATTTGTAACTTTTATTTTATTAAATTATTTAATCCATTCACATGTAAAGTTATAAAAGTTATTTTATATTTTTATACTTGTTTCTAATATAGCTTTCTTCTGAATTGGGATTAAAAAAAGCCATCCTCTTTAAAGATATTATTGTTTCTTAAGTTATTATTATTATTATTATTATTTTTGCTTAAGCAATTGAGGTTAAGTGACTTGCCCAGAATCACACAGCAAGGAAGTGTTAAGTGTCTGAGGTCAGATTTAAATTCAGGTCCTCCTGACTTCAGAACTGGTGCTCAATCCACTGCACCATCTAGCTGCCCCTCTTAAGTATTTTTGCTTTAATCTGTTTTAAGGAGCTCCTATTTTCATAGGTTCTCTATTAAATGGTCAAAAGATAATGAGCAGGAAATTCTCAGAAGAAATGTTATCAAAAGTAAGATGAAAAAAATGCTCTTAAGTTGGTACTGATTAGAGAAAAGCAAATTAAAACACATCTGAGATACCATTTTTTTTTTTAAATTATAGCTTTTTATTTACAAAACATATGCCTGGGTAATTTTTCAATATTGACTCTTTTTTTAATGTAATTTTTTAAATATATATTTCATTTTATTTTATAATAACTTTATATTGACAGAATCCATGCCAGGGTAATTTTTTTACAACATTATCCCTTGCACTCGCTTCTCTTCCGATTTTTCCCCTCCCTCCTTCCACCCCCTCCCCTAGATGGCAAGCAGTCCTATATATGTTACATATGTTACAGTACATCCTAGATACAATATATGTTTGCAGAACCGAACAGTTCTCTTTCAACATTGACTGTTGCAAAATCTTCTGTTCCAATTTTTCTTCTTCTTCCCCCCACCCCCTCCCCTAGATGGCAGGTAGCTCAATACATGTTAAATATGTTAAAGTATATGTTAAATGCAATTTATGTATACATATTTATGCAGTTATCTTGCTGCACAAGAAAAATCAGATCTAGAAAGAAAGAAAAAAAACCTGAGAAGGAAAACAAAAATGCAAGCAAACAATAACAGAAAGAGTGGAAATGCTAAGTTGTGGTCCACACTCATTTCCCATAATTCTGAGATATCATTTTATACTCATCAGATTGGCTAATGTGACAGAAAAGAAAATGATAAATGTAGGAGGGGATGTGGAACTTACAGGGCACTAGCAAGGCAGTTGGGGTTAAATAACTTGTCCAGGGTCACATAGCTAGGAAGTGTAACATATCTGAGGTCAGATTTAAAGTCAGGTCCTATATTAAAGAAGTATAGGACTGCTTGCCATCTGGGGGAGGGGGTGAAGGGAAGGAGGGGAAAAGTCGGAACAGAAGTGAGTGCAAGGGATAATGTAAAAAAAATTACCCAGGCATGGGTTCTGTCAATAAAAAGTTACCTAATAAATAAATAAATAAATAAATAAAATCAGCATCCTCCTAATTTGGGCCAGTGCTCTATCCACTGTGCCATCTAGCTGCTCCCCACTAATATATTTTTGATTGAGTCTTGAACTCAATTAGCCCTTCTGGGATAACTTAAAGCAGTGCCTATAGGGCAATCAAATTATGCATACCTTTTGATCTAGCAACATCACTACTAGCTCTATATTCCAAAGAGATCATTTAAAAAAAAAAAAGAATAAAAGGACCTGAATGTATAAAAATATTTAATTTATAGCTGCTATTCTTGCAGTGGTAAAAAAACTGGAAATTTAATTGCCTATTAATTGTGGAATGATCCAACAAGTTGTGTCACGTGATTGTGATGGAATATTATCGTTCTGTAAGAAATGATGAGCAGGATGATTTCAGAGAAACCCAAGAAAACATGCAAACTAATAAAAAGTGAAGTGAGCAGAACCAGTACAACACTATACACAGATACAGCAATACTGTAAACGAAATAGGTTCAATTATGAAAGACTTAACTACTCTGATCAAAACAGTGATGCTGCATAATTTCAAAGGACTCATGATGAAAATTGCTATTTTATTTCCAGAGAAAGAATTGAGTGCATATTGATGAATACTGTTTTTCATTTTCATTATTTTATGCCTCCCTTTCCCCAAGGTGGCTAATACAGAAATGTTTTGAGTGACTTCACAATTTTAATGGACATTATATTGCTTGTCTTCTCAATGGATGTGGGGGGGGGGAAGGGAGAGAATCTGGAACTAAAAAAAAAAAAAAAAAAGAAATGCTATAAATAAATGAAAGTTTTTCTATTCTCCCTACCTCACATTCCCCTAGTTTTTGGAGTTCATTTATTAATTTCTTTTTCATTCTTCCTTTTACATAATTTAATTCTTCCTCTCCTTTTTCTTATACCATTAGTTGATCAAAATCCTCTTTTTCTCTTTTCTACTTAAATATATTTTGTTAGTTTTAAAATATTCTGTGTCTTTAAAGAATTTTGTTACTTTATCTTCATTAATTTTCTTTTCCATCTACTTTAAACTTTTATTCTTTCATTCATGGTCTTTATCCATCTTTATTTCTTCTTTAGCCTTTTCTTATTTCCTCATGGAATTAAAACCTTTTCTCTTTTGCTTCTTTGGAGAGATTTGATAAGGCAGATTCAAGTTTTTCAATTCTGTCAATTATTTCTCCTGTATATGCCATATACATTCTGCTTTGAAGATTCTGATTTCTTTCTTGTACCTTTCAGAAACATCCTACTGTGATTCCATATTCTCTTAGGACTACAAAGTTTTTTCTGCCTCATCCTGTATTGCTTCATTTTTCTTTGTATTTTTATATTTACTTAGAGATTTCTGGGCCATCTTCCCTTTTGTTATTAATAACTAACCTGTTGATTTATCTGTTGCACTCAAATTTTCTTCTGAGATCTTTGGTAACTTGAATCTTTTTTTTCTTTTTTTAGTTCCTCTATATCATGTAGTTTCTGATTCCTTTTCTTTTGATGACCAGATCCTTTGAAGGTTGGAACTCAAAAGGTCTCTGCCTCTTCCCACACTCACTTGGGAATTCTCTTTTTATTAGCCTCAGTGTCTACACCAAATAACTTCAATGAGTACAGAACTTGTCACAGCTAGATTTTAGTCTCCTTTCCTTCTGGCCAGGTGAAGCACTCCACATAATGGCAGCCTGCTCCAGTTCTCTTTGTTCTTTAGTCCAATGTCTGAGATGTCCCAGATTGACCAAACATCTGCTTTTCTGGTCATTAATCATCAGTTTCCCACAATGCTATATTGCCACAAGATATCTATTATGAAAGCAGTGCCACTTTGGAAAAGTCAATTTCATCCCTCCTGGAAGGTGGTGGCAGTGGGGCCTGGCATTCTTCTCAGGGGGATGAGATGCCAGTAAATTCCCCTGAGGCTTGGACCTCCAAGAGTAGCTACTAGCTCTTACTTCTGGCTGCCTAGACTTCTCTCTGTCTCTCTGTCTCTCTCTCTGTCTCTCTCTCTCTCTCTTCTGAACTGAAATTCTGTTTCCTTTATTTAAAAAATGCTTGTGGACCAATCTTTTTGATATCAACTCCATTACTAGTGCTGAAATCCTCTCCCTTCAAAAAGAGAAAAACATAATCTTTGTAACAAGCATAGTCAAATGAGACAAATCTGTGTCATATCTAAAAATAGGTCTAATTCTTCACCTGGACTTTTGATGACTGATCTGTCAGGAAATGGGTGGGAAATCTCTTTTTTTATCCTTTGGAATAATGGTTATCATTGTACAGATCAAAGTTACAGTCTTTCAAAGTTGTTTTTCTCTGCAACATTATTATTACTGTATAAAATTTTCCATTCCTCACTTCATTCTGAATTATTTCATTTAAGTCTTCCTAGGTTTTTCTGAAACTTGTCATTTCTTACAGTGCAATAATATTCCATTAATTCATATATAATGGCTGCTTTCCTAAAGCTCTTTATATATTTATCATTTTCCTGTTTTGCCACATCTATTAATCTGATTGATGTGAGAGAGAATGTCACATCTGTTTTAATTTGTATATCTCATTATTTAGGATTTGAAAATTTTTTAAAAATATGATTGTTGATAACTTAGATTTCTTGTTTTGAGAACTGCCTATTCATGCTTTTTGATTAATTTACTTACTGGGGAATTACATAATCAAATCAGGTCCTTTATTAGAACTTTATCAGAGAAACTTGTTCACAAATGTTTTCCCCCAGTTAATTTTTTTTCTTCTAATTTTAAGCATATTGATTTTGTTTTTGCACACCATTTCATCTTCATCAAAATTATCCATTTTATCATCTATGATTCCTTCTTTTTCTTCTTTACTCTCCTAATTTGTTTATGACATGAGCTTTTACATTTAGATCTTTCTATTGAAGTTCAACATGTTTCCAGTGTATTTTATTTTTTTAATAGTATTTTATTTTTCCAAATACATGCAGATAGTTTTCAACATTTACCTTTACAAAATCTTGTGTTCCAAATTTTCTCCCTGCTTTCCTCCATTCCTCCTTTCCTAGACAGAAAGCAATTCTTGTATTTGTCATGCCACACCAAAAAAAAAAAAATTAGATCAAAAGGGGAAAAAACCCTCACAAAATACAAACAAACAATAACAAAGATGAAAATACTGTGCTTTGATTGACATTCACTCACCATAGTTATCTTTCTGGATACAAACAGTATTTTCTGTCACAAATCTATTAGAATTTCAGCTTTATCAAAATTATCCATTTTATCATCTATGATTCTTTATGCTTTTTCTTTACTCTAGTTTTTTTTTTTTTTTTTTTTTTTTTTTGCTTTTCCATTCTTTGTTTTCCATCTCTTGCCTAAGGGAAGATGACATTGAGCATGGAGCCTCTGAGTGACTCTGGTTGCCAGCCTGTGGCCTGCCCATGTACTGGTCCCTGTAGATATTTTTATATCTTCTGAGCAACTCAACCCCATAGATTTGCTCTGACTTTGGTGGGATCTCCTGCAAAAATCAAGTTAGCTCAGTAGCCCACTTCTCAACCAATGGGATTCTATATTTTGTATGGACCCTCATGCAGAATCATGGGTAAATCTACCAATCACATTTTATATTTTTGGCCTTCTCTACCTCTATTGTTAAAGCACTATAGAACCAAGACTCTGGAGGAAGGAGGCATTTTAAATTGTGAGAAAGATTTGAAATTTACTTCATTAGGGGCCCAGAATCTTTTACTGAAGTGCCATTGGCTCAGTGGTTTTTCTTGTAGAATGAATAATTTTGAAAATTTTCACACATCTTACAATATTACTTTATTATGTGCAGCAGTTTTTTTTTTATTCTTACTCTTATTTTCACTCTGTATCAATTCATATATATCTTTCCATGTTTCTCTGAAAGCATCTTGCTCATTTTTTCTTATAGCACAATAGTATTTCATCACAGTCTCTACTATAATTTGTTCAAGTCATTTCCTATTTGGTAGGTATCCCCCCAGTTTTCAAAACTTTGTACTTCAAAAAGATCTGTTATAAATATTTTTGTATATATAGATCCTTTTCCTTTTTCTTCAAATTCTTTGGGGGTATAGACTTAGTGGTAGTATTGCTGGGTTAAGGATATGCCTGATTTTATAGCTCTTTGGGCATAGTTCCAAGCTGCTCTCCAGAATAGTTGGATTAATTCAATAGTATATGTTTTGAATATTCTAACTTTAAATGGTGTTCTGTAATTTTAATTTTTAAAAATAAAGTTTTTTTTTGACTTAGGTATCCAGCTCATATACAGGAAATTGACTATGAAGAAGGGAAAGTACTCATCCATTTCAAACGTTGGAACCATCGTTATGATGAATGGTTCTGCTGGGACAGTCCTTATTTACGTCCATTAGAGAAAATACAGTTAAGGAAAGAAGGGTTACATGAGGAAGAAGGATCTTCTGTGAGTAGAAAATTACATATTTTGTGAACTTTCATTCTTGGAACTAGCTGATTGCTAGGAATTTGGCAATATATGTTGACTCTTGGACAGTAACTCACAAAAAATGGGTTCCTCTTATTAAAACATAAGATGTTTGATCCTGAGGCTATTGACCACATTTTCCTCAAATTGAGATGTTATAGTTGATAAAGCACATCAGATGGCCATTTGAGCTTCATGATGTGGAACGTAGCTGAAAACAATTTTTTTTTAACAAACTCATCATTGGCTGTATTGGTAGGGAGCCATTAGTAGGAAGTGTTTTACTTCTAAAGACAATTCAAAAAACTCATTTTGGTCAAAAGCTTCAGTCAAATTCCTGAACTTCTGTCAAGACTCCTAACTAGGAGTCACTTATCAATACTTATTGATGTTCACTTCTATTTGTTTACAGTTTTATATTATTTTTCATTTCCTAAAGAAATGACAGTGAGAAGTGAAATGATCATAAGGGAAAAGACAGGTATTTTGTTCTTAACATGTATTTTAAAATCCCTAACATTTTTATAATGTTTTGAATCTTCAAAGGTCTTTATTATTTCATCTGATAACACAATTTTGGGAAGCATATATTATCTCCATATTACAGGTGAAGAAACAAGCACAGGAAAGTTATAATTTGCCTAAGGATAATATAGTTAAAAACAGAGTAAGGACAAAAGCTTAAGTTTCTAAGTACTTGGACTCATGTTCTTTTGCTTCAAACACTATTTATACTATCATTTACTAATTTATTAATCATTTACACGTCCCTTTTATGTAAAAAGTTCCTTTTTCTAGATTCTTATTTAGGAACATCACCAGACCTTGAGTTATATTCATATTTCAAAATGTCAGCTTAATGCATGAAGCTGTTTGGAACTATTATTGTGTAATTGGTAATAATATTGTAAAAACCCAGTGATGATAAACTTGGAAGTAATAAATTGTTCATAGGAGTAGTGAAATTTAGGGAGTCAATTTTGGGTTCTGTTTCTTGTTCTGTTTCTGACTATGGCCAAGGAATTCTTTTCCTTTTCTTCCATATTATCGCTTAATGCATTTGGAATTTCTGACCTTTGTCTAACTTATAAGGAAATTTTTAAGAATTGATAAGGCCTGCATAGTTTTCATGTTGAATGGGATTGTCATCATTTTATGAGGATGCTGGGACTTATAGAGGTTAGGTGAGTTAGAGTCAGTCACACAGCTCCTTTGGAGAAAAAGTATTTAATAAATGGGGATTCTTGTATTAATGCTATTTCTCTCAACATTGCTCGTCTTGAAGCTTTTAGCCATATTTTTATAAATTCAAAATTAGAAATGTAAAGTGATTATTTAAAAGCACTTAAACTATATTGTTGAAATATTACCTACTAATCAGTTGTGTTGGTAACAAACTTTTATTTTATAGGAATTTCATATAAATGAGCAGGTACTTGCTTGCTGGTCTGATTGTCGGTTTTACCCAGCCAAAGTCACTGCTGTTAACAAGGATGGTAAGGCATTGTTATTTCATTTGTTGGTATGCTTGATTTGAAATTTCACTTTTTTGTTTGTTTGATATAAGGGAGTTAGAAAGAATAGAAACAAATTATGGATTCTCAAAAAACATTTGCCTCCAAGGTATTTCCTTTCCTTTTCCCCATCTCTACAATAGAGATGGGTAAAAGAACAAAGTGTGAGGAATCTAAAGTCCTTTATCCCAGATTAAACTTAGGTATGATAGATGGATGAGATGGTTTAGAATATTGCTATATAAATGAGAAATTCATACATCTCCCTATGTAGACAAAATACTTATAGAGCACTGAACAGTTTGAATATAGGAGTCAGGAAATCTGGATTCTAGACCTTGATGTCTCATAAACTCATTTGTCATCTTGGGCAAATTATTTTTTGTTAAGTTTTCTTCATTTGCTGTTTTTTCCTTTAAAATGAGGGAATTGAATTAGATAATTTCCTCTATTATTTCAGTCAATCAACAGATATTTATTAATCCTATACTATTGTTAGGCCCAACAGGCCCAAAATGAAGAGGTTTTCAACCCTTACGTTTTTTAAATTGTTGAGATTAATAACATGTTCATAAATAGTATTTTGGAGGGAAAGACATGACTGGAAGGAATCAGAAAAGTTTTCATGTAAAACATGTTCCCTATCAATTTGAATAATCAGTGTTCTATTTGCTGCCTGGGCCAGGTCCTTCTTTGCTCAGAGGAGTAGGACTGCAACAGACAGCTTTTGGGGGTAGCAATGAAACGTGTGAACCAACTCTTGTTTGAAGTAAACTATAGAATCACAGAATGAGAGAGGGAAAAGGGAACTTAGGGGCATTTAATCTAATTCCCTCATTTTTGTAGATGAGGAGAGTGAGGCACATAGAAGTTAAATGACTTAATTAAGGCCACTGCCAATCATATCTTCCTGGTTCCAAGTTTAGTACCCCATGTCACATGCTTCTTCAGGTTTTGATGGGTAAATGCTTCAGAGCCATTTTTTGCTTTCTAATTTTACTTTAAAAAAAATTCCAAACTTGTTTTATAACTTTCTGTATGGGTTACATTAATCTAAATCCTGCCTTCATTAACCTTAAAAACCCCCCACTTATCTAAGTTAGATATATTACACTTTCTTTAATCTCCATTATCAAACATCTTTTCCCTTTTCTTTTAATTATTGTGTCTAGAAACAATTTCACACTTTTCAGAGTGATGTTTTTACAGATGAAATTTGGATTCCAGTTTCTTGTTGTATTAGTTTTACATTAGATAACTTTTAATTCTAGTCCTTACCCAGTGATTCTCAGAGTGTGGTATAGGGACCTCTAGAGGATTCCTGAGGTCAAAACTATTTATATAATACTTTGAACATGTTTTAACTTCTAATATGGTAAATATTGATATCTATAACCCATAGCAACAACAGCTCTTTAAGAGGTATAAAGGAATCCTGAAACCATTTTGAGGACTATTGCAGTAATCGCATAGAGAAAACATTTCATGCTGGTGATAATTCTCATTGTCCATAATGATTCATTTGAACCTATCGCAATTTGTGATACTATAAAATGGGTTGTTTTGCTTTGTTTTGTAAGTTCTGCATTCTGCCAAATAGATTTCTTTAGATAACTAGTTAAGATCCTATTAGTAATCTTTATTGGGAAGAGAAGACTTTGTATTTGGGAAAATACTAGGTGGGGGGTGTTTAGGGGACTCATTGTTTAGATCACTGGCCCTGGAATCTGGAGGACTTGAGTTTAAAATCACTTACTAGCTGTGTGATCCTGAGCAAGTCACTTAGCTTCAATTGCCTCAGAACAAAACAGTAGCTGGGAAATAAGCAGAAATGTAATTTGAGAGAACACATCTGGAGATATTAGTGATAGTTTTTGGTTTTGATTTAGATAATATCTATTTAGGCATTGTATTGAAAGTATTCTGTTAATGCCATTTCATGAAATTGTATTTTATTAATTCAGGGAAGTTGTGGTTCACTTAATACCATACCAAATTTTAAAGTAGTTCAGTGACTATTTGAGGGTTGTATGTATTCTCTCTTTTACTAATTTAGATATTGTGCCATTATAACTTAGTTTCATTTGTTGCTTGGATATTACTTTATAATAGCTATGAAAATGGAAGGAAAAAATGGCCTTTAAGAGAAAATCATTATTTAAATAATAATCAGAAGTAGTGAGTTCTCATAGTAGTATCTGGAAGGAAAAGGTAAGGTGTTCTGCAGAGAATCTTAGCATCACTCATTTGTCCTTGGAATAAAGTTTTTTTGCCTGAGTTTGTGTGGTAAACTTAGTCCAATCTTAAGAGAAATGGGTACTTCCTGAGATGTATCTCTTACTAGTTGGTGGGATGAAACTGAGGAGCCTTCTTGAAAAGCCATCAGAAAACTAGACTTTGAAAGGATAATCACTGAAAGTATGTCCCACTTGGAAAATCTAAGGCTTTTCTATTTACACAAATATACACAAAATATGCAAAATATAGGGAAATAAACATTTGTATTTTCTATGTAGCTATATAATTACATTTAAACCCTTTTCTTCCTTAGCAGTAGTGGGTTGATTTCATGGAGAGATGGGAGTATTACTGATCCAGGGATAAGAAAACAGAGGTTTCGTTTCTAGTACTGTAGTTACTAGTCATAAGGCTATCGCAGAGTTGTTTATTTTCTCTGGATCTTTGTTTCCCTTTTTACAAAATAAGGGTAACAATATTGGACTTTAAAATTAAGGCAATCTGAGTCACAGTAATAGATCCAGTGGTTCAGTTTCCTCCCCTCTAAAATTGGATAATAACATTTATACAAGTCCTTATAAGCTTGTTTGGAGAAAACCATTACATAATTGTGAGCTGCTATTATTGTTTCCCTTACAAGTAGGTTGTTGCAGAAATATGAATTGTGATAATTTTAGAAAATCTCCATTTCCCTTGTTAATGTAGATGGGTAGTATATTTTGGATAACTAGACAGGTACTCTCTAGGGCCCTTAGATCAGGAAACCTTGACCCTTTTGCTTCTATTGCTAGCCCCCCCCTCCACAGGTGAAGGAAAGAGGTATGGTTGTCAGTTGCCACCTGCACAGTTCAGCACTCTTCCATTCCCAGTTCATTAAGTATTAATAGGTGCCTATTGTGAGCAGCCCCAATGCTGGCACAGTGCCACTTAGAAGTCTGGGGAAATCCTAAATAGCTTCTTATCTTCTGTTATAGATGATCATCTGTGTCATTAGAAACAAACTGGGGACTCTTATATTATAGAGCTTGATAGTTCTGGTTTTTTACTAAGCAATTTTTCCACTTTGTACTCATTGCATTTGATTGTATATTTGGATATGGAGTAGTTAGAACTATGAATGCCATCTTGCAAATGAACAAAAGGTTAACTCACAATATTAAGGTGGGACTCTTCACTTTTAAATGGTTATTTTGTTGTTAGAACTAGTTCCTTATTTTATCTAAAAGCAAGAGGTATTGCAAGGAGAAGAATAACTCACAAAGAAGGAAAACCAAAGGCATCCTGTTTGATGAAAGGTATGATAAAGGTATTCATTTGGAAAATCTATAGTAACTTAGACTCAGTGAATAAGAGATCATATGATTATGGGATTTAATTTCTTTTTTTTCTCAGTGGCATTTTATTTTTCCAAATATATGTAAAGATAGTTTTCAACATTAATTTTCAAAACATATACATGGACAATTCTTCAACATTAGCCCTTGCAAAATCTTGTGTTCCAATTTCCCCCTCGTTTCCCACATTCTCCCCTAAATGGCAAGTAGTCCAATACATGTTAAACATGGTACAAATATATGTTAAATCCAATATATACATATTTATTTGTACAATTATCATGACACACAGGAGAAATCAGTTTAAAAAAAGAGAAACAAAATAAAATGCAAGCAAACAACAACAAAAAAAGTGAAAGTGCTATGTTGTGAACCATACTCTGTTAGTATAGATTGCTTTCTTAATCACTGAACAATTAAAACTTTGATATTCATTTTTGTAAGATTTTGTGTTCCAGATTTTTTCTCTTTCCTTCCCTTCCCCTCCCCAAGACAGCAAGCAGTCTGATGTAGGTTATACATGCACATTAGGATTTAATTTCTTAGTTGAAACATGGATTCTTTTTTGCTATTGACTGACTGTGAGTTAGGCGTAATCTCTCCTGTTTCTAGTTGTCCTAGTTTCTTCCTCTCTAAAATTTCAAGGGGGTCTGAACTTGGAGGGAGAAAATTAATCCTATATATTTTATTTTGTATGTTTAAAGACTTTGTTCTGAAAAGAGATCCATACATTTTACAAGACTGACAAAGGGTTTTATAACAAAAAAAAAATCTTAAGAACCCTTGGCTAGATGAGTTCCAAAGTCCTTTTCAGTTTTGTCATTCTGTGATGGATGGGCCAGTCTGTGTTAGTGGAGAGTACTGGCTGAGTCAGTAAGATTTGAGGCAGAATCTTCTCCTTAGATACTTGTTACTTGTATAGTCTCTTAACTTCTTAGAGCCTCAGTTTCTTTGTCAGTAAAATAGAGAAAAAAGTAGCACTTGTGTCACAGAATTATGTATTACTATATATAAAATACCTTGCAGAGCTTAACACATTACATAAATGTGAGCATGGTTCTATGAGTTTTGATGAAAATTGCTGCTCTAGTCAGTCTGATAGAACATATGTTTCCATGTTGCTTATTTGTTTGTATATTAGTTTATAATTGTCCCTTCTGCCTATTCACTTTCTTGAATTTCTGCATGCATTAAAATTGGGTCCATCCTTTGTCATTTTGGGAATATATAGAATTGTACACTGGAAGTGTTTTAAGTCCTGGCTCCATGTGTGTGCAAAAAGGTTTGAATTAAAAAAGAATTCTGAGCACTTTAACCAGGAGTGCCAAGAGGGTTTTTTTTTATGTGTTCGTGGTAATCTCCTTTTTTATTTTGTCCTGTTACTCTAATTCCATGTACCCAAAGAAGTATGGAAGGATAAGTGAATTTTTTTTTTTTACCAATGTATGAAATTTCAATCCCTCTTGTTTCTTAATTCTTGAAAATCAGAGGGGATGAACATTCAGTGCCTTTGTCTTTGCACTACATAGATGTTCAATTGTTTGAATTATGTCAGATTCTGTGTGACCCTATTTGAGATTTTCATGATGAAGATTCTGGTGTGGTTTACTGTGTCCTTCAGCTCATTTTACAGTTGAGGAAATTGAACAGGATTGTGACTTGCCTGGCTGGAAAAACGTACATGATGCTAAGTGAAATGAACAGAACCAAGAGATCATTGTACATGGCAACAACAAGATTATACAATGATCAATTCTGGTGGATGTGGTTCTCTTCAATAATGAGATGATTCAGGCCAGTTCCATTGATCTTGTGATGAAAAGAGCCCTCTATACCCAGAGAGAGGACTGGGGGAATTGAGTGTGGATCATAACATAACATTCTCTTTTTGTTGTTGCTTGCTTGCATTTTATTTTCTTCCTCATTTTTTTTCCTTGTTTGATTTGATTTTTCTTATGCAGCAAGATAATTGTATAACTATGTATGCATATATTGGATTTAATATATATATTTCTACCATGTTTAACATATATTGGACTACTTGCCATCTAGGGGAGGGACTAAGGGAAGGTGGGGGAGAATTGGAACACAAGGTTTTGTGAGGGTTAATGTCAAAGAATTATCCATGCATATGTTTTGAAAAATAAAAAGCTTTAATAAAGAAAACAAAAAGGAAAAAAAAAGTGACTTGCCCAGGATCACACAGCTAGTGAGTGTCTGAGGACAGTTTTGAACTCAGAATGATGAGTCTTCCTGACTCCAGGCCTGGCTCTTTATCCACCCTGACACCTAGCTGCCAATTACATAGATAGTGAGGAGCATTTTTCTTATTTTCCTTTCAGACTCTGACACTATCTCCTTAAAAAACAAACTCACAAATCCAAACTGCAAACCAGATTTCTGCAGAGTCAAAAGGCTTCAGGCATAATGAAATTTTTTATGGCAAAATGATGGTGCTTGGGATTTAGGAAGCTTCCCCCCAGTGGGTGAGTAAAGTAATTTATTAAATTCAGTATGCTTAAGCAGAAGCTGAATTTTTCAAGTACAAATTTATTCTGTGATCTTGGGCAAGTTATTTTTCTGCTGGTTGCTTTTTGCCTTCTAGATAATGAGAGGATTGATCTTCTGTGAATGAGTTAAATAATATGTTTTAATTACCTTTTGTAGGAGCAGTAAAAATAAAAGGCCGTTTTTATTTTTTAGGGAGTTTGTCATCTTTTTAATTAAGAAATAGCTCAGTGCATGATAGAGTGCTTGCCCTGGAGTCAGGGACACTTGAGTTTACATTTGACCTCAAACACATTACAAGCTTTGTGACCTTGTTTTACTTGTTTTAGAATGATAATAGCACCTGCCCTCCAGAATGACTGCAAAGATAAAATTAGATTGTATTTGTAAAGTGCTTCACAAACCTTATAACTCTGTGTAAATATGATGATAATAATGTAAAGGATTTTGGGGGGAAACCCTTCTATGAATATTGAAGGGAAATGAATATTAGCAGTATTAAGCTATGAAGTATGTTTACATTAGGTCTGATCTCTCTGTGTCTTTTTATCTCCCCCATCTCACTTTGTCCCTTTTCTCCCTTTGACCTCTTGTAGTACTCTTTTTTTAAAGCTTTTTATTTTCAAAACATAATCTCAGATAATTTTTTCAACATTGACCCTTGCATAGCCTTGTGTTTTAGATTTTCCCTTCCTTCCCTCCACCCCTCCCCAGATGGCAAGCTATCCAATATATGCTATACATGTTAAAATATATGTTAAATCCAATATGTGTAAACATATTCTACAATTCTCTTGTTGTACAAGAAAAATCAGATCAAAAAGGAAAGAAAACGAGTAAGAAAACAAAATGCAAGTGAAAAACATTAACTATAGTGACAGTGTTATATTGTGATCCACACTCAGTTCCCACAGTCCTCTCTCTGGGTGTAGATCTTGTAGTACTAAATGGGCTTAGGTCTGAGATATATGGAGTTGCCTATTTGTCATGGAAGAGATGATGGAAATTTATAAATAATGTAAAGGATTTGTCAGTAGGTGCCTTACCTAAGAACAAGTGGGCAGGATTGTGATTAGGTTCTAATATTAGAAACTTCAAAAATTAAGCTGCATATGTATTATTTTTCTATAAAGACATGTTTAGATGAATTCCTCTTTAGACCACCTAAAACAAGTGATATTTTAATCTTGAAAGCCACTTTCAACTTTTCTTAGATGGAGACTTGTTTGTTAAAGCAGGTAGGGGAATAGAAATCAATAGAGATTATTAATTTAACTATTTTTTCTCTGTAAAATTTTACCTTTTTATTCTTCAGTGATTTGTGTTGTGTGGTGATTGGGGATAGGGGGTATTTGTTAAATATAGGTTAAAGTTAGGTTCCATGAAGTCTCATTCATGAATAGCAGAGAAGGGAATGGGGTCTAGGATCATATAGTTTTTAAGCTTATTGATACACATTCATTTCACTGTTGGTACGCTCTTTGTGTGATGTTTGTTCAGTGATCCAAGCAGATTCTTTACCTATGCTGATATTCTATTAAATATTGAAATAATCAGGGGAAAGTTTTCATTATATTGGGTGGATCATCTATAGAAGATTTACTCAAAGATATGGAAAGAATACTTCAAGATGGAAAAACATGGTGAACTTGTAATCTGTGCCTATAAAGGGCACAAATAGATGAAATCATGGAACTTTTGAACAAGTATTTGCTAATCACAAGAGGTTTATTTTTTCCATAATTGCTGGATGGTAAGTATGTATTGTCTACTATATGCCAGGTAATATGCTGTCTGGGGATGTAAAAAATGATCAAAGACAGTCCCTGATTTCAAAGAGCTTCAATCTGTGAGTGAAGCAACATGCAAAGAACTATGTCTAAGAAAACTCAGATCATGAAATGAAATGGCAGAGAGGAAAAAGAGAATAGAGTCTAGCACAGAGCCCTGTGCATGTACTAGTTAACAGTCATGACCTAGACAAAGATTATAGTAAAGGAGGCTGAGAAAGAGCAATCAGATAGGTAAGAGGAGAATTAGGATAGTGTCACAGAAAACCCAGGATGAGATCATCTAGGAGAAAGTGATCAACAGTGTTAAAAGCTACAGAGGGGCAATGAGGATTGAGAGAAGATCATTAAAGGTAGCCATTAAGAGATCATAAGTAATTTTAAAAAGTACAATTTTGGATGAATGATGATATCAGAAACTGGATTGTAGTGAATGAAGAGAGTGAATGGAAAGAAGTTATTGACTATAAACAGCCTTTTCAAATGGTTTGACCTCAAAAGAGAGAGGAGATAAAACTGATATTGATGTATTTATCGAGTGAGAGTTTTCTGAAGGTAGAGGAGATATGGGCATGTTTGTAGGCAGTAGATAGGAGAAATTGAAGAAAAATAAGTGTGAGAGAAGGCAATCTGCTTGAGGAAACCAGATGGGATAGGATTTCTTATGCATGTTAGAAGTGAAAAGAAAAGTGCCTCCTTTTCATGTGTTACAAGACTAGTGGCAGAAGCCATCAGAATGAAGGCAAAAGAAGGTGCCAGTGAAATGGCCTGAATATACATATACATATATATATATATATATATATATATACATATATATATATATATATATATTTTTTTTTTTTTTTTGGTGAACTTTGAAACACAAGGAAGCAGGGGAGCCATGGGAGGTCTGAGGATGATTGAAAAGGTTGTTAAAGCTGGTGAGGTAAGTGGGATAGTTGAGTTAATTAGGGAGGTATAAAAAGATTTCCATGCTGTAGTGAGGATCCACTTGAGATTCTGTAACATAAATTTATAGAAGATTTAGTGAGCATGGTTTTGTGATTTCTTCATCTTTTTTCAGTAGCACATAAATAGGATTGAGGACAACAGATGTTGGGAATAAATCCAAAGGCACGTCTTGTCAGGACAAGATCAATAGTAGCATAAGGAATCAAGTGATTTGAGAAAATCTCATTAGTCAAGAGTTCAAGATGGGGAGCATAGGCAGTGCAGGGGGATGATGGTTTGGGGACAAAGTGAGAGTGCAAGAGATTGGAAGTGCTGTTAAATTGAAGAACAGGGTTCAGGATGGCAAGGTAGAGGGAGAGGTGGAATGACAACAAATTGTGATTAGATGAGGGAATCTCAGAATTTATAAACATAGAAATAGTATATTTGAGGATTCAAGATTAAGGAAATGATCACTTTTATGTGTAGTGAAGATGGGGTGGAAGAGTAGGTCATGTGAAATTTCACATGAAATGAGTAAGTTGATGAACCATAAAGTAGAGTGTTTGGCAGTATCATTATGTATGTTGAAGGCTGCTAGTATGAGAGTGCAGGCAGCTAAGTGACTTGGGATAGAGCTCTGGGCTTAAGGTCAGGAAGAGAGCTGAGTTCAAATTTGGTCTCAGAAACTTACTAGCTCTATGTTCCTGGACAGGTTACTTAAACTCTTTTTGTTTTAATCCACTGGAGGAATAAATGGAAAAAACTATGCTATTATTATTCTTTTCCAAGCAAATCTCATGAGTAGTATTGGTGTGCTGTGGTCCATAAGTCAAAGAATCAGACATAAATGAACAACAATAACAGCAACAATAACAACATTGTGAGAACAGGAATTGGAACAGGAATAAAGAGTTACTATGAGCACCACACTCAACTCATTGAGGATAGAAGGAGGAGTACTGTGGAGGTCCATAGATAAAAACACCACAGTTTTGATGGATTGAACCTTAGAGGCGGAAACATTATTAAGGGTTGGTAGTTGAGGGAGAGTCTGTTGTGACAGTGGGTTCAAGGAGAATTCCAACCCCTTCTACCTTAATCATTGAATTAAGGGGAATGAGTGAAAGTTCAAGCAGTGCTGGAGAGAGTGGCCCCAGAGTCTGTTTTGGGGAGAGCCAAAAATGGAGGAAGTAGAAAAGGAAAAAAATTTAGTTGAAAGCAAGTTTGTTATTCATGTTAGCCTGGTATTCCAGAGAGCAGAGGATGTCATCCTACATTGGGACATTGAGGGAAAGGGTTGGGTTGAGGAAAATAGAAATAAGGGATGGATACCAGGGCATAGAAATTAATCTTGTTCCATAGATTCTGAGGGAAATAACAGAAAAAGCTGTAACCCATTATTCAGGCTTGTTTTTTGCCTTGTTCCTTGCTCTGTTGACCTGAAGGAGCTGAGAATTCCTCTTTGTTCTCTTATGGTTTAGCTCCTGTCTTCTCTTGCCTATTAACAGGTTTTCATTGTCCATTACTTTCTTATTCTATTTTATATTTTTAGAATGGCTTGCTAGTTGACATGTCATTATTTTTCCAGGCACCCATGGTGTGCTGTCAGATGCAGCAGATTTGAATCAGGGAGCTGAGTTCTAATTCTGACCCTAGTAGTGCCTATAGGATCTTGGACCAAGAGCTTTACTTGGATGAGCAAATCTATTGTTTGCTCACCTATAAAATGAGGATTCTGGTCTAATCACAACTTGGATGGCCTTTACCTCTGTTAACTTTCCCATGCTTTCCTATGTCACTATGTGTCCAGGAGTTGCTGCCTGAGAACAGAAAAAAGAGAAGGGAAAGTTCAACAAAACTAGTCAATGTGTTAAACAAGTTTTATGTGGAATATAAGTATTCTGCATTTCATTTTTTCAGAGAGGAAGCATCTTCTCCTATGCCTAGGGAGATTGTTCCTTTAAAAAATTTTTCTAAAATTAATTTTGGCAAAGGGAATCTAATGTTGTTGTTGACAGACATTAAAATTTTAGAGATATATCCCCAGGGATTAATTTTTTTACAGCTTGTCAGATAAATAAACTGGATATGATATGATATATATATATATATATATATAAAACAAATGCTCTTTATTCTCAGATATCATCCTAGTCAAGTGCTAACATGATGTCATTTTTTGATACATTATCATATCTGTTTTGTGCTATGTGTTGCTAGGGAAACCTTTTTTTTCCCAGGTAAAAATGAGTGTTTCTTAGTGTCAGGATTTTTAAATTGGAAAACAACCAACGGTAGGCAAAAATCACTCTATTCTGTTTGGTAAATTTGGATCAGCATAGAAGAGGTTGTTCTTACCTCCTAGATAATGAGTTGGACAAAGCACCTGTGTGATCTTGAATGAGTCATTTAATAATTTTTCTCTTGATAAATGAGGAGATTCAACTACACATCATAGGTTTCTTCTACTTTTGACATTCTGTAATTCTTATGTAGGGGGAACAATGCACAAGACCTATTTCAGAGATGAATCTGTCTAGAAAGGAATGTTTTTATGCATAGAAGAAGGGGATAATGGAGAGATCCTTGAGTGTTAGGTTGAGGTATTTGCACTTAGCCTTTATAAAAGGGATTATAAAAGGGAGACACTGAATGTATGAAAAGCATTTATAAAGCACTCACTATGAACTAATCATTGTGCTCGTTACTGGAGGTACAAATGCAAAAATGAGGTAAATAATCTACTCTAAAGAAGTTTATATTCTAATGGAGAGTGTGTGTATGTGGAGGGAATGGGACCACACATGTAGGGCAGTAAAAACCACAGAAGGAAATTTTAGTCTGTAAAGTTATAAACATCATGAGTTAAGCCATAATAGAAGAGTTTTCTTTGCATACCATTTGTATAGCATTGGCAATACAATTTTTTTTTCTCAGAGCTAGAGGTGGAGAATTGGGTGGCAATGATGTGGCTGGTCTAGGGTTAGTTCAAAGTAGAGGAGGACCATTGAAGTCACCCACCAGTCAGGAGTTATAAAACTGAAGGGCGCTTTGACTATGGAGATTGAAGTAGCTCCCGAGTTTAGGGTAAGAGGGGGTAGAAGTGGAGGGGGAAACATGGAGGCCAGTTAAAAATCTCATAATGGAAAGACAGATATGTAGCTTTTGTTAAATATTTGCTTCATTGCTTAAAGAGGCTCCCAGGGCTCAAAATGGAATAGGGCCAAACTATAAAGCTAACTATGGGTATTTATTTTTATGTGGAGGCAAGATGTAGGGCATGTTTTGGGTTATAGGATGGAAAATTAGAAAATCATTGGGCTCATACAATAAACTTCATTGAATTTGGCAATGTTAGAGTGAAATAATTTATAATTTTGCTTTTAGGTGAATACATATTCTCTACCTGAAACTAAAATATATTAATACTTTTTCTAATGGACTAGAACTATTAATGTGAGTTAAGAGCAACTGAGTAGGAGTTTAATTTTTAGTTATAAATATCATTTTATCCTTGTAACATAATTCATAAATACATCTAGTAATGAAGCTGTATTATTATGAATGAGGCTTTCTTTTTTATAGCTCTCTGTGGGGTTGAATAGATGAGATTCTTTCATGATTTTTAAGAATTATGGTTACTCAGGGCTACCCATACACTCAAAAGGGGTTATTTTCCAATTGCATATGTTCACAGTTCATTATACAGCATTATAAACAAATGAACATTTGGCCCCTTTTCTTTAAAATAAATTTTTATAAAATTTTTCAATTTTCACATTGCTTACATTTTCCATTGTGTTCTACTTCTCAGAGAACTAACCCTTATAATAATAAATTAAAGAGTAAAAATAAGTTCAGCATTTAAAGATAGTTGTCAACATTCATTTCTATAAGATTTTGTGTTCCAAACTTTTTCTCCCTCCCTTCCTTACTTTCCCCCTCAACAAGACAGCAAGCAATCTGATATTGGTTATATCTGTGTAATACTTTCAAACATATTTCCACATTTCTCATGTTGTGCAAGAAAAATCATACCAAAAAAGGGAAAAAACCACGAGAAAGAAAAAGCAAATAATAAAAACAAACAAACAAAAAAGGTGAAAATACTATGTTTTAATCCATATTCAGTCTCCATAGTTCTCTCTCTGGATGCAGATGGCATTTTCCATCCCAAAGTCTTATTAGAATTGTTTTGGATCACTGGATTGCTGAGAAGCTCTAAGTCTATCATAGTTGATCTTCACATAAGCTAGCTGTTATTGTGTATGATATTCTCCTGGTTCTGTTCACTTCATTTGGCATCAGTTTGTGTAAGTCTTTCCAGGCTTTTCTGAAATCAGCCTATTCATCATTTCTTATAGAACAATAATATTCCATTACATTCCATATGTATACATATTTGCAAGAGCTTTTTTTTTTTACATTAGTGCTTATAATATTTGTCCTGACAAATAATGAATGTTAAATAACACTCTTTTCTGAACACAAGTAAGTATTGAATATATTTCCCAAGTAATTTTTAACTCCTATAAATGAGTGTATGATGACAGTTATGTGTTTTTGAAAATTATAAAATTGTTTCTATAATGAAATACAAATTTAAACTTATGATGTATTTTTGAATTTTAGGTACTTATACTGTGAAATTTTATGATGGAGTAATTCAGACTGTCAAACATATTCATGTCAAAGCTTTTTCCAAAGATCAGGTGAGAAATACAGTTTTGTGCTTTGCATATAGTTTGAGTAATTCTAACAATTTCTAGCAATTCTGACCATTTTAGTTGCTTTAAAAAAATAAAGACATTGACTTTGGACTTGGTGGCAAAAATTTTTATACTCTCAGTTTGACACAGATTTCATAGTAAGGAGAGAGTGTTTCTGGGTAAAATACTTGATAATAGGATTGACTTAAATTTTTCTTTAATTCAGATACCTTAGGACACCAAAACATACTCAGCTGTCAACTTCTGCATTTCTTTGATTCTTTTCTTCTTTCTCTGCTTGTAGAGTCTTTATCTTTTTAAAGACTCGTAGTCTTTACCTGAAGAGCATTCCTTTTCAGGTTACCTCAGCGCCCTAGAATGGTAGCTGTTATTTTCTGTTATCTCATTCTTGAGCCCAACAGGATTAACTCCTCCTCAGAACTATGTTTTGCTATATTCCATCAAGATTTTTTTTCCTTTTAAGTAAATTTTACACCCAATACCTAATGATGCTTTTGGGGAGAAAAGAGAGGATTAAAAATATGGTTGTTGACTTTAATTTCTTTCTAGAATTATAATTTTTATTGTTTTAATATTGTTTAAGGTTTTTAATGAACTTTTAAAATCTTTTCTAAAAATTACTAAAAAGTATTTGTAATCATCCAGTGAAGTCTTGTCTTTAGTTGGTGTAATAGTTCTCAATAGTAAGTGATTCATTTCACCTCATTAATTCAGGTTCTACTTATTTTGGATTTATAAAGCACATAATTTTGATGTGGGGCTTGAGATACACTCTTTGTTTTAAGAAGAATGTGATTTGCTAAATTAATAACAAATCCCTTCATGTGGTAAATGTAACTAATGGAATGTTTATCTACACTTCAGAATAGATTCACACCCCAGATCTATTTGAATGGTGGCCTTTATTTATTTATTTTTTGCTTCCTGACGTCTAAAGTACCTGATTCCTCTATTTCTGCTGGCTTGGATTAAAAAGCAAAACAAAAACAAACGCCTCCTTAAGTACTTTAATCAACTAAGGAACAGTTTTACTAGTTAATCTAACTAACTTGGGTAATTGAGAGTGGCAAAACAATTAATTTTAAAAGCTTGATTATAGTCAGAAAATTATAGAAATAGTATGTTTTTAATCCTGTATAAGAAAAACTCACCCGGAATCTCAACTAACGATGCTGTTGCTTTTTTCATTTACCTCAGTCTTTGGGTAGATGTGCATCTGCCCAAGAGTCATTTGAATACTGGGGTCAACGCACTAGAGTTATTCATGAGCAGCCTGAGATTTGAAAGCTAATTTCGAAATTTTGAGTTCCTTAATTGCTCCTTGTTTAATAGGAGTCACTTTGTTTGAAGATGATAAAGGTTCTTTTTTTTTTTTTTTGCCTTTAATAAAAGTTTATTGAACAGAATTGAACAAAAAAGGAAAAGTATAGTTGTTGATGGGGCTTAGAAAAGAGAGACATAAAGTGTCTATTGATGCAATTATAAATTGGTCCAATTATCTCAAAAACTCTTTAAAAGTATATACCATAGTGGGGCAGCTAGTTGATGTAGTGGATAGAGCACCAGCCCTGAAGTCAAAAGGACCTGAATTCAAATCTGGCCTTAGACACTTAATACTTCCTGGCTGTGTGACCCTGAACAAATCACTTGACCCCAATTGCCTCAGGATAAAAAAAAAAAGGTATGTAGTAATAGCCATTAATCTGTACCTGTACTTGATCAGCTATTAGATGATAAAGGTTCACAGGCTGACCTTGAAGAATAGGATTCCTTGGTACTTTTACCCTGGATCTAGGGCCAGCCACCTGGGTTGGAAATAGATGGGTAGAAAGAAAGACAAAAAGGAAGAAAATTTATTATGCATTGACTCTGTGCCAAGCATGGTGCTAATGTGCACCCGTGGCAGGTTTCTTTTCAGACTACTCCATGTGGATGTTTGACTATTTTATCTACGTACACTTTTGGTCCATTTTAAGTAGTTAAGTAATAATTCATTTTTTATTGTTATCTTGAACTTTTCATCTAGTATATTAATTGATCCAAAAGTATATATTTTGTTCTCTCTTTTCATTACTCTTTAATATCTTTATATTGATTATAATGATTTTAAAAAGAATTAGCTAAAATGAGTAATATATTAGAAAAATCTTTTTTTTTTAATTACCTTTGAAAAACTTTACTATTATGTCATTGTTTTACCTGAATCTTTGTGACAGGAAATAGTCTTTTTTTCTATCCCCTATGCCATGTATGGTAAAATATTTTGATCCTTCCTTGCCAAGGGCGTACAGCCCTGTATCCTTTTTTTGCTAAGAGGATAGTTGCATCTGCTTTGTCAGTCTTAAGGTTTTGTGATTCAAGTGCTCTGATGCTTGAGGATTTGTAGACTGAAGGTCTTACAGTATTTAGAATTTTTTTTTGTTTTTTTGCTACAAAGCAATTGGGATTAAGTAACTTGTCTCGAGTCACACAGCTAGTAATTGTTAAGTGCCTGAGGCTGGATCAGAATTCAAGTCCTAACTTCAGGGCTGGTTCTCTATCTACTGTGTCATCTAGCTGCTTCTAATATTTAGGATTCCTAGCCTGGGTCTTCTGAACTTACAGATTCAGTTGTTATTTGGAATGAGGACTGGCAATTGCTACTTTTGTTTTCTCTGTGTTCATTTTGCTAAGGTAGACACTTTTAGAGAACGTATTTTGTCACCTTGAAATTTCAAAGACTGTGGCTTCAGGAGGATTTATTGTTAGTTTTTGTTGTTAGATAGCTAGACTTGAGAGATAATAACAGTCTGCCACTGAGAAGCAGTGATGAAAATTATCTAGGGCACATAGCACAGCCAAATATGAACATCACCATGCCCCATAGGCTCTTTCTTGGTAAAGGAGCTAGGTCTATTAGAGTGATGGCCAGTCAATGATCTTTGACTTGGTAAAGATCACTTTCAGGTGTTTCACATAAGATACATAGCAAAAGGACTGAGGAAAAGTTTGGACACTGTTTGCATATTTTAATTTTTTTCCTCTTTTTAATTTTTTAAATTTTAATTTGTATTTTATTTTTCTAAATACATGCAAAGATAGTTTTTAACATTTACTTTTGCAAAACTTTGTTCCAATTTTTTTTCTCTTTCCTTCCTCCTCCCTAAGACAGCAAGTAATTTGACATAGGTTGAATGTATGCAATTCTTCAAAATGTATTTTTCTACTTGTCATGCTGCGTACACAAACAAAAAAATCAGATTAAAAAGGGAAAAAAAAATATGAGAAAGGGAAAAAACAAAAATGCGGGCATATTTTAAAAAAGCCTCTTTGATGATACTTCTAAAAACAGAGATATATTTTTCGTATAGATTTGTATATTACTTATAGTACATAGCAATTTCTGCGTAATAAATGCTTTACAGAATTGGAGAGCCACATTTCAAACCTATTACTTAATTAGAAATATAGGGGTATGGCAAATTTTTTTTTTAAATCTTGAAAGTGTTTTTAAAAATAGTTTTTGAACAGTGCAGTGTTAGAGGTAGAACAAATGTTATATTCAACTGTCTTTCACCCTTTGTAGAAGCCTTCCAGTTTAAAACTAAGTAATAACAAATACATTTCTCACTGCTATTTTGCCTGTTTTAGAATATCGTGGGCAATGCGAAGCCTAAAGAAAAAGATAACGAAAGCCTTTCATCTCCTGATAACCGAGAGAAGTTTAAGGAGCAGAGAAAAGCGCCTGCTCATGCTAAGAAAGACAAAGATGACAAGACTTTAAAAGCTGAAAGGAGACCCAGACAGCCTGACAGAGAAGGAAAGTTAGTTAGTCCTGAGAAAGGGAAAGGATCTGAAAAAGGTTTGCCGAAGAATGAGAAAGAAGACAAGGAGAATATTTCAGAAAATGATAGGGAATATTCTGGTGATACCCAGGCAGACAAGAAATCTGACAATGACATTGTGAAGAATACACAGGAAAACCTAAGGGAGCCCAAAAGAAAGCGAGGCCGGCCCCCTTCCATACCTCCATCTGGTGAGTTCTGAAGAGCAAGCATGTGGTGGCAGAAACTTCAGTGTGACTTTTTCTACAGGAATTGGTCTGTTTGTTGTGGGTGAAGTGCAGTCGTGGCAACTATGACACAATTATCACTGACTTGGAAAAAGTTATTCTGTAACATCCAGATGCTCACTGCGATTGTAAATGGGCAAATAGAGTTGGATTGTGCTATTGTCTTTAAGCAGGGACATCAGCAAATGAACAGATTTTTTTTTTTTTTTTGCATGCATGCATGCACAATTGCTTTTGGAGATGCAGGCATAATTATGCAGAAGAAACTGTCACAATAGAAAATATTTCAGCAAACCCAGATGCTTTTTTGCTTGTGCATATTTGAATATTTTCATGTAAGTTACCTTATTAGCAATTGCTGAAAGAAACTAAAACTAGGTCAATTCCTCATCAAGTACAAGAGTTTCAAAACAGTGTAAATACAATAGGAAAAGTTTTCTGTATGGTGTAGGATACTTTGAAAGAGGGGTATTTAAAAATGTACTACAACTAAGAAAGGAAAAAAAATTTTGCAATCCAGGGGCAATTTTTTTTTTTTTTGGATTTTTTTATTTTTACTTTTATTTTTATTTTTTTTTAATTTTATAATAACTTTATATTGATAGAATCCATGCCAGGATAATTTTTTTTACAACATTATCCCTTGCACTCGCTTCTGTTCTGATTTTTCCCCTCCCTCCCTCCACTCCCTCCCCTAGATGGCAAGCAGTCCTATATATGTTAGATATGTTGCAGTATATCCTAGATACAATATATGTTTGCAGAACCGAACAGTTCTCTTGTTGCACAGGGAGAATTGGATTCAGAAGATAAACATAACCCGGGAAGAAAAACAAAAATGCAAATAGTTCACAATCGTTTCCCAGTGTTCTTTCTTTGAGTGTAGCTGCTTCTGTCCATCATTTATCAATTGAAACTCAGGTCTTTTTGTCAAAGAAATCCACTTCCGTCAGAATACATCCTCATACAATATCGTTGTCGAAGTGTATAATGATCTCCTGGTTCTGCTCATTTCACTTAGAATCAGTTCATGTAAGTCTCTCCAGGCCTCTCTGTATTCATCCTGCTGATCATTTCTTACAGAACAATAATATTCCATAACATTCATATACCACAATTTACCCAGCCATTCTCCAATTGATGGGCATCCATTCAATTTCCAGTTTCTAGCCACTACAAACAGGACTGCCACAAACATTTTGGCACATACAGGTCCCGTTGCCTTCTTTAGTATCTCTTTGGGGTATAAGCCCCAGTAGTAGCACTGCTGGATCAAAGGGTATGCACAGTTTGATAACTTTTTGGGCATAATTCCAGATTGCTCTCCAGAATGGTTGGATTCGTTCACAACTCCACCAACAATGCATCAGTGTCCCAGTTTTCCCGCATCCCCTTCAACATTCATCATTATTTTTTCCTGTCATCTTAGCCAATCTGATAGGTGTGTAGTGGTATCTCAAAGTTGTCTTAATTTGCATTTCTCTGATCAATAGTGATTTGGAACACGCTTTCATATGAGTGGTAATTGTTTCAATTTCATCATCTGAAAATTGTTCATATCCTTTGACCATTTATCAATTGGAGAATGGCTTGATTTTTTATAAATTAGGGTCCTCTTTATATTTGGAAATGAGGCCTTTATCAGAACCTTTAATTGTGAAGATGTTATCCCAGTTTGTTGCTTCCCTTCTAATCTTGTTTGCATTAGTTTTGTTTGTACAAAGGCTTTTTAATTTGATATAATCAAAATGTGCTATTTTGTGATCAGTAATGGTCTCTAGTTCATCTTTGGTCACAAATTTCTTTCTCCTCCACAAGTCTGAGAGATAAACTATCCTATGTTCCTCTAATTTATTTATAATCTCATTCTTTATGCCTAGGTCATGGACCCATTTTGATCTTATCTTGGTATATGGTGTTAAGTGTGGGTCCTTGCCTAATTTCTGCCATACTAATTTCCAGTTATCCCAGCAGTTTTTATCAAATAATGAATTCTTATCCCAAAAGTTAGGATCTTTGGGTTTGTCAAACACTAGATTGCTATAGTTGACTATTCTGTTTTGTGAACCTAACCTTTTCCACTGATCAACTAATCTATTTCTTAGCCAATACCAAATGGTTTTGGTGACTGCTGCTTTATAATATAATTTTAGATCAGGTATAGCTAAGCCACCTTCATTTGATTTTTTTTTTTCATTAATTCCCTTGAGATTCTCGACTTTTTATTGTTCCATATGAATTTTGTTGTTACTTTTTCTAGATCATTAAAATATTTTCTTGGAAGTCTGATTGGTATAGCACTAAATAAATAGATTAGTTTAGGGAGTATCGTCATCTTTATTATATTTGCTCGGCCTATCCAAGAGCACTTAATAGTTTTCCAATTATTTAAGTCTGACTTTATTTGTGTGGAAACTTTTTTTGTAATTTTGCTCATATAATTCCTGACTTTCCTTTGGTAGATAGATTCCAGGGGCAATTTTGAAAGATAGTTTGGAAGACTATAGAATAGTACAGTATTTAATAAATCCTTAATTTGTGTCTTTAGACCCTCCTAGAAAGAAGGTAATAGGTTTTATAGCAGAAAAAGACATCAAAGCAGAAAAATGAGGAAACTTAGATTTGGGTTATAGCCCAAAACTTGCTTTGTATGAACTTCCTGGACCTCAGTTTTCCCCTTATATAATATAATAGGACAAATTAGATGATTTCTAACGTCCTTTCCAGCTGTATAATAGTCTATTCTATTTGTTAGAACCAAACTCCTAAATTCTGTATCACTGTTTACTGATCCAGTGTACAGATGATAGTAAATAAAATTCTGTTACAACAGACTTGAAGAGATTATTCAGATTATTTTCTTCTCTTTGAATTTGTTTTTAGTAAGAATTGCTTGAATGAGTTCTGTTCAGTTGGATTTGGGAGATCCTTGGGTTATATTTTTGGTGGTAATGGATATAGTCTGTATTGGATTCTGGAATGTATTTTTGCATACATCCTTTTGAATTATGATATGTTGGGTAGTCACATTTATGATCAAGATATTCACAGGTTTTAAAAAAATTTACATTGTGAAATGAAATCCCTGATAAAGAACCAGGATGTTATCTAATTCTTTCATTTTGTTTCTGTGTATCTTGGCTTTATATGAGAAAAAGCATGAAAGGAGGAAAGGTGATGAGAAGAAGGTTGAGAGAGAGAAAACACAAGCTCTTATGGGTGAAAATCATTCTTTCCCCTCTTATCCCCAACTAATTGTCTTCTTGGCTTTTAGCCTTTTTGATAGGTAGAAATAATTTAAGTATTTTTGCTTAGAAACAGTAATCAGTAACAGACATTGTTAAATTATGCCATAAAGATGTAAAGGAGCAAAGAATAATGAAAAAATAACTGGAAAGTGTACTGTAACAGCAAATTCATTTTAGGTATATGGAATTGTTTATGGGACTCCTTATGAAAAAATACATTTACATTTCTTATATTCATACAGATTAAAGATAACTTTAAGTTATCTGATTTTCTAGATAGGGCTTGAGGGCCATAATCATGTAAAAGATTTTAGGAATTAGACTTTTTATAGTATCTATATAACATTCCTATTCTGTACTTAGCAATTAAGTCATTTCACTGAAAGTTCCTATGAGAGCCTAGACCTTGGGAAGTAAACTAGTAAAGTGCAAAGAGCCTTGATTTTGGAGTCAAAGGTTCAAATCCCAATTCTAATACATATTTCTGTGTTACCTTGAACAAATCATAACTTTCCTTTGCTTGGGTTTTCTTACCTGTAAAACAAAGAGGTTAGATTAGATAATTTCTGAATGAGTGCTAGATCTATGATACTAAAGAATAGGAGAAATGGCTTATTAAAAAATACTCACATTGTCAGATATTTAGTTGGTTATCATAGTACTTTTGACACTTTAAAGGAAGTTAATTATTTTGACATGTTTAAGTTCTAAGGCTTTGGGGAACATGAGTGTAAATTGGGATAATGAAGGTTGAGTTAAAAGGTCTATAATAGAAAAATAAAAGAGAAGTAGAAAATATGTGCTTCATATTAGTTGTCTGCAGCTTTTTTTTTTTTTTTTTTTTAGGATGAATAGCTCCTACCTTTATAAAAGGCAATATTGAAATAACTAGAAAAATTGATTTGCTTTTCTTAGAGAAAGCAAACAAATTAGCTACTTATAAGATCATTTTCATAAAGAGATGTATGTCTTTGAATGTGTCAGTGAAGTTGGCTCAGTAAGAAATTGGTTTTCTTCTTATTTTTTAAAATTTGCATTGATTTTGTAGAACCAAATTCCCAAACTTTGCAACCAATAACGTTGGAATTAAGACGCCGGAAAATATCAAAAGAAGTTGAAATCCCATTAAAGCGTTCCAGGCTTGAAAAAAATCCAAGTGAGTATCTTGTGTGTGTACAAAAGAAGGGATTTTTAGCTTTATCAGTTAGAAAATTGGTTGATAAAGCTAAACTTAGAACTTTTATCTTACATTTCTCAGTTGTCGTTCACATTTGAAATTATTCCACAGTAAAACATGGGGCTAGGCAGGTGTAAACTCTGAACTGATGTTAGAAAAACAAATAGTTACATTCTTTTTTGATGGTGGATTAATAGCATTGTGTTTGTACACAAAGGATAGTACATTTGATTTTGAACCTACTATAAGTTTAATGACTTAACAATTATTTTAGTCTTTCATTCTGAGTAGAATGCTGTATAAACCACATTATTGATTTTGAAAATTGGAATTTGAGAAACTCGAGAAGCCTCTTAATAGACCTTAATAGCTAGGATTTGTGAATGACCTCTATTACATGTATTTTCATGTAGGTTTTTATATCTTTATATAAATAAAATTTTCCTTTGATCATAAGACCACATCCTTTAAAAAAGTATAAGATAGGAAATGTTTCTTTTAGTATACTGGAGTAAGGTTCTACTAGTCTTTTTTTGAGATAACTGAATATAAGCAGTGAAATCAAGGTTTGAAAGTCAATCTTAGCTTTGCTATATATCTGTTGTTAAATTAATCACAACTGACTGCAACTCTGTTAATGGATTTTAGCTCAGGAAAAGCCAAAACCCTACCTGGAAAATAATGACAAAGACTTGACCAGGAGACGATCATCAAGGCTTTCTAATAGTGGAAACCATGAGATCCTAGATGCAGATTTGGTCATTTCAAATGTGATTGACAGTGTTCCTTCAGAAGATACCCTGCTTCTTGCCAAGGAATCAGAAGAAGGTAAGTATCTGTTTTTACTGAACCAGTTTGCTACTCCTCTGGTGGATTATTTGTATATGTTAGGGAAATGGAGCTTATTAAACAATTGTACATATCTTTAACAAAAAAAAAAAATCTTCTTAAAATCAGATTCTTCAGTGTGTTGTAGTGACTTTTCCTATTCTTTACTAAATTGGTTGAGAGGTTTTCCAAATGTTATAATTTGTTTCAGTGTCCTTATGGTGAGAGTTTCAGAAGGTTGGTTTAGATATACACTATTAATGTGATTCTACCATTCTCTCCAATGAATTTAGATTTTATTTCCTATTCTTTATTCTGCAATATTTTCACTCTCAATGACCTCATTTCTTGCTTTAGCTAGTTCCTCCTTTGTTTCCAACTAGGAATTATGTCAATGCTAATAAATGTGTATTTCCTTAATTTCAGCTTTGGTTTTTAACAACTTAATGCACATTGTGAAAGTTAATCTTTGTTAGAAAGTAACTGTCTGTTTTCATTGTGTGTTATTGCTCAACTGTCTATTCCATGATTTTTGTGTAGTTTTCTGACTGGCAAATGTATAGTTGCCCAGCGTCCCTTTTTTTTCTTTTAGGACAGTTAGACTCTTCTGTCCAATCTGATAAAAGCTCATCTGAACTAACACACCAGTCCTTTGTGGATGGATTGGAGACTGCAGCATTTGATTTGAATTGCAATTCAATGGAAGACAAAGCTGTAGACACTGAACTGTGCTCTCCACTTGCTGATTTGAAAGAAATTTCTGCTGTAACAGGTTCAGATTTAGCCCTAACAAATATAAAAACTTGAATATCTTTTGTGATGAATTATTGATAAGAGCTTTCTCATTATTACCTTCTAATAGTACATATTTCTTTGCTCTTGCTTTGATTGCTTCATTAAACAAATTCTAATAATGATTTTTCTTTTTTCATTTAATATATTTAAAAGTTGCATACAGTTTGCATGTGGTGGGATTTGCTTTCAAACTGTGATTGCAGTTCAGCAGCTAATGCACTTAGAAAATTTTAATTGGGTATGAAACCCAAATATTTCTTTTCTGTCTTTGACTTTTTTCCTCCTAAATATTGAAATATTCTAGAAATATTTTGAAAAAGTATTTGTGTATTATGTGAAAGTTAAATAATTGAAATAGAAAGAAAAATGTTTATAACATAAATATGAACATATAAAGTCCCAGATTCTATAAGACAACTTAATTTTCCAGCAGAATCCAACAGGATATAGTTTGTAGGAGTGATATTACTCAAATGGAAAAATTCCAAGGAAAATATGTGGTAATGGGTACATCCCTCCTTTAGAGTTTATTCCATTTAGTTGAGTTCTGTGGTACTTTTGATTATATCTGTTGGGGCCAGTGAAAAGGATCTTCATTTGGATTTTTGCACTCTCGCTCTTTCCCACTCCCTGTTCTCTTCTTCCATTCTTTTTTCCTTTCCCTCTCTCTCCCTCTCCCTCTCCCATCTCATCTATCCCTTTCTCTCTCTCCACTTCTTGCTTTCCCTGTCTTTGTTCAAGTCTTCTAAAAATCCTACTTCTGTAGGAAGCCTTTCTTAATTCTTCTTAATTTTAGTGCCTTCTTTCTATTGCTTTATCCTGTATATAGCCTGTTTTTACATAGTTGTTTGCATCTTGTCTTCCCCATTAGATTAATATGAGCTTCTCTAGTACAGGGGCTATCTTTTTTACCTTTCTTTGTATGCTTAATTTATTACTTGACATGTTACCTGGCACATTTTTGTTGTGTTGTGTCCAACTTTTTGTGACCCCATTTGGGATTTTCTTGACAAAGATGACATAGTTTGCCATTTCCTTCTTCACTTATTTTACAGATGAGGAAGTGAAGCAGACAGTTAAGTGACTTGCCAATGGTCATATAGCTAGTAAGTGTCAGAGGCTGGATTTGAACTCGGGTCTTTCTTCCAGGCCAGTGTTCTATCCACTGCACCAAAACAACAGATTTTGAAAGATATTTTGTTTGGTTGTTTTTTGAGATACAACTGCGAATTGTGTCCTAATTCCAGGGCTGTACTCACTGTACTATTTAGCTGCCCCAGATATTTTGTTATAATGATAAGGTTTAGATTTAGGGAACCAAAATGAGATTAGAGTTCCTGGTGGTCAGGGAGTTAAATGATAAGGTCTAGTGGCAGGTTCAGGGTCCAGGGAACCAAATGGAGAGGTTTGGCTTCCCTGCAACCCCTTGTGATTTGGCGCAAGGTTTAGGGACTCCCTTCTGGCTGCTCAGAGGTTCTCTGTAAAAGAATTTATAGACCCGAAAACCTAGATTGATAAAAGGTTTATTATGGGGATTGAAAGTAAGGTTTGAAATCCTGACAGAGAGGCTTTATAAAGTTTAGTTAGGAAATAGGTGAGGGTAAAGAGAGAGTAGCACTAGAAAAAAATATTCCAGTGGACAGAGGCTTCTTGGCATCCCAAGCATGGCATAGCTGGCATGTTTAGAACCTCTGCCAAGAGAGGGTTTTAGTTTGGCTCTTTTATATTGAATGTCTTAGTGGAGGCTGGGACAGCTCAAGTTGGCTGTGAGCTGGGGGCTGAGGACAGCTTGAGTTGAATTGAATGGAAGATCTACATTTGAATAGGATTGAAATTCTCTAGCTCAAGACTCAATCAGCCCTGTCTAGGTAAACCACTTTATCTGATTCCCTGGGGTGGTCTCTCACTGAGGCAGGGTTGAAGGAGATTTTCTCCTTCAAGGATTTTTTAGTTTTGGGGTCCTCTCTTCATTCCCCCCTCAGGCAGTCACCTCCAAATGCATTTGGGGTAAAGGGGCAAAGATCTCTTCTTTATGTAACTGCTTTGAGCTGGCAAGGGTTGTAGAGATTTTGGAGGTTCATGCAAGGAGGTGAAACATGAGGTGTGGGGTGTGAAAACGGCAGCAGGGCACCTAAGGGGTGTTTGTCCCAGTCAGTTGTCCCATGTTCTCTGGGCAGAAGGGTAGTTGAGAATCCAAAGTCTGAAGCTTAGAGAAAACAAATCTCAGGAGCAGATTAAAAGTGGGGTGTCATCCTGGGTTGAGACAGCGACATTTGGGAATGGGGCCTTTAGCAAGAAGCACATCAGGTCCCTTCTGTGGACTGCCTGTAAGAATGCTGATGGCCCATCTAACAATATTGAACGCCAAAGAAAAGTATAAGAGAAAATGCTAGGAGCAGAGTTTAGCCCATTCACTCCAATTTCTAGGAAAGCTAATTCCTCCTGGGGTTGGGTCAGGGTGGCAGGGATTAAGGGTATGGACTCAGAGAGTCAGGCTAGGCAGGAGGCCTTGATACCTATTAGGTTTAATAAGCCACTGATGTCCATAGACTTTAAAAATATATATATTCTAAATCCCTGGGGTTAATATTTAGACCTCTTTGATTATGAGGCTTTTAATTAAAAACAGCCACTGATTTTTTTGTGAAGCAGGATCTAGGGATGGGCGTGTCCCTGCTTGTCAGGGCTGCAGATCAAGAAAAGAATGCCTTTGAAGCTTTTAGAAATCTATCTGTGCTGCTTCCCCCCCCCCCTACTCCCCCTTAAATAGAGAGTTGGTTCCTCAGTCTCATCATAAAAATTACCAACATGGTTTGGGTAAAGATCCTGAGCCTTCCCCCCTACTATCCCCCACTCTTTGTGGGGGAGGGACAGAAGGGGCCAGAGGGAGTGCAAAGTATCAGCGCTGCCTACCCAGGTTACTGACCCCCAAGGTGTTCAGGCTGTCCTGGTGGATAAAAGGGGAAACAGGGCCAGACTCCAAATTCCTACCAGAGAGCAGGATGCTGTGGGGGAGGGGCAGTTCAATCCCTGTAGTGTTTGCTGTCGTAGAAAGGCAGTTCCTCCAGTGCTCCTCCTGCTCGAACTCAGGACAGGGACTGGGGTCTCCTAGGACAGTTTCCGTGACACCTACAGCACAAACTTTTTGGAGTTCCAGGCCTAGGTATGGGAGGGATTTGCATTAACAAGGCATCTCCACTCTGAGTGTCCTTTCAGGAGGCAGAAGTTGCCCTGAGAAGAAAAGAGCTGAGAGTCTCAGGTTTTAGTTCAGGTAAGTTTTAAAAGAAAACCAACAGCTGTTTGTAGCAGCAGAGTGGGAGAAACATTGAGAGCTCAGAATGGACTTCTCTAGTTTTGGCCTTGGACCCCTGAAAAAGATGGAGGGTAGGTCCCAGGTTTCTCATTTAGGTTGGGAGGGTCTTCAGCTTTGAAAGAGACACTCCCACAAGTGCTTCTGCCTGAGGGTAGAAATCAGTTTCAGTCCCAGGATTTGAAATTTTTTAAAAAGGCACTTTAAGAGCATACTTCTAAGATGCAAAGAAGGCTTCTTTCCTGGGCTCCAGAGAGCTGGTGGGTGGAGGGAGATTGGTCTTTTCAGCTAATCTAATCAGTGTTCACATTTTGAGGTTGAGGTATTTTTCAAGCTGAATGTCTCTGCATTAAGAGACAGCCTAAAGATAGTCTTTCAGGATAGAGTAACAGGTCCCAAGCTTTCCCAGTTCTACAGCTTTTCTGTCCTCTATAAGCGACTCTGAGAGAGAGAAAGATATGACAAAAACCTTAATTTTTATCAATTCACAGGAGTTTTTGCCATAAGTGTCCTTATGAAAAGATTCTGCTGAGCTTAGAAGCTCCAGCATTGACCACACCCTGGGGTGTGGAGCTGTTCCCCACCTCCCAATAGAAAGGGTCAGGTGGTGGCTTACTGGGGGAAAATAAAAACCTTGTGAACAATCACGAAGTGGGAAATCAGAAAGTCTGAAATCCTTGACCTCTAGGGGAAAAAAAGGCTTTAGTGTTCTCCATTCAGTATCTCCTTATCTGACTCTAGACAATGTATAGATTCTATAGCCTTTCGTTCTCTAGAGGAGAGCAACAAAATGCTCCTTGAGCTGTAATGCCAGAGAAACTGAGGCAGATCTGTGACACAACAGAGCAAGGGAGAATTTGTCAGGGATCAGCTATAGAATAGAGAACAAGTCTAGAGAGAGACACCACAGGAATCCCCACAATGGAATTCTGCAAGCTAGAGAAAAGGCAACAGGAAAGGCCTTTTTCCTTTAAAGATGTTCACCAAATTGAAAGTAGTTAAGGAGTTTTCAAATAGTTTCAGTCTCTCCCTCTAACTCCTCATTTCCTGCTGCAGTCAGGGAATAAGAAGAGAAAAAGAAAAGTTATCTTCACTATTTTAACAAGTGAATTAAATGTTTTGGAATTTTATTCCCCAGCCATCATTCAAAAGGTCTTTCTTGAAGCTACAGCCTGGCCAGGGTTGGAGCTTAGAAAAGAAACCCTTAATTGTTGGCAGGGGCATACAATGCCAATCCAGCAAAATAGGAGAGAATATGTTTAGAGCAAAAGTTCTTGGGACTGAGAAAATTAGGAGCTAAAAGTCCCCACCTGTCTACTGGGTAGAAAAGTGAAAGAAAGGGCATAACCTGCTTCTACAGCTAGGCTATTCATCTTTCCACAAGCAGCTGAGAAAATGGCACTTTAAGCAAGTGCTCTGAGTCTAGGAAAAGGAAAAAAAACCGAGAGCAGTTTGGAATCCCCTGTCTTCAAAAGATTGTGACGTGGTGGGTGGGTGGGGCGGGCACTGCTCTAAGGCCGGATAAATAGAGATCAGAGAAACTAAGTCCTGTTTTAAAATGTATGGGACAAGCATGCTTCCTGAGAGGGCTGGAAACTGGCTCTTTTAAAAGCCAGGCAGAATTTCTGGGAGCAGCATGGCCTGCTTGTCCAGATTGCAGGTAAACTTCTGTTAATTTAAAAGTTGGTGGAAAACTTTTCTGGAGATTTGAAACGATTAAGATTGAGTCCCCAATCTCCCCACTGTATAGTACCCCAATAAGGGGACAGGATAGAATCATTTAAATGACAGGTTACCAAGCTATATGGGAGAGGTTGAAAAAGTTATGAAAAAGGCCATGATTCCTCTGCGATCCCCACTGTATGGTGGAGGGAGAGGAAAAACCAGAGGTGTTGAGTGAGGGCAGGGGAGAAAGAAATGCAATCTTACCCGTCACTTCCCGAATACCGAGGGTTCCTCTGGAGATTCCATTGGGATTTGGGGGAGGGGGAGCTCCTATAAACTCCCAAATCTTGCTGGGGGAGCAAGACCTGAAGGAGATGGCACCACCCCTGTCCAGGTTGTAGCAGCCAAGGATAGAGAGATGGTCTCCAAGCTTGCCCCAATCCAGTGACCTTTCTTCTCGGGGCTACAGCCTGGCCATTAGAGACCTCAAGAGCTGGATGTAACAGTGGAGTGGGAGAAGGACTCAAGCATGGCTTCTCTTAAATTTCTCCGGTTATTTCCCCTAGACAGAATAGAGTGCTGGCTTAGACCACCGAGAGGGGTCCCCAAATGGCCATGTGTCTCTTTGGTCTGGGGGAGGGGAGTGTTAAAGAGACACTTCCTCTCTTATTTCAGAGTTCCTGCCTGAGGGCAGGGCTTTCTGGTGAGAGCTTCAGATGCAAAGCAAAGTCCTTTGTCTCTGGAGGAGCTGGACAGAGGGAGTTTCCTCAAGCCAAATATCTCTCTGCTCAAGGATGGATTTTAGAGGCAGTGATGTTTCTAGATTGTGGACAGGTAGAAGTTTTTAGTTTTCCCAAATTCTTGCAGCATCTCTCCTCTGTGTAGATATCTCTAGAGAGAGAATGAGACAAAAGGAGGCCTTTTGTCAATCTACAAGAGCGTAGAGTTCTAACAATGACCCAAGCCTGACCTGGGTGGCTTGGGTGTCCACTACAAAATAGGGAAAGAAAAAAAAGTCTTTTATCCTGTCTGGAGTTAATGCAGGTATTCTCTCTGGGAGAATACTGCTCTAACAGCTCAAAACCCAATGTGGTTCTGAGTGTCGAGAGTTTTGGGGTTCCGTTTGGTCGCCAAATGATGTCTAGTTTCTTTTGGGTTCCCAGTCAGGGAACCAAAATGATAAGGTTTAGATTTAGGGAACCAAAATGAGATTAGGTTCCTGGTGGTCAGGGAGTTAAATGATAAGGTCTAGTGGCAGGTTTGGGGTTCAGGGAACCAAATGGAAAGATTGGCTCCCCTGCAATCCCTTGTGATTTGGCGCAAGGATAGGGATTTTTGGGGAACTCCCTTCTGGCAGCTCAGAGGTTCTCTGTAAAAGAAATTACAGACCCGAAAACCTAGATTGATAAAAGGTTTATTATGGGGATTGGAAGTAAGGTTAGAAATCCTGACAGAGGGACATGAAGTCTGGTTAGGGAAATAGGTGAGGGTAAAGAGAGGGTGGCACTGGAAAGAATATTCTAGTGGACAGAGGCCCTTGGCATCCCAAGAATAGTTATGCCTGGCATGTTTGGAATCTCTGCCAAGAGAGGGTTTTAGTTTGGCTCTTTTATATGGAATGTCTTAGTAGGGGCTGGGACTCTTGATGGGGCTGAGCTTGAGTTAAATTGAATGGAAGATCTACATTTGAATAGGGTTGGAATTCTCTAGCTCAAGATTCAATCTGCCCAGCCTAGGTAAATCACTTCATCTGATTCCCTGGGGTGGTCTCTCACTGAGGCAGAGATGAAGGAGATTTTCTCCTTCAAGGATTTTTTAGAGTTTTTGGAGCCCCTCTTCAATAACACTTAAAGAATTTAGACTTCTTGTGCTTAATACATTCCTTATGTCTTTATAACTGCTCAGTAGGTGCTTAATCAGTTTTTGTTGACTAATTGGCTAGAGTAGAGACTTTTAACAAACAATCTAGATCCACAAATTTATAATACAATAAATTTAAAAATAAATCTGATACAGTCTTTGGTAGATTGTCTAGTTTATTGGTATAGGAAGTACTCAAGTTATCTTTTTGAGATAACACTAGAAAATAGGGGCAGGCCGTTTGTAGCTATGATCCCACAAGTGGGGAGTAATAGGTAAAAAAGATGAGTATATATTGAGAGGTTCTCATAACAACATAGCTGTCTCTTATTCTGTATATTCATCAAGCCAATTAAAAAGTAAAAAAAAAGCACTGTCAGTTTCATTTTGCATTTATAAAACTGTAAGACCTTGGATTATGAAATTAGCTTTTTTAACTTTAATGTACTTGCCATTTTAAACACAAAACAGTGTTTTGTGCCAAATGTAAAAGCAATTTCATAATGTTGAATAAACTTATATGGGTCAATTCATTCCCCCCCCAAAAAAAATGTTTAATTTCAGATATTGAAAAGAATGTTAACTCTTCAGTGTTATATCAACAGTGAAGGCAAAATCTATTTAAAAAACAACATTTGGAAGCTGTCTTCGTGTAACAGATTTTAAAGGCTTTACACTTCTTGTACTTTACATTTTTTTTAGGCCTTATAGCTGCTCTATACTTGTATAAATATGGTTTCATAATAACTGCATGAAAAGATTGATTTATCTCCATTGTTTACTATTTCAGCTCATTGTGTTTCAGTGAATTTGGAATCAAATGAGAGATTTGAAATTCGCCCCTGTTGCTTACCTCCATTGTAACATTATGTGTTCCAGGCACTGTGGGTTTTTTCAGTCAAGCACCAGGAAATACAAATATAAAAGTGAGACAGCTCTTGTTCTTTTGGGGCTTACAGAATACAAAGATAGGATAGTTGCAAAATAAAAGTTGGGTGAAGAAATGAGGGTAGTGTTAACTAATGTGTCTTAACAACTGGGGTAGTCAGAAAAATACTCTTAAGGAGGTAGCAATTGAGCTAAGCTTTGAAGGGAGCTTCCCAGAGGCAGATTATAGAAGGGGGGTGGTAGAAGTGGGGAACAGCTTGTGCAAAGCATAGAGACTGGATAGAGACTATTTGATATGAGGAACAACTAAGTAGGCCATTCTAGCGTGGAGCATAGCGTACATAAGAAAGTAATGTATAATCAGTTTGGAATGACAAACTGGAGCCAGATTATGTAGGAATTTAAGCTCCTAAGAGACTTTACCTTTCATCCTACTGCCCATGGAAAGCTTTTTGAGTAAAGGGGTGACATGGTTTAACCTCTGCTTTAGTTTCAGTTTGATAGGGATGTGGAGGATGGAGTAAAAGAAATTGGATGGAAGGAGGCCAGAGTAGTAGACTGTTGAGTAGTCTGGGTGAGAAAAGCTTGAATTAGGTTGATTGTACGGCTAATGGGGAGGAGGTGAACATGAGAAATGTGTTGGTAGAATCCTATAAAACTTGGTAACTGATTGGGCACCATAACAGAAGGGCCTAAGTAAGAATAGGGAGACCATGAGTTTAGGTAGGAAAATAAAGAATTCTGTTTTGAATATGGTACGTTTTAGCTACTTCTGGGAGATCCAGGTAAAGATGTCTAATAGGTGTTAGGTTTCAGATAATTCTCTATCTCCTGGTTTCCTTTTAGCTCTGAATATGTCAGAGCTATCTGGGGCAGAAATAGATCCTATTGTGAAGTGTAGGTCTCTTAACTACTTCAGGATTTTAGTCTACCCAGCTAGATGGATGATCTCAGCTTTGCTATTGTTTCCATCAGACTTTTGTGCTTATCATGTCCAAATAATTAATAATTTTCAACTTAATAATATTTGGTGGGGAGTAAATCTTAAAAGCAGGTCACCTAAGTAATTAGTTTCAGTTTTGAAAAAACTGGAACATGTTGTTTTCCCTTTTTGACTCACTTTGCTTGTTCTTTTATTGTCTAGATATTGTGCTTTGCTTAAGCACTTTTTAAGTATAAAGAATTTAAAGACAATATAATTTGAGATAGATTAAAAAAGTGAAAAGACACAGATAGAACAGATATATTATTTTAAAAGTTTATTGATTTTTATACCATATGGTCTACTCTTACCATTCCTTATATCTATTACTTGAATCTATGAAGATGACATCTTCATATCTAATCCAATGATAATTTGGATTAGAAATTAAGACAATAATCTCTTATTGCCATTGGTATATTGATGTTTTCTGTTTTCGAGTCTTTTAGAGGTTTCTGACTCCTTTGTCTTAATTAGAGTAATTTATTTGCACTTGTGTTACTGGAGTATGCAGTGTCCTCCTGCCCATTTATATGTAAGATAGATGGGCTGGGCCCAAGTTTTGTAAAATCATTCAATAAAGCCATTCAAAATCAACTAATGTAATTTCAGATAATTTGAAAGAGATTTTAGGATAATGGAAATGTTAAGTTACTTGCGGCTTGAATTAAGAGGAATAAACAAAAATCATAAAAACATTAGAATTTTCTTGTGAGCCAGTCTGGTTTCTACAACTACTGAAAATTAGGTGAATTTGTTCCATTTTGGGCCAGGGTTTGTGTTGTTTTGTTAAGTTCATGTTGATTGGAATTAGTATACCATCTATTCCAGTATCAGAGAAGAGGTATAAGTATAAATTAAACTTAAGTATAAATACTTACATGTTAATGTTATAATTATAATGTTTAGTATTGGTGTTGTTGCCACAAACCCCTTTCCAATACCCTTCCCCCTTTAAAAAAAAACCAAAAAAACTTCAATCCTGATTAGTTTCTTAGATCATGTTCTATCCTTGAGTAATTTCAAAATTTTCCAGTAACTTCCTTATTGTTGCCCTAGGTAGGCAGCTAGTTCCAAGTGGCTTTGTATACCTTTATTAACAATTCAATAATTCTGAGGAGCAGCTTAACATCTTAAAGAATGAGAGAGAATATTTGGAATCTTGTCATCCTCATTAATGTGACAAAGCAAGCTACCTGTAGCCCCCTTATTGAATTTCCTTTATATGGAGTGATCTAAAAGTCATATTGCAATTTTAAGCTTTATCAGCCCTGCATTGTTATATTTCAGTTTTTTTCATTTGCATTGATTAATAGAATTATTTTCCTATATGAATTTATCTTTGAGGAAGATATAAACTTGTCTGCTTCAGTCTAAAAGGCTGTGTCCTGAGGTAGCAGTGACATAGAAATGATATTTTCTTTTCTGATTGGTTTAACCAGCATTACATTAGGCTACTTGATGTCATTCAACACTCAGTCTTAGCAAATCTTCATTTCCTGTTTGTCCCAAGAATAATTTAATAGTTATTTTGATGTTTACAGTATTTTTTCATAAGACTAACCTGACTACTGAATTGTCTTGTCTTTGCTATGTAAATTTTGAGTTGAAGATGAGTAAGTTCAACAAACATAGAAGTGACTAATATGTTCAAAATTCTGTGGCACATGGCAAAGATAAGCAAAACATTTTGACTCATTTAGCTTTTCATGGGAGGGAAGATACATCCCCAAGAAATATAAGGCATATTATAGTAAACACATAAGAAATGTACAATTTTATGAGAGTTGAGAGAACGAGTATTTTTTTTCTTGGACTGATGGAGGAAACAGCTTTTGAAAGTTGAATATATAAAAGAAATACTTCAGTGTGCCTTATTTTTAAGTCATATCTTATTTTGTGACAATTTGACACATCCCAAACTAAGGAATAATGACAAATATAAAACAGTTACTTAATAAAAAGATTTAATAATCTTATTAAATATTTTAACATAATTTTATTGCAATGACATCTGCAATGTATCTTTATGAACCCAGCAATTTTGCATTTCGTAAGATCTTTTTTTTCAAGCTAGTAACCATCAAATTTCTCTAGTTTTATGAAAAAACCAGATTGGAGAGGCAGTATGGTATTTTAGAATAGAACACTGAACTCTGTGAGTTGGGGGAAGTGAGGTTCAATTTCTCATTGTGTCCCTAATTGTCTGCGATGTTTCATTCTTATGTGTTAAAAACATGGAACATATCTTCCAATTTTTAAACACCATGTGGTTTCTACAAAGAGCACATTAGTTAATTATATACCAGTTGATCTCTGAAATCTTAGTTTTCAAATGCTTGATTTCTATTGATTATTATTATCATTCTCCACTCTAGCTCTATCTAGGCCAATCTTATATTATTACTTTTTCTAGCTATAGTTTTGGCCTTATTATTTCTTTCCTTTATCTCACTTCTGATCTATTTTTTCCCTCTCAATAATATTTTATTTTTTCAAATACATATAAGGATAGTTTTCGACATTCATTTTTATAAAACTTTATGTTCCAAATATTTCTCCCTCTTTCCCTTATTCCCCCCCTTCCCAAGACACATAATATGCATAAACATGTGCAATTCTTTTAAACATATTTGTTATATTGTGCAAGAAAAATCAGATTAAAAGTGAAAAAAATGAGGAAAAAAAACGCATCAACAACAAAAATAGGTGAAAATCCACGTTCAATCTCCATAGTTCTTTCTCAGGTTGAGATTGGCATTTAACATCCCAAATCTTTTGGAATTGTCTTAAATCACCACATTGCTGAGAAGATCAACTCCATTACAGTTGATCATCATATAAACTTCTTGTTACTGTGTAATGTTCTTTTGGTTCTACTTATTTTACTCAGCATCAGTTCATGTAAGTCCACGTTTTTCTAAAATCAGCTTGCTCATATTTCTTATAGAACAGTAATATTCTATTACATTTATATACCATAACTTATACAGCTACTTCATAGTTGAAAGGGTATTTACTCAAATTTCTAATTCCTTGTGCACTACGAAAAGGGCTGGTACAAACATTGTTTCACATGGGGGTCCTTTTCCCTCCTTTAAGATCTCTTTGGGATATAGATCCAGTAGAAATACTGCTGGGTCAAAGGGTTATGCACAGTTTGATAACTTTTTGAGCACAGTTTCAAATTATTCTCTAAAACTCCCCAGCAATGCAATCTTGTTCCAATTTTCCTACATTCCTTCCAACATTTATCATTATCACTATCTTTTATCATCTCAGCCAATATGAGAGGTGTGAAGTAGTATCTCATAATAGGCTAAATTTACATTTCTCTAATCAATAGTGATCTAAACTATTTTTTCATATGACTCAAAATGGCTTTAATTTCTTCATTTGAAAATTGTCTGTTCATATCCTTTGACCAGTTATCAGTGGGAGAATGACTTGTATTCTTATAAATTTGAGTCAGTTCTCTATATATTTTAGAAATGAGGCCTTTATCAGGAATATTGGCTATACAATTTCCCCCTCTCCCAGCTTTCTGCTTTTTTAAAAATCTTGGCTGCATTGGTTTTATTTGTGCAAACCTTTTTTTAACTTAATATAATAAAAAACATCCATTTTGTATTTCATGATGTTCTTTAGTTCTTCTTTGGTCATAAATTCCTCTCTTCTCCAAAGATCTGAGAGAGAGACTATCCCTTGCTCTCCTAATTTGCTTATAGTATCATAATACCTTTACTTCTAAATCATGAACCCATTTTGACCTATGTTAGATGTTGATCAGTGCCTCGTTATCTAGTTTCTGCTATATTAGTTTCCAGTTTTCCCAGCAACTTATGTCCCAGAACTTATAGTGAGTTCTTATCCCAGAAGCTGGAGTCTTTGGGTGTATCAAACACTAGATTACTATAGTCATTGACTATTGTATCTTGTATACTTAACCTAGTCCAATCTTATTTCTTAGCCAGTACCAAATGTACTTCTGTTTTATAATACAGTTTTTGGACTGGTATGGCTATCACCTTTGGTCTCTAAGAACCCCATTTGGAGTCTGTTCCTTCTTTGTCCTTGCACTATGCATTCCGTAATACAATTTTTAAAAAAGTTAATATTTTTTCAAATGAATTTCTTCTTTTCTCTCCCATTTCCTTCTTACTCAGTTTGAAAAACAAGAAAAGCAAAATTCCTCATTACAAATATGTATAGTAAAGCAAAACAAATTCCGGCGTTGGCTATGTCAAAATATGTCTAAGTGTGCATTCTTTAAGTACATCTTCTCTTTATCAGGAAGATGATAGCTTGTTTCATCTTAAGTACTCTGGAATTGTGTTTGGTGGTTGCACTGATCAGAATTCCCAAATTTTTCATGATTGTTTATTTTTACCATATTGTTTTTGCATAAATTATTCTCCTGTTCACTTCCCTCCACATCAATTTATGTTAGTCTTCCTAGATTTCTCTGAAACCATCCCCTTCGTTATTTCCTTCTTGCATTATAGTGTTTTATTCCATTTGTACATTATAACTTGTTCAGTTATTTCCCTGTTGATGGATAATTCCCTAGTTTCCAATTTTCTTGACACTGCAAACAGAGCTGATTTACATATATATATACACACACACACATATTTATATACAGAAATAAATGCATATGTATGTTTTTAATATATATTTATCTCGTGATAGTATTGTTGAATCAAAGGATATGCATAGTTTAATAGCATTTTTGGAATTGTTTCAAATTGCTTTCCAAATGTTTAGATTAGTTCATTGCTCCAAGAAAAGTGTCCCTTCTTCCCATATTTCCCTTTGAGGAATCTACTCAGAAGTTTGGTCTTTACTAACTCTATTGCTTTAATGAAGGATCTGATGTAAAATGACTCCATTTACCTTATGATAGGAAACCAAAATCTTAGTGAATAATACCACAACTTAGGTGATACAGATGATAGGTATTAAGATTATAAATTTTAAAGTGCTCATATCAGCCATATGTAAATTAGACACTGGGAAATAAGACATTTAGACCATCTTTACTTGGAGTATTTCTTCTCTGTGACCTGCTTTCTTAGTGCTTTTTTCATACTAGCACTCCCCCCTCCCTTTCTATTAATAAAATTCTCCAAATTAGAATTGAATGCCAATTTACAGTAAATATTCCTGTTTTCACAATGTTAAAAAGGTAAAAGAGAAGTCTAGAAGAAATGACAGATGTATGAAAATAATTTAGGAGAAAAATACTTAAGGTTACAATTGAGTTATTAATTGGTGGATATTATATAGTTTAAGAAATGTTAATTACTGCTGTTACAATTCTGTTTCCTGTTTTTTTTTTTTAAACTTTATTTCCTTTTAGTTCTTCTCACTTGATGGTGCCTTTTTAGTTTTTACTGGCTTATATATATATAACATTCCCTTAAATGCTGTTCCCTAGCTTTTGTTTTCGTTCTTGTAGCTTTAGACAGTTAACTTGGTGACCTTATGAGCTTTCATGGATTTATGGTTGGAAAGTATGTTTTTAATTATTCTGCATAGTTTTCAAGTTTTTAATGCACTACTATATAGTCAGGTTTTGTAAAAGTGCTATGCACAGTTAAGATATATATCTATATACACACATATATTCCTCTCTTCTCATTTAGTAATTAGAGATCTGTCATAACTAACTTTTCCAGAATTCTAAGGACCTGAAGGTCCTTAATTTCTTTCTTGTTCTCTTCTTTTTCTTAGATTTGTCTATATCTGAAATAGGTAAATTGGTGTGCTCTACTATTACAGTTTCATGGGCTTTCTTCTTTATAATTAGATTAACCTTTTCTAGAAATATTTAATATTCTGATATACTTATATAAAATATTTATATTAATTGTTGATGATTCCTTTAAGTATGATGTATTTTTCTCCTTTTTATTTTTAAAATTATGTTTATTTTTATTATTGCAATATTTAAGATCATGATTTCTGCCCTTGTTCTTTTGAGTTTACCTGAAGTATTTTACATATATATGTATATAAATACACACACACACACACACACATATATATATGTATGTATGTATGTATGTATGTAGGTTTTTTTTTTTTACACAAATTCCTTATTTTGAGGGAAGCACTTTGCAAACTTTTTTTGGTGCTTCAAAAATAATTTTATTATTTATTATTATTAATGTTTGTATTTTCAATTAGCCTTTTATATTTATCTGCCCCTTCTAATACTTGAGACTCTCACAACCCCAGTCGAACAAATTACTGGAAAAACTACAAAAAACTAAGGTCCCTCAAAGTTGAATATTGAGGACAAATAAATACCATAATAGCTATTTCTGAAAAGTATGGCTCTCTTTGCATGTTATGTTCATCAACTCTCATTTAGGACATGATTGGCATGTTCCCTTTACATTATTTTGGATTTAGTTTATCATTTTACTGGTCAGAATTTTAAAGTCCTTCAAAGATATTTTTCTGTACAGTGTTATTGTTGTATAGAGATTTTTCTAATTTTGTTTACTTCACTTTGTATCAGTTACTGAAGTCTTCTAGTTTCTTCATTTCTTATGACACAGTTTTTCATTATATTCACATCACAATTTGTTTAACCATTCTCCAAGAGAAGGACACCCCTTTAATTTCCAATTTTTGATCATCACAAAAATTACTGTTATAAATATTTTTGTACATCATGGGACTTTTTCTTATTCTTTTATTTTGGGGGAGGAGAAGCCAAGAGTGGTATAGCTGAAACAAAGAGTATAGAGGCCAGGGGTCCTCAAACTACGGCCGCAAACCAGATGTGGCAGCTGAGGAAGATTATCCCCCTCACCCAGGGCTATGAGGTTTCTTTATTTAAAGGCCCACAAAACAAAGTTTTGTTTTTACTATAGTCCAGCCCTCCAACAGTCTGAGGGACAGTGAACTGGCCCCCTATTTAAAAAGTTTGAGGACCTCTGGAGTTAACACATTGATTTTTGACTATCTTCCCAAGTGTTGGACATCTATTTTATTTTCAGTTCTTTGTTTTTCTATAAGTGTTGCTATGAATATTTTGGTGTCTATGGGATAGTTTTATCTATCTTTATCTTCTTGGGACATATACCCAAAAGTGAGATCTTGGGATTGAAGAGTTTTTACATTTTGGTTAAGTGGTACAGTCTTAAAAAATCTTGCTTGTGGATGAGAGATGGGTACTTTTGGCAGAAGAGCCCAAGAAAGCATTTCCCCAAATCTTTGGGTCAGTATGTACTTTCTCCATTGGCAGTGTCTTTTTGTTTTGCTCTTGGCTCTCCCAGTTTAAGGTATGTTATTTTCAGAGGCTGTGTCATTCACAATTTCTGATTAATTTAGAAGAGTCAATTTTGCTTTTTTTAATCCACAATTTTTGCTTTTTTTTTGTGGGAAGTATTGAATCACTCAAGTATTTATTAAGTGTGTTCTGTGTGCCCAGCACTGTTCCTAGGAAGTGATACAAAAACAAAAAAAGCAGTCCTGCCATAAAAAAGACCACTCTTCTGCTTGGAAACAATGTATGTTCATTTAAGTTAAATACAAAAGAAATGTAAATATAATATGTTTGGGGAGGGCACTAACAACTGAAATAACAGGAAATGTCTCCGGAAGGACAATGTTTCTTGAAATTCACGGGCTCCTGTAATCAGAGATGATATGGCAAGATTGCCTAAGGCCTTGGAGGCAGGAGACAGAATGTGATGAAGGGAGAGTAGTACATAGGCCATGTGGCTGCAGTCAAGAGTGTGTGGAGGAGATTAATGAGGTTTCAGTCTGGCAGAATAGCCTGGACTTCAGATATCAATCATGTGACACCTCCGTACCCATGGAGTTGGGAACTAGACTTTACTGCTGCTTGTTTAATAATGAAGTTGAGTAACATTAAACCCTTAATTTAAGACTCAAGTAATTAGTCATAACACAGTGCCTACTGTCCATGCAATGTTCTGTCCTTACATAGCATAGGATACTGTTTCTAGAATCAAAAAGAGAGAAAGTCTTTGTTCTTTCCATATAACACCCTCTTGAGGCATTCTGGTAGGATGATTTTATAAAATGTTTATTTTAGTTTCTTTATACTTTTTTTTCTGTTTAATTTTAGTTAGATCTTTTCCCAAGTTAATGTATTTAAACACTTGAATTTTTACTGGAAAGCAATAGTGTAAAAAACTAATTTTCCCAATGATTTTACTTTCTCCTTTTCTTAAAATTTGCTTTTTCAGGGAGCTTTAATCCCAGGTTTTCCTTGTTTTTGTTACTGTTATTTGCTTAGACCAGACCATAAACTCTCCAGAGTTTATTTTAGCAGTTAGTTACTACTGGCAATTCAGAATGTTAGTAATTATGCCTTAGGAAAATGAAATTATTCTTTTATTCCCTTTCCTTTATTCTTGTATTCTTTTCTTTATACTAATTTGTGCATTCTTTTAGCATTTTATACATTGGTCCTATTGTTTGGCTAACATTGAACATTTTTGAAGTCTTCCCATTCTCTCTAGTGACATGAACTAAAATGTGAACATTACAAGATCATTTTCTACTTTTTAATGTATTGTTGTAGTGGTTTTTTTTTTTTTTTTTTTTTTTTTTTTGTGATATTGACAGTAGTTGCTAGGTGATTTTGGGTGTCATTCCCAGTTTGAACATTACAAGATTGTTTTTTGCCTTTTAATGTATTTATTGTTGCATGTGTTGGGACTGCTTACCTAATGGTATTGCCTTGTTCAAGTTATTAACAAATAATGCTAAGTCAGAGCCCTGAGTTCTGAGAGCCCTGTGGCTGGACTATAATTTCTGTTATATGTAGTTTTGCTCTACTTCCTAGAACTAATCAGTTTGCTAGATGAATATTTTGTCTTTGAAATTTTTTTGAATTTTTTCTTTGAAAAAGCATTTATTTGTTTCACCTTTCCCCTCTTATCTCAGTATTTGATTTGGAATAAACTGCTTTTTAGTCATTAATTTTGTTCTGAGGAGAAAGATGAAAAGCAATTTCTAGTCATTCTTTTATGAGATTTTGTCTTTTAAAAAATATCTGCTGTGTTGTCAATAACTATTTAAAGAAACACTTTCATCTTTAAATGATAATTAAGACTGTTCACATGTGATCTAGTATTAGCTTTGAACCACTTAAAAGTAAACTTATTGAAAAGAAAGATTTAAATGGAGAACTTTTAATTGTAGCAAATTTATTATTAGAAAAGGAAATACAATAATTGGCAGAACTTAAGTGAACACATTGTTAAATGCAATCTTAACATTTAAGTGGGGGGACAAAAGGAAAGAGAGAGAGAGGGAAGAGAAGGGAAGAAGAAAGAGAAAGGAGGAAAGGAGAGAAGGGTAGGAGAAGAAAAGAGAAAGATAGACAGACTGACAGACACAGATAGAGGGAGGGAGGGAAGGGAAAAGAGAAAGAGAGAAAGAGAGAGAGAGAGAGAGAGAGAGAGAGAGAGAGAGAGAGAGAGAGAGAGAGAGAGAGAGTAAAGGGAAGAAGGGTACTTTGGTGGCACTATGGATAGAGCACTAGTCCTAAAGGCAGGAAGATCTGAATTCAAATCTAGCCTCTGATGCTTACTAGTTATATGACCCCATGGCAAGTCATTTAACCTCTATTTGCCTCAGTTTCCTCAGTTGTAAAATGGGGATAATAATAGCACTTACATCTCAGGGTTGTTGTGAGGCTCAAAAAAAGTTATAAAAAGTGCCTAGCATAGTGGCTTGCATCTAGTAGGTGCTATATAAATGTTTTTCCTTTCTTGCTTCTCAGATTGTTAGTTAAAAAAAAAGTTTTGTCTATTCTTTGCCAAGATAATCTGCCAAATACATTTAATGTGTATAAGATACTTCCTCTTCTTTAGAAAAATCTTTTATATGAAATGTTCTCACATTTTATAAATTATGAATTATTCCCAATATTTTGTATTTCTTAACATAAATTCATGATCTTAAATTTTACATTCTTGGAAACTTGAGTCATTTTATTCATGTGTATTTGTTTAAACATTTTTGCTGTTTATTATTATTAACTTAGTAATGCCAGATCATTTTGCTTCAGTTTTACTTTTAATACAGAAACAGTAGCTTCCAATATTTTGCTTCCAGAGAAGTGTTCATTATCTATATACTATCATGTTTACTAATTCAAATGAATCAAATTGTTTATTTTTCCTATTTTACTGATAGTTCTGTAACCTTAAAAACTCAGAGCCAAAACTCAAATTTTACTTAACTCTCCTTTATTAAGGATCTTTTTGAAATTCTTAGTTTGCAAACATTTTCTTTTAATCATTCTGTAAAAGTCCTGCTGAGTCCATTCATCCTACTCCAGAGTTGGAGTGATAGTTAACTCCTGGCCTAGAATATCAAGAAATAAATGGAGATTCAGCTTCTCCTTAATTTTTCCATTTTTATAGCCCATTTTCTTTATACTCTGGCCTCTATTCCTTTATTGTCTGGCCAACTCTTCCTCCACTCCTTTCCCCCTATGATTACATCTGTCTTACGGGCTCCCTTGAATTAGTGCAGTCAGAGTGCAGGCTGATCTATTGTTTCACAGGTATGCATGCCTGATGTTGCACATCAAATGATGTTTTTTTGCATGCATGTTCCTTTGTGTTTTGACTGTCAGATGCCAGCTAATAAATAAAGGATAAGCAACAGGCATCTTTGTTTTTTGTTCTTACAGTAACAAATACTTTTAAGAGAGATGAATTTGTTACTTCAAAAGCTCCTACTGTCGACCTAGACCACAAGTTTAGATGTACCTTCGTGGACTGTTTAAAATTCTTCCGCAAAGCTAAACTCCTGCACTATCACATGAAATATTTCCATGGAGTTGAGAAGACACCAGAACCTGAGGAGAGTTCAGTGAAGAGGCACGTTCAAACAAGAGGTTCTTTAGCCTCTGAAAAATCCAGTCAAGATGGGCTAACCAGAAAGCGGATCACCTCTAGTTCTTTGTGTAAGTATCTGGTTGTGGTGTTGGCTTGTGGAGGGTTCCTTATACCCAATTCTTATTGACCACTTTTTTATTTATGCTGAGAGAAGTAGAAAGTATACATTGAAGTGTTCTGTGTGTTTCCATAGTATTAGATAGAATTGCCAGCCAATACATTGTGGGTTATTGAAAACTAGAGTTCTGTTCTGTTTTCCTCTACTTCCTGTTTGGACCTTTCTCAGTTAATTCATCTATAAAATGGACATGCTGTCTGACCTAGTTGAATGAAAGAGAATGAAATCCTGGATAATCTCGCATTCCGGGGGTCTATGATTTAGATAATTAGTCAACTAAATTATTTGAATAAATAATTTTAAAAGCCCTGAAACTTTCTGTGACCTGTGCTTTTCTTTTCCCACAAATATTAAATTTTCATTGAGAAAATCCCCTGTCAACCTTAGTTTAAACTTTTTGGCAGGCTGAATGCTTCTCAGCTTAGCACAGTGCCTAACATACAAATTAGGTAATTAGATGCTTTCTGTTTGTTGTAAATCCTTCTTGAAGCTTTTCCTACACAATGCTATGAATTCTTTGCTGAAAAGAGTGTCTTCTCTGCTTCCATCATCTTTCATCTGCTACAGGAACTATTAGGATGAGGAAGAAGCAACTCTGAGACTGTTGCTCAGATTTCATTGATAATTTTACTGAGATGTCCTAAAATGCCTTTATTTCACTGGAATTGCTGTAAACAAAATTCTCTGACAATATTGTTGGATCTGAAATAAGCTACCAACTATTTTAGAGTTCTAGTCAATACACACACACTTTCTCTCTCACTCTCTCTTTAGTACAGAGGACTCAATTGCGTTTCCCTGACAGCCTGTATAATAAGACTTTTAGAAATAGCAGGGGCAGTGCCTCCATGGGGTGTGGTACGGTGGTGGGGGAAGGGAATCTTATAAGCCTGCTGGGGCTGCCCTTTCTCAGTTGCTTTTTCTTTTGCCTTACTTTCATCCTCCTCCCACTACTTTTTTCTTGTTTACTTTCCCTACCCTGATCTCTCTGCTTTGACTCAGGTCAAATCAGCTTCAGCTTCTTCAACTGTTGCTTGGGTCTTGGGGTCCTAATAGAGTTTCCAAATACCTTATATCCTGGATATGTAAGCATTTGGATTAGTGTTCAGTTTGTTAGCATTATCTGACTTTTTGGTTTAAACTTGTTTAAATTTCTTTAAAGATAGCTTCAGGTTTATTTCTGGTTTTTATCATTATTGTAAACTGAAAAATTCACTTACATATAAGCATATATTAGTTTAAAAAGATCATTTGTTGAATTATGTTGCTTGCATTTTTGAAAAGAAGAGTAACAACTCATTCTCATTTTATTTTTAGTACCATCAGTTTTATACTGTTTTCAGCATAGGTAGAATTGCATGATTGTGTCTGGACATAACTTAGTCCCAGAATTTGGCCTCTAAAATTTCAGCATTGATTGGTTAGATCCCTTTCTGTTTAGAGATCCCAACCCACTTTTCAAAAGATTTCTTTAACAAATTAAATGAGTGGGGAATGATGAGATCCTGAATGGTGGGTATGTTAGGCAGAGAGAAACTGAAGTTTAGATCCCTAGGGCAGGCAGGAAGAAGGTATTGATTGAGATCAGTTTTGCTTTGTGGTCCCACCCTCTGGAGAGGTCATACAGTCAGAAATCCAAGTTATGTCAAACTCCTGAGGCCCACCCCATATAGGGATCTTGGGCAGCCTCACCTTGCCATGTCCTGTCAGAAATCCCAGTCATGTCCCTGAGATTAAATTTTCCCCATAAAATTTACTTATGGCTAATTATGGCTTCCATCATTAATTATTTTTCTATGTTCTCCCAACTTTATTTCATATTTATCATTCCTGTAACCTGTTCTCTGAAACAAATCTACCTTTGTCAAAAAGAAAGGTTATTGTGAATTTTTCACATGACTGAACTCCAACTTTTAGTGCTTGCCATCATCTGGTATCTACCATCACCCACATCAATAGTGGTTGGAGAGCTGACTTTGGAATCAGAAAGAAATGAGTTCAGATTCTTCTGACACATAATAGTTGTAAAATTATGTGCAAGTTACTTAAACTCACTCTCTTCATGACGATTCTCTAAGACTATGAGTGACTAACAAAATGCTAATTTTTACTGGTATACTGGGAAGGAGTTTTCTTGCTTAATGAAATTGTCTATCTGGAGGCTTCTCCCCCACCTTTTCAAAACAGACATATACTACAAGGAAATGAACTTTAAATGACAAAATTGTACACCCTCCCGACTCCTCATGTCTCCCCACTTTCTCTTCCTCCCTGGTCTTCATTTCTCCTGTGTAAAATGAGGTATGCTCTTTATTTTTAAAGTTTTGGGTTTTTTTTTTTTTTCCTCAGTTCTCTTCCTCCTACTTCAGTCCATGCCAGATGTAAATGTAGATCAGCAGTGAATGCATATCTCATTGGTGAAAAGGTTGTTTGTGAAAAAGAAGATACCCTAGATTTTTGGGAAAAACTCCTTGATTTGCTGACTTTTCCTATAGACTTTCCTACCTTAGACAATGAAATAAGGTGAATATGGCAACTTGAGTTTAAAGAGGATAAGAGGCAACATGTTTTCAGCCAAAGGAGGGCACTAAAAGCTCTAGCCTCGTGAATAGGTAATTTTTTGGAAAAATCATTTTACTTTTATCAGAAAGATTCAGAAATGAATAACAAAAGTAACTTTTTAAAAATTCTGAATGGAATGCCTTTTTGGGGAAGAGGGTGCATCTGGAAGGAAGGAGGGAAGTTATTCTGGACCAAAACTGCTTTGCTCCTGTACTGAAGAATCTGGTTCTAGACTTCATTTGTAAGAAGTAATGACAGATTTTTCTTAGATTAGGTGAGCAATTTGGGGGAGCAGGGAAGACCATCTATAGTGGCTTTTAAACTCAAGAATGCCATGGATCTGCCCCACAAGGGACTCTTAGAAGTCATCAAGACTAATTCCTTCCTTTGAAAAATGAGGAAACTAAGGACCAAAGAGATTGGCAATTGCCTAATGTCACAAAAGTTATTAATGGCAGAGATCGGATGCAAACTTAAGCTTTCTGATATTAAAGCCAATGCTTTTTCTACTTTCAACAGATACTTAAGGGAGCCCACCCAAATGACAATAGTATAAAGCCAGCAGCATATTGAGTAAGCTATAAAGGATGATGATACTAAATCTTACCAGACTATTTGTCATCCTAACAGATAAGCAACAAGGACTATTCTTTTGGGTAGGGTGGGCTGTGGGAAGGCAATAGTATTGTGCTGGGAACATTCTAAATCTTGGAAATCACAACCCAAGAGTAGACTATCCTTCTTTTTTTGTCCCTGTATTAGAAAACTTTATATTGGAAGAATGAGAGAGATGTTCCCTCCTAGAAGAGAGTTAATGCTCAGAGTTCTCTGGGCCTGTTAGCATTCTCTGGTCCTAATAAGGCCTATTGGGAAATGTTTCACTGGCCTACCCTTTAGGCAAATGGGCATAACTTGTAGTGCCTTTAGGGTAAAAACACTTAGTTAAATTGTTCTTTTCTTGTGGATCGGAGAAGGTTAGATATCTCTTTACTCTTGCAAAGTTTGCTTCCTCCCCTTGGAAAATACTATATATTCAAGTATAATTTATGTATTATAGAACTTCCTCTACCTCTGAAAGAGAGATGACAAATTAACTACTAGTTAATATTTGAAAGTAGTGATCATACAGTTACAGTCTTCTTGAAAAAAAGATTGTGGAGTAGGGCATGGTAGATGTCTTCAAGAAGTAATTGAAGAGTTCTCCTTGGGAAGAGGGAACACATTTGTTTTATGTAATCCTAGAGGTATAGGAAGGTAAAAGTTATAAGATAGAATTTAGCTCAAAATGAGGAAGACTTTCTAAGCGTGGAGGGGGGTTGCTTTGCGGCAGTATTTTTTTCTGTCACTTGAGGTAACCAGGTCTCTGATGGCAGAGGTAATGCTGTCATTGTAGATACTTTTTGTTAAATTGAACTGATATTATAAAAAGAATTGATTCATTCATTAATAAACTGTAAGATTCTATGATTCTACAGCAGTAAAAGTACATATTTGTTAACTAATCTAGTTAGTTAACAACTAACGTCGGTCTTGTAACCCAAATTAGAAAAACAGGTCTTATTATCCACTATGCAGTTAGAGAATTCTCATCTTGGAGAAAATAGCATATATCCTTCTTGACTTCAGAATGGAATTGTACTTTTTTTCTCTTAATTCAATATGAAAAATCCAGTCTGGTCTATAATCTGTGTCATTTATTTACACATAAATAAATATATTTCTTTTCCTTTTCAAAGAGATTTCATTTTAGAGATATGGCATATATTCAGACCAATGAGGTGTATGTATATTTGTGAAATGATTACTCAGTTTGTTTTATATCTATCTAATAGCTGACAGCTATCCCAGGAATTAGTTAAGCCTTGTCTTCTATACTATCTTGTGTTATTTTGTTCAAACAAAGGAGAATTATTTGATTTTCATTATTAAAACATTGTATAAAGTTTACATCTCATTCCAAGGAAATATAAAGATCATAAAGTTTCTTTCATTATGAAGGAATATAAAATATTAAATGATACTTGAAATAAGTAGACCAGGATCTGAGTGAGATGCCTTTGTTTTATATGAAGAATTTTATTGTGGTGATCTCTTTTCTGATGGAACACAGAATGTGTCCTCTGTTCACTACATTGAGCTATATTGTATTATCAAACACTTTCAGAAAAAAAAATGTTTTAAAACCAAGATGTATTTTATTTTGTTTCCCTGGACAAAGGGGTCAGTGCTAAGTAGGCCACACTAGGCCTCTGGACTTCCTTCCCCCTGGTTAGGGTACAGCCTGATCTCTCCCATTCCCACTCAGGTGGAGAACAGGGATCTTTGCAGCCTGGAAGGAAAGGAGAGATCAGCAGCCAAGTGGAAGCAACACCTTCATTCATGTAAGTTCACATCTCATTGGAAGGATAATCACAAATTGGAAGAATCATAGAATCTCAGAGTTGGAAGGGGAGGGAAGGGACCTCAGAAGTCACATAGTTTAATATACTCATTTTGCAGATGAGGTCCAGTAAGGGGAAATCACTTAGCCAATGAAGGTCACCTGGAAAGCTCATGTCAGAGATCAGACTAGGTTTCAGATTACCTGGCTGCCAACCTGGTGTTCTTTTTGCTGCAACATAGTGGCATCTCCAAGTTTTTTTTTTTTTTTTTTCCCCTACTGAAGTTTTAGTGCTCTTCCGGATGTAGGAATTAAAGTTCCACATTGATCAGCCAAGCAGATGGCTTAGCCCTGAAGAAACCTGGATGTTGTGTACTTTTAACTGACACACTTTGTTATGCTTTTCCTGTCTCTCTCTTCTCCTCCCCCCCTCATTCTTTGCCTTCCTTCTCAATCCCTCCTCTTGTCTCCTAGGCATCCCCCTATGTTGTCAGTTAATGCCTTAAATTATCTTTCTTCCCAGTTCAAAATTTCTGTTTCCTTTGCTCAAGGGAATGACTAATCTGATAAATCAAATTAACTCTATGATATCAACGACTCAAAATAGCTTAAAGTATATTTTGTTTTGGTTACTTCAAGGAATGCATTCTAATGATAGAATTTTCACCACTGGAGCAGGGTGCAGGGACCTGAGCTCAGCTGGTCTGTTTCTCTCTCTCTCTCGCTCTCTCTTTTTTTTTTTTTAAATAAATGTATGCAAATTCTTATTAAACCTTACAAATAAGATCAGGCTTAGGCTATTCTAACCATAGTAGGGTCTTTTATCATAGCTCCTGGTTCATGGAAAGTTGGTTTCTTATTTGCAGGCTGAGAATTGGATCTATGGTAAAATGACTTTTTCTCTACAAAACAATATGTTATAACAAATAGAGAATGTAGTCCAGAATGCATAAACTAGCTGAAAGCTGGAATAATTAGATTTTCTTAATTTTCATGCCTAGGTAATGGTATAGTAGAAGCATCTTTAATGGGGAACTCAAATGTCCTTGGTTCTAGGGTGCTTTTAATAAGTTCTGTGACATTTGTTTTGCTGTCTCATAATTCTCATTTTTATAATCTATAAAATGACATGTTTAAATGAGATAAATTCTAAAATTCTTTGCTAGCTTTGACATTATATTCTGTGGCCCTTTCCTTTTTTAATGTTGTGTAATCCTGTTACATGAGGGTTATACCCACTTGGTTTACAGTGTTCTCACTGCTCTTCCCCCAATAGTCATTCATTTTAAAAAGTTTGAGTTTCAAATTCTCTTTCTCCCTCCAGCCCTCTGCAATTCATTGAGATGTCAAATAATATGATACCTATTATACATGTGAAGTCATGCAAAATCTATTTCCATATAAGCTATAAGACATCTAACAGGGAGCCCAACCTATATATTGTTTTCATTCCAAAATTTATTTTTAAAAGTTAATCTATTTCTCCATTATAATCTGATGATCCAAGTTAATGACAGTCAAAGGTTCCAGTACCTCTGAACAAAATTTTAGAACTGAAAAAAATGATGAACTAAGGAATCAGGTACTAACTCATATTCCCTTAGAGTTTATCAGTCTTTTCTCTGGAAATAGATAGCATTCTTCAACACAAGTCCTTTAGCATAGTAAAGATTTTGTTTTTTTCTTTAGTATTGTTTTTGGTTAGCATAAAGGGCTTAAACTCTTGAGTTCATGCACTGAGGTCGGACAACCGAGCACTTAAGGCTAACTACCCGTTGGACAATACTCTATGAGCATATGCTTGGAAAATGGCCCTTCCCACTATTCTGTACTGGCTCGATAATTGGTGTATACAGAGAATTGTAGGAGGGACTAGGGGGTAGAGTGAGACTAGCCAGACTCACTTCTGGGCGGGAGAAGAAGGAGGAAGGTCGCAGAGATTCTGTGTCCACCCAATTCACTCCTACCTCTAAAGACCAAGGATAAAGACCAAGGACTTTTGCTTATCCTGTCTGCAGTATCCAGGCTGCTAACGTGGTCATCACAGGTTACTTATGTTAACTTATGCTTATTTCTATAAGAATGATTAAATCAAGGCTTTAAAGGTTCACTTTAGCAGTTTACCATATACTTATTAATTCTATACTATATTCTGGGTCTGCTATTTAGTGCTGGTAAAGATAGAAAGATAACTGACACATTTCCTATAGCCATATTTTGTAATCTAGTAGGGTTGTACAACACATGATTGTAGTGGAAAATAGAATTTAATAGTATTAGAAAAGTATAAACCATATGCTATTTTACCACATGCTGTTTGCATGATGTGAGCAAAGATCATTTATTAATGGGCTGAAGTCAGGGAAGGATTCATGGCGATGTTATCATTTGAGCTTGGCTGTGAAGGTTGGGTAGGATTTCATTTTCTTTCAGTGGTAGGAATTGGGATCGAGTATTTGTGACTTCACAGATGATTCCACTGTTCCCGGGATGTTAAATAGCAAAGTAAAAGCAATACATTCCAGCTTCTCTATTTATAAAATAAATATTAATAATTCATGTCTGCTGTAAAGTCCTTTATATGAACTCTTATACACGAGGAGTTATTTATTCTGGCAGATGTCCTATTACCAAGAATGGACTCTTACTCTAATTGAGCCACTTTGGAAGGTAAAGTTCTCTCTTTCAGGCCATAAAAGTGGTAGTGTTGTAACATATTATTTTTCAGCTGGACTCAATAGAGCATGTTATACATGGGAACCTCATCATTTCCTGTTAGAATTTAGATATTTTTATTTCTCAGGGAACTTTATAATGTGAAAGAGCATATTGTTTGATACTTGTTAAGTTCATTGAGTTTTAGTACCTGATTCCTTAATTCATCATTTTGTTCAGTTCTAAAATTTTGTTCAGAGGTACTGGAACCTTTGACTGTCATTAATTTGGATCATCAGGTTATAATGGAGAAATAAATTAACTTCTAAAAATAAATTTTGGAATGAAAACAATATATAGGTTGGGCTCCCTCTTACATATCTTATTTCTCTTCTTGTTTGAGACTTTGTTTCTAGCATATAAATGACATAGATTGTATTGTGTTTCCTGGTTTTAAGGAGGTTATACTGGAAATGCAGCTTATATTTTTTCCAGGTTGCTAAGTGAACTCTGTAACTCACATTTGGCATTGCTCACCATTTGGTAAAGACTGCAGATCTTTCCAAGTGGTGTTTAGATTTACAAAGATTATAAACTATCATGGAATGATTGTATTGGGAGTAACAGCAGTTCTTTTCAGGACAATATTTGTCTTTCTGGTATCTCTCTTCAGACTCTATTTTAACTTAGGAGATTTTGCTTCATGATCTAGCAGCCCTGATCTCTATTTCTTGGTGTAGAGCAAGATAAAATTTATAGACTAAAGTAGGAAACTGAAATAGTTTTTTTTTTTTTAAGTGACAAATGTAATCACGAAAAAGAATTAGTCTTTTTTGGACATTTAGGCTTTCACTAAGGGAAAGTGACTTGTCAATATTCATACTTTCTGGCTTTGTAGCTGGAGGTAGGAAGGCCTTTATAGAAATGGGTTTTTCAATAAATCCCCTTATACATAGTGGGATATATTTGCAAGTTACTGAGTAGAAATTATAAGTGAGCACCCATTGTCATGAAGAATGAATGACCATTGAAAGCAGGTGCCTCAGGATGGTGTAGTGGAAAGAGCTCTGGAGTCAGAGCTCAGGTTTGAATCCAGATTCTCCTTCAAGATACATGTGGGATTTTGAATACATAATTAACTTCTCTGAGTCTTATTTCTTTATCTATAAAATGAACTCTAGATTCCCTGCCAGCTCAAAATCTGATTCATTTAATGTTCAAGTATTTGATTTGTATGTCAGAATCCAACTTTTAAAAAATATATAATCAAAACAAATTTCCACATTAACCATTTCCAAAATATTTGTTTTATTCTGCATTCTAAAACCTTCTTATCTCTTATCAGTAAGTAAATAGATAGCATATTTTATCATTAATCTTCTGGAATCCTGATTGATCATTATGCTGATAAGAATAGTACATTATTATTCCATCACATTTATATACTAGATTTTGTTTATCCATTCCCTAATTTATTGGCAGCCCCTTAGATTCTCAGCCTTTTCCAACCTAGAAAGAGCTATAAATATTTTTGTATATCTGCTTAAAACTTATAATTCCTTTAATCTGTCTTTCTATAAATCTCTCTTCTCTCTTCACCTCTTTCTCTCCTATTTTCCTACTTAGTGAGATGTATTTCTTCATTTAAAAAATTATATTTGTTAAAAAAAAAACCAATAGAAAAAAGAAAGATAGAAAAGGAAGAGAAAACTTAACATTGTCATGTGCCCAGCAAAACATCAGGGAGGAGTTAAAATATATAACAATAAATTTCCAGGTCAAGAAAAGATATGTAATGGTAAAAGAAATTATGTTCATAAGTGTCCATCTTTTCTTTGCTTCCTTGTAGATTGTTCTTTTGTTCTCTGCTGTACTCTTTTTTAAAATATATTTTAATCTTTTTTCTCTCCTTTCATTCCTTCCTCCCCCCTTTCCATAGCAGGTTATAGTTAAGCACAGATATATCTATATATACAAATATGGATACACATACACACATATATTTACATCCACCTACTGACCCACACACATATACATACATCTATTTGTATTCATCCCTGAAGCAACATGAATACATATCTACTTATACTCAGACACACACATATATATATATACACACACCACATTTATTCATGTGTAAACACACATCCAAAACAATATTAGTGTGGCTGACATAATAACTTTCTCCTTTTGGTCCTAAAAGATCTGGGCAGTTTTAAGATTTCTTGGACTGTGATACCTAGGGTCTTTTTTTAGGTCATGATAATGGATTTATTTTTTTTAATCTTTGACAAATACATATTTACTTCAAAGAAACTAAATCAAATATATAAATAGCTTGCCTTGGTCTTTTTTATTATAAAGCACAATCCCAGTTCCAAGTTTAAAAACCTATTTCGATTCTGATCCCAGGCATCCTAGCTTATCAGGGCTTTCTTGTCATTCTACAATTTCACACCTAGAATTCTGGCTGCAAAGGTAATCATTGCTCCAACCCTGGAATCATCTACTTGGTTAAAGGACATAAGGGATTCAGGGAAGTAGGGCATCTCCATGTTAGGTCTTTTTTTAGCATGCTTGTAAGATCCCATTATATATTTAGCTTTGTTTCAAAGTTGATGTCCCCAGAAAATAAGAATGAGTTCCTTTTGATTAACACAAGTCCTTGTCCCAAATTCAGAACAGTTCTCTAGTGGTCTCTGGAGAGACAGAAATAATTTCCATTCACTTGCTTCTGTAGTGTGAGATACTCAAGTCTCAGACAGCCAATATTTTATGATTGTATATACAATTCCACATGTACAAACTAAAGTTTTGTTTATTCCCAAATAACAAGTTTTACATATTCACAAAAGCAGCATTTTCCAGAGTTTATGAAATATTTCTGCTTGTTTAGTGTTTGCCTTGCTGGGCCTTTCTTTAACCCAAAGAGGAGAAAAGGAAAAAAAAAAAAAAAAAACAGGCAAAGAAATTATTTTCTCATTTCACAGGAAAACCTGGTCCACAAATTATATGGAGCTTTCTCTGGAGATTTGGAGTTACACTTGACTAGAGATTTCTCCTTTTCTTCGATGAGAAAATTTCCCTGGGTGGAAATTCTTCCATAACTCTCTCAGGGCATAAGGGTATTCATCAGGGTTTTGTACAAAATGTTTCTCTTTCCTACACAAGATATCTTATCAAAAGTCTCTGTGGATCCTCCTGTACCATTGGTGATTCTTCTATAGAGGTCTGGACAATTTTCTTTGGGTCTTTATTCCCAAAGAACTAGAAATTCCTCAAGTGGATCTGTGCTTCTTCCCGAGTAAACCAAATGGAATTTCACACTTATCAGGGCAAAAAAGTTAGATCAGTTAGAGAAGTACCAAGGCAGCTACTTGTGGATTTTAAGTATAGGCATTTTATCTTAAGATGTTGGATATTTTGTTTTCACAAAATGAAAATAGTCTAGGCCAGTTTAAATGCTAAAAGAACAATGTAAATATTTCTACAAGATAGTACCAGTTGTGATACTAAACTTCTCTTGTTCGTTCATTTCATTTGTACCCAATTCTTTGTGACCCCATTTGCAGTTTTATTGGCAAAGATATTAGAGTGGTTTGCTAATTCCTTTTCTAGGGCATTTTACAGGTGTGGAAGTTCAATAAATAAAGACTCAATTTGAACTCAGGAAAATTAGTCTTCTGACTTCAGGTCCAAGGATTTATGTACTTTACCACTTAGCTCCCCTTGCCAGATTTCTTACATTAAACTTTGGTTTTTTTGGGTGGTTGTTGTTATCTCATTCTTCTGGTCTATCCCCTGATTTAGGATTTGATGTTAGGTCTAGGTTAGGCAGTACTTCTGGAGGGAAGATTTGGGCTGGTCCTGTTATTGTTTTCTTTGAGTATTAAGAGTTGTGAAAGGCAAACTAGATTTTTTCCTAAACTAGCTTCCTGTTGTAGAGAATGACTTAGGCATAGATCTTTGATAGAATACTGTAAATGACTTTGTGTAAATGACTTTGTGCTTAAATTAATTGAAATATATTTATGATACAAGAAAATTGGCAATTGTCTGGCAATTTTAAGTCCCCTCAATTAGTAAAATGTACTAAGCATCTACCGAATGCCAGATGTTGTGCTAAGTGTTGAGGATACAAAAAAAGTGCAAAAACAGTTTCCATCCTTGAGGAGCTCATAAGCCAATTAGAAGAGACAATATGCAAACAATTATGTACAAAACAGATATATGCAGGATAAATGGGAAATAATCAATAGAAGGAAAGCACTAAATTTCAGAGTTTAGGAACTAACCCATAAAAGAAGGTAGCTGTGAGATTTTGAAGGAAGCCAGAAGGTGGCAATGAGAAGAGAGAGCATTCCAGATATGACAGAGAAAATGCCTGGAGTTGAGAGAGAAGAGTTCTCTAGTCTTGGGATCTCTTGTCTTATTTAAGGAATAGCCAGCAAATGAGAATCACTAGATGGAAAAGATGAAAGGTTGAAGAGTAGTGGGGAAGATAGCTGGAAAGGGTTTGGTCATGAGTGGCATTGAACATTAGTAAGGTTGTTCAGTTGATGATGATGTTGTGTTTTCTTGATTTTTAGGATACAGTGTTTGGGATGTAGAACAAAGATCTCAGTTTGGTTCATGGATGTAAGCACACACTCACCTTTTAACATTAAATGAATGAGTCTTGAGATCTTCAGTCTGCTAGACCTGAAGATGGCAGCAACTGGGCATGGGGGCATATGAAAGGGAGGAAAGGGGCAGCTCTTAGAAGACATGAAGATTAAGATTTTAGAACTCAGAATTAATGGGGGCTGGACTAAATGGTCTCCTGAGGTACCTTCTAATCTGAAATCTTTGGATATGTGACCTGAATCTATGGTGCAGATGGAACAATTATTTAATAACTTTGCAACCTCAAACAATCACTTGCCTTCTATCATTGGTTGTCAGTATATTCTTTAGAGAACAGAGAGGATGGTATTTGTACTATTTGCCTCATGAGATTATTGTAAGGAAAGCTCATTAAAATTTTTATTCTTTTTTTAGAGGAGAAATAATAGATATGAAAAAAGATTTATAAAATCAAAGAAAAAGGAGTTTTTTTTAAAGGAAAAAAAACTAACACCCCCTCCCAAAACCTAACAAAATCAGCTAAACTTTTATAAAAAATCACATTACCAAAATTAAAAATGAATAAGGTATATAGTTATCGTAGAAAAAAATAGAATTATCAGAAATATGATGCAGAATTCTATGCAAGCAAAATCTGAATATTCAGAGGAATTGGGTGGGCAAAATACTCAAATGAACAAAATAAAAAATAAAGAAAATATTTTTTAAAAAGAAACTTAACAAGCCAGGAGTTGTTGTAACACTTTGAAATGCATAGAAAACATTTATTGTTATGACTAGAAGAGATGTTCTAGTGCAGGACTGTGGCATATCATTCTTCTAAATCATTTAAAAAAAATTAAAAACTTAGCTCAAGAATAATTAGGGTGCTTCTCTCATTTTGCAGAAGAAGAACCCTAGGCCCCATGAAGGAAGGAGACTTAGTGCATGAACAAGCACTAAAAGCTAGGACTACTGATTAGAAATATAAGGTTTTTATTAATACAACAGGAAGGCCTGATTTTCATTGCTGCTATTTAGGTTTGTATATTAATTAAAAATATAACATTTTATTATAACAAAATAACATTTATTAAATATTTACTATGTGCCAAGTATTATGCTAAAAATAAACACCAAGTTAATTTTAAAAAAAGGTAAAAAATGATTTCTGACCTCAGGAAATTTACATTTTAATCCAGTAGTCATGATGTACGTAAATCAGTATATATACACAGTATATTCCACAGTAAGTGGAAGATAGTTTTATAAGGGAAGTCACTATGAGGTGAAAGAGTAGGTATTGGGATTGGAAGGGAACAGGAATGGGAGCGGGGAAGCAGGTCTGAGAAAGGTCTCCTGCCAGAGATGGTGCTTGAGCTGAGTTTTAAAAGGAAACCATTGATTCTGAGATTCTGAGAGGCAGAAGTGAAGAGAAAGAAGTTTTTAGACTTGGGGGCAGTAAGTATAAAGATATGGATATAAAAGGTATGAGGAAGAGCAGGTAGGCCAGTCTATCAGGGCTTTAAGAGTGTGTATAGTAGAAAAATATCTAAAGGACCTGGAAAAATAGAAAGAGGCCAAGTTATAAAGAACCGTTAAATTAAAGAGTTTATATTTAATTGTTGAGGTAATGGGGAGCCACTGAAATTTATGGGAATAGGAGCTAGTTTGAAGACCGCTATTTCAGTGGTATGTTTGAAAGGTAATAAGTGTCTGAACTTGCTTGTGTGAGTGGAGAAAGGGGGAAAGTAATGTTGTGGGAAAAGAAATGTCAAGATTTGGCAGAGGCATGTATATATGGAGTAAATGAGTAATTTGAGAGTTGATAGGAAGGCTGCAAATTCAGGTGATCAGAAAGGATGATGGTGCTCTTAACAGCATTAGGGAAAAGGGATAAGAATCAGAAATCAGAGAAGGAAAAAACTGAAAAACTTGTCAGATTTAAAATAATGCTAAAAACTTTTTTCTCTCCTAGCTGTAAAAGACAAGGAAAAGAACAAAGAAAAGAAGTTCAGAGAATTTGTAAGATTAAAGTCGAAGAAAAAAAAGAAAAAGAAAAAGAAATCTAAGCCTGGTAATATTTTTCCTTTGTGGAAAACTTGTTTGTAATTAAACATGGGTGTGGAATAGGGGAGTGGATTTGCTGCCTAATTTGTGTGGGAGTGAAGAAGTATTCTGTTTTGCCCCAATTTTGGATTGCTGTGATATGACAAAAAATGAGTTTAGAAGAAGTGAATTTCATCCCTTCCCTAAACACTGTCCAAACACAGCTGAATGTTGAAGTAGTCTTTCTTTAATTCTGGTTATAGAGTCCAGAGTGAATGAGATTTGCCTCCATTAGTTCTGAGACTTGGATAATAATTGTGTATTATTATCAGTTGATCTAGATTTATGTTGACATAAAAATGATAACCAAAATGTCTACATATTGCACCTTTTGTTTGCTAATTAGGTTTGTACTTAAAGAAAGGGCTGGCTTTTGAGGGATTGATTCTTCTCACATTATTAAAGCTATGGGGAGTCATTCTCAGGCAGGTTCAGCTACTTAAAGAGGACCAATCTTTTATAATGTGCAAAAAGGCTAATAGAAATATATTGAAAAAAAAATCTTTCTAGGTAGCTGAGGTTTGTACCATATTGTAGTTCACAAATTGTGCAGTGTACCTGCTGCTTATTTAAATTCAGTAGAATGCTATATGTCCATGTAGCATCATTCATTCCTGATCTTGTCTTGCTTACAGAATATTCTTGCAGTGAAGATGCTAGTGATGTTTCCCAAGAGTGTTCACCTCCCAAGCCATTTGCTGTTACCAGGTGTAGTTCCTCAAGTAAATCTGGTACTCCCCTGAGTACATCAGTCCATAGCTCTGATTCTGGAAATCACCGAGAAAGAGGAACAATTCCTGGTAAGAATAAGTATATGTGTCCTATTCATTTGGCTTAGAAATATGAATAAAAGGGGTATTCTTACCCCAATAGAGAACTCAAACACTCTGAGCCAAACTTAGAGCTTATTTTTATTTACTTTTTTTGATACTGTTTTTTCTAGTTAGATGTAAAACCATTCTTTTATATTTAATATTTATTTTTAAAACTTTGAGTTCGATTCTCTCTCTTCTTTTCTTCTTCTCCCATCCCATTGAGAAGGCACATGTGAAGTTATGCAAACATTTTCATATGTCATGTTGTGAAAAATCCTATAGATTTCCACCCCCGAAAAATCTTCAAGAAAAATCAAGGAAAAAGTATGCTTCAATTTGTATTCAGATGTAATTATTTCTTATTTCACTATAAGTTCTTCAGAGTAGTCTTGTAGCTGAGAATAGAAAAGTCATTCACAGCTGATCATCCCACAACATTGCTATTACTCTGTACATTATACAGTTTCCTTTGCATGAGCTCATAGAGGACTTTCTAGGTTTTTCTCAGAGAAACTTGCTCATCATTTCTTACAGAACAATAGTATTTCATCATAATTACATACCACAGTTTATTTAGCTAAGCTTCAATTGCTAGGCATCCCTTCAATTTCTAGTTCTTTGTCCTGAGAAAAGAACTACTAAAAACATCTTTGTACTTATATATACTTTTAAGTAAAATTTCTTTTGAGATATATGTCTAGTAGTGATGTTGTTAGGTCAAAAGGGATGCATGATTTTGTAGCATAATTTGGGCATAATTCATATTTTTGATCATTTTTCAATTGGGAATGGGTCTTTTTCTTTTAAATCAATTTGACTCAGTTCCCTATACATTTGAGAAATGAGGCCATCATTCAGAGAAGCTTGCTTCAAAATTCTTTTCACAATTACTATTGCTCATTGTATCCTTCTCCCCACCATTTATTCTATTCTATTCTCTCTCCTTTTCTCTTCCCCCCACCCTCCCTCCTTTTACCCTGTCCCTCCTCAGAAGTGTTTTGCTTTTGACTATCTCTTCCCTCAAGATGTCCTCTCTTCTCTCCACCTTCTCCTATTCCCTTCCCCTCCTACTTTCCTGCAAGATAAGAATAGGATTCATTCACTCCCTTTACACTCCCCCTTTCCTCTCTATTGTAAAAGCTTTTTCTTGTCCCTTTTAGGACAGATAATTTATGCCATCTTCAGTTCACACCTATGCCCTCTGTCTATTATGTATTCCTTCTAATTGCCCTAATAATGAGAAAGCTTTTATGAGTTACAAATATCATCCTTCCATATAGGAATGTAGGCCTATTAACCTTATTTAGTTCCTTATGATTTTTCCTTTCCTGAGTCCGGTTTTTGAAAATCACATTTTTTATTTAGTTCTGCTCTTTTCATCATGAATATTTGAAAGTCCTTTGTTTCACTGAATGGCCACCTTTTCTCCTGAATGATTACCCTGGGTAACTGCTGGTAACTGCTGGGTTACTGATTCTTGGTTGTAATCCTAAGTCTACTGCTATCTAAACTATCATATTTCAAACTCTCCCATCTTTTAATGTAGAAGCTTCTAAATCTTGTGTTATCCTGACTGTGGCTCCACTCTACTTGAATTGTTTCTTCCTGGCGGCTTGCAATGTTTTCTCCTTGATTTGGGCATTCTGGAATTTGCCTATAATATTCCTGGAAGTTTTATCTTGGGATCTCTTTCAGGAGGTAATTAATAGATTCTTTCAATTTCCATTTTACTCTCTGTTTCTAGAATATCAGGATAGTTCTCCTTGATAATTTCTTGAAAGGTAATATGTGGGCTCTTTTTTTTTTTTTTTTTTTTTTTTAATCATGGCTTTCAGATAATTTTAAATTTATTTTAATAATTTTAAATTTTATTGTCTATATATATATGTATAAATAAATAAATTTAAATAATTTTAAAGTTGTTTCCTGGATCTGTTTTCCAGACCAAGTTGTTTTTCCAGTGAAATGTTTCACATTGTTTTCTATTGTTTCATTCTTTCTTGATTTCTCATAAAGTTATTAGCTTTCACTTGCTCAATTCTAATTTTTAAGGAATTATTTTCCTCAGTGAGCTTTTTGTAAATCCTTTCCCATTTGGCCAATTTTGATTTTTAAGGTATTTATCTCCTCCTTAACTTTTTGTATTTCCTTTTGTATCACTCTCGTTTCTCTTCCCATTTTTTCCTCTGTCTTTCTTACTTGATTTTCAGAGTCCCTTTTGAGCTCTCCCATGGCCTGAAAAAAATTTTATTTTTCTTGGAGGCTTTGGAGCTAGAAGCTTTGACTTTGTTATCTTCCTCTGAGTTTGTTTTTTGAACTTCCTGTCACCATAGTAACTTTCTATTGTCAGAATTTTTTTCCTGTGATTCGCTCACTTTCCCTCCCTATTACTTGGCTTTTAATTTTTTGTTAAAGTAGGCTATTTCCAGGGTGGAGAGTACATTGTCCCAAGCTTTCAGGTTTCAAGCAGCAATTTTCTTTTCTTTATTTTGAATTTCTGTCTTTTTTTCCCTTCATTTTTATAAGACTTCTGTGTTTGAAACTTTTTTCTCTCCCTCTCTTACCGTCCCCTTCCCTTAGATAGCAAGTAATCTGATATAGATTAAATATGTGCAATCCTTTTAAACATTTTTCTACATTTGTCATTTTGTGAAAGAAAAATCAGATCAAAAGGGGAAAAACCATGAAGAAACAAATAAACAAGAAAAAAAGGTGAAAATATTATGCTTTGATCTACATTCAATCTCTGTAGTTCTCCTTCTGCATGCGAATGACATTTTCTATCCCAAATTCATTGGAATTGCCTTGAATTAGTGAATTGTCGAGAAGAGCCAAGTCCATCACAGTTGATCATCACATAATCTTGTTGTTACTATGTTCTTGTTTTTTTGGTTCTACTCACTTTATTCAGCATCAATTCATCTAAGCCTTTCTAGGCGTCTTAAACATCAGCCTACTCATCATTTCTTATAGATCATTACATTCATCTATTACATTAATCTATAACCATTCCCCATCTGTTGGGCATCCACCCAGTTACCAGTCTCTTGCCAATACACAAAGGGCTGCTACAAACTTTGTTGCACAAGTAGATCTTTTTCCCTCCTTTGTGATCTCTTTGGGATATAAGCCCAGTAGAAACACTGCTGGATCAAAGGGTATGCACAATTTGATAGTCTTTTGGGCTATCCCCAAGAGAGTTCCAAATTGTTCTCCAGAATGATTAGATCAGTTCACAAATGCATTAATAATTTGTACAACTATTTTCAAAGATCTTCTAGGGATCTGTACATTTTCATTTCTTCCAAGGTGTTATGATCCAAGGAGAAATGTATTTACTACTCTTCTGCCCTATGTTCTGTGAGTGACCACAAACACTTTTTTTTGCCCTGGAATTATGGCTGTAAGTTCTAGTATGCTAATGCTCATACTCACTTTATGACTATGAGCTAGCACCACAACTTTTGATCGTCTGTGGGCTGATACCTCTGGAAGCCACTGTTACTGTTGTCATTGCAATTGCTGCTAATCAGGCTCCATACCTGACCCTGGTTTGCTGGGGCCGGGATGTGTTGGCCATGGCCATGCTGCAACTGCATTCTGTTCCCACCCAGATGCAACAGACTTTTCATGTTGACCTTCTAAGTTCTTTGGCTGGAAAATTGTTCCACTTCATCTTTTTATATGTAAAATTTATTTAGATCCATTATTTAAAGGTATTTGGAGGACTTTGGGGGACAACTTTGTTGATTCCCTGCCTTATCTCCATCATCTTGCCTTTGCCTGAGAGAGCTTCTTTCTTTTTTCTTTTTTTTTTTAATAACTTTTTATTGACAGAACCCATGCCAGTGTAATTTTTTACAGCATTATCCCTTGTACTCACTTCTGTTCCGATTTTTCCCCTCCCTCCCTCCACCCCCTCCCGCAGATGGTAAGCAGTCCTTTACACATTAAATAGGTTACAGTATATCCTAGATAGAATATATATGTGCAGAACTGAACAGTTTTCTTGTTGCACAGGGAGAATTGGATTCAGAAGGTATAAATAACCTGGGAAGAAAAACAAAAATGCAAGCTGTTTATATTCATTTCCCAGTGTTCTTTCTTTGGGTGTAGCTGCTTCTGTCCATCCTTGATCAATTGAAACTGACTTAGCTCTCTTTATCGAAGAGATCCACTTCCATCAGAATAACATACAGTGTCGTTGTTGAGGTATATAATGATCTCCTGGTTCTGCTCATTTCCCTTAGCATCAGTTCATGTAAGTCTCGCCAGGCCTCTCTGTATTCATCCTGCTGCTCATTTCTTACAGAACAATAATATTCCATAATGTTCATATACCACAATTTACTCAACCATTCTCCAATTGATGGGCATCCATTCATTTTCCAGCTTCTAGCCACTACAAACAGGACTGCCACAAACATTTTGGCACATACAGGTCTCTTTCCCTTCTTTAGTATTTCTTTGGAGTATAAGCCCAGTAGAAACACTGCTGGATCAAAGGGTATGCAAAGTTTGATAACTTTTTGAGCATAGTTCCCAATTGGAGAGCTTATTTCTTTAAAAGAAGCAAGAACCTTTATTGGGAGTTGATTGAACCCTCTGTAGTAGATAATTGTAGAAGTTTCATCCATTTTTTAGCAAGGTGAATCCTTTTGATTCTGAGATCATGTGATTTTGTAATGCCACAAGACTAAAATTGGTGACTGTGTGCTGAATTTAATTGGTTTGGTTTTTATAATACCCCAGTAACAAATTAATGTTATGGCTTAATTTTAGAAAATGGAAGGAAACTTTAGATAGGGATTCCTTTAAAATAGGTCAATCCTATGAAATTATTTTCTTTCCCTCTCCATTCTGCTGCTGGTAATTATTCCAACCCTGGTTAACTGAATTTATCCTTACTTTATTTGCATTAAAACTTTGATATTGTTTATGATATTGTTTCTTTACATACAAAATTTGGGCAGTAGAACAACAAGTAGTTAAATTTTTCTCTTCTATCCAAGCAAGCTTACACAAGATGAGATCTAGGAAATGCCAGGAAGACTTCCTGAGGAAGCCACAGCTTGAGATTGATAAATTCCTCTAGGTTCTATGACTTGAACAAAGAATATAGATTCTTTATAATTATATGGGCTTCTAAACCATTTATCAGCTGAAAATACAACTCTGTTTAGGATTGTTTATACAAGTCCTTTCGGGATAACAAAAGAGAAAATGACTTTTAGGAATAAAAGCAAAGGAGACTACACCTGCTGACATATCCTTCTTATCCTTCTGCATATTTATAAAAATATCTAAGCTTCCCCTTGCCTTACTGGGAAGTACAGTACATAAGCAGGTATCACCTTTTAAAAGAAATGTATTAAGGGAAGGGTTCTTTGGTGGGAGATATGGGGAACTGTGAGTTTAGAACATTGCATACCCGGGGGTGGCAGAAATTTGTTTTGTTTAATATGGGTTTAAGATTTTTTTATTTGTTATATTGGGAAGACTGGAGGTTTGGAGGAAATGGTATATTCTAGAAATAACTTTGGTATAAAAATGATATACATCAACAAAACTTTTTTCTAAAAGAAAGGAAGAGGCAGCTAGATGGCGCAGTGAATAGAACACTAGCCTTAGAGTCAGAAAGACCTGAGTTCAAATCCAGTCTTAGACATTTAACACCTTCTAGCTGTGTGATCCTGGGCAAGTCATTTAACTGCAACTGCTTCACAAAAGAAAAAAGAAAGAAGGAAAATCTTTTTGTACTGTGAAAGTGGAAAGTCTGTGATATTTAGGGAAATTTACTGGCAAATGTGGAATAAAAACTGATTAAAGATAAAGCAAAAAAAAAAAATACAGTCACTCTTTGATTGTCTATGTTCTTGGCAGGAAGTATGGTCACTAAAAATCAGTGGGCATTTCTTCATTTGTAGCTCTTTTATAGTGTTCAGTTATATAATGACTGTTTCATCTCATATCTGTATTTAAAACCATGATTTTAAAATTTTTTCATAATTCAGATTTTCAAAACTTCAGTGTGAACAGAACCCAATAGGCTTGGGAGGGAGGTAGGGAGAAAAATTTGGAGTAAAGAGAAAAAGATTATCTTTTGTGGTACTATGGACATGCGTGCTTGTAGTTAAAGAGACCAGCTCACTAGCTGTGTGATCATGAGTGTTTTGTTTTACCTTTTTGAATCTTAGTTTTCTTCATCTATAAAATGGGGATATTTTTTTCCAATAGTATAATTTTGCTGTCTACTTTTTCCTGTAACTGGCTTAAAATCTTCTCTAGGAATTTGGCTGCTCTATCACTTAGTACGTACACATTTAGTATTGTTACTACTTCATTGTTTATGATACAGATGGGGAGATAACTCAACAGTAGATACTTTTATAGTTAACTAGTTGATGTAGTGGAATGCTGGCCTAAGACCTGAGTTCAAATTTGTCCTCAGAAATTAGACTAGTTTTGTAACTCTGGGCAAGTTGCTTAACTTCTATCTACCTAACTTTCTTTTTTTTTTAAATCTATTTTTTATTTATTCCAATTACATGTAAAGATAGTTTTCAACATTCATTTTTGTAAAATTTTGAGTTCCAAATTTTTTCTCCCTCCCTTCCACCCTTCCCTCTTCCCAAGACAGCAGTCAGTCTGATATAGGTTATATATATGTACAATTATTTTAAACATATTTCCGTATTTGTCATGTTGTGAAAGAAAAATCAGAACAAACGAGATAAAACCAGGAGAAAAAAAAGTACTCTCCCCCCCAAATAGTTGAAATAGACTTCCTTCTGCATTCATTCTCCATAGTTGCTTCTCTGGATGTGGATGGCATTTTCCATCCCAAGTCTATTGTAATTTGTCTTGGATCACTGGGCTTTTTTTTTAATTTAATTTTATTTAATAATAACTTTATATTGACAGAATCCATGCCAGGGTAATTTTTTACAACATTATCCCTTGCACTTGCTTCTGTATCGATTTTTCCCTTCCCTCCCTCCACCCCCTTCCCTAGATGGCAAGCAGTCCTATATATGTTAGATATGTTGCAGTATATCCTAGATATAATATATGTTTGCAGAACCGAACAGTTCTCTTGTTGCACAGGGAGAATTGGATTCAGAAGATAAAAATAACCCGGGAAGAAAATCAAAAATGCAAATAGTTCATATTCGTTTCCCAGTGTTCTTTCTTTGGGTGTAGCTGCTTCTGTCTATCATTTATCCATTGAAACTCAGGTCTCTTTGTCAAAGAAATCCACTTCCATTGGATCACTGTTTTGCTGAGAAGAGGTAAATCTAGCATAGTTGGTCATCACATAATTTTGTTGTTACTGTGTATAGTGTTCTCTTGGTTATACTCATTTCACTTGACATCAGTTCCTATAAGACTTTCTAGGCTTTTCTGAAATCAGCCACCTCGTCATTATTTATATAACAATGGGACAATATTCTGTTACTTTCATATGCTATAACTTATTTAGCCATTCCCCAACTGAAGGGCATCCACTCAATTTCCAATTCTTTGCTCCCACAAAAGAGGCTGCTACAAATACTTTTGCATGTGTGGGTTCTTTTCTTTTCTTTATGATTTCCTTGGGATATAGACCCAGTAGAGATACTGCTGGACCAAAGGGTATGCAGAGTTTGAGAACCCTTTGGACACAGTTCTAAATTGCTTTGCAGAGTGATTGGATCATTTCACAACTTCATCAACAATGTATCAGTATTCCATTTTTCCCACATCCCTTCAACATTTATTGTCATCTTTTCTTGTAATCTTGGCCAATCTGATACATGTAAGGTGGTACCTCAGAGTTGTTTTAATTTTCATTTCTTTAATCAACAACGATTTTTAGTATTTTTCATATGACTTCAATTTCCTCATCTAAAATGAGGATGGCTTTAAATTCCTCGTCTGAAAATTGTTCATATCCTTTGCCCATTTATCAATTGGCTTGTATTTTTATAAATTTGCCTTAGTTCTCTACATATTTTAGAATTGCTTTTTCCTTTTCTTTAACTGTAAAATGGCATCATAATAGCACCTGCTTTACAAAGTTGTTGTGAGAATCAAAGTAAGTACATATAAAGTGCTTTGTGCATAATAGATGCTTTTATAGAGCTGGTTTGTAGATACTATGTGAGAAAATGTACATAAAGTTCTTTCTTTCTTTCTTTTGCTGAGGCAATTGGGATTAAGTGACTTGCCCAAAGTCACACAGCCAGGACATGATTAAAGTGCTTTTTTAATTGCAAAGTGATACAGAATTTTAAAGTTTTATTATATTAATAGAATTATAGTATAGCAAATATTCACTCCTTCATCCAAAGAACATTTACTAAGCAATTATCATTTTTTTATACATATGCCACAGAAGATAATGTGAGTGAATCTTCCTCAGAGAGTTTTCTCTGGAGTGATGAAGACTGTAGCCATGATATTGATGTGACCACTAATCCAGATGATGATCCTGATGGAGAAGATAACTTTGACTTTGAAATTGTTCGGTGTATTTGTGAGGTCCAAGAAGAAAATGACTTTATGATTCAGGTATGTGATACAATTTTTTTCTCTTTTTTTAAATAAGGTTTTACTGATGGAGATCTTCTGTTTTTTTTTTTTTTTATCATTGCACTTGTTCAAAAAATCGTTTCCCCTCCATTCCATATAACAAGTAGCATTTTAGAGAGGGAAAAGAAATCAGTATAACTGATCCATACATTTTTAAAAAGTCTGAAAATGTGCCACATGGGACACTAATGAATTTCCCTCCTCCATCGAAAAGCAGAGTGAGGGTGCCTTCTCATATCTCTTCATTCAAGAATTGTAGTGAGTGTTGGGGAATTGAAGACAGTGCTGAACCCAACTCTACTGTAGAGAGTCATTTATTTCAGTGTAAATTGGGAGTTATTAGCATAAATGGCTTTCTCATGTTAAGTGTGGTGGAGCATGTTTGTGATCCTTGCTACTGGGGATGCTAGAGCAGGTAGATTTTTTTGAGCTTTGGAGTTCTCAATTGCAGAGGGCCAAAGCCAGTCAGGATTTGAATTAAGATCAGCATTAACATGGTGAGCCCCAGGAACAGGAAGCAAGGAGGGGCTTTGCTTTGTGATCAATTCCCTTTCTACTGGCATCTTCTTTTTATATTCTCTATCCCTGCCTGTTTCTATGTTGAATTTGAAATAATTCTGTTGAAATCTGTATGTTTATGTTTGTCTCTGTGTGTATTTTTTCTATGTGTATGTTTGTGTAGTCATTTAGCCCTCCTTTGTTCAGTTCAGGTAAGAATGAGAATCATCTAGTAACCATTCTTCTCATGCAGTTTTTTGTTTAGATATTATTCTCACTTACCCCATTTATGAGAAATAGCAACTTTCACCCCTTTCTTCTTCCTTTTCCTCTTTTTTATCTTTCCCTTCCTCAAACCCTCAGAATAGAATCATTTCTAATTAACTCAATACTCAATACTCTTTAAGACTTAAGGTTATGGAGGGTTTGTTTCTTTTCCTTTTATTAGAATATTAGTCCATAATTATTATACAACCGTTTACAATTGTTGAAATAAATTTAACTTTTTAGGTTTCTTTGTACTTTTGCATTTATGTTTCAGAGTTTTTATTCAGCTGTCTTCTTTTTATGAGCAATGCTTGTATTCCTTTAACTTTGCAAGATGAGTTATACTTGGTTGCAAGCTCATACTTTTTGACTTTGAAATAGTCTTAAGATTTTCTATTATGTAAAGTAAAAGTTGCCAGTCTTGTGGACTGTAGTTCCATAGTATTTCTCATTTTGATTTTTTTCTCAAATGGTGACAGAGAGTTTTTTCTTTTCTTTCTTTCTTTTTTTGGCGGGCCTAGGGCAATTGGGGTTAAGTGACTTGCCCTGGGTCACACAGCTAGGAAGTGTTAAGTATCTGAGACAAGATTTGACGTCAGGTCTTCCTGGCTTCAGGGCTGGTGCTCTATCAACTGCACCAACTAGCTACCGCTTTCATATATCATTTACTGAAGATAAGGAATTCGACCTTTTTTTTTTTTTCTTAAGTCACGGTTTTAAGGAATCCATTGTTTCTGTTCTTGACCCATTTTCTAGGTTTTGTTTGCATGTACCTTGCACTTTTTCTATGTTTTTCAATCTTGATTTTGTTCTAATATCTTTTGCTATTTCGTAATCATTGATTTATTTGGTCTATTCTAATTTTTAGGGAATCTGTTACTTGAGTATGGTTTTACTACTAAGTTATTCACTCATTAAATTCTTTATGCCATAGGTTTTATTTTAAAAAAATTCTTCTAAGTTTTTATCTTGTTCTTTTTAAAAATATAATTTTAATTTCAGAATTTCCTTTCTTCCACTTTTCTTTTCTTGCTCATTGAAAAAGAAAAAAAAATTGTTACAAATAAGCTTAGTCAAGAAAACAAAGAAAACAAATTCTGTCATTAACTATCTTCCCTAACTTCCCAACTCCTCCTCTTCTCCTTTCTGCCACACACACAAAAGAAAAGAAAGGAAATATGCCTTGATTTGCACTCTCAGTCTATTAGCTCTCTATTTGGAGGTAGATAGTATGTTTCATTGAAAATACTTTGGAGTTATGATTGCTTGATCATTATGTTGATTAAATCTTTTAAAGTTGTTTATCTTTATAATATTGTTGTTATTGTGTAAATTATTGCTCTGGTTCTGCTCATTTCATTCTGTACCAATTCATACAAGTTTTCGCTAGTTTTTCTGAAACCATTCCTTTTATCTTTTTTTTTGTGGCACAATAGTATTCCATCACATTCATATACTATAACTTGTTCTGCCATTACCCAGTTAATGAACAATCTCTTAATTTCTAATTGTTTGCTACCATGAAAAGGCTGGTATAAATATTTTTGTCCATATGGGTCCTTTTTCTCTTGTCTTTTTAGCATATTGATTTCATAATGGTATCATTGAATCTAAGAAAATATAGAGTTTTATTGCTTTGATGGCATAGTTCCATTTGTTGTTTTTTAGAATTATTGGACAGTTACTTTAGAGTACCTGGAATGATGTATTAAGTTGTCTGTTTTTTCATAACCAGGTATTATTTGGCATTTTCCTTTTTTTCCATTCCCATTTTTCCCATTCTTAGTCTGATGGGGCATATAGTGCTTAAATCAGTTAATTTGTATTTGTGTAATTATGAGTGAATTAGAGCATTTTTTTCATGTAGATATTAAATTGGGATTTCTTTCTTTGAAAATTTATTATTTACATATCCTTTGACCATACATCAATTGGGAAATGGTTCTTATTCTTATATATTTGATTCAGTTCTCTATAGAGTTTAAGATAAGCATTTTTTTATCATAGAAACTTACTGCAAAGATTCCCCCCCCCAATTTCCTATTCTCATCAAATTTAACTGCATTGTTTATGTAAAAGCTTTTTAGTTTAATGTATTCCACATTGTCTATTTTATTTCCAGTGATCCTCTCTATTTCTTATTTGATCAAGAATTCTTTTCCTATCCTTAGATCTAACCGATAATTTCTTTCACATTCCTCTAATTTATTTATGATATCATTTTTTATGCCTAAATTATTTACCCATACAGTGTGAGATGTTAATTTATACGTAGTTATTGCCAAACTACTTTTCCTGTTTTCTTAATAGTTTTTGTCTTATTTCAATTGCTGTGATCTTTGGATTTGCTAAACATTAGGTTACAATGCTTGTTTGCTTCTGTATAATGTATACTCACTTTCTGCTCCACTGATTAACCTTTTTCTTTTACCCATTAACCAAATTGTTTTTGATGATTATAATTTTGTAGTATAGTATGAAATCTGGTGCTACTAGGCCTCCTTCCTCCCACTTTTTCCCCTCATTAACTCTCCTAATATTCTTGACTTTTTATTACTCTCTAGATGAATTTTATTACTTTTTTTATAATCTATAAAGTAAGTCTTTGGGTTGATTGGTATGGCACTGAATAAGTTAATTTAGGAGGTATTATCATTTTTATTATAATGGCTTATTTATTATATTGACTTGAGAATATTTCTTCAGTTATTTAGATCTTTCTCCAATTATTCATAAGTCCTAGAGTTTCAACTATTTTATACTGTCTGTATTTTAAGTGGAGTATTTATCTTTTATATGCTGAATTTTGTTGGGAATATGCAGAAATTTTAATGATTTGTGTGAGTTTATTTTATATCCTGAAGTTTTGCTGAAGTTAATTTTTTCAATTAACTTTCAATTTTCTAAGATTCTCTTAAGTAACCATCATATGTCATGTATAGAAAAGTTATAGTTTTGTGTTTTTTTCTTTGCCTTTGCTTATTTTTTCAATTTCTTTCTCTTGTCTAATTATGTTATTAATAGCATTTCTAGTCCAGTATTGAAAATAATTGTGATAATGGACATCCTTGATTTATCCCTGATCTAAATCCTTATTATTTAAAGGAAATCTTTCTCTGTGTGTGTGTGTGTGTGTGTGTGTGTGTGTGTGTGTGTGTGTGTGTATGTATTCAAAAAGGTATTGTAATTTGTCAAAAGCCTTTTCTACATTTATGGAAATAGTTGTATTTTGTTGTTTTTGTTACTATGTTGAACTAGCCTAATATTCTTGATACAAATCCAACCTGCAGTACATTGTTGTTGTCCCTTTACTAATATCTTATTTGATATTTTTGCATCAGAATTCATTAAGGTCTATAGTTTTCTTTCTCTGTTTCTCCTTATATTAGTTATCAAAAGCATTTTTGTATCAGAAGGAATTTTGTTGGATCTTCTTTTTCACCTATTTAAAAAAATAGTTTATATAGTATTGATATTAATTATTTTATATATGTTTGGTAGAATTTGCTTGTAAATCTATATTGCCCTGGGATTTTTTTCTTTAGGAAATAATTTATGGTTTGTTGAATTTGTTTTTCTAAAATAGGATTACTTAAGTTGTCTATTTCCTGTTAATCTAGATAATTTTTATTTTTTGTAAATATTAATTTCTTATATATCATTAGCTTTATTGGCATATAGAAAGATGTGATTTCATTTCTTCATTGGTGATTAATTCACTTTTAAAAATTTTCATAATGATAATTTAGCTTTCTTTCCTTTTTTAAAATCACTTGGTAATAATGGTTTATATATTATTTTGTTTTCAATAAACTACTTCCTAGTTTTATTCCACTTTTTTTTGCTTTCAATTTTTCTTAAATCTCTTATAACCTTCAGAATTTCTCTTTTTGTATTTAATTTTTCTGTTAAAAATTTTCTAATTGAATTTGATTAGAATAGTAGTTTTCTATCTTCAATTGATGACTATGTATAGAAATATCAAAATTTCCCTACATACTACTTTGGCTTCCACAAATTGTATTATGTTGTTTCATTGTTGTCATTAAGGAAGTAATTGATTCTATTATTTTTTAACGTACCCATTCTTTAGGATTATTTAGTTTCCAATTAATTTTTAATCTTTAATTTAAAAGTCCTTTACTAAATGTCATTTTTTTAGTGCTTTGTTGTACTTGTTCACTCACATGAATAATTTTTGATTCTTTGTGACCCCTTTGGATTTTTTTGGGCAAAGATATTAGAGTGGTTTCCCATTTTCTGCTCCAGCTCATTTTTTACAGATGAGGAACTGAGTCAAATACGGGTTAAATGACTGGTTCAGAGTCACACAGCTTGTAAGTGTTTGAGGCTGATTTGAACTCAGGAAGATGACTCTTTCTGACTCCAGATTCAGCACTCTCTGTCTACTATGCACTTAGCTGCCTTATATTATGGTCAGTAAAAGATGCACTTAACATTTCTGCTTTTCTCCATATATTTGTGAGTTTTTTATGCCCATTTTAAAATGTTAAATTTTTTTGTACAAAACTCATGCTGAGAAATTATACATTCTTTCCATTCTCATTCAATATTCTTTAGAGATCTGTCTGTCATATCTGACTTTTCTAAAATTCCGTTCAGGTGCTGAATTTATTTTTTATGATTTTGTTAGATTTATGTAGGTCTGAGAGGGGTAAATTGCAGTCTCCCACAATGTTTCTTTGCTTCATGTATATGCCCCAGTAAGTTAGCCTCCACACAGCTCCAAAATGATTTTCTTAAGTCAAGTCTTACTATATCACTTTTCTAATTAATAATTTCCTGTTTCCTCTAAGGATAATGTTAAATCACTCTGGTATTCACAACTCTTCATGACTTCATACCAATTTACTTTTCCAGCTTTATTATATACATAATTTCTCTTCTGATACTCTATGATCCAGCCATATGGACTTTATTATTGTTCTTCATACATGACACTCCATTTCCTAGCTTCAGAATTTTGTACTGACTATATACTTCATGCTTGAAATACACTTCTGCCTCCTTTCTGCCTGTTAGTAAACTCGATTCCTATCAAAACTCAGGTTGAACACAACCTTCTACATGAGGCTTTTTCTGATCCCCTTAGCTGTTAATGCATTCCCCCTTAAGTGTCTTTAGAACAGGCATTGTTACTTTTTTCTTTGTATCCTCAGTGCCTAGCATGGTACCTCACACATTTTAGCATCTTAAATGTTTATTAATTGGTTCTATACCTTCAGAAACATTTTATTTATACCTACTCATGCTTGAAAGTGTTTTCTTTTTTGTTTTTTTTAAATCATCTTTTTAGCAGTTCAGGTGCATTACTTGAATGCTTTTGTATTCTTAAATCCCCGATATATCTTTCCGAGGATTTCAGAGTTGGAAGAGAACCTAGGGACCAACTAGTTCACTTCTGATGCAGTGCATGAACTACTTCTATGGTATATTTGATAGGTTATTATTCAGCCTCTTGAACACCTCCACTGAGAGGAAGCTGCCCCTTACTTTATAAAGTGATCGGTTACTGCTTATGAAAGCTTTCTTTGCTAGAAAATTCCCCTTTCATTGAGCTAAAATTACCCTCTTCTGACTTTTCACCTACTGGTTCTAGTCCTGGTCTATCTAAGCACAGGTATTTTGAATGAATTTACTTATAGCTGTAATGGAAGGATAAGAGTTAAGAGACTGATGAAATAAACAGTTTTCAGTAGCATAAAACTCACTCGGTATGTTGCATTTTGATAGTATTAGAAGAAAACTAAGATATATTGTCCTGTGTGTTCTATATATGAAATTTTTAACGAATTTGCGATTTCAGGTTTGTAATCAACATATCAATTAATATTGCTATGAAACTTGTACTTCTCCACTTACTTCATTCTTTGAGGCACACCAAGTCTCATCTCTTCCGTAGAACTTTTCTCTTCTCCAGCTTACTGTTATTACTCCCATTTCTCAACTCTCTTAGCACAAGTTGTACTTTATTTGTTTCATGTATGTTTCTCTTGCTCTCTTTAATGAGATCATGAGTTTCTTAATATAGGCACTATATTGTATATTTTGATGTTCATAATTAATATCGAAAAAGTTGAAAATATTTTATTGGTTGACTTCTCTTCCTCTTCCCCTTCCCTCTTCTTGGTTCCCTGATAATTTGTCCTCAAAACATAAACAGAAATAAGAACCTTTGTCAATGCTGTCAGACTAGCTGTGAAAGTCTTATTGTTAATAAATAAGCTATAGATGGTGTGAAGGGAAGGCTTCCGAGGTTGGTTGTCATAGGAATATATATGACATCTCTGCAATCTGACTTTGTTGCTTAATTTCTGCAGTGTGAAGAATGTCAATGCTGGCAGCATGGCGTATGCATGGGTTTGCTAGAAGACAACGTGCCTGAAAAATACACCTGCTATATTTGCCAAGATCCTCCAGGTATAGATTCCTAGGATTACAATTCAGTATGATTTCTCAATATTTGCTTGTACACTCAGTCTCAATTTTTGAGGAAGGAATTTCCATGACTGCTTGTAGTAAACTAAACTTTATTGGCATGAACTGTACTAATGAGTAATTTGTGATTAAGTTGGAATTTACTGGAATTTATATTAGCTTGGAAATTACTTTCACAGAGAGTGAAAATTGTAATGTGATCTAGATTAAGATAAGGCAGGAGAGTTGTCTACAAAACTTAGTCTGTGGGATACCATGAATAAACACCACACAGCTATATGTTTTTTGCATATTTGGAAAGTGACATTTTGTTATTCATTTAAGGTAGCCATTGTGAATCATTATATCTACTTAGACAAATCATACTTGGATCTTGGGCTCTTAATTTCCTTTTGTATAATGAAGGAGTTAGACAGTATAATCTATCAAGTTAATTCTAATTTCAGTGACACATGGTAAGCAATTATTTAATCCTTTTTGAATTGAGGTCCTCTAGGGCTGTTATGGCAATATTGTAGAATTTCTTATTTTGAAAGTATTTTAAGTGCTTTCAGTAATCCAGTCATTCCTTCTACTTAGGTTAGTGATCCTTTACTTTGGAACCAAAAACTTAGATTGCTTACTTATACAGTAAATAAATATAGACTATTTACTGATAATTCATAATTTTATATTATATTTTTACCTTTTAACAAATTATTTAGCACTTTTTGATGCAAAATCCTGTTTCCTCACATTCTTAGACTCTTTTTTCATGTTTCTCAAACCCCTGAATCTTGTTTTCTTAATGAAACAGATGTGAACAAAACCTTTCTTCCACATACTGTCTTGTAGTAGTATAAATTAATAGTTATGAGTATAAGCACATAAAATTAAGAGAAAGTGTTCTTAAAAATCTAAATATAGTACCACAGAATCTTCTAAAATGTATGAGGGTCTGTTTTTGTCCGCTTGCATTTTTGATTTCCTTCTCAGGTTAATTTTACATTATTTCAAAGTCTGATTCTTTTTGTGCAACAAAATAACTGTATGGATATGTACACATATATTGTATTTAACATATACTTTAACATTTTTAACATGTATTGGTCTACCTGCCATCTGGGGGAGGAGGTGGAGGGAAGGAAGGGAAAAGTTGGAACAGAAGGTTTTGAAAGGGTCAATGCTGAAAATACCCATGCATATATCTTGTAAATAAAAAGCTATAATAAAAAAATGTATGAGGGTAAACGTTCTGAACATAATGTATAGGAACAAGAAAAGCACAATAGCCTTAAAATTTTTTTCAATCATCAGCAAAAATTCATATTTTCACCCTCCCAATATAAATACTCATTACTCCTTAAGAACTAAACAGAACAAAATTCAGTAAAATAAAATATGAAACAAATTTCTCACATTGGCCATGTTAAAAAAAATTACTTTGAATCTGTACTTTCGAATCTTTCACCTTACTGTTAGGTAGTGAATAACATATTTTATCATTAGAGCAAGGGGTTTCACATTCTTAAGAATATCTAGTTCTGGAGGCAGTTAGATGGCGCAGTGGATAGAGCACCAGCCCTGAAATCAGGACTACCTGAGTTCAAATGTGCCCTCAGATACTTAGCATTTCCTGTGTGACCCTGCTCAAGTCACTTAACCTTAATTGCCTTAGCAAAAAAAAAAAAAAAAAAAAAAAAAAGAATGCCTAGTTCTTCCAAAAGTTGGTGTCTTTACCATTGTATAATTTGTTTTTCTGGTTCTGTTCACTTCTCTGCCTCAGTTTATAGAAGTTATCTCAGGTTTCTCTAAAACTATCTCATCACTTCTTTTTTTTTATAAATAAAAATAAAGTTTTTAATAGATTTAAAAAATTGATAAAGTATTCATCAAATTTCATCAAAAAGGAGAGGAAAACCAAATTGCCAAAATGAGAAATGAAGAGTGAGTTAACATCAAATAGAATTCACATTAAAAAAAACTTATTAAGTTGAATGAATTAAACAATGAATTAAAGGAATATGTAAATTCATTTTTAAAATAGAGGTAATCAAAAAACATGTTGGGCATACATTATGTGACCAGCATTAAACTAGGTATTGAGGATACAAATGCAAACATAAAATAGCTCTTATCCTCAAGAAGTTTATATTCTAATAATAAAGATAAATTAAGCAAGCCATATCTTATACAAGAGGCGCAAAAACTCAGATCTCTCTCTTATTTCTCATATCTAATCTGTGGCCTATTCCTATACACTGGCACCAACCTGGTACAAACCCTCTCATCTCATGCCTGCATGACTTCAAAAGTTTTCTGATTGGTTTCTCTCCACTGTAGTCCATTCTTATGAACCTGACAAACTGAAATTCCAAAAGCACCAAAGCACAAGTCTGATCTTGTTTCTCCCTTCTTCTCTTTTTTTCCCCTTCTTCTCCCTTAATAAACTGTTATTATAGCCATCTCATCATATCATATCATATTTAGATACCATAACTTTTTTATTCATTCTTTAATTTATAGCTGTACTTTCAGATCCCCATTCTTTGCCATCTCAAAAGTTACAAATATTTTTCTACATCTTTAGAGTTTGTTTTGCTTTAGAATAATCCTTTCCTTAATCAGCCCTCCTAATTCTCACTCCCCTTATATCTTTTCCCTTCTATTTCTCTGTTGGGTGAAATTATTTTTGTACCCAGCAGTCTGTGTTTGTGTGTCTCTCTGTTTATTCTTCCTTCCTTCGACCAGTTCAGATGAGAATGAATCCTCTGTTTTGAATTATCAATTGTTTCACCTACCTCTTCCTCCTTGTTTGTATAGATGTCTACTTGTATGTTCATATTATGTAAAATAATATTTCTTGCCTTCTTTTCCATCCACTTCCTCTCAAGGGTTTTCTTCTTCTCTTTCAGTTCTTAAAATTATCAAGACAGCAAGAGACAACAAATCTCTCTGAAACTTCTTGTTCCTACCAGACACCATCCTCTCTGTGTTCCATAGGCAACAACTTCCCTTCACCTTAAATTTTTTTCTTTTCTCTTTCCATCTTCTATTTATTACTGAAACCTAGCTCTCCGTAATTCTCCTTTTCCTCAATTTCTTTGCAGCCTTTGACACTGTTAAGCATCTTCTTGATATTCTCTCTTTTTGGGATACCACTCTATCCTGGTTCTTACACCTGATTGTTCTTTCACTCTTTCCTTTGCTGGATCTTTATCCATTTCACATCCTTTACACAAGGGTGTCCTTCAAGACATTGTCTTTTTTTCTTCCTCTCTATTTCTTCACTTGGTGATTTCATTAGCTTTATTGGATCTAATTATCATCTTTATGCTGATGAAGACCTCCTGCTGCCTTTTAGACATTTCAAAATTTATGTCCAATATATATTTTTATATTATATTCTATTTTAAAAATTAAAGAATGAATAAATATATTTAAGATATATATTGGACTCAGTATGTCCAAAAGTAAAATCATTTCCCTCCCTTAAACCTTCACTACCTCCTACCTTCTTTGTTAGTATATAGGGCAATAACATCCTCCCAGTTTCTCCCCCTCACAATCCTAGGTATTGGACCCACCTCCTCAATAAATCGTTCTCCTTCCACCTTCCCATATCCAATCTGTTGCTAAGGCCTGTTAATTTTGCCACATCTTTCAAACGCAGACCCTTTTTTCCTCTAATAGTGTCACCATTGGCTACTTTTGCTTTTTTAATTAAAAGTCCATTTTCCCCCTCCAATATTACACCCAATTTTACTAAATAAATTATTCTTGGCTATAAACATATATGCTTTGTCTTTTGGAATATCACATTCTAAATTCTCTACCTCTTTGTAAGATGGCTATTAATACAAAAGTGATCCTGATTATCTTCACTATTTGAATTCTTTCTAGCTGTTTGCAGCATTTTTCCTTTTTCCTGAAAGCTTTGTACTTTAGCTATGATGTACTCAGAATTTTCATAAGCATTTTTTTTAGATGATGACCTATTTTGCCCTTTTATTTTAAAAGATCTGAGCAGTTTTCTTTTAAGATTTCTTGAAATATGATGTTTGGTTTGCTTTTTAGGGGTTCTTTTTGGGCGGGGAGAGTATCATAATGTACAGAGTCCAGTGATTCTTAAATATTTTATCCTTGATCTGTTTTTCTTTTTCTTTTTCTTTTTTTTTTTAAATTTAAATTTAATTTTATTTAATAATAACTTTGTATTGACAGAATCCATGCCAGGATTTTTTTACAACATTATCCCTTGCACTCGCTTATGTTTCGTTTTTTCCCCTCCCTTCCTCCACCCCCTCCCCCCCCCCCCCCAAGATGGCAAGCAGTCCTATATATGTTAAATATGTTGCAGTATATCCTAGATACAATACATATTTGCAGAACCGAACAGTTCTCCTGTTGCACAGGGAGAATTGGATTCAGAAGGTAAAAATAACTCGGGAAGAAAATCAAAAATGCAAATAGTTCACATTCATTTCCCAGTGTTCCTTCTTTGGGTGTAGCTGTTTCTGTCCATCATTTATCCATTGAAACTCAGTTAGGTCTCTTTGTCATAGAAATCCACTTCCACTTGATCTGTTTTTCTAGGTCAGTTATTTTACCTGTGAGAAACCTTGTATTTTTTTTTTTCCATGTTTTCTTGTTGTCTCATGGAGTCTTTGATTTTTATTTGGTCCATTTTAATCTTCAGGGAATCTGTTACCTGGTCAGAATTATTTTATTTGTGTCAAACTGTTTAATTCTCTTTCTGATTCTTTCTTCTTCCTGGTTTATATATTGAGCTTCTCTGTTAGAGGTATTGTTTTTTTTGTTTGTTCACTCATTTAACCTACTTCTTGACTTCAGACTTGTTAGGGCTTTATGTGTACTTCGGGAGGGAAGCCTGGGGTGGGTCCTGGGTATTGAGTCTTGTGCTGTATTTCATGATCTCAGGGACAGATCAGTCTGGGGCCTTACAAGCTTTTAGTACTCTCTAAGTGGTCTCATTCTGTGTAAAATTTGATTGTCTTTCTGGTTTCAGCTCTGTCATTTCCTCACTTGGGTTTTGATCTGAAAAACTGTAGACTATAACTAGATTTGACTCTTATCAACCATCAGGAAAATTGTTGGTTCAGAGGCATAGAATTGTACTTCTTTAGTCTGAAATTCCTGCCATGGCTAGTCAGCTGTCTTAGATTCTGGCACTGAGGCCCAGTCCTACTCCTGAAGTATAAATTATACTCTGTTATGGTTTATGAGCTTCCTTTTTCTCAAATTATTGTCCAGAAATGCCCTACCTTGGAAAAAACCCTCTGATTGTAGGGCCTCTTCCATTCAACTCTGCATCTGAGACTTTAAACTAAGTAGTAGGCAACAAAGCTATCAGTTATCATCTGTCCTGGTAGTAGTACTCTGATTGTAGATCTGGTATTGCCTTGTATGTATGGTTGTAGGACTTTTTATTGCTCTGATGCACAGTTTCTCCCTGGGCAGTAAAGGTGTTTTTTTCAGGCATGTTCTTGACCAGACTCTGTCCCCCAAATCTCTGTACCTTTCTAGCTCTCTTCATATGTTGAGCTGAGTTGGACTAATGATTTACTGTTGATTTTTCATTCTTGATTTCCCCTTCAGAATTTGAGGTGGTGTATTTTTTTTCTTTTCTTTTTAAAATTTATTTTATTATAGCTTTTTATTTATAAAACATATTTATGGGTAATCTCTCAACATTGACTCTTGCAAAACCTTCTGTTCCGAATTTTCTCTTTCTTCCCCCCACTCCCTCTCCTATCTGGTGTATTTTCTAGGTCTTGTTTTGCAGAGTTTAGTGGAGGGCAACACATCTTCAGTGCTTTCTGCTATTCCATCATCTTGGCTTCACCCTAGATACCAAAACTCTGCACCATCCATTTTGAATAAGTTTTTAGGTCCATTTGAGCAGGTATCTTGTCAATTAAACAGCTAAAACAGTCCTATTCCAAACATCTTGCTTCATTTCTGCCAGAAAAAATAAGGGATTCTTTAATTGAAATTGAAATGCTTTTTCTAGTCTTGATCCTTGCCAAACAGTGAAAATTTTTTCCTTCAGCTACTTAGTGTATTTCTTTAGTCTCACTGAATAATGATAACTTTGGTGAACATTATTATTTATTGCTTAACACATTTTCTTTTGATTAAGAAGAGAACCATAGAGTATAAGAATTTGGGTGCCCCTTTTGGCCTTTCTGAATAGTTGGTAGCCCAGCATGAGTCTTCTTGGGTTTGGGGCAGCTCCAAATCCAGATAACTCCTTAGCCACATACTCCTCCCTTGAATCTTCCCTTTTTTAGTTTTATGGTTATACATATATACATGTTATACATATACACATACAACTTTTATGGATGGATAAAGGTCAGAAGAGTCTGAGAAGGCTATGTTGAATGCAGAAATTTCATGACATTTTTGAAATTTCACAGTATACATGGAATTGAATATACAATTTGGGAACTCCATCCAGCATTGTAAGCCATTCTGTACATCTCGTCTTTATCTTGTGCAAGAACTGTGTACTCACAAGTTTTCCATAGTCTAGTGTACTGTGGACATTTTCTAGACCTGTTGAAATTGTCTGAATTACAGTGGAATACATGGGCTATTTATTGATTTTTCAAGTGACATAACTACATAATCATTTCAGTCATACATCTGTCTTATAATTTCTATATAACTGCTTCTGTGTTTTGGCACACTTGCTGTGAGCCCCTCCATTACCTTTAGGATTAACCATAATTTGAATCCTTTGAAAATTATAGTATTTAGCAGCTCATGCTTTAAAGCATCAGTGAAAGAATATTGATGCTAATAAAAAAGATGCGCATTTGTTTCAGGAAGATGCTTAGGATCATTAATTGAATTGTGGTATTTCCTAAAAGCAATTTGATTCACTTGTTCTATTCCTTTTAATTTTGGAGGCCTCACCCATTGCCTATTCATTATACCTGTCTTTTAAATTTATTTACTGATAGATCATCTCTATGGGTTTTCCATCTGCATATTATATTCTGTACAATAAATGTTCTTCATCTACTTTATTTTTAAAAATGTGAATAGTTAGTTGAACTCTTACCATGAATCGTGAATTTCATTTGATAAAGGGTTTTTAATATTCTGAGGTTTGATGCAACTTTTGTCATTTACAAATAGGAACATTTGGAGGACTTCATTATACATAATCTCTCTTCCATTTGGACTTTGTGTAACAGTGAAAAACAGCTTTGACAAGTGCTTATTTTCCTGCTTTATGCTTTAAAACTAATAATCAGAAGATTGTTGAATAAAGTTATATCCCTGTTTTGTCTTTTGAAGAATATTGTATGATTTTTACATATTCATACCTTGGTAAATGAGAATCTGTAAGGTGGTATTATGTTCTATATTTTATTATTATTTTCTTATTAAAGCTTTTTATTTTTCAAAATATATGCTTGGACAACTTTTCAGCCCTTGCAAAACCCTGTGTTCCAATTTTCTCGCCTTTCCCCCATGCCCTCCCCTAGATGGCAAGCAGTTCAGTATTATGTTAAACATGGTAGAAATATATGTTAAGTCCAATATATGCATAATATTTATACAATTATAGTACCGCACAAGAGAAAAAGTGAAGCAAAATAAAATGCAAGCAAGCAACAACAAAAAGAGTGAAAGTGCTATGTTGTGAACCACACTCAGTTCAGAGAGAGGTCCTCTCTCTGGGTATAGATGGCTCTCTTCATCACTGAATAATTGGAATTGGTTTGAATCATCTCACTGTTGAATAGAGCCACGTCCACCAGAATTGATCATCATATAGTCTTGCTCTTGCCATGTACAATGATCTACTGGTTCTACTTACTTCACTTAACATCAGTTCATGTAAGTCTCTCCAGGACTCTCCGAAATCATCCTGCTGGTTGTTTCTTTTTTTTTTTTTTTTTAAATATTTTATTTTATTTTATTTAATAATAACTTTATATTGACAGAACCCAGGCCAGGGTGATTTTTTTACAACATTATCCCTTGTTCTCATTTCTGTTCCGATTTTTCCCCTCCCTCCCTCCATCCCCTCCCCTAGATGGCAAGCAGTCCTATATATGTTAGATATGTTGCAGTATATCCTAGATACAATATATGTTTGCAGAACCAAACAGTTCTCTTGTTGCACAGGGAGAATTGGATTCAGAAGGTAAAAAATAACCCGTGAAGAAAAACAAAAATGCAAATAGTTCACATTCGTTTCCCAGTGTTCTTTCTTTGGGTGTAGGTGCTTCTGTCCATCATTTATCAATTGAAACTCAGGTCTCTTTGTCAAAGAAATCCACTTCCATCAGAATACATCCTCATACAATATCGTTGTCGAAGTGTATAATGATCTGGTTCTGCTCATTTCACTTCTGCTGGTTGTTTCTTATAGAACAATAATATTTCATAACATTCTTATACGATAACTTTCTCTAAATGATGGGCATCTAGTCAGTTTCCAGTTTCTTGCACTATAAAAGTCTGCTACACACATTTTTGCACATATGGGCCCCTTTCCCCCCTTTAAGATCTCTTTGGGATGTAAGCCCAGTAGAAACACTGCTGGGTTAAAGGGTATACACAGTTTGATAACTTTGGGCATAGTTCAAATTGCTCTCCAGAATCACTGGTTCTGTTCACAGTTCCACTAACAATGTTATCAGTGTCCCAGTTTTCCACATCCCTTCCAACATTTGTCATTATCTTTTCCTGTCATTTTAGCCAATCTGAAAGATGTGTAGTGTGTAGTCTGAATTTGCATTTCTCTGATCAATAGTGATTTGGAGCACCTTTTCATATGACTAGAAATAGTTTCAATTTCTTCATCCGAAAATTGTTTATATCTCTTGACCATTTATCACTTGGAGAATGAAGTGAATTCTTATAAATTCGAGTCAATTTTCTATGTTTTAGAAATGAAGCCTTTATCAGAATCTTTGAATGTAAAAATGTTTTCCCAATTTATTGCTTTCCTTCTAATCTTGTCTGCATTAGTTTTGTTTGTACAAAAACATTTTAACTTAATATATTATCAAAATTATCTATTTTGTGATCAATAATGATCTCCAGTTCTTCTATTCACAAATTCCTTCCTCTTCCACAGATCTGAGAGGTAAACTATTCTATGTTTTTCTAATTTCTACTGTGTTTCTAATTTTATTCTTTATGTCTAGATCATGAACCCATTTTGACCTTATCTTGATATCCAGTGTTAGGTGTGGGTCAATGCCTAGTTTTTGCCATACTAATTTCCAGTTTTCCCAGAAATTTTTGTCAAATAGTGTAAGTTCTATATTTTTCAAAATAACAGACAGACAGATATGGTAGGACTTTGTAATTCCTGCAAGGATTTAAATATGTGATGAACCAGGCAATAAGCATTTGTTCAGTTGTATTCCAGGCACTATGCAAGAGTAGGAGTAGGAGATCAGCCAGCATACTATTGTCTGTAGTTGAGGTTTGAGATGATCTTGGTCTTTTAACATAGTAGTGGGAATGACGGAAGAAAGAAGGGAATATATAGTAAAGATTTTAGGCAAACAGGCTTTGGTAATCGATTGGATATGGGACAAGAGAGAGATAGGGAGTTAAGGATGAAATCTAGGTGATGTGACAGAGAGGGAAGTGATACCTTTAGTAGTGAAAGGAAATTAGTAAGAAGGGAATTTTGGGTACAAATGATAAGAGTTATGTTTTCCACATGTAGAAATGTTTGCAGGATATTAGCTCAGAATAGCTAATAGAAAATTGGAAATTAAAGATTGAAGGTCACACCAAGGTTAAGGTCTATGATTAGATCTGAGAATCTTCAACGTAGAGATGATAGTTAAATCCCTGAGAGGTAATGAGATCACCAGCAATATAAAGGAAGAAAAGACGACGTCGGTCAGAGACCTGGGATTGGCACTCATGTTCAACTGGTATGATCTGGACAAAGATCCTGCAAAACTCTTGGTGGAGTTGTGAAAAAATGTCTAACCATTTTGGAAAGTAGTTTGGAACTATGCTTCATAAGCTATTAAACCATGCATACCTTTAGTAATACTTTTACTGGGTCTGTACTCCAAAGAGGTCAAAGAAAAGGGAAAAGGACTTATGGACCCCCAAAATATTTTAGCAGATTTTTTGGTTAGTTGAGTTTTTACGGTTTGTGTGTGTGTGTGTGTGTGTGTGTGTGTGTGTGTGTGTGGCTAAGAATTGGAAACATAGAAGTTGCCTATCAGTTGGAGCACAGCTGAATAAATTATGGTTGAATATGTTGGAATAATATTGTGTTACAAGAAATGATGAAACAGATAGTTTCAGAGAAATCTGGAAAGAACTTTGTGAACTCATGTAAAGTGAAGTGAGCAGAACCAGTAGAACAGTTTATACAAGAGCAACAAGGAACTTTGATCAACCTAGTGATCAACTGCAGTTCCAAAATACTAATGATGAAACATGCTATTCATTTTCAGAGAGAGAACAGGTGAACTTGAGTACAAATTAAAACTCCTCCCTTCCTTTCTTGTTCCCTTTCACTTTGTAATTATCTTCTTTCTCTTGCCTTCTCAGTTGGATAGAAAAAGAGGGACATTATTCATGATTGAAAATAAAATTTGAATTTCAGAAAAATCAAAGATACTAAAAAGCAGGAGTCAGAGAGGTTGAAGGAGAACCAGGACTGAGTCATGTCCTGAAAATTTGGAGAGAAGAGAGTATCCAAAAGATAGTCAGGGATAGTCTCATATACTAAAGAGAGATCAAGAAGACTTGAGGATTGAGGAAAGGTCATTGGATTTGACAGTTTAAGAGATCATCAGTCACTTTGGAGAGAGACACTTGAGTTGAAAGATACCAGCTTCACTTAGAATTAAGAAGAGAGTGAGAACTGAGGAAGTAGAGGTACTGAGATCAGATCGCTTTCTCAAGGAGTTCAGCCACAAAAAGCATAAGGAATATGGGTAGTAGTGGGGATAAAAGGATTAAGTGAGGAGTTTTTGAGGTTAGGAAGTAAACTTCAATGGAAGGGGATCATTTATATATATAGAAATGTTATCCTTAGGAAAAGAGTTTTCTCTTCCTGTGATACTAAGAGAGAAGCAGAACTAGCTGCAGAAGGCATTTGTACATGAGGAGGAAGGAGCTTTCGGTGAATGGCCTTAATGTTTCCAGTGAAATAACAAGGAGTCAGATCTTGGGAGAATTGAAGAGAGATGAAAAGGTATGGAAAAGCTGATATGGTATAGTGAGAGACATTTAGGAAGAGGTAAAAAAGAATTTGTGACTGGGATGATAGCTCTGTTGAGATCATGTAACCTAAGTCTGTAATGGATTCAAGTGACAAGATTTTCTTCAGCACACGAGCAGAAGAGACAGCAGCTGCTGATGGGAGTGATTCTAGGTGGAAGTTTAACAAGGTAAAATCAATGAAAGAATAAGGTGTTTAAAGACTCTCAAAAACCAAAGGGCCAATGTAGGAGAACTCCAGTTCAGGATTGATGGCCTAGAAAGAAACTGAAGTCACTCAAGAGATCACAGTAAGATGAGGAGTAGGGTTTAGGTTTGCATGGCAGCAGATGAGATGGAATGACACCAGTTAAAAATTCATTTGGTTGCAAATTTTGTGTTTGGGCAGTGGTAGCAGAATCAAGGGGGTAATGATCAACTCTGTGTAGCTGAGGTGGTAGAGAGAAGTAGAGCATAGGAATTGTGAAGGGTGAGATATTTTCTCCACTCAGCCTTCAATTTTTGTATGTAAAGGTACATGTTGAATAGAGGAAGTAAAAAAAAAAAAAAAAAATAGAGGAAGTAAAGTATGAGTAGTATCCAGTACTTGGAATCACAAAAACCTTAGGTTCAGATTCCTCATATCTAAAAAGAAGTTTGATTCTGACTTTCAAGGTCCTTTTCATCTCTGAATCTTGATTTTATATTTCTTGGAGTATTTGCATAAAGATTTTATAGAGATGAGAACAAAGACAAAATGAATTTAGTTATCGATATTTTGGTTGCCTTTTTAAGCATTGAAGTCCATGATCTTTCCCTTAAGTATTTATGATATTCTGACCTCATTTGACACATTAAGAATTGTTGCCTTAATTCTCCCCAAAATTTGTTAATTCCAGCAAAGACGACATGCTCTATATATAGAGTTCAACTTTTTTTCTTTTCCTTACCTTAGTGCCATTTCTATTTCCTTATGTAGCACATTAGTGCCTGTGATGCTAGAGTTCAAATGTAGTAGCTTCTCCATCATTAATGTATAAAAATGTATCACTGATATAAAAATTTTGTTTTTAAAAAAGAAATCATTAAAGATCTTTTCAATTTTTGACCATGCTTTTCCCTAAGTATGGATTTTAAAATGCCCTCTGGATGATCTGTTATTTGGAAATCTTCTCAAGTTTTCATTAAATTTGTTCTCCTTTTCTCCTCCTCCTTCTCACTCCTTTATATGGCAGAACTCCTGATAAGTTTCTACCATCTTTCTCTGGAACGTTTTATTAACAAGTTTATTTCCTAAACTACTATTGCTTTTGGCTGCTACACAAAGTAGCTTTACAAAGATAAAAATTTTATTTTCTTTTGATCTTGTTTTGTCACTTAATTTTACCCTTGGATAAAGTTAGGGAAAGGTAATTGTATTGGTTTCTATTTTTTATCTTTTCCTATTTTAATAGCTTATCTAACAATGTCAAGAGGGATTTCCCTGAGTTGCATGCTATATCTTATTATTATTTATTTTTTACTTTGCTCTAATAAATTTTGTAGCCTGATATATGATATATCATTGATATGGAAATTATTCCCACATATTCTGTCTTTTAACAGTATTCTCCATTTATTTTTTTGTTTGAAGTTGTTGAATGTTCCTCATGTTCAGGACCACCAGTCTGATTGAAATGTAGTATTCACAATATGTACATATGAAATTTTTTGGTAGTCTACAGGATTTTAGATCCTTTCATTTCTTATTTCTGTGCCATGTTTTCCAACATATTTTGCCTTCCTCTCTGTACACTGAAGTCACTAAGTATTCAAAAATAGTTTGATTAAATTTGTAGAATCTTCTTAAATTCTTGTAGAATTTACCTTTTCATCTTCCTGTTGATATTGACATATAAGCTACAATTATTTTCTTATCAATTGTATGCAAATTGTGGCATATGCTGAATATAACAGTGAGGTAATCAAGTATCCCATGAGATAAAAGTTTCTTCTTATTTTTGGACATTTTATTTGCTTTTCTAAACAAAATCTGTGATCCTTCTTTTAGCCTCAACTTCTTATTGCCTCCTCCTTCCTTTCATAGCAACAGTATAAAGATGGATGTATGATTAAGTTTCTTCAATAGTATGTCATTGAAAAGGTGTTTGTATTTAGGATATCAATAACTAAATTAATTTATATATTTAGAAATTATGTGATTCTTAGCACACCTTGCTCCCTTTTATGACCCCATTGTCTTTATTAAAGAAGTGGAATGGGCTATTTCAACAAGAGCCTCTGTAATTGGGAAGAAGAGAAATGTATGTTTATAAAAGGTGGGTTCTAGTTACATGCTGTCGGCAAGAAATATACATGTTTGCCTATGTGTAAAAGGTAGAGGAACGGAGAAGGAACCTCTGGAAAACTTGCTTAAAGAACCTGAACAAGTATCAAATAGGACAAGGGACCCTTAGGTACATTATGATGTTTAATTGGAAGGGGTACTTAAAATAACAGATCCATTGAAGTAGAAAAGAATGTTTCCTAAGTGATTGAGTCAGAAAGTAGTCATGATTGATGTTCTTTAATTGAATAAAGGAATCCTATTTAGGAATTTTGATTTAAGACTTCTACTCTGCACAGCTTCCTTAGCTTTTCTTACCATCCCTTACCCCAGAGGTACTAGGAAATATTTCTTCCCAAAACCAGCATTGGAAGATTTGTTTGTGAATTATGCATAAACAATATTGTCTCTATCCCAGTCTATGTCTCAATACATATCTCTAGTATTGAAAATGTTGCATTTTAATCACTCTTCATTCTTTCTTCAGGTCAGAGACCTGGCATAAAATATTGGTATGAGAAGGAATGGTTAAGTCATGGCCATATGCATGGTTTGGCATTTTTAGAAGATAATTACTCCCATCAGAATGCCAAGAAAATAGTTGCCACTCACCAGCTTCTTGGTGATGTGCAGAAGGTGATAGAAGTTCTACATGGACTACAGCTAAAGATGAGAATTTTACAGTAAGTGTAAAGTGACTTTTTGAAAACATTTGAGTGGGCATGTGTTGGAATTGAACAATATTACAGAAAAAGAAGAAATGGCTATAGGAAGAACAACATTTTCCCTTCTAATCTCTGATTTTAGAAATGGAAGAGTCATAGAGGGGTAATTTGTGACTCTGGACTATGTTTGGGTTGTTGCAGTTATAGGATGGGTAAAATTGTCAACTAAACACAGTTAGATGTTTCTTATGACAGTGATCCCTTCTGACTGGGAAGGTTTCATATTCAGTGAAATTAACCCCCCACCTCAATTTGTAATATAAAACCCAATTCTAAATAATAATTTAAGTGAGATTTTGCTTATTGGTATATTATGATTAATATTTTTAAAACATTTACTTAGTTTTAGACTCTAGAAGCTAGCATGCTTTTTTCCTGACCATCTGTGCTTAAAGTCAGGAAGATTTAAATTAAATCTGGCCTCAGAATCTTAGTAGCTGTGTGATCCTGAGAAACTTGCTCAACCTCAGTCTGTCTGAGTTTTCTCCTTTGTATAATGGGGATAATAATAGTACCTTCCTCCTAGGTAGTTGAGAGGATAAAATGAGATATTTTATAAAGTGTTTTTGCCAACCTTAGAATGATCATATAAATTCTGTTGTTTTTTTTTTTTCTGTGAAATGGCAGAAAACTTGTAATTTGAATATTTGGGTGATAATGATGAGTTATTTGCTTGATACTGATGTTTCTACTCTGTTATAACTCTTTAGAGCTTTAGATGTGAGGAAATATATAGAAGTGTGACATGTAACCTCTGGTATTTTGCATCTTGCTGATTAACTTCTCTTTTCTTGGACAGCTCACAAGTGTCAGAGTATGTAATTAAATAACAAAAAATTTTGTTAGGTGAATTTGTTTCAAAAGTTTCTCTTTTTGGACTGATTCCCCTGTACTTTACTGATCAAGTCACATGTAGGCTCTTCTCCCAAGTGTGTATGTGTGTAGTCTTCAAGATATAGGATCCTCTTGAGTTACTCTAGAAAACTTTTCTGGATTATTTTTCCCTCAGGAGCAAAGAACACCCTGATTTACAGTTTTGGTGTCAGCCCTGGAAGCAGCACTCCAGGGATGAGAAGTCTCACCCCAAACACATACTTCACATTGAAGATAAGACAAAGGAGGAGGTGCCGAGTTATAGAACTTTCAGTGGGACAGTAGAAAAAACACTGCCCTTTCCTTCCATGGAAGAATCTTATATCACCAGTGAACATTGCTATCAGAAACCCCGGGCCTATTATCCTGCTGTAGAACAGAAGCTGGTAGTGGAGACCAGAGGATCAACTATGGATGATGGTGTTAACCCCATCCGGGAAAATGGGGATGATGTGTTATCAGAAAGATTTGGGTGGGAATTAGACCAAGAAAAAATCAAAATGCAGAATGAATTGAGACATACTTACTCAAAGGTATGTTGGAATCTCTTGACTCTCCTCAGCATATATAATGTTTGTGACATATGAAATAACCTACTTTGTTACCAGGTTTCCTCAGACCTAAATATATTGTTGAATTTGCTTGATTTTTGTGTTTGCTCGTGTTTTGGTTGTGTGCAGGGCCAGTGCATGTGAGTGACATATAGTCATATAACATATGACAGCCAGAAGAGACTTCTGAGCATCTAGTTGAGCTCCTTTCATTGTACAGATGAACATCCTGAATTTTAGGGATGAGAAGGGCATGTCTAAGGCCACACAACTAGTTTGTAACTAGATTTTACATCTCCTATCTCGAGGCCAGGGGAAATTCTACTGTAGCACTCTACCTTGTTTCCTTCTTCCATATGGAAGCTATACATAGCCACAACCATCCCCAAGTGAGGAGTGAGGAGAGTAATGGTGCTGGCGATTCTACCTTGGGATAAATATGGGGTGTGGCAGTGAGTTCACATGATTGTAGTAGCATCCCATCAATAACTATGTAATCATTTCCTAGGATAGATAATCACTAGGCCCTTTACCCCATTTGCCTTTGAGTCCTTAATTCTGACCAAGCTTGTTACGTTGAATTTCAGCTTTTAGAGTGTGAAAATGTTCACAACATGATACTGCTATTCATATAAAGAGAGAGTTCCTAACAAAGAACCAAGAATTTCATATTAGCATTATTAAAGTCCAACTTTTGGACTTTACATGCCCACACAACTACATGCTTTCTATATGGTATAAACTCTGATGGCAGGTACCAAGTTATGTTAATTTTTCTTTCCCCTTAACATCAAGCATATTCAATAAATGTTGGTTTAAAAATAGTATTTATTAAACCAAATATAGAACAACATCCATGGTAGATTTAAGATTGTTCATTATGTAAGGTGCAGATTTTGCAAGGATTCCTTCAAGTAATTGTCATATCCAAGATTCATTAAGAGTCCTGTTAAAAGAAAGTTTATACTTTGTCTGGGCATTGGACTAGACAAACCCAGAAGACACTTGGAGTTCTAGAAATCTGTAATTGCAAAAAGATCTTTTGCTGACTTTAAGCAATAACAAAAGCAATCTCTCCTTTTCTTTTCCCAAAAAGCTCCAAGGATCACAGAAGGAATAAGAAGCATCTCTCTAAGGCACAGAGTTAAGACAGATCACTTTTGTATACTCTCTCCACCTCCTTAGCCCTGGGCTAAAGTCACAGTGGCCAGTTTGAGGTGATTGAAGTGTCACAAAGGAGAACCAGGTTTTCTTTTTGCCTTACAAAAGAGAGCTTGTACAAGAGAACCAATAACTGTGCCAGTATTTATTATAGAATTCAAACCATAAGTCCTTCTCCTAGTTTTTGGAACAAGTATTTGGGGAGGGAAAGAAGGGGAAAGATCAGGCTTAAGAATGAGCCATGCAGTAAGTAACACAGTGTTGTCACTCTTTAGGTGAGGGAGTGTTCTTCTAAAAAGGCTCTCTCAGAAGAAGCCCCCACACTGAAGCTGGTGGAAAAAGACAGGGAGGGAGTGGTGAATGCTCAACTCCAGTGGCAGTTTAATCTGCTCACACATGTGGAATCTCTGCAGGATGAAGTCACACACAGGATGGATTCCATCGAGAAGGAACTGGATGGTAAATTTCTCTTGTTTATAGAGAACCCTGGAACATAAGGAGGGCTTTAATCTCGTTTTCAGATCTTTGTGCTTTGGGGACTTCTTTTCTTAAACACAATGTAGGAGCCATAGGTTTTTCTCTCTTCATTTCATGCTGGGGAATTCAAGTTTTGTTTTCAGTTCATGGTGCCTCCTTCCCCTGCCTAAAAAACTCACTCAACATGATAAGTATTTCCTCTTCTAACAACCCACAAAAGAAACATCAATATCTGAAGTACTAAATGAATGAAAAGACTTCCTGAGAATATGGCATGGTTCCTATCAATCTGAGGAATTGGAAATAGAACTCAAATTCCTCAGTGTGGAAGAAACAGATAAGAGAGCCTGTGGATCCTACATAGGTATATTTGTTTAGAGGAAAGAACAGGAACATAGTAGGTACTTTATCCATCATGCTGAGTTGGGAACATGGAATCTTTAAGTGATGAACACCAGTGACTGAGGTTTTAAATTATGTTCTAACAAATCAGTTCTGTAACTAGTGAGATAGTGCCAACATTCATTCATTCATTCATTCAACACCAACTGAGTAATCTGTAAGTGCGTGCATGGTTATGTAGGGCGGCTCTGTATATCAGGTGGTTAACTAATTTGGGGTTAAGGAAAGTCTTCTCCGAGATTATTCTTGAGCTGGATTTTAAATTAAATGGTGGCTTTCAGTTAATGGATATGGGGCAGTGTGTGGAATGTAGAAGACCCTTACCCAAAATGACTACTCAGAGATCACTCAGTAGAAAGCAGAAAGGTTGCTTATTAAACCTCCGGAGGATGAGCCATCCCATCACGAGATAAGGGAAAGAGAAAGCTCATGGTTGGAGGGCTAAAAAAATAGTAAAGATACATAGCTTTTATACAAGAGATTACATCACAAGTAAGAGAGCATTGAGAAGGGGAAGGGGAGGCATCTAATTGGTTGTTGATATCCAGAGAGATTGGAATGGAAGGTTTCTGTTTCCCCGAAATCACCTGATTTCTAGGAAACAGAAAACCAGGCCTTCAAGCTTCAGATAATTAAGTAGACAGTAGTCAAGCTAAGAGACTAAATATCGATAAATGTCAAATACTGATAAATATCATCAGCTCAGGTTAAATAAATATGTTTAGAGCTGGCCAAGACTCAAGTAAATATGGGCCTGCACATATTATATAGGTCATAGGGGAAACACAGAAATAATGAAAATGAAATACAGAAAAAAAATTCACATATTCCTGTAAGTTCTTTACCTTATCTTTACCTTAAGCAGGAATGACCTTAATAGAAAATCTCAACTGACAGGAATGGAGAGAGACAAATAAATTGGGGATCATTGAGAAAAGTGGGCATGACCACTGCCCAAGCAGCAGTGTAGTTTGTAGAATTGGCCAAAGAAAGAAGTAAAATGAAGTTATGATTATGCAGTATTTTGCTTGAGAACTCAGAAAATTATTTCATGAAAGCTTAGCTCAAGAGATGTTTTTATGTTTTATGAAGTATCTTGAAAGCTAAACTGAGGACCAGCTATTGAAAGACAATGTAGGATTTTAAGCAAGGCAGTAACATAATCAAAGTAGTAGTTAGGAAGACTAATGGGATCCCATTTAGGAGATTGAAAATAGAAGGCTGTTTTTGATTTAAGAATTAAGATAATGATGGTCAGGACTGGGATTGTATATTAGAATTGGAAAGTGATGAATGAGTTGGATTTTCGTTTGGGAGCTGTAGGAGAGAGTCAAAGAAGAAGATTCTAAAAGCTTGTTTTTTAAGGTACAGTATTTTTTGGTGTTTGAAGCTCCTTGATAATGCATATTTTTTAAAAGGATTTGGAATTGATGTATACATATAATCCTGGGATATGATCTGAAAGTTCTAAGTTAGTACTGTTATTTGGCATTCCACATCAAAAGTATAATTAGTGGCCAATTATATCCTCTCTGAAGATCACTTTTATTGATCAGTTTGATGTACTTGAATAATTACAGAAAAAAAAAAGTTAGATCCCAGAACCCAGCAAGGAAATAGGAAAGAAATGGGTGGAAAGATGAACACATTATTTAGCATAAACTTATAGTCCGTAGATGACATTCTCATTTCCCTGCAAAAGCTGTAGTAGGTACACATCAGACCCTGTGCAGGTTGTAGCCCTCCAAAGAGAGGAACATTTTTGGCTGGTTTCCTGTATCCTAATTTGTTTCATGCTGAGAAAGTTTTATGTTGGTCCCACCAAAATAACCTTTCTTTTGAGCTATGTGAGAGGAAGTAGATTATATGTGATTTTCCTCCCTGGGTCTCATTTTTTAAAAAAAATTAATTTTTATTTTTTAATAGCTTTTTATTTACAAGTTATATGCATGGGTAATTTTTTTTTAATTTTTATTTTTTTAAACTTTTCATTGACAGAACCCATGCCAGGGTAATTTTTTACAGCATTATCCCTTGCACTCACTTCTATTCCGATTTTTCCCCTCCCTCCCTCTACCCCCTTCCCCAGATGGCAAGCAGTCCTTTACATGTTAAATAGGTTACAGTATATCCTAGATACAATATATGTGTGCAGAACCGAACAGTTTTCTTGTTGCACAGGGAGAATTGGATTCAGAAGGTATAAATAACCTGAGAAGAAAAACAGAAATGCAAGCAGTTTATATTCATTTCCCAGTGTTCTTTCTTTGAGTGTAGCTGCTTCTGTCCATCCTTGATCAATTGAAACTGAATTAGTTCTCTTTATTGAAGAGATCCACTTTCATCAGAATACATCCTCAAACAATATCGTTTTTGAGGTATATAATGATCTCCTGGTTCTGCTCATTTCACTTAGCATCTAGGTCTCATTTTTATCATTCTATACTATTTTATATTATTCTTGTGTGTATTTTGTGTTTTTAATTTTTGTGTTATTCCCCTATCAAACTAAGAGCTCACAAGGACTCCATTTTTTTGGTCTCTTTGAGCATCTGGTATGCTTTTATGTGCTCAATAATACCTATTTGATTGAATATGATGTTCTTCAGTCCTCTTTTGCCTTCAAGCTTTGATTTACTTTCTAAGTGCAGCCAATTCTGGTGGGTAGCAGAGGAGGTATGAGATGAATCTTCCTTCCCTGACCTGCAGGACATAAGGCAAATTTGCTCCTTTTAAAGTATAATGAGGCTTATTCATCAGTTCAGATTATACAATTGCACTGAGTCAGTTCTCTGGAACATCTGGGAAAAACTAATAGTGTGATTCTCTACTCTCAAGGAGCTTTACAGTCTAGTATAGCTACACAAAAGACAGTAACAAAAGGATCCATAAGTCAAAGGATACAAATGGGAGCAGTATGACACTGTAATAGGAATGACATTGGAAAGGTACTGGATTTAAAGTAGTAGCTTTACTACTTGCTAATTTGAAATGAAAGGTTCTAGGTTTGAATCTGGATCTTCTCCTTGTTAAGTTACTTAACCTCTTAAGCCTATTTTGGTGCTTTAAGGAATGGACTATAGTCAATCATGGGTTTTCTACTTTTTTTGTATTGTAGATCCCTTTGGGAGGGTCTCTTTTTCCACATACACAACACATTCTCTCTCTGCATGTGATAGTCCACCTTCATTTGAGAAAGGGGATTGATAGGTTCATTGGTTACATACTCAAAATAATGTTTTAAAATTCATATAATAAAAAATAAAGGGTTACAAAGGAAACTTGGGAATTTGGTAGTGACTATGGATCTTGGGTCAAAAAACCCTTTTGAATGAATGATTAGCCCCTATCTTTATATTAGGATCTTTGTGAGTTACAGTTAGAGTGTTCTAAGAGGAGTTCAGTGGGTTGATTGCTCTGTGTTCGATAGCTGGAAGTCTTCATTGAATGGTAGAACTTGAGCCAGATAAATAAAATAACTGAATTGATGGGGCAAAGGAAATTCCAAACAAGAACGTCAAGATCAGATAAAAGCGGGAATGAGCACAGTTCAGTGAAAGTTTAAATGTCTTTGTATAACGAATATACTATTGGGGGGGGGGGGGACCAGAGGGGAGAGATAGGCGTGGTTGAATTAGTTTATTAATAGAGTATAAAACCAAAAGTTGTAGGTGGCATTGTTCGAATTGGGATTCTTGCTTGAATGCTTTCAAGGGACCTAGACAGTCAATTAAGAATTTGGTGACCCATACTGCCAGGTGTTTAATAAATGTTTGTTGATTTCAGTAATTTCCCTTCTTATTCCTGATAGGAATGCACCAAGTGTACAGAGTTCTAAGAAACATTTTAACATTCTTAAATGCTGATGGTTGATTTGGGTGTATCTCTTTGTCTTTTGGACACAGTTCTGGAGAGTTGGTTGGATTACACAGGAGAATTGGAGCCACCAGAACCATTAGCCAGACTCCCTCAGCTCAAGCACTGCATAAAGCAACTCCTGACAGACTTGGGAAAGGTGCAACAGATTGCGCTTTGTTGTTCCACATGAGACTGACCCTGAGGACTGCTCATTCACCATCACCAGGAAGTCTGTAGGAGGCTCTTTGTAGATTTAAACAAAACTTGCATACTGAATACACAGAACATTGATTGACTTCTGGGATCCAGGCAAACTGTGATGGACACAGGGTAGGCACTGTATTCACATCAAGGCTGCAGAGAATAGGGTGCTCCAGTCTACACAGACTTCAAGAGCAGGAAGGCAAAGAAGAAATGTTAGGATTCCCTCCTTACACATAAATTGTTGAATGAAAATAATTTTTCTTTTTTTTTTTTTTGCACAAACTTCACTTTAAATCGTGCCACTGATAAAGGAATTAAGAGCCAAAAATGTTTATTTGAAACTGGTGTGAATCCCATTCTGCAATTTAATTGACTTGTATTTCAGATTGGATCATAATAGCCTTCCTGGTTTGGTTTCTCTCACGTATTTTAATCAGTGAGAGTTGTAATTTTGAACTTTGTGAGAATGTCCTTTTTATGACTTAACTATTATATGGAGGTTAAATAGTATAGGCCCAAAGCCTATACCAAGTACTCTATATTGCTACAATAAAAGACCATTTGGGCTATATTTACCCCCTAGTAAATGATTATTTTAGTTCATCATGTCCCTAGCATGAATGACTTAATATATGGTACTCGGGAAAATCAACTTAGTATGAGCTTGTTTTGTTCCCAATCCCAGGATGTACCTGGGTTTTTGCTTGCATTACGGCTAACAGACTCCTTGGGGGGAGCTGGGGGGTCTCACTGCATGTGACCTATGTTAGGTATTTCAAACTGTAGCGAGGTGTATAACCCAGAGCAGTTTTCTACCCACCTTATTAATATTTGATAGCTCCTGAATTTTGAAATGTAGAATTTTTTTCAAAGTTATAAACTTACTGTAAAGATTCGTTACAAAAACAGAATGTTCTTTGGGGAGTCTTTTATTTTATAAACTATAAGGACTTGGACCCTATGTATCACTATAAGCCTCCCTGGAGATTCACTTTTACTAATGTTTCCAGATTACCCCACAACTCTCCCCTACCTTTACATACACACACACACATATGTGTGTGTGTGTATGTATGTATGTATGCTGCAACATTTTAATTTCCAGGTATGTCTTATTTTGTGAGATCAAAGCGATTATGATGCCGAAATTTCAGGTACAATGTCATTTAGTACCTTTAAGAATGATGTATTTGTGTTACCTTTGCAACCATCAATAACAGTCCTTATATAATCTCATTGTGTTCCCTATGGTGCAGTGCAGGGGAATCTTCCTTGTGCTTTTAGATCTTTTCCACCGTTAGTTTTGCTCATGATTATGCCACTTAAACATCAAAGCACACTTGTCCATTAGCATTTGAGAGTTAATTAATGGTTTATGAAACTGTAATATTATATGCTGCAAATATTTACTATGTAAACTTGAAATAGCCAACATCTTAATAGGAATGGTAAAAATCGACAATGAATCTTTGTATTTAAGTTTTTGGGAAAGGTCCAGATTGCTTTAACATTGGAAAGGAGGGCCTTGGAGGAAGGATATTTCCTAATTCACAGTATGATAAGTATGGTAGCTGTACAGCAGAGAATATCAGTAGCTGTGATAATTGGGATAAAGCTCATATGACTCTGCTTTAAAAAAGTTTTTCCCATCACTAATGCTGCTGTATGAAGAAATGCTTAATATAGTAATATTTAGAAATTAGAAATAATTAACTGGACAGCTGTTTTACAACCAAGATAACTGAAAGGAAATAATGAACAACTGTTTTCAGATTCCTTTCGCAAAGTTCCATCTGAATACCAAATGTGAGGAACAAGTAGGCCTCAGTAGTAAGTTAACATTTAAGGTAGTTAATTGGGTTGAAACGGGTTAGATTTTTTTTACAGAGCTGAGAACAGAAATGAAAAATTCTTGTTGAATTCTGCCAAGTGGCCATTTTTGTTTCATTATGCTGAGTAATTTTAAAAGGAAATAAAATTATATTTCATTTAATTTCATTTGTCAAATAGAAAGGTCTTCCTGAGAAAAGGCAGCAAAGTCAAGGTCTGAGAGGGACTTACTCAGTTAAAGATTCAGTATGCTCCTTTTCAAGTTTCCTTTTGAAGAGTTTCTGTTCCAATATGTGATACAGAAGACGGTACAGGGATAAAAAGGGCCTCTATCCCTGAATGCTGGACCAAGTTTAATTATCTAAAGTTGAAGTACTGAAAACAATTACTGCTATTAACCTTAAAAAATGTCTAGTGATTATCTAAATTTAAATTTTGTCTCTCTGGATGAAAACTATCCTTCTACTAAAATTGTCTTGGCAGAAGCAGTTCTGGTTTGACTAAATTTTGTTTCTTTACATCAGTGATGGGTGAATGCAAGGTTGAACCTTGATGAGATGAGCCAACATTGCACTGTGGAGATGTAACTGTTTGTTTACGCACTATTAGAATGGAGGGCACTGTAAATAGAAGTTTTGCTTTGGAGCAATATTTACAAAACATGCAAACCTCTTTATTCTGTGTTTGGAAAAAATAAATAGGTTTTTGTTGTTTTATTTATTGGTACTTATTTGTTTACATCCCACCACATAAATCCCTCAATAAAACACTATAGCTAACTGCTGACATTTTCTGTAAAACAAGTTTTGCATAAAACCCATACTAATGAAATCATGGATCTTCCAAAATGTCATAGCAAAGTAGGAGATGGGCTGCTGTGAAGACAAATTACCTTACAACTTAAGAATGCAGATCAGTTTGAATCACAAAGGAGGACAAGAATCCTTTTGTAATTAATAATTTAATGGTTTTTTAAAAGGGTTAAAATGCCAGGAACACCGGATGCTTGCCAATGAAGTCAAGAAATACAATGTCTGCAGAAGCACCAAACTGGCTATAGTTACATTCACCAGATCCAGATATTTTCAGCTGTAAATTTGCCAAACATAGCCTCTTTCTCAAAACTAAAACAAAAAAAAAGTAGCTATTAGCTTTAAACTAGTTGGGTGTGAATGTTTCAGACATTACAGAATGAAAAAAAAAAAGGCACCAGCTAGACACAACAGTCCCAGGAGGGTCCACTACTGATCCCAGTCACTGAAATAAATGTCACAAAAAGTTCACTAAAGTTGCCAATCCTGGGGGGGTGGGGATGGGGGAATCCACCAGCTCTAGGACACAGCTCCCTAGGAATTTCACTCTAGGTAACATTGGTCTGGGGCAGAAGCACATGCATGCACATTTCTTGTTGATTGCACTGATGATTGTTGGCAATGTGAAGGACTGAGCTAAAAACAAGTGGTTTTGACACTTGCTAATATGGAGTTGTAATGAACAGAAAATCCACTACATTTGGCTCAGTAAGTAGTACCAATAACCGCTTAAGCTATCAAACCCATTTCGGCAAAAATTTCTTGCTTAACAACTTAATGGATTTGAAAATTACCACACAGTCAATACAAAAACATTCTCAAACTGCACAAAAGCCCCGATTCTAATACCAATTGTGTACCTTATGCCAACTCTCCCTGAGCCTGGTTACATAAAAAGATAAGATATGATGCATGTAAAAGGCACTACTGAAAATAACATGAAAGGGTCCTCCACAACAATTTGTTACAATGAAATAAGGGAGCTAAATCCTCTGACCTTTCACGAAAAAAACAACACTAATAGACATAGAACACTGATCAGGTCTCTGTACACTAGGTGCTTCAGCAGTAGCAATAGATAACTACTTTCACAAGACACAGGAACCGAGCAATTAATTACAATGACCCGCAGAAGAATGGAGCACACGGTAGTCTCCACCTTGGGCACCCTCCCCCCAGGTAGAAAAGGGTATGGAGGCTACCCAGGGTAGAAAACCAAGAGGCAAAGCAAGGAGTCACAACAGGTCACGACTGCCAATATCAGGTTTCATTAATACGATGGCCGGTGCGGACACAGACAAGACAACGATAGCTCGGCGGCCCCTGGATGAGGGGAAATGTTTCAAGGACGCAGGTCGGTACAGGGAGACCCAAGGCAGCCCCGGGGACACCATCACCGCCTTCTCCTCTTCCTCTTCCTCCTCCTCTCAGCGCGGTCGGCGGGCCGAGGCCACTCCTCGCTCGCAAGCCGGCGGGGCCTCGGCTCCTTCGCTCAACCCGTAATGCGGACATCGCCACGGCGTCCTCGTCGACGGGCCCGGGCCTCCTCGGGCAGGATGGCCATGAGCTGCTCCTGCACCAGCATCTCCACAATCTGCTCCTTGGTTCGGACCTCGGGCCGCAGCCACTGGCGGGAGAGTTCGCGGAGTTGGCGAAAGGCCTCTCGCGGCCCCGCCGCCTCGTGGTAGCGGAACTGCCGGAAGCGTTGGCGGAACGTCTCCGGACCAGGCCGGGACCCCAGAGGGCCGGGAGCTGGAGGCGAGGCCTCGAGGGCGGCAGGGAACTGGATTGGAGACGGGGGAGAGGCGGCGGGGGCTGCAGGGCCAGGAAGTGAGGCCATAGATTCTGGGGAGTCCCGGCTAGAGCCAGGCTCCTCCAGTTTCATCAGCGAAGCTGCTTCTTTCTCCGGGGGAGCTGAGCTAGACCGGCCCGCACTGCCCGGCTCAGCCGCCATCTCGACGGCTCCTGGCGTCACCCTTTGTCTCGCGAACTGGGGCCTCTCTGCGCCTGCGTCAGAGCCTGGAACCCACCCAACCTAGAAAAAAGGAGAAGAACCGCTTTGCGCCTGCGCCTGGGTCAGGGTTAAGATTATGGAGTAGAAAGGGGGCATCGGTAGGTCTACGACGAGAAACTAAGCTGAAACGACGGTTGGGAAGAAGCCTGTTAGGGCACTTTACCTCCTCACGTTGGGATCCAGCAGTCGCAGGAACAAGCTTTAAACACCGGGTCTACGAAGCGTTAAACGGAAACGTGAAGGAAGCGGAAGCAGAAGCTGCTTTTCTATGGTCGACCGCTCAATCGAACCTCCAATTTGCATATCGCCCCCTGGTGGCGGAGAGACGCTATTAGGCGCAGAATCGGGTGTGGGGAATTCAGTTCAGCAAACCGCACACTCGTCTGGGCAATGATCAGTATATGGAGGGGTTGTATAAAGATAGATACACATGTGCATGTTTGAGCTGGGAAGCGATACAATAGATTAGGAAAACAATTTGTAATTATGAAGAAAAAATTATGTTTGACCCTGTACTCTGCTACTAGACATTTTTATATATTTCTTTTCCTCATTTTATATATAAATATATATATATTTTTTCCTTTACATATATTTCCAAATACATGTAAACATGGTTTTCTTTTTTTCCTCTTAAGTATCTCTAATACCTTTTTTCTCAAGTCTAGAAGTCACGAAAAAATACTGAGAACAAATAAGGTATCTATATATATTATAGATAATATACACAATGTGTCAATACAAAAGCATTCTCAAAAGTGCACACAAGCTCCGATTCTAATACCAATTGTGTACCTTATGCCAACTCTTGATCTCCCTGAGCCTTGTAACTTAAAAAGATATAATGTATGTAAAAGGCACTACAGAAAATAACATGAAAGGGTCCTCTGCAACAATTTAAATTTACTAAAATGTACAGAAATTACTAAATTATATACATAGAAAAAAAATCTCAGCACTCACTAGATGCTTAGGTTAGGATCAGCGGGAAATAGCATGAAAAGATGGATTTTCTTTTTCTTGCAGGAAAGATTGATTTTACATTCTTGCAAGAATGGGTATCTAGGTTAGTAAACACATCTTTGAAACTCTAAAGGCTGTACTTTATTTCTTATTGGGAAACACTAGGCACTCCCCTGATTCCCCATTAATTGGATGTCACAGAAGTCACACAATATGAATCTCCCTCTCCCCTCCCCGCGCTTCCCCCCCTCCCATCATTAGACTATTAACTCAGAGATTGTTAGCTAAATTAATGGAAACCTTAAAGGCCTTCGTTTTGGCTTCTTTGGAAGAATGTGATTTTTGATAAGGCCTGGACTATATTCCATTGTCCAAAGAAGGAAGCTATCCATTCTATTACATTCCACTGACCAAATTGGGGAATAGAGCTTATGTGACCCATCACACCATATAGAGAGTGGGATTTGGGGGTTCTTTGTCTGAAATGTATAAAAACTGTGAACATTTTCAAGGGAGTGGCCCTATCCTGCTGTGAAATTCGGCTCACAGACCAGGATGGGGTCTGCTTCTTGAGATTCTAATAATTTTGCTTTCTATGAGTTATCTCTGAGTAGTCAATTTGGGTAGGTCTCTCTTTGTCCCAAACACCCCGATTACAAAACACAGTCCCTGCCCCCAAGGATCTTACATTCTTACAATAAAAGATGGTTTTTCTAAAAGATAGAACTTAATTTTTTTTAAATTTTATTTAATAATTACTTTATATTGATAGAATCCATGCCAGGGTAATTTTTTTACAACATTATCCCTTGTACTCGTTTCTGTTCCGATTTTTCCCCTCCCTCCCTCCGCCCCCTCCCCTAGATGGCAAGCAGTTTTATATATGTTAGATATGTTGCAGTATATCCTAGATAGAATATATGTTTGCAGAACCGAACAGTTCTCTTGTTGCACAGGGAGAATTGGATTCAGAAGGTAAAAATAACCTGGGAAGAAAAACAAAAATGCAAGCAGTTTATATTCATTTCTCAGTGTTCTTTCTTTGGGTGTAGCTGCTTCTGTCCGTCATTTATCAATTGAAACTCAGGTCTCTTTGTCAAAGAAATCCACTTCCATCAGAATACATCCTCATACAATATCGTTGTCGAAGTGTATAATGATCTCCTGGTTCTGCTCATTTCACTTAGCATCAGTTCATGTAGGTCTCTCCAGCCTCTCTGTATTCATCCTGCTGGTCATTCCTTACAGAACAATAATATTCCATAACATTCATATACCACAATTTACCCAGCCATTCTCCAATTGATGGGCATCCATTCATTTTCCAGTTTCTAGCCACTACAAACAGGGCTGCTACAAACATTTTGGCACATACAGGTCCCTTTCCCTTCTTTAGTATTTCTTTGGGATATAAGCCCAATAGAAACACTGCTGGATCAAAGGGTATGCACAATTTGATAACTTTTTGGGCATAATTCCAAATTGCTCTCCAGAATGGTTGGATTTGTTCTAGAACTTAATTTTTTAAAAGACTTTGTGTTCCAGATTTTTCTCCTTCCCTTCCTTCCTTTCCCCCTTCCCAAGACAGCAAGCAATTTGATACAGGTTCTGGTGGCATGATAAAGTCTTGTGTAGTAAGTGAGCAGGAAATAAGATGGTTGTTCAGAGTGCCTTCCTTAAAGTGTAGGTTCTGGGAAGATCTCTAAAATGTCCACTCTCCACTCTTTCCATTTAGAGGTGCCCTAGGGACTGGGGCTACTGAAGTGTGAATTTCAAGAGTTGATGTAATCTTGCATGGAGACCATGATAAAGTCCTTGGGAGCAGCCGGGTGGGAAATGATAAGGTGACTGCTCTGGGCAACCTCCTTAAATGGAGGAAGTCTACCCTCTCCAATCAATCTGGTGAAGCCTAAGACCTCTTAGAATGGGGTGTGTGTGTGTGTGTGTGTGTGTGTGAAGAATGCATATAAATATGTAAAATAAAATATCCTAGTGATTCTGGGTCTCAAACTCTCCCCTGGGAAAAGCACACGTTTTCCAGACAACACCCTTAAGTAATCTTATTCAGTTGGAGCTCTTCGCCAGGGTCAAAATCACCACCCTCTATTGAATTGGAGATTAGTCCTTCTAGCCTCTCCCAGTGGCTCAAACTCCCAGTTAAGCAATCTCATTCAAATTTAAATTGAAGCCCCAAGCCTCAGAGGGTAAAGACAAATCTGAATCCTGAATCTTTGCAGAGGTCCTAATAGGATTTTGCCCACTGCGAAGATATTTTCTTTTTGGTGTAACCCATCTTTGCAATAGTCTTGACAGGAGTCTTTACCCACTAAGAAGGCTTCCTTCTTAGCAAGCTGGCTTCTTAGTGCAAATCCATTCTTTGCCACAAACCTCCTGCAATCTGGTTTCTAGAAGAACATGGGCTGTGCAAGCTTCCTTCTAGAAAACTGGAGTCTGTTTCCTCATCTTTCTGAGCCTCTCAAATTTAATTTTCTGTATCTACTCCAGATGGATGAGATTATTCCTTTTAAAAGCTGGATCTAAGGATGTGATTGAGGTGTACACTAATCATGATGCAATTAGTCATTCCTAAATGGCATGGCTCAATCCATCATTCTTAATGTATACCAGTCAACCTGCCAAGGAGTATTCAGGAATGCTCAGAACTGGTTCTCTCCCCCATAATGGATATGGAGATTAAGATGATCCCACCTACAATAAAAGAGATTGAGGCAGAGCTCTAAACCAATGGTACTTTATTAAAGGATCCATATTTCCCTCTAATGATGTGGACCTCAGATCTTCACAATTTGAGATTCCTCCTCCTTCCAGGATCCTATTTTTATAGGGCTAAATTCCAGAAATTTTAGAACAGCTATTTTAAATGCAGAATGATTCCATATGCCTCATAAAATAAAATAAGCAAAATAATTAGGGTCACAAGTTGGGTGAAGCAATGAATATCTCCACATAAAATGGACAGGCTTCTCTTTAGCTTAGGCAGGAAGAAATGGTATGAGCTATCACAGTCAACAAGTGTTGATTCAGGGGTACAATATTTGGGTGACTGTTCATGTAGTTGAGTTATCTCTGGACTTGGTCACAATGACAAGGAAAAATAAGGGTGGAGGGACTCTAGTCAGCTTCCTATAATTAAGCAAGTGAATTTAGAATCTGCCCCTCACAGCTCTGGGGCCCTATATTCAGAACTTTGATATGATTGTCACAATGATTAATACTGATTGGAATAGAGTAGAGATCCAAATGAATTATTATATCCCCCCACCCCTTGCACCCATAGATGCTAGTCTTTTTTGACTCATTAAACAATCTAAATGTATTTAGGATGGCAGTCCTCCATGGGCAACACAAAACCAGAAAGGGGCAATACCCTTACTGAGGTGCAAAGGTGACATTAGAGAAGAGGGAAGTGGACATAATATAACACACTAATTATGTTCCATTTGATTAAACATTAACTCATAATATATTCAATAAACAATATCTGAGGTGACACTCACTAACCAATGATCACAACAGAGAGGTACACATTCAGATTCGCATTTGATCAAGCACTGTAATATAAGCATTCTTTGCCCAACATATGACACTTGAGAATCTTGTGTCTATGAAAAAGATTCAAGCCATTTTGACAAACAGCTGTCCCATTATGGTGATGCAAGGTCACTGAAAAAAACTCCTCTTTGGGAATACTAGAATGAGAGGGGCTTCAGAGTAGCTTCTAGTCTATCTGCTTTTCCAGTTTAGATCCTCTTGCAGAGATTCCCTTCTCTGTTAAAAATCTCTGACAAAATAGATCTTAATAATACAATACAACACTTGATACAATTGAAACAATACTAGAGTACAATTCTAGTTTGCTATTACAATAACCAGAATAGGTAGTGATAGCCAGCTCATACCTTAATAGTACTAATATGAACATCACTAGACCAGAGAATTTATATTTTAGGTTGACAAATTCAAGTATGTGAAAAATTAAAAACATCTCAACCCAAATTTTATATTTGGCGTATATAACTACCTAATCTTGTTATAATTTTATTAAAACCAACTAAAAATTATCACTCTAGCTATTTTCTTTTCTAGCTATTTCCTTTTAACTATCATCCCTCTCCCAGGAAGATGAGATTTTGCTAGGGAATTACTAATAGAATGATTTTTTTTTTACAATGATGACTTCTAATATATAACTGAATTCATTTAAAAATTGTCAAAATAATGGCAACTGTCCAAAAAAAAACAAAAAACAAAAAAAAAAAAAAAACCCTGAAATGGGATGTATAAATACATTGAATAGTCAATTTCAAGATAATGCAGATCAAATAAGTTATAATAAAATATATTTTTTTAAGACATGCTAAACATGGTTATCAAGTTGTCATCACTTATAGGTCAGACTGCTCAATGGATGTAGTATTGGTCAGGATCATCACCATGATCACCATCAGAAGATCATGCTGATCTTCCTGAATTTGGGATGGTCAAAGATATATACATTGTGTTTTCTTCACCCCTGAGAAATCCTTTAAACTGAAGAATTTATAGTCTCTGGCTTCCAGGAAGCTGTTTATGAAAGCCAAGCTACTCCAGAACAAAAGATGAGCAAGAACAAAGAAAATCCTCCCCATGACCTAGAGAGCTAATTTATATTGTGTCTACCTCTGGAACAGGGCAATACAGTCTGCAAATGTCACTTGAAAGACAAATTAACCATCGAATTACATGCTGATGGATGTCATGGAACTGAGCGTATGGATTGTATTCCATTCTAAGCTGGTTGATCTGTTCTGTATTATTGGAAGCTTAAAAACCGTCAATAAGAAAACCTTTTACAAGACTGCAGATATTTGCTAGATGCTTATGAATATTTTGGATGGTGATCTTTATCCACCTCTGGAAGAACCAGTTGCCAGTAATGATCCAAAACTAAATTAAAAAAGAAAATAAAGACAGAGAGAAGAAATTTATCTGGAACCATGACATCCACTCTGCCACTGAAGAATGTCAGAAAGAGAAGGTTCTGGAAAGCAGCCAAGAAGAAAGCCCAGTACATTGAATTTCCAGATGTGAAAAAGGAAATCAAGAGAGTACTGATGCTGAGTACAGATGCTGAAGCAGTCAGTACTAGAAAGGAGGTCATTGCTCAAGATGAAACAAAGGATAGTGATGGCCATGGTTCCCTGATCCATCTGGACATTTCTTCAGGAATGAGCAGCCATAAGCAGGGACATAGCTCATCAGAATATGATGAGCTTTGAGAGAGATTTAAAAACACCAGCAGCAGCAGGATGATGATGCTCTCTCGAAGCTCATCATATTCTAATGATCACCATGATGATGAAGATATAAATATCATTGAGACTATCAAAAAGCACTCTTGATGAATCTGATGAACAGCACTAAGAAGATTTGGGAAAAGAAATCACCTTGTTATAGGACTCCAGAAGGCAGATTGATGTGATGAAGGGAAAGTACCAGGAGACTTTGAAGAGAGCAAAATGCCAGGAGGACCATATCTTCAAAGGGGAACATCTGGTCCTCAAGAACCATCTTCAGGCTGTGAGGGATAAGCTCAAACAGCAGAAGAACAACAACAAAAAAAGAATAATTCAGCTCCTTGGAGGAACAGCTGGACTTGCTCCTGGAGAAGTAAGGTCAACTTGACTGCTAGTTCACTGTAATCTTCACACTGGCAAGCCTCATGCATGCAAACTTTGCATGCATGCTCTAGGCTAAGGATAACATGAAGATGGAAAAGTGATTATATTCATTGTGTTTCTGTTGCCTGTTGAATTCATCTCATTTCTGTCTTTATATCACTCTTTTGTTTTCCTAGAAACATCTGTACTGATAAGTAGAAAATGCTGGGGGCCAGGAGCCAGCTTGCAGTGAAGTCCCATGATTAGTGGGCTAGCCCCATTAGCTTGGTCACTGAGGCCTACCTCTGCCACTAACTTTGACTTGTGGAGTCATCAGAGGACTTAGCTACATTGTCCAAAGAAACTTGAGCCTGGAGGCTCTGCAGATGTTTCACAGTTGTTTTAAACCTTTCCTACACAGAAGAGGGCAAGCTCTGTACACTGTGCTAGGTGCCTGCTGAGTTCTGGGACCCTGCTAGTTGGGAGTACCAAGGCCACCTCAACCTTTGGTGCACAATAAGTTTTCTGCCACGTTGTAGAAACGCCCTTGTTGAACAGGGAGCAGTGATCCTGGGAATAAGTGTTGAGCTAGAGGGTCACTGTAATATTCTGATTGGTTTTCTGAAGGTCTTGGACCAGCCTTCATTTCAGCAAAGTAATACCACAAAAATAGCCAGGTGTTAAAGTCCAACTTCTTTATCTCCTTCAAAGTCTTGTCTCCTTGCCTGGGGCCCAGGCTAGCTTTCTTGGAGTCTTGGATTCAGTGGAGAAGCAAAGGAGGAGAGCCTGCCACCAAGGCGGTGTGAGATGGACTGAATCTGGCTGACTTTGTCCCAGCTTATATGCGCTCTTATAATTACATTATCATAGATGTGAATCTTGTGGAACTATATTAAGTACTAAATACATGTACTGAACTAGAGTTAATTACCATTGCTATGGTAATTAATTAATCAATTATGGTAAAATTAATCACCATGCTAAACTAAATAACCATTGTCTCCATCAATTCTACTGACTTAGCACCTTGTAAAACTCCTTGTTTCAAGTACAGAGTTCTGGCCCATAACAGGTCATAGCCAGTGGCTATGTGAACTAGGGTGCCTGAACAGGGCCTCTCACCTGTGAGCACTGTTGAATTGCTGGATAAGGTCTCCTCTTATTGGTGGATACCATGCAAACACAATGCCCATAAGCTGCTTCTCTGAATGTGATTGAGAATTGTCTACTGTCCATGTGCTGATCATGCTTATAAAAATGTATATCAACAAGGCTGGCCAGCATAATAACCTGGAGCTCTTTTCACACCCTATGAGTGTCCCACCTCATTCATCTTGCCTCTGAGATCAACAGACGGCCACAACAGGTGCCAGCTCAGGAGAGTGGGGATGGATTTGTAGCAATATATGCCTGCAGACACCACTTACCTCCTGGGTTTAAAAAGCCTATAACTTGGTATCATTGGGATGTAAAAAACAGTGAGTTTTCTTGACTTTTGTGGGTCAGAAGACTGATAAGAATCTGTTGTCTTTAGACTGAATTTACTGAACAAACCCACCTCTGTCAGAGGAAAATTGTGACTTCTGTGATGCCTCTTCATTCCTATCTGGGTTTGTCTTATATTGTATTTATTGTGCTTTGTTGAAAATTTCGCAACTAGTGCTTTTTCAAATGGTTTTGGAAATCTAATCCTGAAAAACCGATCCTCACTCTTAGAAGGAGACTGTCCAAGGATAAGAAAGAATATTTTCTTTCTTTTTAAACTTTTTATTGACAGAACCCATGCCAGGGTAATTTTTGCAGCATTATTTATCCCTTGCACTCACTTCTGTTCCGATTTTTCCCCTCCCTCCCTCCACCCCTTTCCCAGATGGCAAGCAGTCCTTTACATGTTAAATAGGTTACAGTATATAGAAAGAATATTTTCTAATGGGAGTTTTTGAAACACAAAAATAGCAAACCTTCCAATTAGATTGGAACCTCAGTAGAAAAAGGAAAGAGCTCTTTTGATTAATTCCTAATGGACTAGGCAGTTTTCAATTAATCAGACAACATTGGGGATTTGTTAACAGGGGAGGGAAGCAGATAAAATTAAAAGGCAGTTCTAGTTCTGCTACTATCCCATCTTGAGAGGGATTGAGCCTGAATCTTAAATAAGCCCAGAAAAAGAGAATGAAAGAGAAGTTGTATTTTTCGGGCTTCCCTATGTAAAGGGCTGCAGGGAAGCTGGTCTTTGGACCCTGAACATACAGACCACAACTGACGATTACCAGAAGCTTTTCCAGCATGGCATGGAACCTTCTATCACAGCTGCCAGGAATCCGGGAATTCTCTACACCACATTGTAGCATTGGAGAACAGCCTTCATGGGGCTTCCTGGATGAATGAAATACTGCTGCTTGCCATTGGAAGAAGCAGATTTTACATGGAGGCCATCCATCATTCTTGTCAACTAAGCTCACCTCCCCAGGGATGGTTCCTCATTCACTCTGCTGTCAGTGTGTACCAGCCCACCAGCCCTCCTTGCTAGTACAGCTCTATACTTGTGACAGGCCCTGCCTTTCTTGTCTTGGCCAGAAGTAGAAACCCCACAAAGATTAAGAAGGGGAGGAATTCATTTGTACATAAGTGGTACGTGTGTTTCTTTGTAACTTTAGATTATATACTTCTTGTAAACAAGGTTACATTTTTTTTTTTTTTTTTTAGCTTTCACTAAGAACTCAATATTATATGGCTGAGGTGCAATAAAACTAATCCCTGAAAATTTATGGGCTTGCATCTGCTTTCTAAGGGTCCTGAAGAAATCCTCTATGAAGAACAGTCTCCAATTTTCTGTAGTGGAGGAATTTAGGTGCAATGCCTCCTTAAGTAGCTTAGTCTTTTGTGCCTTAAAATAGAACTTGAATACTTTTGGACCTGTTTCAGATATAAACTTGACCAGTATCTTATTTTGGTTACTGAGAATTGCTATCTCTTCAAAGCCAAGAAAAATCTGCAAAGTCCTGACTAAATTCTTCTTCCTCACTTACTTTTGGGGTATGGCCACTCTGAGATCCTCTTTAGAGAGGTAAAAGTATCTTAGTGCTGATCAGAGTTCAGGTCCCCGGGTCTGCCTCTTCTGCCCCTTGGGATACCTGTTTCAATTTGTAGGCCCTCATGGCAGGTTTGGAGCAAATACTGACTGATGCGAACTGCAGAGGATACCAAAAGACATAGTATCTCCTTAGAGAGATCATCATAGGGAAACTCCGTAAGGTCATAGTGTGCTGTGATCCAGTCACAGCCTTACTGTCTTAGTGCACACTATCCCCTTTCAGGGTTTAGCTAAGGTTGGATCCAGTCTTCTTTAACAGAAGTGAAGGTGTGACACTGAAGTCACTGTATGCAAGGTCTAAAGTCCTTTCTTCAGATGATAAACTTTTCTGGCAGAATTGAACCCTAAGCCATTCCATAAAAGTGCTAATCAAAGGATATGCCCAAATAGCTTTCAAAAGAAGAATTGCAAATTATTGACAATTGAATGAATCAAAATCATTAACAATAAAAGAAATTCTGAGGTTTCACTTCATATTTATCAAAGTGGCAAAGATGTTAAAAGTAGGAAATAGTTAATATTAGAAGGGCTACTAGAAGCCAGATACATTATACTATTGGTGAAGTTGTAAATTGGTTCAGCCATCCAGAAAATAATTTAGAATTCTGTGTGAAAAATGCTCTTACCCTAAAATCCCACTGTTGGGCAAATACCTTAAGGAAGTCAGTAACGAATTCCCCCCAATATACCAAATATTAGTAGAATTTATAATAGCAGTCCAAAAGCCATGCAAACAAAGTGAGTCCCCAGAGATTAGGAAGCAACTGATCAAACGATATAGGAACAGGCTATTGCCTGAGAAATTCAAAGAATGTGCGAAGACTCATGAACAGAACAACAATAATAATACAATTTTTTAAAAAATCCTCTAAGCTTGTCCCCAAACACAGATTATGAAACATTATTATCCATAAAGAAGCTGAAAACTATTAGTGTGACATTGCTGTAGATAGTCTCAGATGTGGATGGTTGTGTTGGGCTTCCTTGAATTGTTCTTTTGTATCATTGTTGGGGGGTGGGATGGGGGAAGAAATGGCATCTTGTAAAATGACTTGTATAAAAACAAAAGGCATCAATAAAACATAAAGAAAAAACTAAAACAAAAATCTCATCTAAATTAAAAAAAAAACAACTATTCACAAATTTCATCTATTGGCAGTCATCATTCCAACTCCTGTTCCCCACCTTGATCTGCAGATAAAGCCAAAAAGACAACATAAGACCATTTCTAGAATACAATGGAGTGAGAATGAAATGAAGTTCCCTCTGCAGAGTCCATGTAGATAAATAGATTATAACTGGTTACAATTTTCTTGGTGAAAGCTATCGTATCAGAAGGAGCTATGGTTGAATAGTTCAATTTTGGTCAAGGACTAACTTGTGCACAATAATACTCTTTTTCTATAAGTGTTCCAAGAAGAGTGCAAGCTAGTAGGTGGCTAATATGATTTGAAATATAAGCTGATTAAAAGCTATACAATTTAGATAAGTGGCTGCCATGAAAGTTGTCACTGGGATGATATCTGATGTCTTGCTTTCTTGACTCTATTATCCCTTATATATATCTGTATGTATATATATATATATATATATATATATATATATGAAATAACATTATTTATTTATTTACATTTAATTCTTTAAGAACTACAAAAAGTATATCTGGTGATGGAAATTCTGGGAAGGAGAGGCTTATCTTGGGTTACTCAGACCCAAGAGACTTGCTTAGGGTTTTATTGATGTTTCTACTTCTTCCCCACAAGTTCATACACGCTGAATAATTGGTTCAATAATGGCATTAAATGATACATGAGTTTCCAAATGATCTCAAATGACACTTTTCCACTTTAGGTGGGAGAGGTCCTCAAATGGCAGTGCTGCAGAATTTCATAATATCCTGTCAGTAGGTCTCATCTCAAGAAGCTTAACAGACAAAGCTCTCTTAAGAGGATTCTACTATGCTTTTCCCCTAACAATAAACATTTATTATTATTATTATTATTTTCTAGTTTTTTAAAAATATGTGCTCTAATAATCATAATAAATATTTTCATAATATAATAATATGCACATTGAAAAGAGGAAGAAATTTACTTTAACAACTCCTCTTAGCCCTCATATCTAAAATATCACTAATCAAGACAGGTGCAGTAAAGGCAGGATAAAGGACAAAACCACTCTAGAAGAAGAGAACTAAAGTGATGGCAAAAGCTTTATTGGTTTCCCTTAGGAACCACTAAATTATGAACATAGAGGAATCTGTTTATCTGCAAAGGACTCCAGCTGCATAAGCATTGTCCCACTTTGGTATAGCCTGCCTGGTGCCTGTTTCATCTCCCAAGGACATATGGAAAATCCAGCTTTGGGGGCTAACAAATTACGTTAGCTAGAGAGGTTTGTCCTTGATACATTCAGGGTCTCCTGTGTGCTATGGAAATATGGCAATTCAAAAAAACAAGTTCAGGAGACCCCTTTATAGATAGCCCTTAACAACACACACACACACACACACACACACACACATCTATATATAAATGTGTATGTGTGTATATATCTATCTCTATATAGATAGATACACAAATATATGTATACATACATCTATCTATCTACACATTTGTGACAGTTTTTATAGATCTAGACAGTGGTAGGTAAAAGCCCTTCAAGAAGGATAGGTTTTTGATATATGAAGGTAATAGAATATTATTGTTCCATAAAAATGATGAATAAGCTGACTTTAGAAAGGTCTGGAAAGATTTACATGAACTGATGCTGAGTGAAACAAGCAGAACTAGGAATACATTGTACACAATAACAGCATGAATGTGTGATGATCAATAATGAAAGGCTTGGTTCTCAGTGGTTCAGTGATCTAAAGCAATTCCAATAGACTTTGGACAGAAAATGCCATCTGCACCTAGAAAAAGGACTAAGGAGACTGAATGTAATTCAACACATTATGTTCCCTTCTTTTTTTATTTTTATCTCTCCCATGGTTTTCCCCTTTTGCTCTGATTTTTCTCTCCCAATATTGATTCATAAACATTGATATGTGTGTTAAAAATAAATAAATAAATAAATTTAAGAAAGGATAGGTTTTAAGGACAGCTTAGTACAGTAGTAAGACATAGTACATGTATATGTATGAACATGTATATAATATACAATCACATATATAATTTGTGAATGCGTTGTGATATGGGAGCCGCCTGCCAGTGGCTGCTGGAGGTCTAACTCAGACCTGTAGAATGGATCTCTTCATGTGAGAGGATGATAATGATTCAAGGAAAATGAAAGGCAGGTGCATTCTCTGACCTCTTTCCTCTTCCCTCTTGCCTCCAATTTATTTCATTCTTAATCCACAAGGAACATCTGCAAAGGCTGCTTTGCAACTCCTTCAAGTATTATGATTCATACCTGTGGAGGCTCTCAGCGAATAGACCTGCCCCTTCACCTAGGCATGGTTCTTAATGTGTGTGTGTATGTATATAATCTTGTAATGTCAAGAGGATGTGAGGAAGATCCTTAACATATCGGGTGCTTATAGAATGATATGGACACAAATCACAGACTTGGATGTTTATAATGTACCTTGTTGAAGGAAATCCTCACAATGCTGATATAAGAGATCCATAGGCATATTGGGGTTTCTGTCTAGTTTAGTGGATGGAGGAAGAATTGACCTCAGAACCAGGAAGCCCTCTCGTTCAAGTCTTCCTTGGACACATACTGGTGGGGGAAGGCTGTAGCCAGCTTGAACTCAGCTAATGCTACAAATTAAGGATTGATTTATTGTTTTGTTGGTTATCTAGGCTTATGAAAGTGATGGAGAAAATGTTAATAAAGTTGATTAAAATCAAGTGTGTCATGCATCTTTGGAAATATTTACCAGTACCTCCTTGCACTGATTATTTGACCTCAGTCAAGTCACTTAATTTCAGTGCCCTAAAACAAGAGTTGCCAGTCTGTACTTTTTTAAAATTTTTTTATTTTAAATAACTTTTTATTGACAGAACCCATGCCAAGGTAATTTTTTATAGCATTATCCCTTGTACTCACTTCTGTTCTGATTTTTACCCTCCCTCCCTTCAACCCATCCCCCAGATGGCAAGCAGTCCTTTACGTGTTAAATAGGTTACAGTATATCCTAGATACAATATATGTGTGTAGAACCAAACAGTTTTCTTATTGCACAGGGAGAATTGGATTCAGAAGGTATAAATAACCCGGGAAGAAAAACAAAAATGCAAGCAGTTTATATTCATTTCCCAGTGTTCTTTCTTTGGGTGTAGCTGCTTCTGCCCATCTTTGATCATTTGAAACTGAATTAGCTCTCTGTATCAAAGAGATCCACTTCCATCAGAATACATCCTCAAACAGATCATTGTTGAGGTATATAATGATCTCCTGGTTCTGCTCATTTCCCTTAGCATCAGTTCATGTAAGTCTCGCCAGTCCTCTCTGTATTCATCCTGCTCAGTCTGTACTGTTTGAGGAAGATAGAAAGATTGGCACTCCATCCAATGAAATCACATGTGTAGATAAAAATGATTGTTATTCATTTTGTTCTTTTGATTACTTTGTTCTGCATTGTTTCATAAAAGCATTCCCATATTTGGCTCTAATCTGGCTTTTTTCAGGCTTTTTAACTTGTCTTCTTAAATTCTAGGATTAAAACAAATGGACCTTCTGTTTGTTTTCCATATTTGATGTGGCTGGTAAAGCTCAGCTGAGCAACTAAACTAAGTCTACCCCAAGCTTGGTCAGACATTGAAGACTGCCAAGATCATCCAGAACATTCTTGATGTACAAGTTGTCTTGACTTTTGTCTTGTCACTGGACTTCAGCAACTCTGGAAGAGTGAGGCTAATGACTTTGCAACTCTGCCTCACTTAAATTCAATTCACACATGCAAGATAAAACAATCTTGTTAGAGATGTTTTAATTCATTTTAATTAATTAATTTTGTTTTCTTAAGATGTTTTCTTAACTGTATTACTTATACCTTAATAGTATAGCCAATGAGAACAGAGAAAGCTTTTCTTTGATCGTCATCTTCTGTATAAAAGAAGCCTTAGTGGAAACTCTAATTTGAGTTTGTCCTCAGAGCTGTCTCACTATGCATTTGTGTGGTGTTGCATTGCAAGCAAAAACATCCTGCCACTCTGTCTATTAAGAGTTTTTCTTTCAGATATCAAAATACCTTACAAGGCTGATGTAAGTGCTATGTAGAGAGTTATGGATCTCTGATCTGGAGAGTCGGCAAACTTGGTTTGTGATCTCAGCTCTGCAATTAACCTAATGAGTAAAAGCTGGACAAATCCCTTCTCTCTACTTTGGATCCCACATTCTTCTTCCATTTAAGTCGAACAAGCTAATTGATTTCTAAGGATGAGCCAAACTAAGATACCACTAGATTGTCTCTAAACTGTCCAGGTGTAATGACCTGTCACTAAATAGCTGCTTTTGTGACCTCATCACATGGCTTCCCTGGTGACCTTTTTGATGAGTTGATTGGAGATGTAGAGCCAGAGATAAAAAGCTCTGTCCTCAGGCTTTCTGGGAGCTATTTGTTGTAGATTTAATGGGACATGGAAAAGCATACATTGGGTTCCATCTCTTATGGAAATGAATTTTTTTAGTTTTTGTATTCCAGCATAAAAGTAGACATGGAGAAAAAAAAACACCGTATATCTTGGAGGACTTGGAAAGAGGAAAGGGGTTACACATCAAAGGTATTAGAAAAGCAAAGAAAAAGAGATGCTAGATGGGCTTTAAATTTTTTTTAAAAATATATATGAATATCTATTGCTTTTATATCACCTTAATTTTCCAATCAGAAATATGTGTTCCAGAGTTGCTTAATATTCTGAGGCACATCCTCCAAAAAAAAAAAAAAAAAAAAAAAGGCTTTTACATTTTAATTATATAACAAGCCCTTTCAATTTTAAAGCATGGATTGTTGTATTATGCATAAGGGTGATGACTAAGTTTAATTAAAATTTAGTTTCTTTAGTTTGATTAATAAAAAGTAATATCCTTTATGGTTAAGTAATCAATAGTTTACTTTTAAAAAAATAAATAAAATTGCCTGGGTGCACACTGATGGATTGTGCTGCACTCAACCTATGTTCCTAATATATTTTTCCTCCTCCTAGAGAATCATCCTTTTCTAACAATAATCTTTTGCCACTGACCTCCTCCCCATCTGGATCTGAGACCTGAACTTTCTAAGCCAGGGTTTTCCAGAATCTAGGATTGGAGTCCTTTAGGTACTCGATCCACTCATCTTTGAAGCTCCCACTCTAGGGCCCAAAGAAGTTCATCCATTCATCCATCTGTCCTCTTCTCCCTCCCCCCCCACCCCCCCCACCCCCCCCACCCCCGTCTTTGTCTATCTCTGTCTCTCTCAATCTCTTTCTCTTCCTTCTCCCCCCCCCCCCAACTAATGGATTATCATGTGGATTCTGAGATGGACTATGGTTTCAGAGGGCAAAACTAGGACCCATTTGGATAAAAGTTATTCAATTCATTTAAATTCTATTCAGTAAACAGAATATTCTAATAGAACAGTCTAACAATGAGATTGATTATCTTGAGAAGTTGTGAGAACCCCATTACTTGAAGTATCTAAGGAAAAGCCTCCAGATATACTACAGAAGGGATTTGTACATGGAATCTCAATATACACAAGATGATCTCTGGACTCATTTATTTGTCAAAGTGCCTCCTCTGTGCAGACTCTGTGCTGGGTATTGTAGAAAATAGAAACTTTAAAAAAGAGTTGATGTTCACTGTTTAGTGGGGGACATAACTTAGAGATATGGCCATATAATGAATAATGAGATTCCTTTATTAGAGAGATTCAAATAAAATGCTTTGTGAGATTAGTATCTTTATGAGTTAAAAATTCATAGGAGAAGTAGGATTTGAATTTGTGTGAAAGAATGAGAAGAAGAAAGGCTTGACTTCCAGGCATATAAAAGAAATGTGAACTCTTTTGGTATCTCTTTTGGTCCTGGGATTCTGTAACTTCTGCTTTTTGTAAAAAGAGTAATTTGATAAATTCATTCTTATTATAGTATTACTGACTTAACATGTTAGCTCTGACAAGAACATTTGCATTTTGAAAGAGGTTGTAAGGAGAATGCCAAGTTTAATCCAAAAGATTGAAATTTACTCCAAATGGTAGAATTTCTGATAACATAACAGAAGGCATGTTCCATTTAGTGTTCCCCAAAGAGAGGAAAACATACCTTGATCCTATCTCACATAGCATCTCAGTGAGATTTGGTAGCCATGGTGATGGATTTGTTCATCATCATTGTATATCCAGTCCTAATACTTAATAAAAAGTGTTTTTCACAATCATTTCATAAAAGTTTAATAAACATTAATAAAAGCTGGTTGATTTGAAATGAATTAAGTGCTGATAAGACTGTTTTTTATTGTATTTCCTGTGGATCCTTACAGAAATTTAGTAGCGCTGTTAAAAAGATCATCATCATGCTTCGAGTGTGCAAGATATTTCGTGAGGGCCTCCATGGATTCCGGGAGTGTCAGATCACGCAGGTCACAGAGAAGGAGAAGCCTATCTTCACTGCATGGGATGTAAGGGAAGGGTCCCTGGGATTTGTTCAGCCCTTTCTGCTCCCCTCCAATGTTATTCCCTCAAATAGAGGATAAAAATCCTCAACAGAGGCTATCTCCCAATGCTTCTGCTAAGAATGTATTTCTTTCCCAAAGATACCTGACCTTTAACAACATGGCACAGTGCAAGCAAGGATCATTGAATTTAGAATCGAAGGGCATTGCTTAAAATCCTAGCTCTGCCCTTTGTTGTTATCTATGTGGTCTTGTATAAATCATTTGGAAACTCATTATCAAATAAGGGTATTGGACTAGATGGCATCTAAAGTCCCTTACGTTGTAAATAAAAAAGCTATTAAAAAAAATAAAGTCCCTTACAGCCAAAAATCTATGGTCTTATGATAATGCAGGTTATAACTGTGGCCTGGGAGGTTTGTAAGCAGTTGATCCATTCCTGAGCAATTCTGATCCATGTCATCTTTAAAATCTATTTTCCAAAAAAGATTGTTTCTTTTTGGAAGAAAAGGTGAAAGTTACACAGAGGCATATTTTCAATTTGATGTAAAAAAAAAAAAACTCACAATTTTAGAGCTATTCCAACAAATATGTTATGCATGTGAGAAAAAGGTCTACAAGACATAAAAAGAATGCTGTGGTTTGATCAGGCTGTAGTCAGTGTCTTTTAGGATGGGAGCTAATAGTTGGTAAATAAAGTATTAGAACACATGTGTGTTTATATTCTATTGGGTTAGATTTCATTTTGTATGTTTACTTAAAAAATTCTCTTGAATACCTGTACTTGTCAATGGAAGTTAAAATAAAAATTGTATTTAAAAAAATCAATCTGAACTGTTGAAAAGTGAAATAGATTACCATGGACTTCCCAGTTATTGGAAGCTTTAGGGGGAAGGGTTTGTATTATGACCATTTGCTGGGGATATTGGGGATATTCTTGTTGAGATTTGGGCTTGACTGGATCATCTCTGAGGTAAGTTCCAGTCCTAAGATCCCAGAATTCTGTAAATAGGGCAATAGAGAGGGTCAGAGAAAAGGAGACACAATAATGAATCTAATGTTATTTCATAAGTGAACAAATGTACTATCCAAAGAAATGCCTTACTCTAGTTCATATATTTAGTTAGCAGAACCTAGACTTAAACTGAAATTCTCTGATTCTCAGTCTAATGCTCTACTATATTAGTGTACAGCCACATATAGCTCACTTCCTCTTGGTTTGGTCTTAATAACTAAAATAGGATTGGTTGAAATTATAATCTGAGACATTAAAGTTCCATTTCAAGTTAGCCAATACTTCAGCTATCCCTCCCCAATAATGGATTTATATTTTTAAAGTACTGAGTACAATTTTAGATATCTTTTTCTCTCACAAATTATTTATGTCTCCACATATGGAAAATGGGAATATCAGCATCTGGCTTCTTTTGTTCCACACCAAAAAGTCTTTAACTGCCTTACAAGCACTCAGGCTAAAAGTCATCAAATGTAGGAATAAGGACAAAGTTGTTTTTATTTTTGATAGACAATCCCAGCCCCAGAATTGTACAATTGAAACTATCAGGTCAACTTTCCTCTCAATTTTGGAAGGTGTCAAGCAACCTTTACTTTAAAGTAGGAATCTATTTTTCTTTGGGATCTATACAATACATATTATTCACAATACTAGAAAAAGGATTATAGATTATTCCTCAGTACAAGGGTCTGCCTATTCTGCTAATATTTCTAGTACAAGCAAGGACTAAGTCTGAAGATTTGTTTTTCTCCCTTTTATTGGCTTTGTGCCTCATCTTCCTTGATAAAATGGTTCCCTTCTTTTTTCTCTAATATTAAGAGCAAAGTCTGTGAGTTTGTGCTTCTCTTTCATAGTTGATAGAGTGAAATGAAAAAGAATTTAGAAGAATTTTCTCAGGTCAGAGTAGAATAAATTCAAAAAGTGAGAATTTGAAGCAGAAATAAGCAATTCAAAAAAAAAAAGATTTAGTTCCTCAAGGATTTTCTGATTGGCTGGACTAGACTGAGGATCTGAATCTCAAAAGAATTGAGAGCACTTGGGAGTATAGACCTCTCTAACAAGGAGAAGGTCACAAAGAGCTACAGACAGCAGCATATGCAGAATGGAACAATTTGTTCAGGAAGAAGAAAAGTGCTACAGAGAGAATTTGTTTAGCAGAAGATCCTAATAGTTTGTGGGAAATGAATTTGGGGTTCAAACTGCTGAGAGGGGAATAATAGAGTACGACTTGTAGGGGAAATGTAGCAATAATTCTGTAGCAATAATAATAATTCTAAGCAATAATAATATCATTTTCCTGTAAGAATCCTGTAATCCCCTGACCTTAGAGTGCTATTGTTCTAACAATCTGTCAATGATTCTAAAGTCTTCTGGCCTTGGAATAGTTCTACAATAGTCCTACAAACATTGCTGACTGTCAGATAATAATCTGCTGGTCAGTGCTAACCAAATCCATGAGTCCACTCCTCAGTTCTACCTCTGGGCTATAAAATTAGCAAATCAGTGACATGAAGAAGTGGATAAATTTGTCTCTTTGCTCCTGGTTCTTTCCTAAATCCTTTTGGAACTTAGCCTGCTTCAATTGGTATTACAATTACAATAAACTTTGCCCCTTGACTTGGGGAAAAAAGTTTGTGGGAATGGAGTTACAACTTCACATCACCAAACCAGTAAAGATAATCAACATCTTCAAGTGGCGAAACAACAACATGAGAAATAAAATGGCATTACAGAGGGTATGATGACTTTAGTAGCATGAGTTGCTTTGATAATACTATTTTTTTTTTCTGTGTGCTCTCTCTTGCACAATTGTGATAATTTGTGTATATAGTAGATGGGAAAGGGAATATTCATTATTGTTGCTGTTATCAGTATTTTGTTATATTATTAAATGCTTTTTTGACCTATGTTCTGGTTGGTCTAGTAAAAGAAAAATATGTGATGGCTTGTGAACTACGGTTAAATAGTGGGTGCTGATTCAAATAGTGGAAAACTAGAAATAGCTTTCAGAGGGTTCATGACTGAGGGCAGCCTGGGCTACATTGGTGGTTTACTTTTACTTTTTTAGGGGTACTCATCTAGCATTTTAAGAATACCTCTTTTCTTTTTCTTTTTAACATCTTTAAAAATTTTGAATTCCAAATTATGTTCTTCCATCCTTTGAGAAGACATATGAAACATATGATCATATGAAACATATTCCTATATTGGCCATGTTGGGAAAAAGAAACAAAAAAAGCAAAAACAATAAAGTGAAAAAAGTATGCTTTGAACTCTCTGGAGGTAGATAACATTTTTTAATAAGATGGCTCCTTTGGAATTGTCTTGGATTGTTCTCTTAATCAGAGTAGTTAAATCTTTCACAATTGATCATCCTTATATTATTTTTGTTAAGGCAATTGGGGTTAAATGACTTGCCCAGGGTCACACAGCTAAGAAGTATTAAGTGCCTGAGGCCAGATCAGATTTGAACTCAGGTCTTCCTGACTTTAGGGCTGGTGCTTTATCCACTGCTCCACCTAGCTGCCCCAATCATCCTTATAGTATTGCTGTGAACAATATTCTCCTGGTTTTACTAACTTCATTTTGCATCAGTTCCTATGTCTTCTAGGGTTTTTCTGAAATCATGTTTGTCATTTCTTATAATACAATAGTATTTCATCACAATCATGATTACAAATTTGTTCAATCATTCCCCAATTGATAAGCATTCTTTTAGTTTCTAATTCTTTGTCACCCAAAAAGTTGTTATATTTTTGTATAAATAGATTCTTCTCTCCCTCCCCCCCCCTTTTTTTTTTATCTCTTTGGGATATAGCTCTAGTGGTAGTCTTGCTGAGACAAAGGATATACAGAGTTTTTATCACCCTTTGCACGTAATTCAAATTGTTCTCTACAATGGTTAGAATGATTCACAACTCCATCAACAATGCATGTTAGTGTTTCTATTTTTCCACATTCTCTCCAGCATTTATCATTTTCCTGTAAGAATGATTTTAAGATTTTTTCTCTTTTTCTAGGCTGTGATTTACAATTTGGTTTTCTAATGTGATTTTTACAAAATCAGGCTAATTGTTTTGATCTAATACCATTATACCATTGTGTGCAAAATGCATTGAAGTAGTTTTTTTTAAAAAAAAAAACATACTTTTGAACTATTGCTGCACATTATGATTGGTGCCCTTTCATAGGAATTAACCAGCACTGAGGGCTATTTGTCAAAAGAAACATCTTTTGACTATTCTGATATATATGGCTTTTCCACTATGTGTAAGACTCTTTGGAAGATGAATCAAAAAACTATGAAGTGCTTACTATGTATGAATACTGTGCCAACTATAGGGTTTACAAATAGAGAAAAAAAGATAGAATATGAAATTCATGTTCTAATGGGGGAGGAAAGCATAAAGAGGAAACTATAAGGCAGAAAGATACCATGAACTTTAGGGGCATTGGCAAACTAGATGATAGTGTTATCTTCACCATTTCTACTGAGATGATCCAATCCATTTCTGATATTGAACTGTTTGATAATGGCAAGGATTTTGGTAATGAGAACTTTTCTGTTCCATGGTTATGTTTGCTGAGGAAGTAGGGGCTTGTAGTATCCCTGAAAGCATTAGTCACATCTTTATAAGACTGATTCTTAGATTGATGGCTCGAGGATGATGGATCTACACATCCTGGTGAATTGCCAGTTGGTAATATTGTAAATACTGATGATAGCTTGTCAATCTTTTTCCCTCCATTTCAAGATGGGTGCAACATCATATTGCTTATTAAAAAAAACAAACAAACCCCAAAGTTAGCTTCCTTATCAGTGCCCTCTTATAAGCTTTCTTCTTCTGTGTATTTAAAAAATATTTCAATGGCATTCTTTTTTTTTTTTTTTTAGCATTATTATTGATAATCTCCTTTTCCCTTCAATTAGAAATTGAGAGGAAAGAACAGCTAGGTGGTACAGCAAATAGAGCACTGGAGTCAGGAGGATCTGAATTCAAATCTGGTCTCAGACACTTGGCAGGTATTAGTTGTGTGACTCTGGGCAAGTCACTTAACCCCAATTTCTGAAAAGAAAAAAAAAAACTTTTAAAAAAAGTACACATAATGAACAAGTGAATGGACTAGAAAAATAAATCCACAAAGTGGCCATCCAAAAGTATATAATGTTTTCTGCATTGTTTCTCTCACCTATGAAGTAGTAAATAACTCTGGACCTCTGAAACCATGGACAATTGGTCAGATCTGACATTGATCAGGGCTCTTAGGTCTTTTGAAATTTGTGTTTCTGTTCCTTTTATAAATTATGAAATAGCATATTTTGTGGTATCTTATGTCCCAGTATTATTCTATTGCATTTATATGCCCCAATTTGATCACCCATTTCTCTGTCATAAAAAAGGCAAACTAAATAAAACATCCTCTTAGATTCTACTTAAAAAAATCCTTCAGGAACAGAAAGTTATGCTTATGACCCTTCCTTGATATCATCCTCTCTCTTAATATTGTCCCCCCATCCTTGCTCATTTTTAACTTATTTATTTTGTGGTTTAATTTATCTAGTTCTGAAAGAGCAAGGTTGAGATCTTCCACTATTATAATTTTGCTGTCTATTTCTTCTTGCAGCTCTCAACTTTTCCTTTAGAAATATAGATGCTATTCCACTTGGTGCATATATATTTAATATTGATATTGCTTCGTTATCTATGGTACCCTTTAGCAAGATATAGTTTCCTTCCTTATCTCTTTTAATTAGATCAATTTTTGCTTTTGCTTGATCTGAGATCAGGGTGGCTATCCCTGATTTTTTTTTTTTTTACTTCACCTGAAGCATAATAGATTCTGCTCCAGCTTTTTACCTTTACTCTGTATGTATCATGCTGATTTAAATGCATTTCTTGTAAACAATATGTTGTGGGATTCTGCCTTTTAATCTACTCTGCTGTTTACTTTATGGGAGAGTTCAGCCCATTCACATTTACAGTTAAAATGACTAATTCTCTATTTCCTGCCATCTTATCCCCAGATTATACTTTTCTCTTTCCTTTTCCCCTTTCCTTCTTCCCCAATATTTAACTTATGAGCACCACTTGTCTCAAGCATTTAGAATTTCTCTCCCTTTTAGAATCTCTCCCCCTTATACTTTTCCCCTACTATTTCTGTTTTCTCTTCTATTTAGCCTACCTCTTCCCTTTTTGCCTTTCCCCTCCCTCTTTTCAATAAGGTGAGAGAAGTTTCTCTGTAAACCAAATATGTCTAATATTTTCTTTTTGAGCCAAATCTGATGAGAGTAAGATTCACACAATGTTCACCCCCCTCCCTTCTTTCCCTCAAATGTGATAGGTTTCCTTTGCTTCTTTGTGAGATGTAATTTCCCTCATTTTACCTGCACTTTTCCCTTTTTCTGGTACAATCCCCTTCCCACCTCTAGTTCCTTTTTTATATTATAATAGTAAAATCAAATTATACATGCACAAATTATACATGTATACATGTATACCCATAGGAGAAATACAGTTCTCAAGAGTTCTTTTTACCTTTTTATGCTTGAGTCCTATATTTGGAGCTTTTTTGTTTAGCTCTGGTCTTTTCATCAGAAATAAATGGAATTTACCTGTTTCATCTAATGCCCATCTTCTTCCCTGGAAGAAAATGCTCAGTTTAGCAAGGTAGTTTATTCTTGGCTGCATTCCAAGTTTCTTTGCCTTTCAGAATATCAGATTCCAGGCCCTTCAATCCTTTAAGGTGGAAGTTGCTAAATCCTGGGTGATCCTTATTGTGGGTCCTCAGTGTTTGAATTGTTTTTTTCTGGCTGCTTGTAATATTTTTCTTTGGTGTGATACTTCTGAAATTTAGCCATGATATTCCTTGGAGTTTTAATTTTGGGGTTTCTTTCAGGAGGTGTTCTGTGAATTCTTTCAATGGTTATTTTACCTTCTGATTCTATGACATCAGGACAGTTCTCTTTGATGATTTCCTGAAAAATAGTGTCTAGGCTCTTTTTTTTCATCATGGTTTTCAGGGAGTCTAATAATCCTTAGAAGTTTCTCTTAGATTTATTTTCCAGTTCAGTTGTTTTCCCAAGTAGATATTTTACATTTTTTCCTAATTTTTCTTTTTTTTTTTTTTTTTTTTTTGGTTTTGCTTGACTGATTCTTGATGACTCAAGTCATTCATTTCCATTTATTCAATTCTGATTTTTAGTGAATTATTTTCATTTACTGTTTTTTACTTCTTTTTGTATTTGTCCAATTGAGTTTTTAAATGAGTTGTTTTGTTCTATGGAATTTTTTTCCATTTCACAAATTCTGGTTTTTTTAAGGGATTATTTTCTTTTTCCACTCCATAAATTCTGTTTTCCTGGAGTTATTTACCTTTTCCAATTCACAAATTCTGTTTTCCTAGGAGTTATTTACCTTTTCCATTTCACAAATTCTATTTTTCAGGGAGTTTTCTTTTTCCACTTTATCAAATCTATCTTTTAATGAGTTATATGCCTTTTACAAACTCTCTTGCAGAGTTTTCCTTTCTTTTCCCCATTTTTCTTCTAGCTCTCTTTTGAGATCTTTTTAAATTTCTTCTAGGAGAACCTTATGTGATGGGGATCAGGTTATATCACCCTTTGGGGCTTCATCTGGAGACAATCTGCTGTTAGACTCTTCAGGGTTTGAAATCTGTTCTTCTCTTTCACCATAGAAACTATCTATAGTTAGAGTTCTCTTTGCCTTTTTACTCATTTTAAAAAAAAAAAGTTGGGGTCTGCTTTTAGGGCAAGGGAGGTTTTCCAAGCTTCCTCTACAGGCAACAGCAAAGAGGCAGCAGCTGCTCTGGGATCATGCTGACTCACTCTGGGTGCTGGGTGGGAGTGGCAAGGTCCCATAAGACTCCATTTAGGTTTATTATTTACCTTTTGTGTTTGTGTTGGATGTTTTATAACTTCTCTGCTGCTCTACTGGCTTGCAACCAGGGCAGAGTAGCTAACACTGTGGTAGAGTTCTCCCTATAGATTCTCCACCACACTGAGTCTTCACCACTCTGGGGGAGACCACATCCTGCACCAGTGTGCTCAGCATGTGCTGGCGTCCTGTGCCTAGCCTCCCTCCCTGCTCAACCAAAACAGACCTTTTCTGGCAATCTTTGAAATTATCTTTGGTTAATTGGCTGTGCTCCCAACATTTGTGAATTCTGCCAGCCTAGAACTAATTCAGAGGCTGAATTTGGTAATTAGTTGAGGGTCCAAGGAGAAGCTCAGAAAGAAGCATGTGTCCTCTCCATCATCTTGGCTTCCCTCCTCCCCCTCCCCCACCCAAATATTTTTTGACTCAGAATCATTGATGCCCATTTTAGTTTTCAAGAAGTCTGCTACTTAAGATTTATCATTTTCCCTTCTAAGTTATTTATTTTCCTTCCCTTCCCTCAATAGCTTAAAAAATTCTTTTGCTTTATGGTGGTATTTTATATAGTCCATGTGTTAAGCCCATTTTTCTTTGGTGTCTCTCTGCTTGTAGTTGTATAGTATTATTCTCACCTTCTTTGGGGTAATTTCTAGATTTGCAATTTTTTTTTTTTCCTTTGGTTTATTCATTTCTCAAGTCTTCTTGAATTTGTGTTTTGTGCAACAACCAAGCTATGCTTTGGGATAGGATGATCAGTTCTTTTTGGTTTTATTCCAGTATTCCTGGGGAACTACACTGATTTCAGTCTTTTGAAGTTAGATATGTCCACCTCTCTGCTGCCTCATCTCCCTTCCTCCCCCTCCCCAAATCTTTGAGATTTGGAGCATCGAATCTTTGAGGCCCTCTACTGGAGTGTTAGAAAATCTCATAGTTCCTGAGTCTGGGAGGATCCTGGTCTGAGCATTAATTCACTGTGTTAAGTCATTCCCCATTACTATTCCACTCTTGTATAGGCCACTAACATAAGAAGAGAGATCAATTTATTTCAATCAGACTATCTTGAAGAACATAAAGGAGAGAAAAAGGAACCACGTACAGAACCTCTCCTTCACATATAGTTTAAAAGAAGTTAGGAACAGTGGAAAAGGCAGAATGCTTTTGTATCCATTAAAAAGGACTTTTCCAGAGACACCAAGTTCTCTGCTACAGATGTGGATTAGATGGCCACATTTGTGTTAGGCATGATAGAAAGGAAAATCTAGAATTTGCCAGAAGTTGAATAGTTTCCTCATTCATAAAATTAAAAGGGTGGATACAATAGTTTCTAAAGTCCTTTTCAGCTCTAAATATATGATCCTATGAACTCTAGTAGATCAACATCAAAAGAGAGGAATGGAAGATTCAAGCTACTGCAGGTTCTGAAGACCCTAAAATCTGTCCCAACCAATTTCCTGGGTCTTTCCATCTAAAATCACAATACTCTATATAGAAACGACAGCAAAGATAGAAGATGCAGAGTATTCTGCAGTGTTGGATCATGGGTTCAAGTGAAAATGCTTTTCTATTTTATGAAAGATAGTTCTAATATGTACCTTTACAGCTTGTTCAGAAACTATAGTCACCATTCATATCTGGGTTATATGAGTGTGTGCTTAAAATTCATTAGTGTCAGAAAGAAGTCAGAACATATGGCTTATAGAAGAGGCCATGGGTGGCAGCAAGTATCAAAAAAAACACCAAAGGCTAATTCAAGATTGAATGGGGATAGAAAGGAATATATAACTTTTTGTAGTGGTATATTGCACAAAATTTGTATTTGCATAAAAATGGACTATATATTAGGGCATACAATCTTACAATCAAATACAGAAATGTAGATATATTAGATATACACATTTCATATCATAATAAAATAAAAATTATATGTAAAAAAGGGCCATGGAAAAAATAGAACAAAAATTACTTGGAAACTAAAAAATTTAATCCTATAGAATGATTAGATCAAACAACAAATCATCGAATCATTTAATCCAAGAGAATAACAATGAGACAAAATACCAAAACTTATGGGATATAGTCAAAGGAGTTCTTAGGGGAAATTTTGTATTTCTAGATGTTTACGTGAATAAAATAGAGATAGGGGAGATCAATGAATTGGGTGTGCAACTAAAATTAGAAAAAGAACAAATTAAAAGTCCCCAATTAAACATCAAATTAGAAATTTTAAAAATCAAAGGAGAGATTGATAAAACTGAAAGAAAACTATTGAACTAATAAATAAAACTAAGAGCTGATTTAATGAAAATGCCAACAAAATATATAAACCTCTGGTTAATTTGATCAAGGTTGCATCCAGGGAAGTTTGTCTTTGTCTATGACTCTTCAATATTTAGGGAAGGGGAGGATCATTGGGGGCAATAACTTAGCATCAGAACTATTGTATTCTTTAAAGAATAAATTGGATATGGGTTAGATTCAAAAGAAAAGGAAAAAACTCCACCCACAATAATCCCTAATTCTTTTGAAAGCAGTCACAGGAAAGATACTGTTACCCTTTCTGAGATGGAAGGTCCAAAGAACCATCATCAAAAGATCTGTTGATCAAAAGTGTCATGATAGAGTCTGGCTGACTTTTTGATGTTGGTTTGAGAAGAAACTGGAGAATTCCAGATGGGCATGCATTATTAGATTTTGAACAAGAACATTATGGTCCATAAGTGTACCATACTACAAGTTTGGGATGCTCATATTGATTTCTAGGTAGCCAATATTTTGAGCGCAGGACTTTTGCAGTGGGAACTATCATATCTCCATACTAAAGGAAGAGAAAAAAAGACAGTTGAATTTGGCCAGTTTGGACTGTGTGCTCCAAAAGATTTCAAGAGTTCCTGACATTTTCCAATGATTTGTGGGTAAGGGGTGGATTGGGTGAATTCTTTAATTAAATTGATAAGCTTATATAGTGGTGAGCCTGGACTTTTTGAAAGTACCCCTGCCTATGGATACAGATATATTTACTAACACATTAAAATGAAAAAAAAAACTGAATAAAACTCAGTGATGAGGGCTTCCACAAGATTGGGTCTGTTCTGTCTTTCTCTTGCTCTTTAGGATGTGTTCCAGTGATTGGGTTGTAACCTTGAGATCATTTGACTGGTTTGTATTCTTGAGAGAATGGACTTTCTGATAGGAACTATCCTTTTGGGCTGTTACTTATTTATAAAAGAGAGCTGGCAACTCTAATTAGCTCCCTTGTCTTCTCCTTGTGTTTTTTTTTTTTCTGGAAAAATCATGAGAGATCTGTGAGATCTTGAGAGACATGTCTGGGATAAAGATTGGGAAACGTTGCTGTGTAGAGGCGCAGACTACAACATATGTAAACTGCATATGTGTTCATCTACAGCTTTTTCAGTACAGAGAATGGCATAGATGTCACAGAGACCTCTGAGTGTTGACTTTCTCTACTCTAGATGTCTACAGTTAAGATAATGGTAAATTATCTTGGAAAAGCAGATGGCAGCTGTATATGTTCATCATTTGGACGAAGGAATTTTGTAGATAATATTCCTGACCTCCAAACTCCTGTGTACAAGAAAAGGATTGTAATTATTTTGACAGAGCACAATCTTATAATTTAGCATCCTAAATAGAAAAAGGAGATTTCTTGGGCCAAGCTTTAGGATTGCCACAGAATTTAGAGATTGAACATTCTGAATAGAGAAAAGCAATTTGTGAGCAATATGCCTGCTTTTTACAGAAGGAGGAAGATTACCCACATGGCTTTTTGGAGGTAGATGATTAGTACATGGTATTGAAGAAATGAAGAGCTATTCTTTTATCCTTGCTATTACCTTGAGTTAATCAGATTGAGTAGATACACAGAAGAGGTTTACATGTCTAGCTATCCCCCAGAGTGTGCTTGTCTTCTGGGAGATGTTCAAACCACATGATAGTTCTTTTCAAAGCCTGTAGGAGAGGATTCCCAAGAATGTATTGCCTACTGGCAATCCCGGTCCAATTCCCTTCAGAGGGAAGTGCAAACCATAGAGTAGCATTGAGTTGAAAGTAGTCTAAGACCTTGTGGAAAATAAAAAATACAGTAGCTAGAAAAAGAGAGAATTGATAAATTCAGTATGTAATTAAAAAAATAGAAAATCATTAAATTGCCAAACTCTCTATATAAACACAAAAGATGAAAATTAGAAGAGAAAATTAGGGGAGAAATAAAGTTAAATATGATAATATGGAAAAACAAAATTAACAGCTATTTTTAAAAAGGCTAACAAAACCAATAAAACTTTAGCCAGTCTGATTTTTTTTAAAAGAGAGGAAAATCATATTACCAACATCAAAACTCAGCATGACAAATTCACAGTGAACAAAGGAAATAAAAAGTATTATCAGGGACTACTATACTCAATCATCTACTAGCAAATGTGAAGTTAAAGGAAATTAATTACTTACAAAAGTATAAAATACAAAAATTAACAAAACAGAATATAGAAATCTTAGACAGACAATGAAACTGAACAAGATATAAAGGAATTACCAGAGGAAAAAAATTCCTGATCCAAATGAATTTATGGGTGAATTGTATCAACTATTATTATCTGTGCTATAAGAATTATTATTATTTTTTAAAGAAATTTTGAATTTCAACAAACATATTTACTTTCATTTTAAATCTGGTACACATAATGCTTTCTTGTTGATTGATTTGCTGAGCATACTCATCTTCCTATTTTCCACTTTGATTGACAGGAATGTAATCCCTAAGAGGGGTAAAGTTGCTCTTCTGTTTTTTTCTTTGTATTTTAGGCAACAAAAAGAGACAGAAGTTCAAAAATTGAATGGGGCTCTATAATAAAAGGCAGAGGCCAGAGGAGGTCACACATGATAGTGAGCTGGTGTAATTTTAAAGGGCCTAAAAAATGTTTTGTTCTCTCTAGCTGACAGTATAGATCTGCTGCTTCTTCTGTTAAGAAAGAGACAAAAAATGGAGGTAATCCTAGTTTGGGGGACATGGGCTCTTCTAGTTTCAACCCACTGAAGTGTCTTATCATCAGAGGTTCTTAACTTTATGTTATGGCTACCCCTTGGTAGCCTGGTGAATCCTATGAATCTCTTCTCAGAATAAGGTTTTTCAATGGAAAAAAAAAAAAGATAAAATTTGTAGGTTATAAAGGAAACCAATTATATTGAAATAAAAATAGAACTTTCCCCACTTGCATTTATGGATTCCTGAAAATATATACATGGAGGTTTGTGGACTTCAGGTTAAGAATCCTTGTTGTCTACAAGAATAAAAGATGAAATTAGGCAAGGATGGTGCTCCAAAGTTTTCTAAACTGTCTGACTTTGCAACTGAAAATTCTTAGTAGTCTTTTACTAAATAATTTTTGGGTGTGTCTGTCCTTGTAGTTGGTATAAGATCAAAGCAGCAGCATTTGGAAGAACTAGTAGAGGGATTTGAAAATTCAGACTGTCAAAAGGAGATAGCTGTTTGGTTTGGTTGTTAACACAATAATAATTTTTTTTTTTTTAACTTTCAATTTCACCTTGGTAAATGCATTTAGCCCATAGGTTGAATAAGTGAATTCTTTATAGCTATCTTGAGAAAAGAACCAAAATTGGAATTTCAGGTGAATGGGGGCTGAGTCAATATGAGAAATAATGGTTTTTATCACCATATTTTAAATACTTACTGTGTACCATGTATTGTGCTAAGCAATTGATTGTGTCCTCATGGATAAGGGAAAGACTCAATTTAGAGAAAGCTAGTGAATGAATATAATGGAATACTATTGTACTCTTTAGAAATGATTAGCCGGAGAATTTCAGAAAAACCTGGAGAAACTTACATGAGCTGATGCAAAGTAAAGTGTGCAGAAACAGTAGTATACTGTATACAGTTAACAGCAACATTGTATGATGAGCAGCTTATCTACTCTCAGCAATACAGTGATCCAAGACAATTCCAAAGGATTCATGTTGAAAAATACCATCCATATCCAAAGAAAAAAATGATGGAATCTGAATGCAGATTGAAACATTTTATTTTAATTTTTTTTTCATGTTTTTTTCCCCCTTTTTGGTCTGTTTCTTTTTTCACAACATGACTAATATGGAAATATGTTTTACATGATTGCAGATAGATAACCTGTACTAAATTGTTTGCTGTTTTAAGGAAGGCAGAGGTATGGAAAGAAAGGAGAAAATTTGAAACTTGAATATAAAAAGAGAATGTTAAAATTTGTGTTTATATAAAATAGGAAAAAATAAACTGAAAAAAGAAGTAGTCATCTATATGTTTGTATACTACCATTGAAAAACAAGAACTGATAAAGAAATATACTTTTCAATAACAATAAAATTTATCAAATATTTGGACATTAACTTATCAAGATATACAAAATACCTAACCTATTAAATACAACTTCAAAATCATTTGGAGAAATTAAAGAACTGAATAAATGGAGGCATAGTCTTTCACTCATAATTTGATCCAGCATATAATAGCATATATAATGGACTAACAAATTTAATTTAATATTTTTACAGAATTAAAGTCATGACAATTTTTTGAAAAATATATGGACATCTGATAATATGTACCATAGTAAACTTCAGAGATGCTTGATATAACTATAAAAGAAAGGAAACATATGTCATTTCCAAACAACTATGCTTTTCAGAGCAAACCAGGAACAAACAAACAAGTTTAGTTCTAACCAAGTTAGTTCCTAATTATCAGAAAAGATAAAAATAGATAATTTTAATTGCATAAAACTTAAAAAGTTTTTGTACAAATAAAGCAATGTAGCTAAATTAGAAGAAAAGCAATTCATGGGGGGAAAATAAGCTTTACAATGAATGTCTCTGATAAAGGTCAGTTAGGTAGGGTACATGGGATATTGGCACAAAAATAGGAGGAAAAAGAATAATTATTAGATGATTAGATATGTAGATAAGTGGCCAAAATAAGTAAGCAATTTTCAAAAAAGAAAATGCCAGATTAGCAACACACACATGAAAGAATGTTCCAAACCACTAAGGAATGGTACAAATTAAAACAAATTTTATGTCTCATCTCATATCCATAATATTAATAAATGAAAGGAGAAAAAAAATCTGAAGGGGACAGAAATAAAAAGTCATTTAAATGCTGTTATCATCCATTGCTGTTTGAGAATATTAGAATCTGTTTGACGTTAGATCCAGAATTTTCTTTTCTGTGGTGCTTCAAATCATTGTGGATGGATTTCACAGATAAGGATCAATAATTTTGGACATTGATAATTTTTTTCTCATACTTCTTACAGTATTATGGAATCATAGATTTAGAGTTGGAAGGGATATAAAAGCAGTGGTGTGTGAATAAATGTTTAACAACTGAATTTTGAGAAGAGGAGTAGTAACACTTTTAATTTTAATCTGCATTATTAACATTTTCAGCGTCTCTTTGTTAGGTCTTAGGTAATCAACAAAACAATAAATTAAGCCCCTGTCTGTAGCACTTGCAAATTTCCAGAGGATAAAGAATCATACTGAAAATTTAACTGGTTCTGAAACTAGCTCCAGTACATGCTCTTGCAGAGGACCTTGAGTCCTACCTGCTCATTTTATAGATTTAAGAAACTGAGGCACAGAGGAGTTAAATGATTTGCTCAGAACCACATTGCTATTAAATGTGTGGAGCTTCATTCCAGGTCTTTCAGACTCTAATAATCCAGTGCTCTCGCCATTACTCTAGGCTGCCTTCTCAGTTAAGTTCCAATATAAGCATTCCATGTCAGAGTTCTAATGTCTACCAGTCCTGAAACAGCAATGTCTTTAAGTAAATAAAGTCTGCTTCCCCTTTACACACACACACACACACACACATACACACACACACACACACACACACACACCCCACACACATTTATATCCTTGAATGATGCTTTGAGAAAAACTTATAGCTATGTGTGTGCTGTTTATACGTGTATATCTAATATCCTTTTAATGATGTTTAAAAAAAATTTAAAGCTACTTCCCAGTGTGCGCCTCCCCCCCATTTTGAAAATAATTTTGTCACAAAGTGCAATTAAATAAATCAAATTAGTCTGTTGGCCATGCCTGATAATGTATGCTTCCTTCTGCCCTACCCTCACCTCTCTGATGGAAGACGTTTCATTTTTAGTTTTCTGATGTCATGATTGTTCTTTTTCTTCATATTGTTGTATACATTGTCCTCCTTGTTCTGCCTACTTTGCATCAGCACACACAAGTCTTCTCAGAGTTTCTATGAGTTCCTCATATTCATCCCTTCTTAAAAATAATATTTCATTATAGTCATATATCATAATTCAATCAGCTATTTCCCAAATGATAAGCATTCTTGTATTCTCGTTCTTTGCCACTAAAAAAGTACTTACATCTATATATCTATATCTACATCTACATGTGTTTATTTTTATAATCTGACCAGAAAGGTTTCATTCTTTCTGCCTTTGAGCTTTGAAAATTCTTGTTTTCCTTCAAGACTCAGTTTAAGCATAACTTCCACATATGAAGCCTTTCCTTATTTTCTAAAGAATAAATGTTAGCTATGTGATATAGTGGGCAGAGCACTAGCCTTCAGGTTAGAAATATCTGAGTTCTGATCTGGCCTCAGACACATAGTAGCTGTGTAGCTTTGAGCAAATTTCATAACTCCTGTCTGCCTCAGTTTCCTCAACTATAAAGTGGGGACAAGAACATCTACTTCAGTGCCTAGTGCTTAAAAAATGTGTAACCTTTGCCCATACCTCCTGTTGACTTTCCCCACACAAAATTACTTTGGCTTGATTTTTGTACAGGTTTTGTATATTCCTACGTAAGGCAAAAATTCTTTTATTTTTGTCTTTGCATTTCCATTCATATTTATTTAAATGTCTCTTAATTGATTGGAAGGGTATATATCTGGAATCAGTATTGTGGAGTCAAAGCTAGGCAATATGCAAATTTTTCTAGTACAATTCCATATTGTTTTTCAAATTATTTGGGTCAATTCTCAAGTGGTAACCAATGAAAGACTAGAGTTCCTGTGTTATCACCTTTCTTTGTCCTTTGTTCAGTCATTTTTTAATCATGGCTGATTCTGTGACCCCTTTCAAGGGGTTTTCTTGGCAAAGATACTGGTCATCGTTTCCTTCTTCAGTTCATTTTACAGATGAGGAAACTGAGGCAAACAGGGTGAAGTCACTTGTACAGGGTCCCACAGCTAGTATCTGAGACCAGATTTAAACTTAGGAAGATGAGTCTTCCTGAATCCAGGCCCAGAGCATGACCAAACTGTCTATGTTCCCACAATCCCTCCAATAGTCCCCATTTTCATCTGTTGTCTGTTTTGCCAATTTGATAAGTAGGAAGTAAAATCTTGGAGTTGTTTCAATTTGCACCATATCTTACTCTTAGTAACCTGAAGCATTGCTTCATATGGCTGTTAATAGCATGTATTTCTTCTTTATCAAAACCCTTTCCCTTGGTGGGTAGTCCTGCTCAGAGATCTTCCTCCCAAAGCTGGCTGCTTAGCCCCAGCTGTGATCTATCTAGATCTAAAATTATTATCTGTTCATATTCATAGTTTCAATGCTTTTAAGTAATCTTGATTTCAAGATAAAAACTTGAACTTGTAATTGGTATAGCAGGCCTTGTTCTCAATGAGAACTCCCTATGAGTAAAGTCATTGAGCTTCTGGAAATCAGTATCCTCCTGTGACAAAACTGCTCCCAGGCTACCTAAATTAATGTCAGTGTATAATACAAAAAGCCTGTTTGGACCTGCAAAAGACAAAGGGCAGTGATTATGAAGGAGCTATCCAAGTTCTTAAAGCCAAGCTTACCTTTCTCAAACCAGCAATTTTCAAAACTTGCCAGAGCATTCAGTTCACATTGGACTTTTTTTGCTTGTAATTCTTCTCATGATGTAGGTAGCAGATCGAGCACTGGATTTGTAGCCAGAAAGATCAAATCCTTCCTCAGAAACTAATTAGCTATGTGACCTTTTATAAGATTTATGTATCTTATTTGTTGGGGAAATCCCTACCTTTGTGAGAGATTGCCTCTGATGGTAGCTGATATGTAGGTATTGGCTTGAGTCACTGAAAGCCTTCCCCTTACTTCCTAGATTCATTCTATATGTACTTGAGACTCAGGTCTCTTTGATCTGAATCTGGAGAGCAATTTTTTCCACATAGAAATGTTAAGTGTAAACCAAAGGAAGTCACCAGCCCAGCTAGTGAAGGAAGGGAGAGAAGAAGAGAGAGAGGGAGAGAGAGGAGAGAAGAGAGGAAGAGAGAGAGGGGGAGATAGAGAGCCGGGGGGGGGGGGAGGGAGGAGAGAGGGAGAGGTGGGAGGAGAAGAAGGAAGGAGGAAAGGAGGAAGGGAGAGAGAGAGGTGGGGAGGAGAAAAGAGAGAGAGAGGAATTTGAAGAATTCACAAATAGGCCTGTCCTATCTGACCTGACATCCCATGCATGCATCCCTCTTCTCTCCTTTCCCTAATTTTCTTCTCTTTTCTCCCTTTCTTTTTTACATTTTGCATCTGTAAGATTGTAGACTCTAAGTCCTCTTAAGATGTTGCCACATTTTGACAGATGCCCTCTTCTTTTAAAAAAAAAAATCTCTACTTTCATCTTCTCACTCTCTGTTCTCCATTCTGTTCTTTCTATTTGATCTATTTCCTAACTGCCTATTGAACTGGATGTTCTGTAGACATCTTAAACTCAATAAGTCCAAAATTAAATTCAATATCTTTCCCCAAAACCTTCCCCCATCCAAACTTCCCTATTACTGTTGAGGGCAACAGCATTTTTCAGGTCTCTGAGGCTCACAATCAAGGTATCTGTCTTGACCTCTCATTATCTCTCACCCCCTCTATCTAGAATGTTGCTAAGATGTATTGATTTTGCTTTGGAAACATCTTGCCAATAGCTTTTTTTCTTTGGCGCTGCTATCACTGGCACAAGCCCTCATTTCCTCTTATCTGGCCTATAGTCCTGCTCCTTGGTCTGCCTGCCTCCTCTCTCCCCATTTCAATCTACTCTCCATCCAGACACCCAAGTGATTTTCCTAAAGTGCAGACTTGACCATGTCATCTCCCTACTCAATAAATTCCATTGATTCCCTGTGATTTTTAGGATTAAATATAAAGTCCTTTGTTTGGGAATCAAAGCTCTTCATACAGCTGCTCCTATCTTTTTGGTCTTTTTTATACATTATACTCACCTCAACACACCCCACAAATGTACTCTTCAATCCATTGATGCCAGCCTTCTTGTTCTTCAACACTATGCTCTATTTCAGCTCTACATATTTTCTCTGCCTGGAATACTTTTCCTCCTCATCTTCTGCCTCCTGATTTTCTTGACTTCCTTGAAGTCCTAGTTAAAATCCTCCCAACTACAAGAAGTTTTTCTCAATACTTCTTAATTCTAATGCTTTTCACCTGGAAAGACCTACATGAACTGATGCTGACTGAAGTGAGCAGAACCAGTAGAACTTTGTATATCATAACAAGATTATGAGATGGCCAATTGTGATGGAGCAATTCAAAACAATTCTAAAAGACTTCGGATAGAAAATGCCAAAAACACCCAAAGAGAGAACGATGGAGACTGAATGTAGATTGAAGCATAATATTTTCGCTTTTTTGTTTGTTTGCTTTTTTCTTTCTCATGTTTTATTTCCCTTTTTGGTTTGATTTTTCTTGTGCAACATGAAAAATATGGAAATATTTTTAAAAGGATTGCACATGTTTAACTTATATCAAATTGCTTGCTGTCTTGGGGGGAAGAGGGAAGGGAGGGAGGGAAGAAAAAAATTTGGAACATAAAATTTTATAAAAATGAATGTTGAAAACTATCTTTACATGTATTTGGAAAAATAAAATAGTATTAAAAATTCCAATGCTTTCCCTCTGTGGCCTATTCATATTTGTGTATTTTTTGTGTGTGATTATTCCTATACATATGTGTATATCTATATCTATGTATCTTGTTTGTACATACTTAATCGCTTATTATCTCTTTCTTATAATACTTATTTGATTATTGTCTCCTTCTTATATTTTAACTTCCCTGAGGGAAGGGGCTATCGTTTGCTTTTTTTGTATCCCCAGAGTTACATGAATTACATAGAGTTGCCTGGAACTTAGTGTAGACACAAGTGCTTATTCACTGTTTTCCTTCACTTTTTCCTTTCTTCTTTTTCTTACTTATCCTTATTTTCTCCTCTCAGTTCTCTCATACTTCTCTATAGTTTTCTTCTCCCTGTTGTTTATTCTTGTCTCTGCTCTTTCCACTGTTTTCTGTCTTCTCTTCCATTTTTTCCCTTATTGAAACTCTCCCCTCTGTTCTCTGAATTCTCCTTTCTGTTCTGTCATGTTTCCTCCTCCTTCTTTTCTTCTTCACTTTCTTCTTCTACTACTCTGTTCTGTTTTTTTCTTTTTCCTCTCTTTCCTTTTTCCTCCTTTTTTCTTCCTCTGTTAGCACAGCAGCATCTCACCAATGTCTGTGCCAGTGAATAATGGTAAAATATAGAGAATAGGCCAAAGAGGTTAGCCTTAGGCTCTTCTGCTAACTAAAGGTGATTCAGGGACTTGAGCCTGGGCTGAGAACAGGAACTTAGCTCTCCTCCCCTCCTCTTTTCCAGAAACGGAAACAGGCCAAACTGACCTTCAATTACACTGACTTCTTCTTCGAGCAGGTAAGAATAGTCTGGCCTTTCATAGCTGGAAATAAATTTCTTATTAACATGGTGGGCTACAGGGTAGAATCCTGAAATGTAAGTTAGAAGCTCACTGGGTTACAGTCCTAGCTCTGCCACTGACCTGCTGGAAAGACCCTTTCTTTCCCTGAGCCTCAATTTCCTCATCTGTATGATGGATCTCAGATGTTCTATAATTCTCGGTTTTACCAACATGACCCAGTTTCTGCTGCCACTTAAAGTGATGTTGGGAAGGGAGAAATAGGCAGTTCTCGTTCCAATTTCTCTCTTCTTCCCCTTTTTGTTATTCCTTCCTCTTTTCTTTTGCATTCCATAACAAGCCCTGAGCTACTCATTGAGGGAAAGAAGAAAGGAGGAAAATCATTTTGTTTTTTCCTCCTACCCTCCACTATAAGCCCTGACAATTGCTGATTACTAATTTTGTTTGGGGTAAGTGAGGACCATGATAGACTGTGAATGATAGACTCTTCTCCCTCATGAGACCCTACATCCTGAAGTTTGAAGTCTAATAGGGAGTTAAGACACACACACACACACACATACACACTCTTACTGAAGCAGTGAATGAGCGTCCAAACAGTAAATGTTATAGGAGGAACCCACAGGAGAGAATGCCAGAATGAATTGGCAAATTCAGGAGAGATCTAGAATATAAGATGTCATATTGTAAGAACCAAATAGAACTCTGGAGAGTATGTTCATTGAAACAAATAGGTAACCAAGACCGCATGAGGGGACGGGCCTATGAATTATTAGAAATTATCTATATTATCTCTATATATTATCTATATAAATTATCTATAAAGATGAAGAAACAGGCTGAGACTTGGTCAAATTCACAGAGCAAGTTAGCAGCAAATGATATGAGTGTTTGAGCTGGGTACTTGATGGGATGGATAGGATTTAGTCAGGGGCAGAGGAAGGATGTTACAGGCAAAAGTATGATGTTAAGAATACACATGGAAGATAGTGGGGAGATTTCCTGCTTCTCCCTACTGGAGGAGACTGGGATACAAGAAATAGCTAGTACCAAGGGATGGGAAGAGAAATCAGGCCAGGGAAGAAAAGGTGCTCTCTCAGGCCTGGATTTGGATCATACCACCTCTTTTCTTTCCAGGAACATTTCCCTAGAAGAGCTATTGAAATTGCTCAGAAGAGGCCAGAGTGGAGAGAAGAAAGTGAAATCTACAATCTCTGTAATTTTCTGCGGGGATTGAAAAGCTTTTGGAATTACAGCCAGCAGGTCCAGCTGCTGCTGGCCAAAGTCGTCCGCTATGAACGGTCAGTGCCAACTCCCGGGCTAGTCATCTTGTGCTTCTGGGGAGGAACAAACCTCCCAAGAAAGGGACACAGAACTTTATTAAGAATATTTCTGCTTGGGGGAAAAACCAGTTGGGAGTGGGGAGAACAGTGGACAATGGCACTTGGGATAGGTCAGCCACAGGTAAAATGTTGAGCCATCCTTTTCATTCATCAAAGGAATTGGGATGTATGATAGTCTGGGTCAGCAAAGACCTAAAGCCATGGTGATTCAGGCTATGCGGAGGAAGTGTGAAGCCTTCTTCTATGACTAAAGCCCTATTTGCCTAGGTTTATCATGGTTCTGAAAGAAAAAAATTCTTTAAAGTCAGAGCTAAAATTACCCTGGCATGGGTTCTGTCAATAAAAAGTTAAAAAAAAAAAATACATAAAGTCAGAGCTGAAAATGCAAAGGACTGCTTCAGTAAGGGCAATATTCACAAGAAAGGACGAAGCAATCATTTCACCATGGGTCTGGGGACCTCAGATGCCATCTATGAAGTCCAATCTCCTCATTTCACAACACGGAGGCCTATGAAGGTTAAATGTCTTGCTTAAGCTTATGCAGGTAGAAAAGGTCAGAAGTTGAATCGGAATCCAGGTCCTCTGCCACCAAAATCACATTTCTTTCTCATTTCTTAGCATATTGTGGTGCACTGGTGTCAAACTCAAATAGAAAGAGATCCTGACATAAAACCACAAAGGAACATTATGTTGTACTGTATTTTAATTTTGTTAAACATTTCTCACTGACATTTTGATCTGATTCAGGTTGCCCTTGAGAGTTTTGCAGTAGCTGGAGAGGGAATTCATCACTGGACTAGGAGGTTTTCTGGAGAAAACCCAGACAATGGTTGGATCCAGAGTTCCCTGGGATCATTTGTTTCATGAGATTGAGAGAATGAGAAGCCAGATTTCATTGCTCATTTGTTTCAGGGTCTCACAGACTAGGACTTTTTGGCGAGGTGACTTCATCTCCTTGAATTTTAATTTTCTCACCTATAAATGGGTGTAATAATTATGCTATCTATTTTAAAGGGTTGTTCTGAAGAAAATGTTTTTATTATTATTATTGTTCAGTCATTTTAGTAATGTCTGACTCTTTGTGAATCCCATTGAGGATTTTCTTGGCAATAGTACTGGAGTGGTTTGCCATTTCCTTTTCCAGGTCATTGTGCAGATGAGGAAACTGAGGCAAACAGAGTAAAGTGACTTGCTCAAGGTCACATAGCTAGTAAATGTCTGGGTCCAGATTTGAACTCAGGAAGAGGAGCCTTCCTGACTTAAGGCTTGATGCCCTATCCACTGTTTAACTTAGCTGCCCTAAAGTAGTATGAAAATGTGTTATTGTTAATAGCATTTTTATTAATAGATCTAACCTTAATCTCTTAATTCATCCAACAAACATTTTATTCCCATGTCTACTATATACAAGGTCACATATAGAACATCTTTGGAGAGGCAGAGATGAATAAAGAGAGGATCCTGCTCCTGATTCTGAATTTCTCTGTGTGACCTTAGGCTATCCTCTGAGCTTCTGTTTAATCATCTGTAAAAGAAGATTCAACTGGATGGCCTCAAATGCTTTCTGGCTAGAATGCTATAACTCTAGCTCATAAGAGTTTTTTATTTTACCTTGCAAGAATTCCCAGTCAAGTAGGAGGAATGAGACATATACTAATCACTACATTGCAACATTGACTGTGAACAAGCTTGTTGAGTGGTAAAGGCAGTTAGTGTTTGAGTAATGCAGAATAAAGAAGACTCATTTCCAGCCTAGGGTGCTCAGGAAAGAGGCTGGAAAGGAGATAAAATTTGAATTAGGCCTCTGAATCATGGAAAATTTATTTTTATTCATTAAGAAAAATATTAAGAACCAACTATGTTAAGCAAACCTCTGAGAAACCATGGCTAAATAGCTAGCAAGCTGGTGTACTGGCAAGAAAGATCCAGGTTCAAGTCCAGTCTCTTGACACATTCTGGTTGTGTGACTTGAGGCAAAGACATTTGACCTCTCAATGCTCTAGCTATCTCAAATATCTGGCCAGAGGCTACATACCCGAATGTAGCTCAAACCAGATTAAAATGTAATTGGGAAACAGTTAACAAAAATAATGATATTATTGATAATGTTAATATCTGGCTTTGTAAATCAAAATGCATTTAGCAAAGGTCCTTATGTTTGGTATAGAAGTCCCATTTTTCTTTGAATGTAATACCACTAATCTAGACAACTCTCTAAGACCAAATTGCAGAGAAGGTACTGATCTGCATTGGGAGAGGTATTTTCCTCTGCTGGGAGTTTTCTCTACCTGTGAAATCCTCAGGTCCTGTTTCGATCTCTATGTTAGGACATGGATTTAGAACTGGAAGAAACCTTAGAGGTTGTTTAGTCCAACTCCCTTATTTGACAGGAGAGGAAATTGAAGCCCATGCATTAGTGTCAGAGGCAAGACTTGAACCCAGGTCTTTTAGTCTCCAAATCCAGCTTTTTTTCCGATGGTATCACAGAGCCTCTTATTGTTCAAGGTATTGTACTCAGAAGCAAACAGTCACCTGAACTAAGCCTTGTGACCCCATTTAGAAGCAGCATTTTTCGATGTAGCTGAAAAATCCACTAAACAGCAGGTTTCAGGCCCTCCAGACAAAGCTTAGAAGTAGTGAAGTTTGTGAGAGTCATGGTTCACAGTCTGAAAGAATTCAAAGAGATTCTCTTATAGTCACAAAAGACTTTATTTACACCATAGCTGACAGACTAGTCTCTAAGAGAATCAAATAATTAGAGGAAATTTGGGAGAGTTTTTTATACTGAAAATTTGGGGCTTTAATCTACAGGCTAATAATAGCCTATGAGATCATAAATTGTAAAAGAGAGATAAGTAAGGAGCCAGGATATTTTTAGGTTTTATTGATCCACATTACTTAACTGGATCCTTAGCAGATTCCTTCCCTAACTGACCCATCATTTCTCCCTTTCCCATCTTTTTGGGGAGAGGAAATTCTAAGGACAAGGGCTGGTATAAGGGACAGCCCTAAGAGCTGTCCAGAGCTGAAGTAGCCTCTTTAGGCTAGGCTAGGATAATGCCAGAGAGAAGGAAGAAGGGTGTGGAGACTCCACTTAACTCTTTCCAAGAGAAGATATGAGTCCAGATCTTACTCTCAAGTTCAGTTCTTCACTGCTTTCCAAATGGTAGTCTATATGCTGCTTCTTAGGTTTGGCCGCAGGCGTGTGATCTTTAAGAAGGGGCATAAGGGCCACAGTTTCTACTTCATCTACCTGGGGACAGTTGCTGTGACTTCAGATGAAGATGGGAGCAGTGCCTTCCTCGATGCACACCCAGACTTGCTCAGCAAGGGTTCCTCTTTTGGAGTAAGTTGGTATCTGGTGGGGTTTGTGAGAATGGCATTCCTGATTCCCCGAAAGGATGATATTCTCAAGGTACAAGCCCAAGCAGAGAGAAGCAAAGCAGGATTATGCTAGAAAAATTCCTAAGGCAGGAGTTTTGGGCCAGGATTATACAGGTTATGGTCCTGTATAAATTTATACCAACCAACTTCAACTGGGCCCAGTCTACAGTAAGGCAATCCTCTTCCTCCTATTTTAGTCCCAACCCTACTGACTAAAAACTTGTTCCAAATCTTTTCTTCTCTCCTTAACCTTCCCAATACACTTGATTTCTCTGATGAGGATCCCATCTCTTATTTCATTGAAAAACATGATGGCATTTTCTTTCCCTCATCTTGTATTCCTCTATTGTTGTTCCCTATTACCTTTTCATTCACTCCAGACTCTGAGGAAGAGGAGTCTGCCTGCTTACATAGTCCTTTGATTCTATCCTTTCTCATCTTCTTCAGAAGATTTCCTCTTCTATCATCCCCATTCTCTAAACTTTAATTTTTCTCTGCTATCTCTTTGCTCCTGCCTGCAAATGCACCCAAACTTTCTCCATTATTAAAAAACTTTCACTGCATCATACTACCATGGCCATCAGGTATTTTCCCATATCTTTCCTCCCTTCATGGCAAAATTCCTTCTATACTTGACACCTTCTTTTCCTTTCTTCTCACTTTCTTCTAAAATCTCTCTAATCTGACTTCTAATTTCACTATGCAGCTGAAATTGCTTTCTTCCAAGTTACTAATGATCTTTTAATTGCCAAATCTAACAGCCCATTTCCCCAAATCCTCATCTTCCAAGACCTTTGCAGTTTCTCACACTATTGCTCTTCTCCTCCTCCTCCTGAATACTCTCTTTTCTTAGTTTCTGTGGTTGCTTTCTTGCATCTGTCTAGCTGATGATTCCCTATGGTCTTTTATTGGATCTTCATCTTTATCATGTTCATTAATTGTAGATGTTCTCCATAGTTCTGTCATAGGCCCATTTCTAATTTTTCTCCACACTATCTCATTTGTTGATCTCATCAATTATCATCTCTTTGTAGACAGTTCCCATATCTATTTATCTCATCCTATTTTTTATCCTGAGTAAACTTTTTTCCTGAATAGAAAGTCTTGGGGCTTGGAGTCCAGAAGGCCTGAGATCAAATCTGCCCTCAGACACTTCCTAGCTGTGTAACTTTAGTTGTGTCACAATCTCTCTTTGCCTCAAATTCCTCATCTATAAAATGGTGATGACAATAGCATGTTGTGAGGATCAAATTAGATAATAATTGTAAAGTGCTCAGCATAGTGTCTGACACATAATAAGAGCTATATAAATGTTCATTATTATTAGTATTCTAAATTTAGCATGACTAAAATGGAACTTATCATCTTTTCCCTAAAATACTCATTTCAGCTGAACTTCCCTATCATAGCACTGTCCTTCTAAGTATACAATCTTATTGTCATTTTCTACTCTTGATCCCTTTGTCTTTGTCTGTCCTTCCTTTTCTATATTTCTGTCTGTGTCTCTCTGTCTTTCTGCCTCTGTTTCTCTGTCTCTATCTCTCTCTTTCTCTCTGTCTCTGTCTCACACACACATATACCCACTAATATTCCCAAATCTTATATTTTTTCTTTGCAATGTCTCTTGAATATGTTGGTTTCTCTACTCACAACATACCACACTAGTTTAGTCCTTCATCACTTCTTGCTTGGACTCTTAATTGTCCTCCTGATCTGAAATCATCCTCTACTCAGTCATCTTTTTTTGGGGGGGGAGGGAATGACTCCCCCCCACCTTTTTTTGTATTTTAAGAGGAGGCCATCAGGGTTGAGATTTGCCCAGGATCACACAGCTAGTTAGCTAGTCTGAGGTCAAATATGAACTCAGGTGGTCCTCATGTCACGACTAGTGTTCTATCCATTGTGCCACAAAGCTGCTCCAACAGTGACTTTCCTAAAGGGTAAATAACCACCATTACTCTCTTGCTCTGGAAATTTCAGTGGCTTCCTATTAATTTCAGGGTCAAATGTAAATTAACTGTTTGTTTGTATTTGTAGCATTTCACAACTTATTTCTCCCTTTCCAGACTTTGACTTTTTGCTTCTACAATATCTATAATCTGCCTGTGCTCTTCCTCTCATATTACATGATATTTCTTGTCTCCAGATTTCCATGCTATGGCTGTCTTTTGTGCCTGGAATGATCTCCTTCCTGACCTTTGACTTTTAGAATCCCTGATGTCCTTTAAACTCATTTCAAACATTCCATCTTCCAGAAGGTCTTTGGTAGTTCTTTCCATCCCCACTAACTGCTAGTGCCATAGTTTCTGAGGTTGTCTCCCATCTGCTCTGTATTCATTTTACCTATTTACTTATTAATATCATTTATATGTGTTCTGTATCACCTGATTTTGCTAGGTTGTCTCACCCATTAGAACCATTAAGTTCCTCGAGGACAAGAACTATTTTTGTTTTTGCTTTTGCTTTGCTTTGAATCCCCAGTGCTCAGCACAGTGCCTGACATATAAAATGTACTAAATAAATACCTGTTGATTGATTGGTTAATGTGGCAATGGTATAGAATGAATTGGAGTGGGGAGACTGGGAGACATGAAGAGAGAGCTCCTTTTTTATCCTCCACCTACAGGAGATGGCTTTATTGACTGACTGTGACAGGATTGCCACTGTAGTCTGTATGGAGGACACAGAATTACTCGTTGTGGACAAGGAGGATTTCTTTGGTTATAACATAGATGAAGAGGTGAAGAAAGAATTTCAAGTTCGGTTTAATTTCTTCAGGTAAATCAACCATTGTGTCATCAAATAGTTATTGAATACTGACTTTCATGGAAAGTCATAGCTACACCTTATGAAGGAGAAGGGAGAGCAGGGAGGGGAATGAAGGGGAGGAGAGTGGGAATACGTTTGCTAATAAAAAGGAGAGTGCTGGAAGAAACATATTTTGGATGGCAGAAAACAATCACATTTTAATATTGCCATTAAGAGATTTAAAAAAAAACCCCACAAATTCATGGGTCCTAGAGTATGAACTTCTAAGTTCTTAAAAAATCCCTGCTAGCTCTAAATCTCTGATCCTATTACAACATGGACCCTGCCCTCAAGGCACAGTTAACATCTCTAATAAAAGAGGCAAGACAATCAAATATTTCTAGACAGCATAGATTCAAAGATTAAAATATATGTGCCAGATTCAAATATGATTGCATTGACTGCATGTTGCAAAGAAGTGCTCTAGGATGTAGGGAGTTGGAAAGGTCAAAGACGTATCTGTGGAAGAAATGGATCACCCAGGTAAGAAAAATGGAGGTGCAATTGTGCCAAGGGTATTTTAGTTGGGGGACAAGTGAGGAGATCATGCTGGCTGCAACAATTGATTTCAGGGAAAAGAGTAAAATAACTTCCTAAAGTTACAGAGGGTGATTAGATGCTAGGTGAGGGGATCGAGGGACAGAAACATGACTAGGTTTTTTTTTTTTTTTTTTTCACTTGGAGTGAATGAAGAGGTAAGGTATAACTGGTCTGGAGTTGGGAGGGAGGAGTTTAGCTAAAGTACATTTGGTTGCCAGAAAGTTTTTATGCTGTAGAATGACTAGCTAAAGTGGATGAGGATTGGGGGGGTGGGGGTGGGCTAGTGAAGTATGATTTGGGTACAAAGCCATGGGAAGGATAATTCTGCTTTTTAGATATTAACAGTCTAGGGAAAGCCCTTATTGCCTTGCCTTAGTTGTGTCTCTAACAAGGAAAAGGGTAGAGGGTGGTGGGTAGAGAATATACAATATTCTCCAAATCCTTGGCTCAGAAAAAGAAATGGCCTTTAATATCCTTTTTCTTCAGGGATCACAGCCTCTTTAAGACATGGTCTCATAAGGCTCTCTCGACAGTGGCAAGTCATTGCAAAGTGGAGAAGTTCCCATTTGGGCAGGTGATATCTCGGAACGTGACGGATTCTGGCTTTATCATGTTTGTCACAGAGGTGAGAGTTGGATACAGAAAGGTTGAGGGGCTGGGGGAGAAGGAGAGTGTGGAGAATGACAGACCCCTTTGAAAGAGGGTGTGTGTTTTAGCATGAAAGGAATGTACATGAAATACACACACATATATATGCATATTTATGTAGTATTTTTAGCTTGCAAATTACTAACAAAGGATGTAAAGATGACTGAAAAACATCATTCTTGCCATAATCAGTTCTCTAACCTACTCTAAATCTCTTCATTTTTCCTCAAGCCTACTTATGCTACTTCTACTTCCCCTCTGCTGGGGACCTTAACTCAAGCATTTTGCCACCCTTCCCAAATAAGGCCATTAAATGAGAACTTTCTTTTCTTCCCTTCTCCTAATGATCCACACCCACCCCAGCTTCTCACAAAAAAGAGGCCCTTTCCCTTGCCAAGGTCATTGATCCTATACCCCAAGTCTTCTCCAGAAGACCTGGCTCGCTATTATTCCTACTCACTAATCTTGAATCTTTCCCTATATGCGGCCTCCTTTCCTGCTGTCTACAAACACTCTCATCTCTTTCTTGTCCTTAAAAAAAGCCTCTCACTTGATCCTACCACTTCTGCTAGGTATTACTCTAGATTTCTTTTCCCAGATAAACGCTGAAAAATCTATACTCAATGCCTCCATTGTCTCCCAAACCTTCTACAATCTGGTATTCAACCTCATTATTCAGCTGAAACTGTTTTCTCTGAAGTTAACAATTGCCTCAACTAATGACATTTTTTTCCCAGCTTTCATCCTTATTGACCTCTCTGCAGCATTCGATAATACATCACTTTCTCCTACTAGATACTATTTATTCTCTGGTTTTCTCTTCTACCTGTCTGACCACTCTCTATCTCCTTTGCTGTTTCTTTTATTCATGTCACTCCTGCTAGTAATGGCTGTTTTGTCCTGGGCCAAGCACTGTCTACACTCTCTTCCTGCATGATCTTACCTAGTCCCATGGGTTCAATGATCATTTCAATGTAGATGATTACCAAATCTACGGATGCACTCCAAACCGCTCTATCAAGCTACAGCCCTATACCGCCAACTACCTGTTGGAAACTTTGAACCAGATGTCACTTACAGGCTTCTCAAATTCAATATATCCAAAACCAGAATCTATTATTTTCTCCTCCAAATCCTTTCCTCGGGTGAAATAAATAAATGTTAAACATAAAAAATGGAAGTGGTGGCTTATTGCTGAAACATTAAATGTTCAATGACCATTGATAATATATGTTTTTGTATTCACAACTTAATATTCATAGATCCATTCTCAGACTTCAAACCCAGAAGACATGTAATTTCACTATTTGCCACTAGATGGTGGCCTTGTTCACATATGTCCGCATTTAACACTTGATTCAATCTCAAAAAAAAAAATCCCTCTTTTCGCCCATTCCAAATTTACCCCTAGATCATCAGAATTTGGCTTGTGGCCAGATCTTTACAACAGAAAAAAAAAAAAATTTGCTCCTATGCAAGCACTTAATCTAAGGAATTAAAGATTATAGGACACTTAACATTTCATTTAAGAGAAAATACAAAAAGCCAAATATTCTGATTAGTAAATCAAGGAAACTCTTCTTCCCTTTCAAACGAATCTTTCCTCTCTAGAGATATAGACTGCCTATCTAGACTTAGGGACAACTTGTATAACTAGTAGGTGGAACTTCTAAGAACTGTTAGAGAATCAAGTAACTCTTTTATCTGATGATTTCTATTTTCCCAGTTCTCTAGGTTTGTAGTACCACCCTGGTTTGGTCCTTCCTTATATGAAAGAGAACACTTTCCCCCAGACATGCACAGTCTACATAATTCATAATAACACTAAAGGGTGAGGTAGGAACTTTCCCTGTAGTTTATTTCTTGGTTTCCCCATCATCATCATCATTAAAATTTATACAGTATTTACATGTGCCAGGCACTGTGCTAAACGAATAATTTACAATTATTATTTCATTCTCTCCTTACAAAAACCTTACCAGATAGGTACTATTATTATTCTCATTTTATAGATGAGGAAATGGAGGTAAACAGAAGTGAAGTATCTTGCCCAAGATCACACAGAAAATAATTATCTGAAACCCCATTTGAACACAGATGTCCCTGACTCTAGCCCTAGAAGACTACCCACTGTAGTAACCTAGCTGCCCATGTTTCTTGGCTCTTGCTTTCAGATGTAAGTGGGGAGAGACTTGAGACAGTATGCCAGTTAGCCTGTTGCCATAGATCAAGCTAGACGAGGCCATAAAAACCTGAACGAACTAAGGTTGGCAGTTGTTTCAATAGAGAGAAGAGGGAAAGTATGTAGGAGATATGGAGATAGAAATGCCTGAGATTTGTCAATTGATCGAATATTTGGGGTGAGGGAGATTGTTCAGAGGGAATGGGTTAAGTGTTTATTAAGCACTTGCTATGTATCAAGCACTCTGCTTAGTATTTTACAAATATCTCATTTGAGAGGGGTGGAGGGGAGAGAGAGAGGGAAGAGGGAAGAGGGAGAGGGAGGAGGGAAAAAGAGAAGGAAGGACAGGGACAGGGAGAGAGAAAGAAGGGAGAAGAGGAGAGAGAAGGAAGAAGAGAAAAAGAGAGAAGAGAGAAAATTATATATATATATATATATATATATATATATACATGCATACAGAGAGAGAGAGAGAGAAAGAGAGAGAGAGAGAGAGAGAGAGAGAGAGAGAGAGAGAGAGAGAGAGAGAGAGGGAGGAGAAGAGAGAACACACCTAGGACAGAATCTTGGGACATCATGGTTAGAGGGCATGATTAAACAGCAAAAAAGATGGAGAAAATGTTTTCAGACAGCTAATAGGAGAATCAGGGAAAGAACAATATTATGAAAACTCAGAGGAAGATAAATACCCAGGAGGAAAAGGTGGTTAAATGCAGCAAAGAGGTCAAGAAGGATGAGGACTTTGAGAATACTGGTCTGCATCCCAATTCTGCACGCTCCTGGGGAAGACTCCATAATTTGCACATTCCTGGGGAAGACTCCATAGCTCCAAAGAGCTCACAGAAGTCAACAGTTATATTATCCTCTTTTCAGATACTTTCCTTAGTAACTTAAAGCTCTTAAAATATTTTCTACTCAGGATAACATCCTTTCAATGGTGTGCTTATGGTCCATATGCTCCCCTCCAAATCAATGATCCTCTGTGAGGATCCAATCAGATCGCCAATGATTGAGCAATTTTGGGCTTAAACTCATGTCTAAAATACAATTGCTCAATGTTCACTTAGACTCATATTTGATACTTAAGAGAACATTTTCTATGCTCAGTCATTGCTAATGTTTAAACATAGACCCTAAAAAACTAAGCAATAATATATAATAGAGGGCAACAAAAAATAACTAATAAAAATAGTTAAAATGTAAAAAATAAAACCACAGCAATGATGAAACAAAAAAAAAAGTTTAAAAATTCTCTGCTATTGAAAATTTCTTAGAAATGCTAGAAAGTATAGAGCCTTCTTCATTTGAAACTATAATTAATGAAGTTTCCAGTATCCCTAAGGAAATCCCAGCTAGTGACCTGTGACCCAGAGCTGCAATTCTAGATTCAATGAATTTGGCAATCCAGATCTTTTTTTACAAATCACTTTCTCTGTTCTTCAATGGCTCTGAGTGCTCTTTTCTTAACCTGGAATCAGTGAACTTAAAAAATATTTTGATAACTGTATTTTAATATAATTCTTTTCCTTTGTAATACTAAAAAACCTAAATATTAAAACAAAATAAGTTTTATTTTATGCAATTAAAAACATAGACTTCACCAGACTGTCAAAGTGGTCCAGGATATACAATAAGTTAAGAACCTCTGCTTAATGCTAAAATAGGAAATGCTTAATACTAAAATATAAAATATTAAAATAAATTAAGACAAAAATTTAAAACTTTATTTCATGCTTTAAAAAACATTATCCTAGAAGGTATTCATAGACTTCACCAGATTGTCAAGGGGGGTCCAGGACACAGGAAAGGTTAAGACCCCCTTCTCTAAGATATAAGCAAATTTTTCAGGGTGGATTTTAAAGCTCTGCAATCTGATTCCTATTTCTCTTTCTACATCGATGTCATTTTATCCCCTTCTGTCTCTCTCCATTTTAATCAAACTGCTCTCTTAATTTAGTGACTCCCTATACATAGTATTTCTTTGCCTTCCCTTTGCACAGGAAGGTCTGAGAGGCACTGCTTCCTGACCTTTCTCTCTCTCTCTCTCAGGTTCCTAGCCTTCCTTCAAAGCACAGCTTATTTGCTACCTCTCGATAGAAGACTCGCCTGTTTCTGGTTGAAAGGCAAAGACTCAGAGTAATCAATGCCAGATTGGCAGGAGGTTTCTGTTGGAGAGTACCAGGAATCTCCTGTTGACATTTGGAGCTATTTAGCATTTTTATCAATGACTTGCATAAAGGCATAAATGGCACACTCATTAAATCTGCAGATGCCATAGAACTGGGTTAGATGCCTAACCACTGGATTAGCTTTACTAGAATTCAAAAAGTTATTGATAGGCTAGAACTTTGGTCTTGAGTCTAATAATATATAATTTAATTAGGACAGAGATAGTCTTTCCCTTGAAGATCATGTTGACATATCTTAATATTGACTTATAACATCTTTGTGGCCTCCTCACCACTCATATAGCACTCAGTCCAGGTTAGGCCTTTATCACCTTTTGTCTGTACTATTATAACAACCACTTATTTTGGTTTCCTGTATCAAGAATGTTTCCCCACTCCAAGCTATCCTCTGCACAGCTGACATAATGATTTTACTCAAGTGCCCTGGTCTTGTCACCTCCCTATCCAATAAAACCCATTTACTTATTTCTTCCAGGAGCAAATATAAACAATGGTAGGATTTAAATCTTTTCATACCCTGAGCTCTTTTTAATTTTCTTACAATTGCTTCCTTCATATACTCTTGTGATTCGCTGTTGCTCAAAAACAGCACCCCACTCCATATCTTTGCACCGACTGTCCCTCTGCCTGAAATTCATAATCTCCTTCTCTTTGTCTCTCAGAATTGATGATTTCTTTCAAAAGTCAGCTCAAATGCAACCTTTCACATGAAGGAATCCTTTTCTTTTTTCCCCCTCAATAGTATTTTATTTTTCCAATGACATATAAAGATAGTTTTCAATATTCTTTACTGCAAGATTTTGTTTCAATTTTTTTCTCCCTCTCTCCCTTAGCTTCTCCCTTTCCAAGATAGTAAGCATTCTAGTATAGTATAAATTGTACATTTATAACAATAATTTAAAATATATTTCCATATTAATTATGCTGTGGGAGAAAAAATCGCAACAAAAGGGAAAAAACCAAGAGAAAGAAAAAACAAAAAAGCAGCCTTTCCTATTCCTTTTAGCTGCTAACACCTTGCCCTTCCCTAACTTCTTTGTATTTACATACTTATCAATAAATATGCATGATGTCTCCCTCTTTCCTTCATCTTATCTTCCCACCCCTCCACTTTGCCCTCCTTAGAAAGTAAGCTCTGAAGGGCAGAATCTGCTGATATATACTAGGCACCTAAATACTTATTGATTGGTTGACTATTTTCTTAGTGAGTTCACAGAATGACTGAACTTTTGCCCTCATTCTCAGAATATCAGAATTTGGTTTGTGTCTAGTCTTCCCTTAAAAGAAAGAGAGTCCCCAACTCCCAAAAAGCACAGAGAAAATACACATATACACACAGAGCCCTAAAATGTAGAATAGATTTCTATTTAATCTGATAGACAATGCACAATGTATAACACAAAAGACTTGTATCAGAGTCCAATAGACAAATAAAATAAGTTTTTTCCATGGCAATAAAGGGAGATATCATCACCATCATCATAATGGTTATGGTAATAATAACTAGCATTTATATAACACATTAAGGCTTACAAAGCAATTTACAAGTATTATCTCATTTGATCCTTGCCAAAATTCTGGAATGTAGCTGCTATTAATATCCCCATTTTGCAGATGAAAACTTAGAATGGGTTTATAAATCAACCTAGATGATGGCCTCCTGATAAAAGACATACCAATGGGTCCTAATTCTTTTTTTTTTTTGGGGGGGGGTGAGTCTATTAGGGTTAAGTGACTTACCCAGGTTCATTCAACTAGGAAGTGTTAAGCTTCTGAAGTCAGATTTGAACTTAGGTCCTCCTGACTCTATGGCTGGTGCTCTATCTACTGCATCATCTAGCTACTCCTTTTTTTTTTTTTTCCCTGAATAGTACTTTATTTTTCCAAATAACGCAAAGACAATTTTTAACATTCACATTTGCAAAACGTTGTATTTCAAATTTTTCTCCTTCTCCCCCTTACTCCTTCCCTAAAATAGTAAGCAATCTGATATAGATTAAACAGTACTTCTATATATATTTCCATATTTGTCATACTGTGCAAAAAAAAAAATATAAAAAGGGAAAAAAACATGAGAAAGGAAAAAAAAAGCCAAGCAAATAAGTAAAAACAACAAAAAGATGAAAATACTATGTTTTGATATACATTAGTCTCCACAAATCTTTCTCTGGCTCCAGATGGTTCTCTCTATCCCAAGTCTTTTGGAATTACTTTGAACCACCTCATTGCTGAGAAGAGACAAGTCCATTACAGTTGATCATCCCATAATCTTGCATTACTCTGTACTGTTTACTTTACTCGTATCAATTCATATGAGTCTTTTCAGGTTTTTCTGAAATCAGTCTGCTCATCTTTCCTTACAGAACAATAACATTCCATTACATTCATATATCATAACTTATTTAGACATCCCTCAGCTGAGGGGCATCCATCCAAATTTCTAGTTGCCATTACAAAAAGATCTGCTACAAACATTTTTTCATATGTGGGTCCTTTCCCCTCTTTTATGATCTCTTTGGGATACAGACCTAGTAATGGCACAGTTTGATAGTCCTTTGGACATAGTTCCAAATTGCTCTCCAGAATGGCTGGATCAGTTCACAACTCCACCAATAATGCCCTAGTGTCCCAGTTTTCCCATATCCCCTCCAACATTCATTATATTCTTTTCCTTTCATTTTAGCCAATTTGGAAGGTGTGAAATGGCAGGTCAGTTGTTTCAGTTTGCATTTCTCTAATCAATAGTGATTTAGAGCTTTTTTCATATGACTACAAATGACTTTTGTTTCTTTGTCTGAAAGTTGTCTGTTCATGTCTTTTGACCATTTGCCAATTGGATAATAGCTTGTATTCTTATGAATTTGAATCAATTTTCTATATATTTTAGAAATGACGCTTTTATCAAAAACACTGGCTATAAAATTTTTCTCTAACGTTCTGCTTCCCTTCTAATCTTGGCTGGATTGGTTTTGTTTGTGCAAAGACTTTTTAATTTAATGTAATTAAAATTATCCATTTTGCATTTCATAATGTTCTCTAATCCTTCTTTGATCATAAATAAATTACTCCATTCTCCACAGATCAGAGAGACAACTATCCCTTGTTCTCCTAATTTGCTTATAGTATTACCCTTTTTGTCTAAACTATGAACCCATTTTGACTTTGTCTTGGTATGGGATGTTAGATGTTGATGGCTTCTATTCTTTGCAAGGGCAGGACCTGCTTTACAAATCTTAAAGACTTTGAGTAATTATTGACATTTTGTATCTTCCTCAACTCAAAACACAGTGAATTGCAACCAGTAAGTTTTAAAAGTTTTTTTTGGAAGTTTTTTTAATGCCTTCTGTTTTTATACCAGTCATTTCCTTAAGCCACTGAACCTTTCCATACACAAAAGAAAACATTTAAATAAAACTAACAACTATCCACCTCCAGATAGAGAATTTATGGTCTCAGAGTGCAGAATGAAGCATATTTTCCCTTTATTTATTTTTCTTGCTTTCTTCCCCGCCCCCTGAACATGGTCAATTCCAAAATATATTTTGCATGACTGTATATGTATAATGGGTATCATATTTCTTGCCTTCTCAGTGGGTGGGGAAAAGTTGGAGGGAAGAACATTTGGAACTGAAAATAAAAATGAAAAAAAAAAAAACAAAACCAAGAGACATAGCAACCATATCCGGCAGAATTTACCACACTGGGTACCCTCCTACCTTTACGCTGAGAACAGCAGGGAGATTAGTCATTGTAATTAATCAGTGTATTAATGTTACTTTTATTTATAATATTATAGCCATTGTGTATATAATTTTCCTGGTTCCACTTGCTTCATTTTCTATTAGTTCATAAAAGTTTCCCTATGATTCTCTGAATTCTTTATATTTGGTGTGTTTATGATACAACATCGAATTACACCCATAGACCACAGTTTATTCAATAATTCCCCAATAAACAAGCAAGTATTTTGATTCCTTTTTTCCACTGCCATAAAACTGTTGCTATGGAGATTTTGGTACACTTGAGGCTCTCTTTTTGCCTTATCAGTCTTTTTTTTTTTTTTTTTTTTTTTTTTTTTTTTTTTTTTTGCTGAGGCAATTGGGGTTAAGTGACTTGCCCAGGGTCACACAGCCAGGAAGTGTTAAGTGTCTGAGACCAGATTTGAACTCAGGTCCTCCTGACTTCAGGGCTGGTGCTCTGCCCACTGTGCCACTTAGCTGCCCCATCAGTCATTTATTAAGCATCTGTTATGTCCTAGACATTCTTGGGGACACAAAGAAAGGCAAAATACAACCCCAGCTCTCAAGTGGTTCACAATTTAATAGGGAAGACAACATTATTTGCAATAATTACATATAAACAAGCTATATACATATATATTAAGAAATAACAGAGGGAAGGCAGAGAATTAAGGGAGAATCAGAAAGGTTTCCTACAAAGGCTTCCCTGAAGCCAGGAGACAAGATGGGAAGGCAAAGCATTCTAGGCATGGAGGACAACCAGGGGAAATGTCTGAAGTAGAAAGAGCATTTTTTTTCTGGGGAGAAAAGAGTCAGTAGATCCCAGAATACTTGCAGGAATATGAGAAGAGGTAAGATGTAGGGGAGAGCCAGGTTGTGAAGGGCTTTGGATGTTACACAGAGCATTTTGGATTTGATCCTAGAAGAAAGGCAGAGAGTGACGTGGTCAGACTTGAGGTATATGAAGATTATTTGCTAGCTGAGATAGACTGGTGGAGAGAGGAGGCAGGCAGACTCACTACAGACTCTTATTCCAATAATCCAGATATGAAGTGATGAGGGCCTGCACTAGAATGGCGGCAACGTGAAGGAGGGAGATAGTTGAGAGGCATTTTGAAAATGAAATGGACAGGCTTTGGTGACAGATATGGAAGGGTGACAGATGGTGAGGCGTAAATATTACCTTGGGAGACTGGAAGATAGTATCCTCAACAATAATAGGAAAGTTAGGAGGACAGGAGTGTTTGGGTGATGGAGGATGATAATGAGTTCAGTTTTAAATAGGTTGAGTTTGAGATGTCTCTGGGACATCTAATTTGAGATATCTAATATACAATTGAATGCTGAAGATCCACACAAAGAATTAGGGCTAGATGAGTAGATCTGTGAATCATCAGCATAAAGATTATTTAATTAATGAGAACTGATGGATCACTAAGAGAAATAGTATAGTCCAAAACAGAGCTTTGGTCCATCCACAATTAGTGGACATAGCTTTCTAAAAGATCTTCTCAAAGACTTAACCACAAAAGGCAATAGAATTAGCAGAAATAGACATATCTATCAAATTAGAAGAGTTGAAGATGAGGGGAGACAAGGGCATGTTTGTAAGGCAATAGGAACAAGCTGATAGACAAAGAAATTGAAGATAGGATGACGAGGAGGACAATCTACTGGAGATGATAGGATGAAGTGGGTTCACCTGTGTATGTAGAGGAATTTGCCTTGGCAAGAAGAAAGGAACCACCTCAATATGTGAGATGGGAAGAAGAAGATATTGTAGCAGAAGGCATCTGAGTGATGTGGGATAAGTAAGAGGGAGCTCTAGGAGAGCTCAATTTTTGCCTCTTAATTTTTTCAGTGAAATAATACAAAGATTCTTGGCCTTATCCAAGAGCCAAGAGTAGGAGTCTTGCTACTCTGTGTGTGTGTGTGTGTGTGTGTGTGTGTGTGTGTGTATAAGAGAGAGAGGGAGACAGACAGACAGACAGACAGAGATAATTCTCAAATCTTCCTTGGCTTGCTGGGGTAAAAGGAAGCTGAGATTTTTGAGGAGGAATGAACGATTTGGAAGAAGAGCTGCTCCATGGTGGTACATTAATTAGGGAGGCATAAAAGGATTGCCTTCATTGAATGACTGAACTTTTGCCCTTGTTCTCGAACATCAGAATTTGGTTTGCGTTTAGTCTCTCCCTAAAAGGAAGAGACCCCCAAGACTCGTACAAGCGTGCTCACACACACACACACACACACACACAATCCTAAAATGTAGAACAGACTTTATTTAATTTGATGAAAAATGCAAAACACAAAAGCTGGCATCAGTTGAGGATACATAACATAAATTTATATGGATCCAATCATTATGGTTTCATGATTTTCTTCAACTTCATTCATTAATACATGTAGGAACAAAGGCATCAGATAGGAGATTTCATCCCAGACTGAGGCTTGGCAGGGCTTGATCACTGTTAAGATAAGGGGGTCAAGGAACTTGAGAGATGAAAACAGTGTAGAGTTGAACTTGTTTACCAAGAGGTCAAGATAAGGAAGAGAGGAGACTGACTATTTCAGGTGATAACCGGAAAAGAAATGAGATGCTGAGTGATTGGTGATCATAATGTGGGTGAAAAACAGGGTTTGGAGTCACAAGGCAGAATAAAATAGAACACAGATTTTGAGCAGATAAGGGAACTTCAGAATTCATAAACATGGAAGATGGGACATTTGTGTGGATAATGACAAGATCAAGAGTCTGATCAACTTTGGATGTGGCTGAGGTAGGTGAAGCAATAAATTATGGGAAATGAACAAATTAAGGGAGTGATAAGGATGTTAAGGGAATATCAGTATGTATATTGAAGTGCCCTAGCATGAGGGCAGAAGTTATTAGAGGTGAGAAAGCTGGAGTTCACTGAAGAAAGAAAAGGAGTGTTGTGAATGGCTGTAGAAGATAATTCCCAGAATTTTTAATTGGGAGTAGATATGGATTAAGTGAATCTTGAGGACAGATTTCCTGAATGAAAGTTGAAGAAGGAGAATCCAGGAATAGCAATAGAGAACAAAGAGTACAGTCAAAAAATGAATGAAAGTTCAGCCAGTACTAGAAAGAGAGGCCTTTTTTTTTTTTTTGAAAGATCTGCCCAGTGGTATTAACAGGTCAAAAGTGTATGAACAATTTTTTTTAGTGATTTTTTTTGTTATAATTCTGAATTATTTTTCAGAATGATTGGACCATATCACAGCTCTAACAATTGCATATTGGTGTGCCTGAATTCCTATAATTCTTTTAACATTTCAATTTTTTATAATCTTTACAATTTTGAAAAAATTGAGTACAAACTCAAAGTTTTTAAATGACCTTTTTATATTATTTGTGACTTGGAGCAATAATTCATATGTTGTTAGTAATTCTTTTGAAAACTGTTCATTTCCTTAGACCATTTATCTATTTATCTCTTATGGTAGGGCTCTTGGTCGTGTGTGCGTGTGTGTGTATGTGTGTATGTGTGTAAGAGAGAGGAGAGAGACAGACAGACAGACAGACGGAGACAGACAGACAGACAGATATAGAGATAATTCCCAAGTTAATATTCTTAAAGCACATTTGATCATGTCTCTCTCCAGTTCATGAAGCTCTCAGTTGCCTCAGGGATAAAATACAGTCTCCTCTGTCTGGTATTTAAAGCCCTTTACAATCTGGTTCCAACTATTTTCCTAGATTAATTCCACATTATTTCCTCTTAGGCATTGCATGTTCCAGTCTGGCCTCTTTGTTGTTTTTTATGCATGCCATTCCATCTCCCATCTCCAGGGCATTAGACAGGGTATGCCCATCTCAAGAATGCTCTCCCTCCTCACCTGTACCTCCCTCTGGGGATGTAAGGGTCATGGTTTACTTAAGACCTCTCTTGATCCTTCCTTACCATGCCCCACTCAGTAGTTATTTTTTTCTCCAGCTTCAGATTACTTTGTCTTTACTTTGCACGAATTTGATATTTATTTAATCTGTGTACATACTATTTTCCCACTAGTAGAACATAAGTTCCTTGACAGCAGAACTTATTTTGTTTTTGTCTTTGTATCTGTAGCACCTAATTCAGTGTCTGGCATATTGCTAATCAATATTTATTGAATTGAAATTTAAGTTGCCTGTTCATAGTCACAACTTTATATTAATAACATCTACTCATTCATCCCAGAAAAACACAAACTCTTTGAGGGTAGGCATTCTCAGTACCTACCATCATGCCTCACTCAAACAGACATTTAATAAATATTCTTCGAATTGAGTTGATTCCTCCAAACCAGTGACTTACAAACTTTTTTAAAAATTCACAAAAAACTATAAGTAAAAAGATTTTAAGTTTGCAGTCCCAATAAGTGTTCATTGACTTATTTACAAATGATATGCAGGTGATGAATAAGGAAATACATTTAGAAGAATTGTACATATTTGATTTATATGGGATTGCTTGCTGTCTTAGGGATGGGGAAGGGGGGAAAAGAGGAAGAAATTTTTAGAACGCAAAGTTTGCAAAAGTGGAGGTTGAAAGCTACCTTTTTTTTTGAAAAATAAAATACTACTAAAAAATAAAGGACCAGACTATTTTATTTATTTATTTTTATTAAAGCTTTTTCTTTCTTTCTTTCTTTTTTTTGCTGAGGTAATTGAAGTTAAGTGAAGCTTTTTATTTTTCAAAACATATGCATAGATAATTCTGCAACATTAGCCCTTGAAAAACTTTGCATTCTAGTCTTCCCCTTTTTCCACCCCCTTCCCCAAGATGGCAAGTAGTCCAATGTATGTTAAGTATGGTAGAAATATATGTTAAATCCAATATATGCATACATATTTATACAATTATCTTGCTGTACAAGAAAAAATAAATCAAATTAGAAAATAAAATGACGAAGAAAATAAAATGCAAGCAACAACAACAATGCTATGTTGGGAGCCACACTCCGTTCCCACAGTCCTCTCTTTGGGTGTAGAAGGCTCTTTTGATCACAAGACCATTGGAACTGGTCTGAATCATCTCATTGTTGAAGAGAGCCATGTGCATCAGAACTGATCATCATATATTATTGCTGTTGCTGTGTACAATGATCTTCTGATTCTGCTCACTTCACTTAACATCAGTTCCTGTAAGTCTCTCCAGGTCTCTCTGAAATCATCCTGCTGATGGTTTCTTTTAGAACAATAATATTCCATAATATTCACATACTACAATTTATCAGCCGTTCTCCAATTGATGGGCATCTACTCAGTTTCCAGTTTCTTGCCACTACAAAAAGGGCTGCCACAAACATTTTTGCACATGTGGAGGACCGCAGACTTTAAAAAATTGCATACAGGTACCACCATACTAATAATTACTTGCAGGTACCACCACGGTAATAATTATGTATATCATTAAGCACACACAAAAGTAGAAATTGAAAAAGAATGAGATAGAGAATAATATTTGACTCTAGAATCAATAGGGAGTCACTGAAGTTTATCTATAAGAACAGTAACATGAGCATACCTATGCTTTAGGAAAATTACTCTGTTAATTGTGTATGGAAGATGGATTCTAGTGGAGAGATAATTGAAGCAGGAAGGCCAATTAGGAAGCTATTGTAAAAGGCCAGAAAGAGATGATGACATCCCACAGAATGGATATGGAGGAAGAAGCAGTAAGATTTAGCCACTAATTGGCTATCAAGGATGAGGAAGAATGACTCATCAAGAATATCACCACATTCTGAATCTGGGTGACTGGAAGGGTAGTGGTGTCTAACAATAGGGGTTTTCTGCTGAGGAGTCGTTTTGAGGGCGATGATAATAAAATGAGATAGTTAACGGATCCATGGCCCATCCACGCCAGTGCCTTTCACTCGGTCCTCACTAAAACACAGAGGGGAGAAAGAAGGCTCTCATTCATTGATCACTACTCGGGAGGGGAGGAGGATGCGGGGGTGGGAACGAAGTAAGGGCTGGAAAGTTTTCCCAGTGGCCCCAGCTTCAGTAAGTGGATACTGAAGACGGGCTTCAGAAGGGAAGAAGTTGGGGAGCTTGCTTTAGGCGGAGGGGAAGAGCCATCTGCTGCTGGTATCACCCTCTTTTGCGGGTTCTGCTCTCAGCTGAATGTAGCCCCCTAGACCCCAAACCCCGACTTTCGGGGAGGGGGAAGACAGCATTGTAAGCCTTAGTCTTTGCCTCTAGATGGTGCCCTTATGGTTCCGAGCCTTGAAGATTTCACTACATAGTGATGATTCCCTTCGAGTCCCAGAAAGAAATGACAAAGCACTTCCTATGTTATGACTCTGTGAGGAAGACAACTATTATGTCTATTTTACAGAAGAGGAAACTGAGGTTCAGAGAAATGAATTGATTTCCCTGTGGATCCAAAATAGTAGTCGGGACTGGAACCCAATTCTTTTGTCTTTAAGGTCAGACCTCCCCCTCCTCCTCTCCATACTATGCTGCATCTCCAGTGATATAAAAATGTTTCCTATTTTGCATCTTTAAAAAAAAATCTCCCCCAATTACATGTATAACAAAATTTGCATTTATTCCTTTAAAAAATCTAAATTCCAAATTTTATCTCTCTCTTCCCCCATCCTTGAGACAGTAAACAATCCAGTATAGGTGATATGATAGCGTTTATATGTGCAGTCATGCAAAACATATTCTCATATTAGTCATTTTGTGGGGAAAAACTCGAACGACAAGTGAAAATTAGTATGTTATGATCTGTATTCAAATGTCATCAGTTCTTTCTCTGGCGGTAAATAGCATTTTTCATCATGAGTCCTTTGAGATTGACTTGGATTATTGTATTACTGAGAATAGCGAAGTCTTTTAAAAATGTATTTATTTATTTAAAACTTAAATGCAAAATAAGAAAAACAAAATAGAAAAAGAAAGACAGAAAAACAAAACAAATCATTGTCATGTGTCCATCAAAACATCAGAGAGAATTCAAAATATGTAACAAAAAATGTCCATTTCAAGAAAGCATATGTAATGATAAAAGATTTTGTATTCATACAAAATCCTTGTAGGTTTTCTTTTGTTCTGTGATGCGCACTTTATTCTTCCCCTAAGCAGTTGAGCACAAATATATTTATGCATATATTATGTATAATAACAATGTGTATTTATATAAAATATATATACATACACACAGCCCTATATACACATACATATATATATATATACATACATATCTACATAACTTACATACACATATACATTTGTGTATACATATACCTATATCTAAAATAATATTAATATGGCTGACATAATATAGAATTCTCTCTTAATTAAAATATTTTAAAGTTTGGTGAATAGCTAAGTCTTTCCCTGTTGTTCATCAACCAATATTGGTACTGTGTATGTGTTCTCCTGATTCAGTTCACTTCACTTTATATCAGTTTATGTAAATCTTTTTAGGTTTTCCTAAAATAATACTGCTTGTCATTTCTTGTAGCAATTGCTTAATATTTCCATTATAATCATATACCTCTTGTTTTGAATCTGAAAATTTGTCCTTTGAAAATCCAGTCCCTGGGCCACTTCTGCAGTGACTTGATACTAAGTTCATCTCCAGAATTACACTGACCCAAGTCTCTGGGATTCACCCTACCATTTTCCTCAACAATTTAGGGCCTGTGTGATGTCATTCGGCTGGTGGATCTTTCGACTTGTATCTCCTACTACAAGTGGATATGGAAGCATCTGACACCGGTGGATCAGAGCCTTCTGGACACTCAGAACTTTGGTAGAGTTATAGAATTGCTAGCCCCTAGGCTTCCAAAATCTGATAATAGTAGACCTAGCAGAAATAAATTCCAGATTCCTGTTTCAGGTATAATAGAGCCAGAGAATATTAACAATGAAGAGACCAAATCTCTTACAGAATCAAAGCTCATTCAGGTTTTCCTTGAAGACTTTCAGGGAGAGAGTAATCCATGCCTCCTGGGTTATCCCTTTCCACTTTATGAAATTCTCTCTTTTACAAATGGGGGAACTGAGGTCCAGAAAGAGGTTGGGACTTCTCCCAAGGTAACATAGTGAATTAGGACAAAACCAAACTTGAACCCATCACCTAGCTCTTATTCATACTTTCTTTCCAACTGTTGCTCTTTAAGGGGGGTATTCAGGAGGTAAAATCAATGAAATCCTTGTTTTTCATTTAAAGTCCTTTACAATCTTTTTCTTGGCTTACATTTCTAGACTTCTTTCACATTACTCTTTCATGTACTTGACATTCCAGCCAAACTGCCCACCTTGCTGTTCCTTTGCATGCCATCCATGCTTTTGAACAAACTGTCCCTCAAGCTTGGTATGTATTCCTTCCTCCTCACCTCCATTCCTTCAAAGAGGTGCCAAGAGGTACCTCCCATAAGAAGCCTTTTCTGATGCCCCCTCAGTTGTTAGTTCCCTTCTCCCCAAATTACTTTGTATATGGTTTGTATTTTGTATACAGGTCATCTCTCCCCCCCTCCAATAGAATGTCTTCAACCTCTTACATAGTTCCTGACACATAACAAATTCTCCCTCGATTGAGTTTCATTCACCATATCTGGTTCTCATTCCCTGGTTAATTTTTCTGATCCTTTCATGACCTCTTGCTTCCTTTCTGGTGACTGAGAAGTAAGAATATTGGTAAGTATAGTGGCAACAACATTTGGTCCTCTGTTTCCCTAATTGCAAAATGATGGGATTGTGCTACACACTCATCAGATCCTTTTAGCTTGATCAACTATGATCTTGTTTTGTTTCATAATTTACACAGTATTTATGAGGACACTGTATCTTCTCTTAGACCAGAGTTCCTTTCAGGACTTCAGGACCGTATTCTCAGAAGGGCTCTCTCCAGATTAGTCTAGGGCCAGTATTCATTAGCAACTCCTAAAAATCTGACCAGCTTAGACCATCTTCTCTGCCTGTAACTTCCCCCTTGACACATGGACATGCAAAGACAAACAGAGTTCTAGCTGGAAATTCAAGAAATGAGAACCTCTGGACTGGAGTTCCCTCATAAAGTTTTTTTGTGCCTGAGGTTCTGATCCAAAGGGAGACACCTACACTCATAAGAGCAGGGTGGAGAGAGAGGTCTTTAGGATAGCAGGTCTTGCACAATCTCCTTTGCCATATGTGCAGAGAATCAGTAATCAACAGTAACTCCACAGTAGGGCTGTGGAGGGGCCCATTAGAAAATCTCTGGGGCTGATTTAATATCAGCCTCATTGCTTCTGGGTAAAGGCAAGGAGTTATCTGCTATCTCTCTCCTGCTGTATGCACAGGCAGCTGTTTATAGTTATTACATCTGTGACCAAACTCCCTGAGGTTCCTTTGCTGAACTATACTTGTCTTCAACTTTAAAAGCCCCCAGCCTCTGGGTGAATTGGGCTGAATCCCAGAATCCCTAAGGGCCTTTGATATGAAGAAAGAGTTGTATTTTCCTACTGAGGTCAGTCTTCCGGTGAATAGGGCCAAGCTCTGAAAGAATGAGATGGAAGACAGTTATTAAGTATTTCTCATGATTTCAACAGTTGGGGACTCCTTTTCTTTGTTTTTTCCTCAAAATGATTTTTTCCCAAATTATAAACTAAATGTCAACAAAATCCAAATAATTCAAATACCCCTATTTTAACTCTACAGCCATATTTATATTTATAGCAAAATATTAATGAATAAAAACAACAATGTCATCTGAGAGATGCATTTCTATAGACTTATTGACACATTTAAAAAAAAGCACAGAAAAGAAAGAACAGAAGGAAGATTAAAGGAGACATAGATAAGTAGGTCAGCTTTGAAAGTAACATCATCATCATCATAGCTAATATTTATATAGCTTATTATGTACCAGATGTTGTGCTAAGCACTTTACAATTATTATCTCATTTGTTTTTTTGGGAGGTGAATGCTGTTATTATACCCATTTTATAGATGAAGAAACTGAGGCAAAAAGAGTTTGGGGACTCAGAGGTTGCATAGCTAATGTTTCAGACTAGATTTGAACTGAGGTCTCTCTTACTCCAGACCCAGTATGCTATTTACCATGCCACCTAGCTGTCCCTCACCCCCACACGCTTATGTTAAAAGGAAGAACAAGTTTTATATATAATGGAAATTTAGGGTTTCATGCACAATCTCTTTTTTTTTTTTTTTGCCCTACTTTGCATTTGGAAATTTTGGTTTTATTTGGTGTTAAGATCAGAATAAAAAAAATTAAAGAAAATAAAAAGAGAGAAGGTTTTGTATCAAAGGTTAAAAAATGGAGACTTCTGAATGGAGGGGGAGGGAGGAAGAGAGAGACAGAGAGAGATGGGAGAGAGAGGAGAGAGAGAGAGAGAGAGAGAGAGAGAGAGAGAGAGAGAGAGAGACAGAGACAGAGACAGATACATAAAGACACACACACACAGAGATAGAGACAGAGAGAAACAGACAGAGAGAAATAGAGAGACAGAGACAGAAAGACACACACAGAGAGAAAGAGAGAAAGAGAGAGACAAGGACAAAGACAGAGACAGAAAGAAAGAGAAAGAAAAAGAAAGAGGTGGGGAGGGAAGGAAGGAGGGAAGGAGGAGAGGGAGGGAAGAAGGGGGAGGAGGGAATGGGGAAAGTGGGGAAAGGGAGAAGGAGAGAGAGAGAGAGAGAGGAAGGAGGGAGAAAGGCAGATACAGAGATGCCTCTAGAAAGTTGGGTGAACAAACCACGCAGAGGATGCCCAGAATGACATTGACACATGCACAGGATAAGAAGAATGGGTTGCAATCAATACCAGGGGAGGGAAGTATATCTTTTGATGAAAATGCCAATCTGTCAAAGCATCAATGTATTTATACCAGCTTATTTTCTGCATGCCTTATTTCCATTTTTGTGCTTGTTTTTTTTTTACATAGAAAGATTTTTTAAAAGCACTTAAAAATTTTAAACTTAACAATCTTAATGGAAACCCACTCACCAATCAAAGATGACTGCATGCTTTGCTTAGAGAAATCTGCTTTTCTCTTACAGAAAGATCATCCCGGAAAAGGTTTAGAGATTTTCAGATCAAATCCTATCCAGTAATGGACTTCAGTAATCTGAAAATGGCACATATGGAGAAGATTAGGCAGAAAGAAAAACTTGACACTCTCAAAGATGATAAAGACAATCCAACTGAAGAATTAAATTCAGAGAAAAAGTGAGTAGGGTTTGGGGAACATGAAAGCTCCAGGCTCAGAGTGGGGAAGGACATGATGAGATTGCTAGGTTTTTCTTGGAGGAGACAGTTAGGAAAAGGTGGGAAGCACTACCTCATCAAAGAAGCATCCAGCCCTAAAGTCTCATAACTAGAAGGGACCTACCTGAAATCCCCCCGGTTGCTCAGCTGCCCACTAGCCCCCTCATTACAACAGCTTCTCTACACTTGAATTTAGCATGTACTTATTTAAGTATTGTCTTTGAAACACCATCAGGAGATAATGAATTGGGAAAATAGGGACTTGCTGATTCAATTGAATAAATATTTATTAAATGCCTTCTATGTGCAAAGCATTATGTTTGGTGCTGGGGATATAAAAACAAAACTAGAAACAATCCAGTTCTCAAAGAGGATGCGTTCTATTGATAGATACATTGTGCCGAGCTGGGATAGGATTATATTTGTACAGACAAGTAAATACAATACAATCTAAGGAGATAGAGAGAACTGACTTTGATGGTAATCAGGAAATGCTTCTTATGGAAGATGACACCTCACCGGAGTCTGGAAGGAAATCAAGAATTCAAAGGGGTAGAGGTGAGAGCAGGTGCATTCCAAGTACAGGGAAAACCTTTAAAAACGCATAGAACTGTAAGATGAACACCAAGTTCAGTGTCAAATGACCATTTTGAACATTGAGTGTATGAAAAAGGATTTTCTTATCCTCCCAATTTAATTGCCTTATTATCCTAGCTACATTGATTTTGTTCATATAAAAGTTTTTACATTTTATGTAATCAGAAATGTCTCTTTTATCTTTTATGATAATCTCTCTCCTTTTGCTTGTTTGAGAATTCTTCCCATAGTCATAGTTGTGCAAGTTACCTCCTTCCATTCTCCTCTATTTAAAAAAAAATGATGTGACCTTTTATATTAAAATCAAAAATCCATCTAGAGTTTATTATGGCATGGGCTGTATTGAATAATACACAAAAAAGCTGCTACAAATATTTTTCTACATGTATCACATTAATTTTGAAATATATCTCACCCTTCTGTCCTATTTAGCAAGTTGTTCCTTGGAACCAAGATCAAAAAGGAAGATTAAAAAATGTAGTTCAATAAAACTAGCCAACACATCAACCTTATTTGGCATTATATATAATCACTATTCTCCACAAGGATAATTTTTAAGCTATCCTGAGGGAAAGAAGAAGATAAAAAAAAATGAAAAAGAAAAAAAGATTGGATCCTGCAGCCGGAGGCATTGATAATAGATATTATAGAGAAGGCTAGCCTACTCAGTCCTTTTTTTTGGGGGGGGGCTTCTTTTCTTTGCCAAAAAACATTTATCTTTAAACTGGAAATGCCAAAATAAAAATGGCTACTAGGTATCTGAAGATCAACTTACCAAGACATACTTGGGACTTCTATTGCTACTACTACAAAATACTTTTTATCAAAATAAAGGAAGGCAAATAATTGGGGAGATTATTCTATTTCATGATTTAGTCATATTTACATAAGAAAAAAATGATACTAGCAAAACTCATTTACAGATTTAGTGCCGAACCAATTAAACTACTAAAGGTTTACATTTAGAACTATCTATCTTTGGTTAAAAAAAAAAAAAAAAGGATTGAGTAGACCAGCTTTCTCTCTAGTATCTATTATTTTTTTATGGTAGAAAAGAATTGGAAAAAGAGTGGATACCCATCAAGTGGGGAATGGCTGAACAAGTTGTGGTACATGAAGGTAATGGAATATTATTGTTCTATAAAAATGATGAACAAGCTGATTATAGCAAGGCATTTACATGAATGATGCTGAGTGAAACAAGCAGAACCAGGAATACACTGTACACAATAACAGCAAGAATATGCGATGATCAGCTATGAAAAGCTTGGTTCTTTTCAGTAGTTCAATGATCCAAAGCAATCCCAATAGTCTCTGGACTTTTTCTGCATCCAGAAAAAAGAACTAAAGAGACTGAATGTAAATCACTTCTTTTCTGGTTTTTTTTTTTTAATCTGTACCATGATTTTTCCCCTTTGCTCTGATTTTTCTCTCCCAACATGAATCATAAGCAATGTGTATTAAAAATAAATTAACTACAAAAAAGAAAATTAATGTGATATGAAAATGAAAGACATCAACAAAAAAGATGAGGTTTTTTGTGTAATATTCTCTTTAAAATGTAATGTTCTCTGTTGAGGTTTTCTTGGGGTCTCTGGGAGCAGCCTTCATTTCATTTCAGTAATCATCACATGATTAGCCAGGGGTTAAAGTCCAAATCCTTTAGTGTCTCCTTCAAAGTCCTATCTCCTTCACTTGGGCTTGGCTAGTTTTCTGGAGGCCTTCCGGAGTCTTGGTTTCAGTGGAGAAACAAAGGAGGAGAGCCTGCCACCAAGGTGGTGTGAGATGGGATGAATCTGTCTGAGTCCAAAAGCTTGTGCTCCAGCCTTCAGCCTCCAGCCTTCTGTCTGCTTGTCTCTAAATCTCTGAATCTCCCTGGCTGAGGCTTCTAGCTTATATGCCCCATACTGAGTACAAACCAATCATTATATCACTAGGAAACCATTATTTGTTGTATGATTAAATCAGTGCTAAACTAGATTTAACCATTGTCTCCTCAATTCCACTTAGTACCTTGTTTCAAGTTCTGACCCATAACATCTCCTTGTAGGATTAAATCAATCATACTGAACCATGCTAAATTAGATAACTATGTCTACTATATCAATTCCACTGATTTAGTACCTTGTAAGAATCCTTTGTTTCAAATTCAGAGTTCTGGCCCATAACATTTTTGTACTTCTTATCATTTTTCATCAACCTTAGCTCATTCTTGATGTCTCTAAGAATTTACAAATGAAAACTTTGTAAGACTTACCTGGCCTGTGTATTCATTCTCTATTACCCGTTCTTGCTTCAGTCTTTTACATTTTTGGACATATTTTAATTTTTATATATCATTTTTCATATTCTACTTTTTATTATAATTATTTGTATTTATTTGTATATTATTTGTATGTGTTTCTTTTAAATAGTATTTTATTTTTCCAAATACATGCAAAGATAGTTTTCAACATTCACTTTTGAAAAACCCTGTTCCAAATTTTTCTCCCTCCCTCCCCTTTCCCTCCTCCCCAAGATAGCAAGCAGTCTGATATAAGTTAAATATGTGCTATATTCTTCTAAACATATTTTCATGTTCATCCTGTGCAAAAAAAAAAAAAAAATCAGATCAAAAGAGGAAAAAAAAGCATGAGAAAGGAAAAAAAAACAAACAGCAACAACAAAAAAGGTGAAAATACTGTACTTTGATCCATATTTAGTCTCCATAATTCTCTCTCTGCATGTGATTGGCATTTTCCAATCATAAATCTATTGGAATTGCCTTCAATCATCTATTGTTGAAAAGATCCAAGTCCACTGCAGTTGTTCCTTACGTAGTCTTATTGTTACTGTGTACAGTGTTCTCTTGGTTCTGTTTACTTCACTCAACATCAGTTCATGTAAGTCTTTTCAAGCTTTTCTGAAATCAGAATGCTTATCATTTCTTATAGAACAATAATATTCCATTACCTTCCTATATCTTAACTTATTCAGCCATTCCTCAACTGATGATTTCTAGTACAAATATTTTTTCACATGTATGTCCTTATCCTTCTTTTATGATCTCTTTAGGTTATAGACTCAATTTATATGTCTTTCTAAAGTATAAGTTGGAATTAGAGTGCAGATTGATGCACACACACACATATATGTGTGTATTGAGAGACATGACTAATCTGTTTCTTCATTTCTGGGATCTGAAATTTTCTCTAGCTGGCCCCTATGCCTGGAAAGTATTCCCTTCTCTGTTCCAATTAGTGATCTCCCTGACTTCCTTAAAAATCTCATCTTCTAGAGAAAGCTTCCCTTAATCCCTCTTAATTCAATTGCTTCCCTTCTTTTAATTATTTCCTACTTATCCTATACATAATTTGCTTTATATACTATATAACATTTGCTTATATGTTGTCTCTTCCATTAGATTGTGACGTAATTCATTCTTGAGGGCAGGAACTTTTGCCTCTTTTTGTATCCCTAGTACCGAGAACAGTTGGCATGTAATCACTATTAAATGAATTGAATAGAAATGAAATATGGGAATTTGTTTTGCTTGATTACTTATGTTTACAGAGAAGGGTTTTGTCTCTTTTGCATTTTCAGAAAGGACTGAGAAAAAGGTGGATTTTTGTTAGAAAAAAATAAAAATAATAAAGTAGAAGTTAGTGAGTTCCTTGTGTTATCCACATTGATCCTTTTTTTTTGTTGTTAACTTGCCCTTTTTCTCACCATTAAAATCATTTATGTTATGTCTTTAGTTTCTTCTTCTATTTTTCCTCATCTCTCTAGAGCTGACATTTTCTGTGAAATTTTAAGACATGATATCTGACCTATCACTCCTTTGAACCCTTTAAAATCTCATCTCTCAAAAGCCAAAATACATTTCAGACCACTTCTAATTTTCCTGGCCTCTATCACAGATCCCAGAATAGACTGGGTCACTTTCCTTCAAGGATCCCCCTCATTGTCAGAATTAGATTCAGAATAATGGCTTCCCCAATTACTTTCTTTAGATTTTTAAGAATGAATTTATCATCAAGAAACCTAAGATATTCTTTTCTCCTATTTGGAGGAGAGAGACAAACAGACAGACAGGGAGAGAGGGAAAGCGAGGGAGAGAGGAAGGAAAAGGAAAGGAGGGAAGTAAAAGAAGGGGAAAAGAGGGGGAGACAGAGGAGAGAGAGGGAAAGTAAGAAAAGGAGAGAGAGAAAGAAGAAGGGAGAGAGGGAGAAATCCAACAGATAATCAGATAATTGGAGTCTCCTATCACTACTCTGTTAGTAATCTGTTTCCTAAACTCATTCCTTTCCTCCTCCTCTCAGAATTTGCTAACTATATTCTCATGACAAAATCACTAATCAACAACAATTGCTCCCTTCTTCCATTAATCTGAAATTTTGCCAGACAACAAGCTATCTGAGGGCAAAATTGTTTCATTTTTGTTGTCTTTTAGGAAGTTAAAGAAAGCAGAAGCAGTTTGATGGCCAAGCCAATAGAGTGCTGGTCCTGGAGCTAGGACAACCTCAGTTCAAATATGACCTCAACTTAATAATTAAATTAGCCTGGCCAAGTCACTTAACTCTCATTTGCTTCAGTTTTCACATCTGTAAAATGTGGAAAATAATAGTATTTACCTTTCAGGGTTGTTTTAAGGATCAAATGATATTTGTAAAGTACTTATTTAGCACAGTGCATAGCATAGAGTAGATACTTGATAAATGCTTGTTTTCTCCCTTTCCTTGTCACTTGTGGCATTTAACTGCCTAATAAAGACTTGTTGATTGTTATACTTAATGCTTTCCATTATTCTTTCTTCTACTGGTTTCTGGATTCCCTACATGAGTATATTTTCTTCATATAAAATGCTATGCTATCCCCTTCTTTTCTCCATTCTGTTCATTTTGAACAAGGAGGAACAAGTTGCACACCCTTCCAAGAAGCATATTCCAACCAGGGTTCCTCTTCTACCATGTATCAGTGATACCCATGAGGTCAAATTTGCCTCCTTATGTTATGATTACTGGTTTGCTTTGCTTGTCTCCCATAATTTGTGCATTTGAAAATACACATCTGAGGTGTCATAGGTTTTGTTTCTGTCTCTTCTTTTGAATTCTGTCTCCTGGGAATTTCTGGGCATCTCTACTGTTATTCTTGCTACCTTGTAGTTATCTTCAATTGTATTTATTTTACTAGACAATTTTATTCCTTTTTTTGTTTGTTTAAAGCACTTTTCGTTAGATTTGCAAAAAACTCTCTTTTTTGTCTGAGGTAATTGGAGTTAAGTGACTTGCCCAGGGTCACACAGCTAGGAAGTGTCAAGTGTTTGGGACCAGAGTTGAACTCAGGTCCTCCTGAACTCAGGGCTGGGGCTCTATCCACTGTGCCACCTGGCTGTCCCAGATCTGCAAAAACTCTTAAGCAAACACACACATACACACACACAGAATCCTCATGAAGTATATTCCATTTCTGGACAACATCTTATTCTTCCTATATTTTAAATTGTGATCCAGAAGCCCATTGTTTTTAAGAAGATGGTATATGAGAATAGGTAATGGATTTCTGGAACCAGCATCAGTTGTTCACATCCTAAATCTATCTTGTCTTACACCCTTGTCTTCTTTGGTAACAGGGTTTAAAACACTCCCTGTGACCATAAAGACTTCATTTTCCTGACCAGAACTGCTCCTTTTTTTTTTTTTTTTTTTTTTTAACATTTCTTCCTGCATTGCTTCTGGTAGTATCATGGCACCATGTGAATCATCAGAAGCTGGTAGTAATCTTTATGTTTTTAAAAGCCTTGGATGATTTTCCTTTCAGTTCTGTTACAATTGTTCATGAAAAAAAAATTTCCTATCACAACATGGTTACCTTATCTTTTTTTTCCTTTTTGATGAGCTCCAGCTCCAATAGCTTTAATAATGTCACTCTATTCTTTATATAACTTACAATGGGCCACAGTAGGGTTTTCTAAGTTTTTCAATGGAATGACTTGAAACTGTTTGGAATAATACTGTATAGCATTTAAGTTTTGGTGTATAAATATTCAGAATATACTGTAGTTTAACACTGCATTAAAATATTTCACAGTATACCAGGTTTTAAGTGAATAGAATTTTTTGGCTGAGTTACTTTTAAATGAACAAAAAAATTTCTTCCCAACTTCCTCTTTGTGGGTTTCTGAGGTTTAGGGATAGTATTTATTTTTTCCCTCTTCAAAATGTTTTTTCCCCTCTTGTCTCCTTGAGCAGCTAAAGTACAGGGAGTATTTTTCACTCTTTGTCCAGGGACAGGTAGGTGACAAAGGCACTGACAGTGAGGAATTTTTCTTGGGAATGCAACTCAACAGAACAGCATCCACTAAGATTTCCATCCATTGACTTCTTGCTTATAAAGATCATGGGTTCAGAGGTGATCATGGCACAACTTTTCTTGATTTTGTCATGAAAAGTTAATGGCATCCATCAAAGCCATAACAGTGTTGGTTTTGCAATGGTGGGCAGCCACTATCTCAGCTACTTTATCCATTAGTTTCATGGTAACATCTCCATGTACAAAACTGTGTAAAGTACAATCAGGTGGTCCCACTAGATCAAGGTTTCCAGGTGAACTAGCTGTAGCTGACAGGGTTAATAGAAAACTGCATCATATCCCCTTTCTTCTACTTGGTTTTCATAGGTTCTGGCTTTTGAGCTTCATATGTCTTCCTGCCCCCTTTTTCTTTTTCCTTTCTGGTATTCTCAAGCATTTAATCCATATTCTTTGGTGGGAGGGGCACACGCCAGGTCAACATCTTGTTGGTCACTCTTCTAGCACTGGTGAGGACCAAGGTGAGTTTGAACTGTAAGAGATTTCTGCACATGGGGGAAAAGGAATGCAGCCATTTTATCTTGGCCAAGGCAGCCACATAGGGGTCTTCTTTCTGACTATTATAGGTCAGGTACTTATGATAGCCCCAGCCTATCATAATCAAGATTATCCCTCCATGGACATTGTCTGAGATGTTGGCATCTTTTAGACTAATTATCTTTTGATCTGGACAGTTTCTTCTCTTAACAAGGTGGTGGGACTCCCAAGATGCTACTGGGACTCCCTGGATTCCAAGCACATGGCTGTCTTTTCTTTATCTGAGGAAGCTACAGGAGAAAAGGAGAACAATTCAGAATTTTCTTTTTTCTTCTTCTCAATAGTATTTTATTTTTCCAAATACATGTAAAAATAATTTTCAACATTCTTTTTTGTAAGTTTTTGAGTTCCAATTTCTTCCCTTTCCTTTCCCCCCCAAAACAGCAGTTAATCTAATATAGGTTAAATATGTGCAATCTTCAGAATTTTCTTTTTTTCTTTTTTAAAAAATAATTTCTTTGTTTCAACAGATTTTTTTTAATCATAGCTCTTTATTTTTCAAGAATTTTCTAGTACATTGTTAACAAATATTATTCTCCTCATTTACAGACTAGGAAAATGAAACACACAAAGGAGAAGTGACTCCATGACTTCCAGATCTTTATTCTTGGGGAACTAGTAGAGTTAAAGGCAATGAGCTCTAGGGGGGAAAAGGTATGTGGCAGGGGCAGAACTTGGAATCACCAGAGCTTTTGGTTTAAATTGTGGCTTCAATACTTTACTAGTTGATTTGTACTGGAAAATGAATGGATGCCCATCAATTGGAGAATGGCTGGGTAAATTGTGGTATATGAATGTTATGGAATATTATTGCTCTGTAAGAAATGACCAGCAGGATGAATATAGAGAGGACTGGCGAGACTTACATGAACTGATGCTAAGTGAAATGAGCAGAATCAGGAGATCATTATACACTTCGACAACGAAATTGTATGAGGACATATTTTGATGGAAGGGGATTTCTTTGACAAAGAGACCTGACTGAGTTTCAATTGATAAATGACGGACAAAAGCAGCTACACCCAAAGAAAGAACACTGGGAAACGAATGTGAACTATCTGCATTTTTGTTTTTCTTCCCGGGTTATTTATACCTTCTGAATCCAATTCTCCCTGTGCAACAAGAGAACTGTTCGGTTCTGCAAACATATATTGTATCTAGGTTATACTGCAACATATCCAACATATAAAGGACTGCTTGCCATCTAGGGGAGGGGGTGGAGGGAGGGAGGGGAAAAAATCGGAACAGAAACAAGTGCAAGGGATAATGTTGTAAAAAAAAAATTACCCTGGCATGGATTCTGTCAATATAAAGTAATTATTAAATAAAAATTTAAAAAAAAATACTTTACTAGTTGTATAACCTTGGGGAAAACCACTTCTTTTCTGGAGCTTTAGTTTCCTATTTTATAAAATGGGAATAAAAATACTTATAGTGGCCACCACACAGGATAGTTGTGAGAAAAGCATTTAGTTAACCTTAAGGCAACTGATCAATCAACAAGCTCTTATTAAACAACTACTACATTTCAGGCACAGACTAAGAATTAGAAAATGGGAGTCATGATGATTACAACAATGATTTCACTTTGGTCTTCTGTTGACTCATCCTTGTGTACACATAACCTTGGGTTCTTGAAAACTGTAACAGCTGGCTACCATTAATAGAGCTTTAAGATTTGCAAAAGAATGGACATGTATTATCTTATGGTAAGGCAGGTCTTACTATTTTTTTTCTACTTTACAGATGAGGAAACTGAGTCTGAGTGAGCAAATCACCTAGCCCAGAATCATACAGCTAGTAAATGTCTGAGGCAGAATTTGAACTTGGCTTTTCCTGACTTCAGGGCAGATAGGTGACCAGGTGGATAGACTCACTGGACTTAGAATCAGCCTCAGACAACTAGCTGTATGATCCTGAAAAAAGTCATTTAACCCTATTTGCTGCCTCAGTTTGGCAAAATGTAAACGTAAAAATTGTAAAATGAGTTGGAGAAGGAGATGGCAAACCTCTCTAGTATCTTTGCCAAGAAAACCCCAGATAGGATCATTAGTATTGGATATGATTAAAATGAATGAACAACTGCTTCCTGACGATAGGTCCAGTGTGTTACCTTAATTATACCAATGGGCCATGAGCTCCTATCAGTCCCAACAATGTAGAAAGGCTTTAAATTTCCATCTGGCAAACTCACAAAGATTATGTATTTTAAGCTGTAGATCTGTAATGCAATATGATTTACACTGGTGAAATCAGTGCCTACACAAGTAAAATTGGATCCTTGAACTATTTTTCCACTACATTGGGATGAAAGGATCTTAGGTTGATCATTTTTGGCCAACATCCCTCACTTTGTAAATGAGGAAACTGATGTCCAGGGAAGGGAGGAGCCTGCCAAAGTAACCAAAAAAAGTCTACATTTGAACCCAAGCCCTTTGACTCTAAAAGCAGTGCTCTTCATCCTCCTGCCTTGAAATAGATGCCACTAATATTGGAAATTTCCAGGAAAGGAAGTCATTAGGTTACCAGTTAGAGTATCCATTTAGTAGAATATATGTTCCTTGAGGATACAGAAGGTTTTTCATTTTTATTTTCAATCCTCAGAATTTAGCTCAATGCCTTGCACATAGTAGGTACTTAATGAGTGCTTATTGATTGATTGGTTGGTTAATTGCCTTAAGATCTGAAAGTGCTTTCTTCACATCCCTGTGAGAAGAGTGCATGGTGTTACAAGTTTTTCCATCCCCATTTTGCAGATTAGGAAATTGAGCCTTAGAGAGGTGAAATGTTTTGCCTCAGTATGAAGTGCTTAGTTAATCCTTGTTTAATTGAATTGTGAACTGATTCACTTTCCTTCTGGTCTAACCTCCATCTCTCCTGTTGTGATAAGAGCATGTCTCTCCCTGTGGGGGAAGATATTATCCTTATACTTTGTCCACATCTACCTGAAGGTTTCTTTGAGGTGGGGACTTGAAGATTTTCAAATTAATTCACCAAGCATTTATTAAATGCCTATTCTATACTAAGATGGAGGGAAAAACAAACAAGCCCTCTCCTACCCCACCAAAAAAAAAAAAAGAAAAAAGAAAAGAAAGAAATCCTTGCCCAAGAACCTTGTATTTGTATTGAATATAAACCATGTGGACTTATCTTTGTTCTCCTCTGTTGACAAAATGACTGGCAGAGTTTATTATCACTTTTTATCACTATATAACTTTTATCTTTGTAATCCCAGATCCTCAAAAAATGATTATTGATGTTTTGATGATTAACAATTTGTTGTTGCTGTTAGTCATTCCTTTTAGTTATGTCTGACTCTCCATGACCCCATTTGGGATATTCTTGGCAAAAATAATGGAATGATTTGGCATTTCCTTCTCTAGCTCATTTTGACATATGAGGAAACTGAGATAAGCAGGGTCTAGGGTCAATATAGTAAATGTGTGCCAAATTTGAACTCAGGAAGATGAGTCATCCTGATTCCAACTCTATCCATTGCTCCATCTAACTATCCTGATGATTAATAATAATTACCATTCCAATTAATTTTTTTATCTTAAAAATTTTTTTATATAGTTTTTTATTTACAAATATGTGCATAGGTAATTTTTCAGCACTGACAGTTGCAAATCCTTTTGTTCCAACTTTTTCCTTCCTTCCCCCTATCCCTGTCCCCAGATGGCAGGTTGACTAATATATGTTAAATATATTAAAGTATAAGTTAAATATAAGATATATATATATACCTGTCCAAACAGTTATTTTGCTGTACAAAAAGAATCAGACTTTGAAATAGTGTACAATTAGCCTTTGAAGGAAACAAAAAATGCAGGCGGACAAAAATAGAGGGATTGGGAATTCTATGTAGTGGTTCATAAGTCATCTCCTAGAGTTCTTTCACTGGGAGTTCTTTCAATTCACTACTGTTCTATTGGAGCTGATTTGGTTCATCTCATTGTTGAAGTGGGCCACGTCCATCAGAATTGATCATCATATAGTATTGTTGTGAAATAAATAATGATCTTCTGGTCCTGCTCATTTTACTCAGCCTCAGTTCATGTAACACACTCCAGGTCTTTCTGAAATCATCCTGCTGGTCATTTCTTACAGAACAATAATATTCCATAACATTCATATACCACAATTTACTCAACCATTCTCCAATTGATGGGCATCCACTCAGTTTCCAGTTTCTGGCCACTACAAAGAGGGCTGCCACAAACATTTTGGCACATACAGATCCCTTTCTCTTTTTAAAAATCTCTTTTGGATATAAGCCCAGTAGTAACACTGCTGGTCAAAGGGTATGCACAGTTTGATAGCTTTTTGAGCATAGTTTCAAATTGCTCTCCAGAATGGTTGGATGTATTCACAATTCCACCAACAATGTATCAGTGTCCCAGTTTTCCCACATCCCCTCCAACATTCCGCATTATCTTTCCCTGTCATTCTAGCCAATCTGACAGGTGTGTAGTGGTATCTCAGGGTTGTCTTAATTTGCATTTCTCTGATTAATAATGACTTGGAGCATCTTTTCATATGGCTAGACATAGTTTCAATTTCTTCATCTGAGAATTGTCTGTTTATATCCTTTGACTATTTATCAATTGGAGAATGGCTTGATTTCTTATAAATTAGAGTCAATTCTCTATATATTTTGGAAATGAGGCCTTTATCAGAACCTTTGACTGTAAAAATGTTTTCCCAGTTTATTGCTTCCCTTCTAATCTTGTCTGCATTAGTTTTGTTTGTACAAAAACTTTTCAATTTGATATAATCAAAAATTTCTATTTTGTGGTCAATAATGATTTCTAGTTCTTCTTTGGTCATAAATTCCTCCCTCTTCCACAGGTCTGAGAGGTAAACTATCCTATGCTCTTCCAATTTATTTATAATCTCATTCTTTATGCCTAGGTCATGAACCCATTTTGATCTTATCTTGGTGTATGGTGTTAAGTGTGGGTCACTGCCTAGTTTCTGCCATACTAATTTCCAATTAATTTTTTAAATTACCCTTAAGGAAAAACATTCTGCAATAGGAGACAAAATTTACATAACTAAATACAAAGTAATTTGAGTAGATACTACCAACTCTACATATTATGAACAGAGCCCTGTTTCCTTCGGTTATTCATGGAAATGGGTTCTTCATGGTAAACTCAGTTTGCTAACTCTGGTTAAGTGGGAATTCTCCTGGAAGGGGGAAAAGTTAATGATCAATAAAGATTGCTTAATAAATGTTTGTTGACTGAGTCACCTAATATATTCAACTCCTCCTGAGCATCACAAATGGACATTCAATCTCCTACAAGAGATTCCCTGAATCCTTCTATTTTTAGATACTTCAGGATTGCGTCCACTTCCCCCCCTGTCTCCTGTACCATGGTGATGACGGAGTTTGGACCACTTCCTCAGGAGGCTGTGGTGGGTGTCTATGTGAAGATTCACACCCTGGAGCCAGGTGGTATTCTGGTAACGTATTTACCTGGGTCCTAGGTCCAGCTACTAGTAACACTGCACTGTTTGTAATTGCAAATTTTGGAACCCATTAGAAAGCAAGAGTCCCATAGTACTGGATTTAATCAGTGGGCTAAATTTTGTAATGCTGGAGAAACTGAGGCAAGATAGAGATTAGAAAGTTTTTAATATTTTATTTGGATTTCTGAAAGGGAAAGTTGTGCTGTTGCCATATTGCCCCCAGGGCTGCTGTCGAAAGTTTTCAGCAGAGAATGTCCCTTTACTATGAAATATATACCCTTGGCTCCAAGCTTGGGTAGCTAAACAAAGACAGGGGGTGGAGTCCAAACTCTGGTACCATCAATCCAGTTCTGGCAGGTTGTGGGGTAGGATTATAAATTCTTACTAACTGGGAGTGAAGGAGGTGTCCATCTAGAGCCAGGAAGTCTGAAACTTAGAGATATAAGCATGACAATTAGGTATCTGAGCTAGAACATCCGGAGTCTTACCTTCTGGAATGTCAGATCTCCACAGCCCTAATTATCTCAGTTCTAATGAGCAGAAAGAGGGTTGCAACCAGGGAAACCAAGGCAGAATAAGTTAGGAAAACTGAGGCAGAACAATTTATGGAAACTGAGGCAGGACCATTAGGGAAACTGAGGCAGAACAATTAAGGAAATAGGCAGGACAATTAGGGAAAATGAGTCAGGACAATAAAAGGGAACTATGGCACAACAGTTTCAAGATTTAGCCTCAGAAGTCACTTCAAGCCTCAGTTTTTTCATCTATAAAATGTAAATAATAACACTGTTCACATTACTCATTTCACAGTGTTTTTATAAGAAAGACTGCTTTGCAAATTTTATGAATTGTTCTGTAAATGTAAATTATTATTACATATCTGAGTGAATTATGTCCCCTTTAAAGGTCCCCACTCTGCCTGCTGGGAAGCCACACCCTGATTCCAATCACATTATTACTCTCTTTCATGCATTTTTGGATTTCAGTTAGGAGAAATTCTGTTTTATATCTTTATAATTTAAAATTTTTTAAAGATGAAGGCACTGAGGTGCAGAGAAGTTGAGTTATTTGTCCAAGTTCATACAGGCAGAAGTTTCAGAAGTGATACTTGAACTCATCTTCCTGACTTCAAGGTCAACTACTGCTTAATCTATACAATATCTTGGTGTTGTTCAGTCATTTCAGTTATATCTGCTATTTGGGATGTTCTTAATGGAGATACTGGAGGGTATCTCTACTGGAGGGTTACATCTCCTTCAATTCACTTTACAGATGAAGAAACTGAGACAAATAGGATTAAGGGATTTGCTCAGGGTCACCCAATCCAAAGTATGTGCAAAATATATATCTAGTGAATACAAAACAATTGAGGGTGGGTTGGGGAGTATGAACCTTGTCTGGAGAGCTTGGGGAAAGGTTTCTTGGATTGGGAAGTGATCAAGTGATCAAATGAAGTGATTATTTCAAAAATTGGAAGTGAAGGTGAAAGAAATGAAGAAGAAGACTATTTCAGACATAGAGAACATATTAGAAAGATATGGAGATGAAATACTCACATATAGGCAAGAGCAAATACATTATCTCGATTGGTACATCATGTGTTTGAAGAGAATTATGTGAAGTGTCTGCAAAGATAGGCTGAAGTCAAATAATGATAGACTTTAAATCTAAAGCACTGGCATTTTATTTTAGAGGTGATAGGGAGCTGTTGGTGCTTCTGGACCAAGAGTGATTTAGTTGGACTTTTGTTTTAGAAATATCAAGCTACTGATATGGATTGGAATGGAGAATGGATTGGAAAGGAGAGATTCTATAGGTAGGGAAACCATTTGGGAGTTATGGGAGGGGACGTTATAGGCAGAAAGTGACAAAAGCTTGAATCAGATGGTAGCCCTGTGAATGGAAGGAAGGGGATGGATATCAGAGATGTTATAGATGTAGAATTAACAATTCTTGACCACTGTCTAAAGATAATGAATAAAAGGAGAGGGGGGGGAGGGAAAAGGATGATTCCAAAGTATTGAACTTAGGGAGCAAAAGGGAATTCTGGTCTAAATAGAAATAGGAAAATGAGAAGAAATGATGGGTTTAGTAGGAAAGACATTAATCCAATAGTATTTATGTTGTTGGTGTAAGTCATTTTTCAGGCATGTCTGACTCTTTGTGACCCCATTTGGGATTTTCTTGGCAAGAATACTGGAAGATTTTGCCATTTTCCTCTCTGGCTTATTTTACAGTTGAGGAAAGTGAGACAATGACTTGCCTGGGCTCATACAACTAATAAGTGTCTAAGGCAGATTTGAACTCAGAAAGATGAGTTTTCCTAACTCCAGATTCAGTACTCTTATCTACTATGTTACCTAGTAAGCAGTGTCATTGAGAAACCAGGAGAAAAGGGGATGGACAACATCATCAAAAGTTGTAAAGATGTCTTCTTAACGAAACGACATCATGAAAAGCATAAAGATTAAGAGCAAGCCACCAGATATATCAGTTATAAGATCAAGTAACATTACTTTGAGAAAAGTGTTTTAGGTGGGGTCTTGGAAGATCACTGGGTCATTGGGGGGTCATAGATAATTTTTTAGATTTTTCTTTCTAGAAAGTGGAGGAAAATTACAGGAAAATCCCTTGAGAAGATGGCAGGATCAAATGACTATTTGTTAAAGATGAGGGAGACCTGGCATATTTATAAGCAATTGGTGAAGCTCCATTTGATAAGGAGAAATTAAGAACAAGGAAAGAAAGAAATGATCAAAGGTACAGGTTCCCAGAAAAGCTGAGAAGGGATAAAATGAAGTGCACAAGGAAAAGAATCAATGTAAGAAGGGTCACTTCTTTAGAGACATCAAAGGAAGAGAGAATAGGAGGTAACGTAAAACAGAGCTGTTAAACATGTGGCTTACAACACTTCGAAGTGCAGTCAGAACCAAAGTTAAAATGTAATCAGAGATATTTAACAAAATAAATGATAATACAAGAAAACATACATAATGTTAATATGTGGTTTTCTAAATCAATATATGGCCTGAAGGGGTCCTTATTTTGTTTTAGTGGCCCTGTTTCTATTTGAATTTTATAACATTGGGTTAAATGTAGATTAGATGAGACAATGGTGGGCAGAAGAAGTTTATGATAGCTGGACCTAATTTTCTTGGTAAAATAGAGAACAATATCCTTTCCTGAAGAGGAAAGAAAGATAGGGCTTGAAGAGGAAAAAAAAAGTTTGAAAGAGCTTTAGCAAAGACAGATAGTCAACCAGAGGAAAATAGAAAGATTACCATGCTCTTTTTAGGGCCAATGTGAGTCTAGATGACATAGGATAAATTTGGAAAAGTCAGAGTGTGGGGGTAACCAAGGTGGGGCTTGGCAAGGGGTGTATGGAAAATGAATAAGGAGAAAGACATTCAAGGATAAAGGACCACACTATGGTGTTAAAGGTGAAAAGGAAGAGCAGAGGGGATGATAGAACAGTTAAGAGAGGTGGATATTAGAGATTATATATTTTTTTAAAAGAGCAGATTTACAAAGATTAAGAATAACATCAAAATGTACAAGAGGTTATTGTCAAAGAGGAGGACCTCAAGGTATAGAATAATGTAGTAATACAGTGATGATAAAATCTAAAGTAGGACCATACCTATGAATAGCTAAGATAGAAGTAAGGTATAGATCAAAGGAGTTGATGAGGTTTATAAACTAGGGTAATTAAGAGCATATATGTAATGAACATATGTAATGAAGTCCCCAGGTATGAAGGCAAGTCTTGGGATGTAGAGGAAGACTGTGAGTTTTTTAGAGTTTTAGAGGAAGGAAATAAAATAGATATCTTGATGCATTATTGGTGGACTTGTGAATTGTTACTGCTGTTCTGGAAAGCAATTTGAAATTGTGCCCTTAAAGGTACATAACAGTGTGTTCCTTTGACCCATTGACAACTTTACTAGACCTATATCCCAAAATATAAAAGAAAGAAGAAAAGATCTTATATGCAAATATATACATATATGTATGTATATATACATACATGCACACATATCTATCTATATCTCAAATCTTTTTATAGTCACAAAGAATAGAAACTAAGAAGATGCCTACCAATTGAGGAATGGCTGAACAAAGTATATGAAAGTAATAGAATAATTACTCTGATTAAGAAATAATTAAGTGCCATTTCACATCCATCAGATTGTCTAAAATAACAAAAAAAAAAAGAAAATTATATTTGTTGGAGGAAATGTGAGAAAATATGTGAGAAAATATGTTTGCTACTATACTCTTGGTGGAATTGTGAATTAGTCCAATCATTCTGGAGAACAGTTTGTAATTATGCCAAAAAAAAAGCTATTAGATTCTACATACCTTTTGTCCCAACTATACTGCTAAAAAGATTGATACTTCAAAGAGATCAAGGAGGAAAAGGATTCATATGTATAAAAATATTTATAGTAGCTTTTTTTATGGTGACAACTTAAAACAAAGAGTGCCCATCAAATGGGGAACAGCTAAAGAAATTATGTTATATGATATAGATATAATACTATTATACAATACAAATGATGAAATGGAATTATTTCAGAAAACTATTAGATGACTTATACGAACTGATGCAAAGTGAAGGGGAGCAGAACACAGAACAATTTATACAACAATATAGTAAAGATACTCTTAAAGACAGTAACCGATCCACTCAGTAACCCATCACAAAGGACTCATGATGAAGCATGCTCTCCACTTCCAGAAAGAGAGTGCAGATTGAAGAATATTTTCTTCTTTTTATTTTTCTTTCTTGGAACATAGTTAAGGTAGGATGTATAGCTATAAATATTTGTAATGGTGTTGTTTTTCTTGATTTCTCAATGGGTCAAGAAAGGACAGAGAATTTGTAACTGGAAAGATAATAAATTGAATTAAAATTAACTAAATTAATAAGAGGTTTCAGAGAAAACTGGGAAGAGTTGTATGAACTGGTATAGAATGAAATGAGAAGAATCAGGAGAACAATTTATACAATAACAACATTATAAAAGCAACAATTTTGAAACACTTAACAACTTTGATCAATACACTGATCAAACATTATTACAGAAGACCAATAATGCAGGATATCTATCTCCTGACAGAGAGGTGATAGGCTAAATAAGAATGCATATAAGAATAGATTTTTGGACATAGCCCAAATGGGGCTTTCTTTTGATTGACTATTTCATATTTATTTTAAGGGTTTTATTGTTCTTTTTCAGTGGGAGGAAGAAATATAAAATAATAAAAGTTCAATAATTTAAAAAAAGATTTTTTTGTAAAAAGGAAAGCAGTAGAAGGATTGTTGGGATGAATTTTAGATAGAATTATATATATTGATGAGTAATTGACTGAGGGTAATTTTGCACTTTTTGGGTCTCACTACATAGATTTAATTGCCCAATTACCATTTTATAAATACCTACTTTGTACATGATACAGTACTAGGCTCTGGAATGAGAAGAGGACTAATGTCTGGAAAGCTAGAAGGATAAAGTGACCTTAGGAGGACTCTGGCAGCCAGAGAACTCTGTTGTTTGTGATTTGAAGTGATAGTTTTTCTTTCTCTAGGGCTTGCACCAACACCTCATTCCCGACAATTTGCAGGATAAGCGAAGTTTGATCTTGGTGAGCAGAGGAACCACGATTATTCGCTTGAGAAAGGACATGTTTGATGAATTCGTAGATTCTGAGACTAAAGGAAAACTGAAAGACCTGCAGATTACTTATCCCAGGTGAGTGTTAAGAATGGATTGTGACTACCCAAAAGTCATCCTGGAAACCAGCAAGATATGTTGTTGTGTTGAATCATTTTCAGTCACGTTTGACTCTTTGCAATGCCTTTTTGGGGTTTTCTTGGCAGAGATACAGCAGGGGTTTGCCATTTCCTTCTCCAACTTATTTTATAGATGAGAAAACTGAGTCAAACAGAATTAAGTGACTTGCCCAGGGTCACATAGATAGAAAGTACCTGAAGCTGGATTTGAATTGGAGACATCTGACTGCAAGCCTTTTGCTCTATCTAATGCATCACTTAGTTGTCCCAGCAAGCTATGGAAAAGTCTTTAAAAAATAAATAACAGCAACAACAACAAAAAGTACCCTCCTTCCTCATTAGAAGGATAAAAAGAATAAGTGACCTATTAATTCAGTCACCAGTCTTCGTTTACCCAAATCATCTCAATTTAACATTTAACCTTTAGTCTACAACTGTGTGTGTGTGTGTGTGTGTGTGTGTGTGTGTGTGTGTGTGTGTGTGTTTAAGTTGACTGGGCTTAGAGTAATGAAACTCAGATTTTATGCCTTGATTCCTGGTTCTATTCCTTCCTAGCTGTGTGACACTGAACATCTTGCTTGACTTTCAATTTCTCATCTATTGCCTTGTCTGGGGATATTAATACTTGTATTTAGTGCCAGCCAACCTGATGAATTTTCTTGCTACAGAAGCTTTCAAAGACTCCTTACTAAATCATAAAAAGTTATTATTTGTGTGGGTGGAAGGTACCCACATTAGAAAAAAATAGCATTTTTTTGAGGTTCTAAAGAAGTACTTTCACTACTTTCCTCACAGGGTTGTTCTGAGCTGTTTTGTAAACTATAAAATGCTATTGTTGTTGTTGAGCCATTTCACATTAGTCCTGCATGGCCCATTTTCTTGGCAAAGTTACTAAAATAGTTCGCTATTTCCTTCTCTAGCTCGTTTTATAGGTGAGGAAATTGAGGGAAACAGGGTTAAGGGACTTGCCCCAGGATCACACAGTGAAAGTCAGTTTTGACTGAGATCAGATTTGTACTAAGGAAAGTTACAAGAATTGCTAATTCTCGATACCATGCCTAATAAGCATGGCTTTCTTACTTTTAAAGGATAATAGCCATCCAGGTCTTCTTGACCCCAGGCCCAGTGCTCTATCCACTTTACCATTCTGATGTTCTGTAAGATGATCTGTGTGTGTGTGTGTGTGTGTGTGTGTGTGTGTGTGTACATCATTTGCTTGTTTGCTTGTTCTCTCTCCTAGCCCGTTTCTTTGTCTATAAGAAAAGGAGTTTGGACAAAATAAATTAATCAAGTACTTGTTAAGTGCCCATATTTTGTTTAGACATTGGGAATACAAAGATAAAAATGAACTAGTTCCTACTCTAAGAAATTTGCAGTCTATTGAAGGAAATATATATTTATTAAGTATACAAGTGTTAATATGCATATATATTAGTATACAAGTATTTGCAATATACATACACAATAAATACAAGGCAATTTAGTGAAAGGAGAATAAAGGAAACATTTATTAAGTGTCTTTTACTCTATGCCAGGCACTGTGCCTTACAAGGGTTATTTTATTTGGTCCTCACAACCTTGGGAGGTATGTGCTATTATTACCCCCATTTTACAATTGCAGATACTGAGGCAGACAGAAGTTACCTGACTTGTCCAGGGGCATGTAATTTTTAAGACTGAATTTGAACTTAAGTGTTCTTGACTCTTAAGGGGCAACTAGGTAGATAGATTGCTGGATCTGGATTCAAGAAGACTCCATTTCCTGAGTTCAAATCTGGCCTCATATACTTCCTAATTGTATGATCCTGGGCAAGTCACTTTACTCTGCTTGCCTCAGTTTCCTTGTTTGTAAAGTGGGCTGAAGAAGGAAATGGCAAATCATTCTAGTATCTTTGCTGAGAAAATCCCAAATAGGGTCACAAAGAGTCAGACATGACTGAGACATACACACATATATTTTCAAATCTAGGCACTTTAATACTTAGCTGCATTGGGCACTAGTAAGTTGGGATGGGCTGGAAATCAGAAAAAACTTCATGTAAGAGATAGGGTTTGAATTGCTCTTTGAAGAAAATGGAATCTGAAGAGGTAGAAATCAAGAGGGAATACATCCCAGCCACTAGGGACGGCTAGTACAAGGGCACAAAATTGAGAGGAGTGTTATGCATGAGAACTAGCAAAAAGAGCAGTTTGGTTGGAATTTAGAATGCCTTAAAGGGAATAATTTATAAGAAAACTGGAAAGGTGAGTTGGAATCAGGTTGTAAATAACTTTGAAAATAGAACAATTTGGGGGCAGCTTGATGGTACAATGGATAGAGCACCAGCCCTGAAGTCAGCAGAACCTGAGTTCAAATCTGGTCTCAGACACTTAACACTTCTAGCTGTGTGATCCTGGGCAAGTCACTTAACCCCAATTGCCTCAGGGAAAAAAAAAGAAAGTAGAACAATTTATGTTTCATCTTGTAGGTAATAGGGAGCCACTAGAGTTTATTGAATAGGGTAATCACCTGATCATAGCTCTGCTTTAGGAAAATCACTTGGGTAGTTGGGCGGAAGATAGATTGGGAAAGACAGCTACACTGTCAACCAGATGAAAGAGATACGATGAACTAGGGTAATGGCTATGTAAGTAGATAGAAAACAAATAAGGAATGGGATGGAATAATTATGGAACATAGAATATATATATAATATAGAATGTATAAGTTATGGAATATAGAATCATCAAGACTTGACAAATGATTTGACCTATGAATTAAGGAAGACTAAGAAATGTGGGATAAGACTGAAGTTGTGAATTTGGGTGACTAGAAAGATGCTGGTAATCTAGAAAGAAATAGTGAAGTTTGAAAAAAAAGATGTGATTTTGAGGGGAGGAAACAACGAATGGACTTAGTGGAATTTGAGAGTCTAGGGGACATCCAGTTGATTGGAGCTTAGGAGAAAGGCTAGATCTGGATATATATCAGAATCATCTACTAAAGCTGGAGATTTTATGTACACACACACACACACACACACACACATGAATCTACAAAGAGATGAACATTAAACTCCATAGGAGCTGATGAGGTGAAGGGGCGGGAGAGAAAGGGAAAGAGAGAGAGAGAGAGAGAGAGAGAGAGAGAGAGAGAGTATATAGAGCCTTCAGATCTAGTATAGGGAGAATGTGATAGTGATAGTGATAGTGATCCAGCCAAAAAGACTGAGGGCAAAGGTCAGTCAAGTAGGAGGAGAGAACTAAAAGAATATTTTAAAGTAAAAACCAACCCAGAGAGTATCCTGGAGAAGAGGGTGGTAATCAGAATTGAATGCTGCATTCTGGAGGATAGAGATGGATAAAAAACCATTAGATTTTTTAATGAAGAAATCATTGGTAATTTTGGAAAGAGTATTTTCGGTTGAATTAAGAGTTTAGAAGCCAGATTGCAAAAGATAGGGAATTGAGTGAGTGGGTGGAAAGGCAATGGAGGTACTGAGGATAGAGGTAGCTTTTTCTAGTTTGGCTGTGAAAAGATTGAGAACATAGGATGAGCTCAGAGGAGATGGTATGTTCAAAAGAAAAGCTGACCTTCTAACTCTAAAATTCCATGATTTGATGATGAGGACCTAAATGTTCCATAAATTCAGACCCTAGACCCTCTCCTAAACTCCAAGCCCAATCAATCAGTATTTTATTAGGTACTACTACATGTCTAATACTGTGTTTATTGCTGAGGTTAGAAGATAAAAGTTAAAACAGTCTTTGCCTTCTAGGAGCTTACATTCTAAAGTAGGAGTCCAGAAGTTTTTTTTTCTCCATAAAACTTCCTTTTTGGTCAAAATGTTATTTTTCAGCAATTCAAGACAAGTATTGTTGTTGGTCATCTGTTTTTCCATCATGTCAACACGTTATGATCCCATTTGGGGTTTTCTTGGCAAAGACATTAGAGGAGTTTGCCATTTCCTTCTTCAGTTTAGGTTTTTTTTTCTTTTTTTTGTAAATGAGGAAACTGAGGTAAATAAGATTAAGATGCCCAAAGCCATACAGCTAGCTTGTGTCTGAGGTCAGATTTGAACTCCAGGAATTAAATCTTCCTAACTCAAGTTAGTGACTAGAGTCACTATGTCATTTAGCTGTCCCCAAACTCTTTGATTATCTTAAAAAGATCCCAAAGAGCTTTAGTTTATATAGGTTACATCTATTCATATTTATATTTATTCAATTGGAAATTAAAACTGATAAAATATTTATTAATCTATTAAAAACAATAATAAAATCATTACCTGTTAACATCAACATTTTATGAATAAAATATTTTCCAAAACAATAAAATTTAGTGAGAAGAATGGTATTATGCATATATATATATATATATATATATATATTTTTTTTTTTTTTTTTTTGCAAATCTCTGTAATGTCTGGCTTTATAGCAGACAGTTGGATTGGCCTATCTGCTTCTGGATTCAATCTGTTGCAATATGTTGTCTGAAAGTATAGAAAGAAAATTTAACCTCACATGAATATGCACTGGAAAATGGAGAAGTATTTTAATAGAAAAATAACATCTTTGTATTGCTAAGAAAATAGTTTTGCCCTCATAGGCCCACACTGTAAGAATGCGACCTACCTACCATATTTCCTGAAGTTGGAATACATACACTCACAAAGTTTGGGAGTTGGAAAGGATCTCAGAAGCTACCTTGTCCAATCCATACCCCAACTATTACAAATCTGATAAGTGGTCATTTAGTCTCTGCTTGAAGACCTCTGACAAGGGAAATCCACCTTCTCAAGAGAGTCCAAACTCTCTAATAACTGATAAGTTCAAATTTATAAAATGATAGTATTCAGATCAAAGAACAGCCATCCTCTTCATGTTAAAAAGAAATCAAATTATTGATATTATTCCAAAATCTAAATCACTTCTAAATGATATTTTTCTGAAAGTACAACATAACAAAACCTTAAAAACATGACACTAATTTTAAAAAAATCTCATGGACATTAATTTTTTTCAAATCTCATGGATTTAAAATATAAGCACCAAACAAAACTTATAACTAGTGTAGTAACATTCATCTAGTGAAATGCATCTCTAAATTAAACAGAAACATCATTCCATTTACCTATGAACTTTGAGATTCTATGTTATTTCCAATTTATTCTGTATAGAGTTTGTCTGAATATTTTTAAAAAATATTTTATTTTTTCACATACATGCAAAGATAGTTTTCAACATTTACTTCTGCAAAACCCTGTGTTCCAAATTTTTCTTCCTCCCTCTTCACCCCCCTCCCCAAGACAGCAAATGCAATTCTTCTAAACATAACTTCATATTCATTATATTGTGCAAAAAAATCAGATCAAAAGGGAAAAAAATACTAGAAAAGAAAAAAACAAACAACAACAAGGTAAAAATACTGTGCTTTGATCCATATTCAGTCTCCATTGTCCTGAACTCCTGTCTCTGAATTCAAATAGCATTTTCCAACTCAAATCTATTTGAATTGCTTTGAATCACCTCTTGTTGAAAAGAGCCAAGTTCATTACAATTGATCATCACATAATCATGTTGTGTACAATGTTCTCTTCATTCTACTCACTTTACTTAGCATCAGTTCAAGTAAATCTTTCTAGGCTTTTCTAAAATCAGTCTGTTCATCTTTTTTAATATTTATTATCTTTTCCTTGTTACATTCAAAACAAAAAAATTGTTTTACATTTGTTTTTAAAAATTTTAAGTTCTAATGACCAACAGGATGATTTCAGAAAGTCCTGGAGAGACTTATATGAACTGATGCTGAGTGAAATGAGCAGGACCAGGAGATCATTATATACTTTAACAATACTATATGAAGATCAATTCTGATGGACGTGGCCATCTTTAGCAATGAGATGAACTAAATCAATTCCAAAAGAGCTGTAATGAATTGAACCAGCTACACCCAGTGAAAAACTCTGGGAGATGACTATGAACCACTACATAGAATTCCCAATCCCTCTATTTTTGTCTGCCTGCATTTTTGATTTCCTTCACAGGCTAATCATACATTATTTCAAAGTCCGATTCTTTTGGTACAGCAAAATAACTGTTTGGACATGTATACATATATTGTACTTAATTTATACTTTAACATATTTAACATGTATTGGTCAACCTGACATCTGGGGGAGGAGGTGGGGGGAAGAAGGGGAAAAATTGGAACAAAAGGTTTGGTAATTGTCAATGCTGTAAAATTACCCGTGCATATAACTTGTGTAAATAAAAAGCTATAATAAAAAAAAATTAAGTTCTAGATTCTCTCCAGTATCCCCACCCACAATTAAGAAACCATATGTGAAGTTATGCAAAACATTTCCATAAAAGTTAAATTGTGAAAGGAAATATAGCTCTCCCACCCTAATGAAAATAAAAACCCTCAAGAAAAGTTAAGTTTAAAAAAGAGAGGGGGTGGGGAAGAGAGAGAGAAAGCTTCAAACTGTACTCTGACACAATCAGCTCCTATTCTGAGTATGAATAGGACTTTTTATCATAAGTCCTTCAAAATAGCTTGTGGATCAATGTGCTGCTCACAGCTGATCATAAAATTGCTATTACTTTGTATACAATACATTTTACTTTGCTTGAGTTCATGGAAGACTTTCCAGGTTTTTTTTTTTCTTTCTGAGAGCATCCTGTTCATCATCTCCCATAGAACAATAATATTCTATCACAAACACATATCATACTTTATCGAGCCATTCCGCAATTGAGGGGCATTCTCTCAGTTTCCAACTTTTTTGCCCTAAGAAGAGAGATGCTATGACTATTTGAATGCTATGAATATGAATATAAAGATCATTTCCCCCTTTTTTTTCCTTTTCTCAATCTCTTTTGGTATTCATGTCTAGTATTGGTGTTGTGACTTCTTATCATTTCTATTATAACAATAATATTACATTACTGAATGTTGGGTTTTTAAAATTAGATTGTGAGTTCCTTGAGGGCAGGGCACTAACTGTCTTTGGTCTTTTTGTATCCCTCCCCCCCTCCCAGTACTTAGTACAATACCTGTCACCTAATAGGCACCTTAAATAATAATAATTCACCTTTAATGAATTTACTGCATGCAACTAATTAGTTGTATTCTGAGAATAGAGTAGTTATTATGTCTTTTGTCTCAGCTACAAAGAATGTGTGGCAGGAGCAGTTGACATTCAGAATCCAAATTGATTCTGTTGTGAATAATAATTGTCCCCAATTAATTTATTAAACCCGATATAAATCCAAATTTTAAATTGTTCCATTTTGAAGGTTGCTATGTGATTCTAGCAACTTTTCTACATCCACAAGAATACCAGAACTTGTGAAATTAAGCTTGGAAATCATTAGCAAAAACCAACTCTAAATCCCCAAGGAAGAAATATGCATTTCTTCAAGTGGGGTTCACAGTTCTGCAGGCATGCCAGTTTCATTCTTCTGCTCTTATTTCAATGGGATCTTGAAAGATTTCCTAAAACTTGCACTGCCGATTTCTGCAATTCTGAGCTTTTCTTTTTTTCCTCTGATGTTTTCCCAAGTTGGCCCTTGCTGAAAATTCTGATACTGGCAAAAATGTTTTGTTGTTGTTGTTTGTTCTTCTTTCTTGAAGATCATGACATCAGGAAGGAGATGCCATGACTCTCAAGTGAACTGGATTTCAGTGAGGAAGGGCTGCCTCACTTTCCCCTCCAGAGTCTCTTAGAGATCAAGAGGACTGGAGATGACTCTGAGGACTTTGTCACAGTTCTTGTTGAAATGAAAACTCCCTACCTCTATTTCCTACCTTTAGGGAATCAGACATTGAAAAACTCATCTGACTTCTAGATGAATTTATACTACCACTCTATTGAAATGTCAGATTTTTTTTCTTTTCAGCATCTTTATATACTGCCTTTTAAATAAACCTTGAGCCAACACCATGTCCATGTAAAAACTCTCTAATTTCTTTTTTATTTTAATTACAGACCCTGATTAATCCAGATTGATCTTTGCAAATTTCAGAACTGCAATTTCTTTATATTGATTCAGTGTTTCATTTAGTATTGGTGTTTAATTTCTTAGCCTCATTTTTTTTTTTTTTTTGGCAAAGTAATTGAGGTTAAGTGACTTGCCCGGGGTCACATGAGCTAGTAAGTGTTAAGTGTCTGAGGTCACATTTGAACTCAGGTCCTCCTGACTTCAGGGCTGATACTCCATCTACTACACCACTTAGCTGCCCCATTAGCTTCCTACTTTTATGTGTTCAAGTAATTTTTCAAATGGTTTTGAGATTGTTTCCTTTTTCTCTAAGCACAATTTTCTCACAGTTCTCAAATTCATGATGAATTTATCTTTTGATCAGAGCTGAAATTTTCAGCTTTACAGACATTTTCTCATTTTGCCCAGTAAAATACTTCCAATTTAGTTTCTTATTTAAGAACTTGCAAATATATAGTCTATCCTAATTCCTTTTAAGTGATTTTGTTTCTAATTTATCTTAAGGAATTATGTTCTCAAATTATTGAGAAGCTCATAGTGGTCAAGCAAATTCCTGATTGACTCCTAAAATGAAATTTTGTCTTTTTTCTTCAAGTTATTTCACTCACCTTTTCTGAGGCAAACAAAAGAAAATTTAAGCAAACAATTCCCGCACCAGATAAGACTTAGTTTCAAAACTGTGAGAAGGCTTTTTTCTTTCTCTATTATTGGAGTCATGGGAAACAAAATTTTTAAATCAGTTTCAGCTTTGTTTATACTCTGACTTTTTTACTGAATGGGTATCAACATACACTCACAGAAAAAACAAACATTTCCATTCCTACCAACATTCATTCACACAACCAAAAATCCACTGACTCAATTTAGTTTAAAGAAGGATCCTTTTAAAAACTTTAGCCAAATCATTTTGATCAAGAATTTTCCTTATTTTTCTAGTAGGAGAGATAAAAATAGCATCTTTTCTAGGGATAGAAGCATTCATATGTTCTGTTTCGCTGTCTTAAATTCTTCCCATTTTTTTTCCAGATTGAGAGTAAAATCAAGTATTTATTATATACCAGATATTGTGCTAAATATTGGGGATTAAAAAAAATACAAAAGGCAGTCCTTCCTCTCAAGGAGCTCATATACTAATGAGGAGAAAACACAAAAGATTGTACAAATAAGATGTCTGGAAAGACTTCTTGTAGGAGATGGGATTTTAGCTGGGATTTGGAAGCCACAGATGCCAGGAAGTAGAGATGAGGAGAGAAATCATTTCAGTCAGAGAATGCCCAGTTAGGAGATGAATTGTTTTGTGCAAGGACACGTAGTGCTGACCATACCTGCTTGGTGGAAGACCTCTTCCTCAAGCTTACTGACCAATAAAAGACCAACCTGGTCTCTTTCTTTTGGGCACGGAGGTATCTCTGGCCACTTTTCCCATGGCAGAGGATCTTATGATTTTGAGTCCAGCCATTCTCAGACAAGAAGAATCCCCTAACCAAACACTCCAAAATGATAGAATTTCTTGAGCAAGAGATCAAGTACTTTTGGAAGAATCTTTGTGATCTTATGGTAAAAACATCCCTTCATTGTGTTACTGATGTTAAGATCACTCACTCCTTCTAACTTTATAGTTTTAAATAAAAACAAATGATTGAAAATAAAATAAGCCACAAAATAAATAGCAAATTTATCACTTTTAGCCAATTGAAAATCCCTAGACAGAGGCCAATGAACTTAATGGATTTCCTAGAATGGAGAGGAGTTATTAAGCAGCTGGTCATGAACCAGGCCCCCAGTTCTGTGTGATCTGCTATTTAGATTTGCTGCCTACCCAGCACTCTGAAAAGAGAGTCAGAAAAACTTACTCATCAGCCAATCCTCTATGACTAGGCACAATTTTTCCTTTGTTTTCTGAGAACCTGGTCTTTTCTTTTGTTGGATGACAGGTGAGGTCGGGTACAACTTAAATTGGCTTAGATCCCAGAGTAGTAGGTGATTTAAAGTTTCGTAAGATATGGGTCTATCCTGGCATAATAAGGCTTACCACAAACAACAATACAAGAGACCACCAATACAGACATAAACATGTGATGACCGCATATTTAAAATCAGCGGGAGTCAGGAATTCAGGTTAAGGGAAAAATCTTCAGTCTTTATTGAAGTGAAGAGGTGAAGAAGAATTGCAATAGCAATATGGGCAGACAGGAAGCCAGCTAGCAGAGGGGAATTGGAGGTGAAGGGCGGTCGGGATAGCAATACGAGCAGCTGTGACAAGACGCCAGCCAGCAGTCTCTCTTTCCGCTTCCCTTTTCCACTCCCCTGCCTCCACCCACCAAAATCGTCATTTCCTATACAACACATCAGGACTTGCACAAAGAGTGGGCGGGGCCATTCTTTCTCCAAGCATAATAGAGTATACGGTCCAATTACTATTTAGCCTCATGTACTTGGGACCTCAGTGCATCAACTTGAGGCTCAGCCCATTACATAAACATAAATGAAAAAGTACCTCTTAGGGTGTCTAACAAAATTGGCCTTTCTCTTAAATGGTCAGATTATGTGAGCTTAATCATTAATCGGCAAGATCGGGACAATATTTCTTCAAAAAGCTTTCTCTAAGAATGTAAAAAGTCCCTTACTCTATTTAGTTAGCTATACAAATAGTATTTAAAGAAGAAGCAGTCCTGGGCCCCATGCTGCTTCTATTAGGCATTAGAATATGAATAAACAGCACCATTAAAACTGTTGAAGAAAAAAAAATTACACTAACATTCTATTCTGCATTTTTAGGCAAAAATTTAATTTGATTTGTACTTAATATCCAAGCATTTATAACACAGAGGGAATATGTGTGTGTGTGTGTGTGTGTGTGTGTGTGTGTATGTGTGTGTGAGAGAGAGAAGGGAGAGAAAGAGAAAGGGAGGGTAAGAGGAAGAAAGAGATGTTTTAATTGGCATAGTCCCTATGCCCTTTGACATGGTTTTCTACCCCAAGAAGACTTGAAGTAATATTTGTGGAAATCATGAATATGAAAAAACTACAGTACATAAAAATAGTTCGGGTTAACATTGGTGAGTAACCAAGACATGTTCCCATGTCTTCTTAGATCACCCACTCACTCCTGAAGCAAAACAAAGGAACCTGCTCCCTGCAATAGATATTGATATTCTTTTTCATTAGAGAAGGAGTCATGGCACCAATCACTTTGGGTGGCTGGGGAATGCGTAATTACATAAGACCAGAGTTACTCTTTGTTTAAAAAAAAAAAAGTTAGCTGCCACATAATTCATTTCCCAATTTATCTTTGATCTACTTTTCCAAGGGTTTTCCCCAGGAAAATAGAAAGAGCACTTCAGAAATATATTTCTTAATATTAAAGAGAAAGTTTTTTAAAAATATGAGTCAGCCCTATTTACCTCAAATAAAGCATGTATATTGTGTCCCCTTGTGATCTCCTTATGGGAAAAGGCTGGGATTTGACATGAAGCAATCTAGCCATAAAGAATTTTATAATGGGGCAGCTAGATGCCACAGTGGATAGAGCAGCAGCCCTTAAGTCAGGAGGACCTGAGTTCAAATCTGGTCTCAGACACTTAACACTTCTAGCTGTGTGACCCTGGACAAATCACTTAACCCCAATTGCCTCAGCAAAAAATAATTTTTGAATGGAGCTGAAATTCTTTTAGGATCATTGATTAGAATGAGAAAGAACATTAGAGATAATCTAATTCCACCTCCTCTTTTTATAGTTGAAGAAAATGAAGACCAGAAGACTAAAGTCACTCACTTAAGTTACACCAGTAGTAAATGGCCAACTCAACAATGATTGAATCAAAGTAGTAAATGGTTAATCCAACTATGGTTGGGTTAGACTCAAGCTCCAGCACACTTTGCACTAAACTGTTTATGGGAACCCTTTGTGGTCTTGGATTCCAAATTTCTGGTGGCTCTAGGTCTATTATTCCTGTAATTTTAAAGACCCCACAGAAAGACTCTGTTCTGTTTCCCACTTCCCACCCCTTTTTATGAACCTAGTATACATCCCTTGCTACTGGCCAATCTTTCCTCACTAGGATCATCAAGCTTCCAGGATTGTCCAGTGCTCTAGAATAGATCACAAAATGGAATCAGTTCTAATTCCAAGAATGTGATCATGGGAATGCTCATTTTGCCATCTCTAAGGCATGCCTGTCAAAACAAAATGCTCTCTTGTTGACTGACTCATTTGCTTTAGTCAAATAGGGCATTCCAGTACTATGCTCATCTTTTAAAATTTCTCAAACCCTATTATTAAATGAGATAATATTTCCAAAGTACTTAACAGTGTCTGGCACATAGTAGGCACTTAATAACTGGTTATCTTCTCCTTCCCTACTGTCATGTGCATCTCCTTGTGTTCCTCTATGACCTGCAGATTTCTTCCCTTTTTCCCAAGTTGGGCTCATACATAAGCTACAATTATACACATGGATCTTTTGGAAAATTGCTGGTGGAAGGAAAGTCTTCCTAAGTAAATCCTGATGCTTATTTTCTGTTACTTCCAAATGGGGCATTATCTTCTCCATTTTTCAGCTACTAGTCCAAATTTTTCCCCTCTTCACTCCTAAACATTGTTAGCTTTTTGATTAGACTTCTACCTCCCAGCATCTTCTTCCCCATGAGAAGGTGATGAATGAAGGTGGAACCCTAAATTTTGTCCTATCTAGCTCCTCTGACTGCTCTACATCCCAGTGTGTCTTCCAACTGTCTTCACAAAGGGTTTTTGTCTCCTTTTTAGAGACAATATTATATGCCAGAAGATCTTGAAGGAGAATTCATGGAACGTTTTCCGGAAGGACCTACTGAAACTCTTGACACAATTTCCTCCCTATGAGATGTTCACTGCATTCCGGTTGCGAAAAAAGTGCCTCTATTCACCTCTGTCTGGAATTCTAGATCTGAAGAACTTAGGGAAGGAACCACGGGGCTCTTATCCCATCTTTAATGCAGTAGTAGATTCTCCTCCAAAAACGATCCTTCCCCCCTTGAGACTGATAGAGGGCATCTCTGCTCCCAGGTACCATCTCAAGGAACTCATGCGTACTTATAAAATTCCTGGCATTTTCTTCGAAAGTTAAGGAGAAGAGATCAAGATAGGAGCAGCATGAGTGACAGAGAGGGGCCTGGCCCCTTGCTCAGGCTTCCACAAGCAGGACAGAGGTCTGGAAAAGCCATGGAGACTTGGGCTGTTGAACCAAACAAGTATTGAATATTGGCCAGCACAAGCATTGATAACTGTTGTCATGTCTCTTTCTTCAGTTTTAAGAGCAAAGAGTACACAGAAAAGGCCTTGCCGCTAGCTGACCCTTAGCTGCCTTCATGCAGTTCTCATACCTGGTTTAGTTTCAGACAGATTGAGGAAGGAAGGAAAAGAAATGGCCTTGGCTTTGGAAGAAGCCTTAGAAGTCCAATGCTGAGAGATTAGAACCAGGATTGGAAACCAGGTATTCCAATTTCAAAACCAAATCTCTTCCCACTATACCTGGCTACTTCCTTGTGGTAGCTCTCCTCCATACTCTGAGATGAGAAAAAAAAGAGAGGAAAGAGAATAGAGGTAAGAGAGGGTGTTTTTAGGAATTGTTTTTCACCCCAAAGCCTCTTGACTTTTTCTCTTAATTAGGAGATACGATTATGCCCAAGCCAGGCCCCATTGGAAGCATGTCAAATTCAGTTCTGGCACCACATTGTAGGAAAAAGCAATGATACAAAAGGAAGAAAAATTATGAAACTGACCTCTGAAGATGGGATGAAAATCATAGATGATCGATTTAGAAGTCAATTCTTTAAGCCCTTAAATCCAAACCCCTCATATTACAGTTGAGGAAAATGAGACACAGTAATTTAGTCCAGAACTGCATAATTAGTAAAGTGAGGTAAGATCTGAATCCAAGTAGTCTTAATTCCAAGATTAGCACTCATATACTGCGCCAGCTCAATACCAATGGTTAGGTGAGAGATGTTTATATATATATATATATATATATATATATATATATTATATATATATATATATATATATTAAGCTTTTTATTTTCAAAAAACATGCATAGTTTTCAATATCCATCCTTGCAAAACTTTGTGTTCCAAATTTTTTTCTCCCTCCCTTCCCTTATCCCCTTCCCTAGATGGCAAGTAAATCCAATATATGTTAAACACGTGCAATTCTTCTATACATATTTTCACAATTATGCTGCACAAGAAAAATCAAATCAAAAAAGGGAAAAAAGAAAAATGCAAGCAAACAACAAAAAAAAATAAAAATTCTATGTTTTGATCCATACTCAATCCCCATAGGCCTTCCTCTGGGTACAGATGGCATTCTCCATCACAAGACCATTGGAAGTATCCTGAATCACTTCACTGATGAAAAGAGCCACGTCCATCAGAATTGATCATCATATAGTCTTGTTGTTGCCGTGTATAATGATCTCCGGGTTCTGCTTATTTCACTCAGCATCAGTTCATGTAAGTCTTGCCAGGCCTTTCTATATTCATCCTGTTGGTCATTTCTTACAGAACAATAACATTCCATAACATTCCTATACCACAATTTATTCAGCCATTCTCCAACTGAAGGGCATCCACTCAGTTTCCAGTTTCTTGACACTACAAAGAAGGCTGCCACAACATTTTTGCACATATGGGTCCTTTTCCCTCCTTTAACTTCTCTTTGGGATATAAGCCCAGGAGAAATACTGCTGGGTTAAAAAGTATGAACAGTTTGATAACTCTTTGGGCATATTTCCATATTGCTCTAGTAGGGGAATAATTAACTTACAAAAGAGAAGGCTTAGGAGGAGAGGAAGATATGATGGCTGTCTCCACGTATGTGAAGGATTGTCCCATAGTATCAGAGGGCAAAGTTAGGAACAGTGAGAAAAATTGTAGTAAGGTAACTTAATTCAATGTAAGAACTAACTTGTCTTATAGAATGTCAACTCCCCATAGATGGGAGTGTTCAGTCAGAGGTTGAATGACTCTTCCCAGAATTCCTATAAAGGAGATTACTTCAGTTAATGAGAGGTTAGACTGTGGAAGAAGCACTAACTTGAGGATTCAGAGGACCTCTCATCTCATGTGTCCTTGGACAAATTTTTCTCAAATCTGAATTTCCTCATCTAAAAAATGAGGGGATTGGACTAGGTGGACTCTAAAAGCCCTTTGAAATCTAGATAGATTTTACCATGATTCTGCTGATATTCTTTGCAGTTGTGAGAGTCTAGGCCATTGTTTATTCCCATCCTTTCTCTTCTCACTCCCTCTCTGGGAGCTGACTGGGAAAAAAAATCTGAGAGGAAAAGATCCAGTAGTGAAGAAAAACAAAACTATATTTCAGTTATGATCAAAGATCTTGAAAATAACTCTAAACTCAATGTGAGAGATGGGGGAGGGGAATTGACAGGTGCCTGCATCTAAGTGTTGGACCCTGATGATGGTAATTCACTGTCGAGTTGGAAAGCAATGAAGCTTAGGAAAAGACCCAGAATGGGGGCCTTTGTGTAACTCTTTGGTATACAAACGGGGAGATAAATATTTCTCTTCCTGCTCCAAAAATTACAGAATTTGAGAGCTGGGAGGGACCTCAATGGCAATCTAGGCCAAGCCATCTATTAAAGGAATCCTGACTCGAATGTCCCCAATAATGGATCACCCAGCTTCCACTTGAAGACACACCAAGGAAGTGATGACCTTTCAGAGCAGCCCCTTCCATTTTTGCACAGTTCTAATGGTTAAAAATGTCCTTCTTCCAGTCTGAAATTGCCTCTTTATAGCTTTCACCCATTGCTTCTAGTTGTCTTTTGTGACCAAGCAGAATAAGTTTAATCCTTCCATTCCCAGGATGGTCCCTCAAGTACTTTGAAATCAGCTCTCCTATCCCTCATAGCAGTCTTAAACAATGTAAATACTCCTTATTCCTTCTACTTATTCTACAGTAAGTTTTTTTCTTTAAATTGTAATATTTTGTTTTCCCCCAATTTCATATAAGAACAATCTCAAATTCTTTCTTCCTCAATTTTGTCCCAAATTTTCTCCATCCCTTCTCCCTCTGCATTGAGAAGACAAGCAATTTGGCATATTATATATGTATAGAAATGCAAAACACATTTATTTCCATGTAAGTTATTCTGTGAAAGAAAACAGACAAAAACCCCAAGAAAATTAAAGAAAAAAGTATCTTTGATCTACATCAGGCTCTACCAGTTTTTTCTCTGGAAATGGACAGCACCTTTCATCATAAGTCTTACAGAATTATCCTGGATCATTGTATTGCTGAGAATAAATTATTATGCAATATTGCTGTTACTGTGTTCAATGTTCTCCTGTTTCTGCTTATTTCACTATGTACCAGTTCATGTAAGCCTTTCCATGTTTTTCTGAGAGTATCCTGCTCATCATTTCTTAGAATAAAACAGTAATCCATTATAATCATATGCTACAATTATTCAGCCATTCCCCAATTGAAGGACATTTCCCCAGTTTTCGATTTCTTGACACCACTAAAAGTTGCTGTAAATATTTTTGTACAAATATATCCTTTTCCTTTATTTTTTATTTCTTTGAGATACAGACCTAATAGGTATTTCTTGATCAAAGACTATGTATGGTTTTATAGCCCTTTGAGCATAGAGCAACATGGATTCTTAGGACAGACAAAGAGGGAACTGGAGGTAGGAGGAAATGGAACAATTGTATGTCTACTATGTCTAAAACACTGTGCTAAGTGCTTTATAAAAGTCTCATTTGATTGTGAGCTAGTATGATGTTAAAGAAAATCTTGACCTGGGAGTCAGATGATCTGGCTTAAAAAAATGGTAATGAACTTGAATTTTGGTAGTACTTGAACGTTCCAGAAGATGCTCATACCCATTGCTTTACCTCGTCCACCCAGGAATTCCACAAAGTAGACTTGCTGATAGTGAATACATTTCTATGGTATATGAAAGTTTTATAAAATATTTATCTCACAAACAATCCCAAGATGTAGAAAATTATCAAGCTCATTTTGCAAGTTAAGAAATGGAGGTTCATCAGGATGAAGTTTCTTTACCCAAGTTATCTTCCCAGTGATTGTCCTAGTGGGGAGAGTAAGGGTTGGATGGGGCAGGGAAAACTGAAATCTAGATCTTTTCATTCTAGAATCAAGAATCAAGGCCAATTGTACGACATTTCTTACATCCAGCTTTCTCATTGTGATGTCTGACCTGACATTTGCCATCCCTCCAATGAGTAAATACCACAGATAAATACCACAGACCTTTTTTTTTTTTCACACCTGCTGTAGGAAATCTTGACCATTTTGTAACCATATAGTTGATTTTTAAAAAAAATTATATAATTATATTTTTACATTTTTATTACCATTTTTTACACTTTTTAAACTTTTGAGTTCCAAATTCTCTTTCTTATTCCCACCCCCAGCTCCCATTAAGAAACCACAAGTGATTTTATGCAAAACATTTCCGTAAAAGTCATGTTGTGAAAGAAACCATAGATCTCCCCCCCAATAAAAAAAACCCTCAAGAAAAATGAAGTTAAAAAAAAAAGAGAGTATGATTCAATCTGTATTCAGCCACAATTAGTTTCTTCTCTGAGTATGGATAGGATTTTTCATCATAAGTCTTTCAGAATAGTCATGGATCATTATACTGCTGAGAATAGCAAAATCACTTACAGCTGATCATCCCAGAACATTGCTATTACTTAGTATACAGAACACTTCACTTTTCTTGAGTTCTTGGAAGACTTTCCAGGGTTTTGTTTTTTTTTTCCAAGAGCATCCTGCTCATCACTTCCTGTAGAACAATAATATTCCATGACAACCATACACCACAATTTTGAAGGGTAATTTTCAAAAGAAAAACTCTAAACTGCATTCCTAGATCATCTTTTTACCAGCCACCTTTCTCCCTAGACCAGAGACTACTCTTAATCTTTTCATTTCCAGAACTTTTGCCCCCAAAGCATCAATGCCTTGCTTAGTGAGCATTTCACTCTTCAGGCCAGGTAGATGCTAGCCATTTCTCCCTCTACTCACTGGCCATCTTCTTTTTGGGCTGCCTTATTTTTTAAAAAAAATTTCAATAGCTTTTTATTTACAAGTTATATGCATGGGTAATTTTACAGCATGGAACCTTTTGTTCCAATTTTTTTCCTCCTTCCCCCCACCCTCTCCCCTAGATGGCAGGATGACCAATACATGTTAAATATATTAAAGTATAAATTAAATACAAAATAAGCATACATAACCAAACAGTTATTTTGCTGTACAGAAAGAATCAGACTCTGAAATGTTGTACCATTAGCCTGTGAAGGAAATCAAAAATGCAGGCAGGCAAAAATATAGGGATTGGGAATTCAATGTAATGGTTCTTAGTCGTCTCCCAGAGTTCTTTCGCTGGGTGTAGCTGGTTCAGTTCATTACTGCTCCATTGGAACTGATTTGGTTCATCTCATTGCTGAGGATGGCCAGGTCCATCAGAATTGATCATTATATAGTATTATTGTTGAAGTATATAATGATCTCCTGGCCGTGCTCATTTCACTCAGCATCAGTTCGTGTAAGTCTCTTCAGGCCTTTCTGAAATCATCCTGCTGGTCATTTCTTACCGAACAATAATATTCCATAATATTCATATACCACAATTTATTCAGCCATTCTCCAATTGATGGGCACTCACTCAGTTTCCAGTTTCTGGCCACTACAAAGTTTCTGCCACAAACATTCTTGCACACTGGTCCCTTTCCTTTCTTTAAGATCTCTTGGGATATAAGTTGGGCTGCCTTATTTTCAAGCACAAACCCACAACTCTTTTTTTTTTTTAATAACTTTTTATTGACAGAACCCATGCCAGGATAATTTTTTACAACATTATCCCTTGCACTCACTTCTGTTCCGATTTTTCCCCTCCCTCCTTCCATCCCCTCCCCCAGATGGCAAGCAGTCCTTTACATGTTAAATAAAACCCACAACTCTTACTTTCCCCAATTTCCTTTTTTCCAGTTCTAGAACCATATTTGAATCAAAATTGATAGCACTACTGGCAAGGATTTGGCAATTTATTTCCTTCTGACCTGACCTACCGATTTTTCTCTGGAGATGGACAGCACCTTTCATCATAAGTCTGTTATACATAAGGTGTAACTTTTCAAACAAACCATGATACATTTGTTACCTTTTCATCTTAAGTATCATTTCCCTTCTCCAATGAGAATGTCAATTCTTTAAGGGCTGGTGCTATCTTCACTTTGCTCATGATTTCTCCAGCAATTTTTAGCATATTAAAAAGCACTTTAATAAGTATTTTTTCATTCACTCACTCATACAATAATGCATTAAATAACTGCTAAGAAGAGATATTAAAATTAAAAATGCTTTGAGGCCAAAATCCATGAGATGACAAATTGTAAAAGTTTCTGGAATACTGAAAAGACAAGCATACCAAAAAACTTTAATCATGAATTGCTCTGGAAAAAAACTTGGAACAATACTAGAAAAGATAGTGAATTGTATGTCCCTTTGATGCAGCTACTACTAACCCAACAATAACCCAAGGAGGTCAAATACAGAGGAAAAGGTCCTATATATATGAAAATATTTACAGCAACAGTTTTTGTGCAAAGTGAATGCCCATCAGCCAGGGAAAGAATGAACAAATTGTGATAGATATTTTGCACAGTAACAAAAACAAATATGAAAAATTCAGAGAAAAATGGAAAGATTTGTATAAATTGATGTAGAGTTTTTATAAGACCCACAGGAAGAAGTTGCATGTGATGACAATAATGTAAGGAAAACAAAAGAATCAGAATTCTGATCAGTCCCATGTTGACTTCATAAGATTAATGGTTGAAACATACTTCTCTCCTTCCAGCATAGAGGTCAAGCAGAACAAGACATGTGTTGTCGAATGTGGCCAGTGTGTTGGTTTGTTTTGCTTAAATACTTTTAAATTAACCAACTTTTTGCTATAAGGGCAGATTCTATAGAGAAGATACTCATTAGGAAATGATATCTATATAAAAAGTCTTCAAAATTTTTTATTTAAAAAAGTGTTTTTGTCATAACAGTAAAAGGAAGTGATTAATACAATGATCATTATTCTTATTTTATAAAGAAATTGAAAGATTATGTACTATGTTTATAGCATTCCCCTAATCTTCCAGTCTATCTAGTTTGTCAAAAAAAAAAAAAAAAAAAGGAAATGAAATCAATCTGATTTACTCTCAGTGAATCTATGCAGTATTCATCCATCCAAACATTTAATATCTTCAAAAAACAGTGGATAGAGCGTAAATCCTGGAGTCAGGAGGACTTAAGTCCAAATCCAGCCTCAAATACTTAACACTTAATAGCTGTGTGATCCTGGGCAAGTCACTTAACCCCAATTGTCTAGCCAGAAAACAAAAATTATAATCCAGTTAAGTACAACCTTATAGGCAACTAGGTTGCACAATGGATAGAGGGCTGAGCCTGGAGTCAGGAAGACTTAATTTTCTGAGTTCCAATCTGGCCTCAGCCCCAAATTGCTGTAAGATCCTAATTGACTTAATCCTGTTTGCCTCAATTTCCTCCTCTGTAAAAGAGCTGGATAAGGAAATGGCAAACAACTCTAGTCTCTGCAGAAAAAATCCAAGTAGCGGCATAACGAGTCAGACATGACAGTCATGTCTGACTGAACAACAATTAATACCACCATCCTGTTGTTAATAAATAGTTCTCCAACCCTCTTGAAACACAAAGATAGATATAGGTGGTCTGTTTTAATTTGTTTATAGATAACAAAAAATTGGGAATAGGGGTGAAAAGCAAGGGAATAGCTGACATATTGGACAATAGATTAAAAAAAAAATCTCAATAGTTAAAATCATGTGGAAGCAGACAAAGCTCTCTTCCCTGGCCACTCTTTTAGAAATATTTTTAAAAAAACCCAACCCTCAAACAATTAATAAGAAGATTTTAGGTTAGTCTGAAAAAAAAACATCACTGTAGAATTATGTGAAATTTGTTGGTGTAAAATTAATTTTCAACTTTTAAGTAATTCTTGTTGAGTAGAGAAACTTTCTCCTTGTAGTTTACAATCTTAGATTTATTCAACAAAAAGCTATTTTGTCTCATCACTTCTGGGTCTTACCTATTACCTCACTCAATGTACATGTGTTTTGTATATATATTTATATATGTGTTTATATGTCTATGTATAAACATGCATATAACCATATAATTTTGATGATTGCTGCTTATAATACATCTTCGAGATCTGTTAATGTCAGACCACTTTTATTCCTTCCCTTTTTTCATTATTTTCTTTAGGATTTTTGGCCTTTTGTTTTTTCAATTGAGTTGGATTATTATTTTTTCTAGTTCCATGAATTAATTCCTCGGTAATTTCATTTGTATGGTACTGAATCTATAAATGAATTTGTATAGTATAATGACTTTTTGCCATATTGGTGTGGATCTACCACAGACAGTGAAATCTCTTTAATTTTTGTTTTTCTTCATTTCTGAAAAGGTGACTTATAATTGTATTCATACAGGTTTTTTTTTAATCAGATCTTGGTAGATTAACTTTCATTTATTTAATGGATTTTGTAGTTTTTTCTATTATAATTTTTCCTCTCTTTTCTTGTTGGGTTTTGCTAGCATTGTATGGAAAGGTTAATGATCTTTATGAGTTTATTTTTATGTCCTGCTACTATGGGTATATTTTATGTCCAGCTTCTTTGATTAATTTCTTCACTGTCTCTCTGAAATTATCTAAATAAACCATCATACAATATGCAAATAGAGATAATTTTGCTCCCTGTTAGCCAATACTATTTCTTTTAATCTCCTTTTATATCATCACTGTAACTGACATTTTTAGAACTTTAGTAAAAAATAGCAAGAAATATCTATGCTTTACCCTTGATCTTATTGAAAAGGCTTCTTTTCTGTTACAAAAAAAGGGTAATTCTTGATTTTAAATAGGCTATATTTATTATATGACAGAAAGGATCATTTATTTTTAGTCTAGGAAAGCACTTTGCAAACTGTGAACAGTTATGGAATATAAACTTAAAAAAAGACAATGTGACAAAAACAGGCAAAAAAAAAAGTTAATGTGATGTTAAACTGTATGGATAGAAGTCTAATGTCCAATACTTACTAGCCTTTGTCAGGGCCAGAGCTCACCTGGAATACTGGGTTCAGCTCTGAGTGCTGCCTTTTGGAAGGGACATTGACTTACTGGGATATGTCCAGTGGAAAGAAACTAAAATGAGAAAGGGATTTGAAGAAGCCGTATCTTGATTGGGTGAGAAAAATCTTAAGAGAGACACCATCATTATTTTCAGTAGTTTAAGAGCTATCATGGGACATTGGACTTGTGTATAGATTTACATGTGTGTCTATGTGTCTTTGTAGATACATGCATATAACCATATAGTTTTGATAATTGATGCTTATAAAACATCTTTGAGATCTGTTAATATCAGACCTCTTATATTATTTCTCTTTTTCTATTATTTTACTTGGGAATTTTTGGCCTTTTGTTTCTTCAAGTGAATTGGATTATCATTTTTGTTTTGTTTTGGACTTGAAGGGGAGAGCTAAGGCCATTGAACAGAAATTGTTCAATCATTTTTTCAATTGTATCTGACTCTTTGTGACCTCATGTGGGGTTTTCTTGGCAGAGATATTGAAGTGGTTTGCCATTCCCTTTTCCAGCTCACTTTACAGATGAATAAACTGAGGCAAACAAGGACACATAGCTAGTAAGTGTCTGGGGCTGGATTTGAACTCAAAAAGATGAATCTTCTGGGCTCCAGGCCCAGTGCTTTATGCACTATGATGCTGCTATCTAGCTGTCCAAATTATGGAAACAGATTTTTGACTCAGTATAAGAACTTTCTAACAATTAGAACTATACAATAATGGAATCAATTCCCATGAGAAATAGTGAATAGTGAATTTTCCATTGCTGAAAATCATTAAAGGCCCAAAGACTGCTGAGAAATACAGATTTGGAGGTGGGAGGTCTATTTATAAATCTTGACTATACTACTTATTTAGAGGCAAATTAGGTGGTATAGGGAATAGAATGCTGGGCTTGATGTCAAATCCGACCTCAGACCTTACTAGCTGTGTGAATCTGGGCAAGTCATTTACTCTCTCTGCCTCAGTTTCCTCATCTATAAAATGAACTATCCAGTATTGTTGTAAGGATCAAATGAATTAATAATTATAAAACATTATAAAATATATGTAATTATTTTAAAATTATAATTATAAAATAAAAAATAATTATAAAACATAGATGCTATAGAAATGTTAGTAATAATAATAATAATAATAATAATTACCCATATGATCCTGGTCAGTCATTCTGGGTTTTAATTTCCTCATTTATAAAATGTGGAGGTTAGATAAAATGCCCTGCAAGGTCCCTTCTAGCTTTAATCTAAAAGATTATTGGGATATTTTAGAATGGATTCTTGCAAAGGAATAGGAATGGCCTCTGAGGTCTAGAATTATAGCTCTGAAATATTAGAAATCTTATTCCCTGTTGTTCCTGCTTTTGGAGAAGTATGCCCCAGTAGGTCACAGAGGATACCAAGTTATGATGCTGAGGAACTGGGGGAAGGGATGATTCATCAATGCCAACTATGTAGTTGAATTTTTTAGGGGAAGGTGTAAGTTGAATAGAAACAAATTCCATCTCAGCTTCCCCCCTCCCTACTTCCCACCATTTATAAAACTCAAGTTTGTTGTCCAGATAGGTATTTAACGAAACTTTTATCACTTCAGCGATCTCAACACAATATAGTTACTTTGCAGGGCCCACGATAGTAGTTCCTTGTGGAATGAAAAGTATCCTTCACTAGGAATTACTGAGTATATCCTATTTAGATAACTGATTTCCCCCACAAAATCTCCAGAAAAAAAAAAAAAAAAAAAAAAAAAAACCCAAACTGTGAAATGCAATTTTCTTCCCAGGATGAGTCAGAGATCCTGGGCTTGACTATATATATGTAAATAAGAGTCATCACACCCTGGGAAAAGCTGCTCACTCACCAAAAGCCTCTCCCAGCCAGCCTTCAGGGCTGTAGCTTTGGGAAAATAAAAATCACTTTGAAAAATAAACATGGGTAAGCTGTTGCCAGGACTGGCTATATAGAATGTCAGAGGGGGAAGGGCCCTGACAAGTCAGACCATCTCAGAACCATAACTAGGAAAGGGTGCCCAGCTTAATCAAAAGATGCCAGTCTTGGAGGACTGTGGGCAGTCAGGTAGCTGCTGCTTCCTCTCCACATCTCATTGTTTCCTGATTTTCATTAGGTCCTACACCAAGAGGGACCAAGGGGCACAAAGTAGGAAGCCCTACTGCTAATCTCAATTTCCCCTCCTCCCTAGAAGATATCTGCAGGACTACAACCTAGGTAGACTATTCATTTTCTCCTCCCCAATCTCCTCTTCATTTCCCCCTTTTGTCTTAGACAACAGAAGTCTCAAGATCAGCATCACTAACCTTAGAGGTCATTTAGTTCAACATCCTCATTTTACAAATGGAGAAACTGAGCCTTCAGAGAGTTTATTTGCCTAAAATCCCATTGATCATTGGATTATAAAATCACAGATTTAAAGCCGGAAGAGACTTCAGAAGTCACTTATAATCTAACTCCGTTTGGTTCATGATCTAGACATAGTGATATTATAAGCAAATTAGGAGAACATAGGATAGTTTACCTCTCAGATCTGTGGAGAAGGAAGGAATTTGTGTCCAAAGAAGAAATGCAACTCGTAATTGAACACCAAATAGATAATTTTTATTATATTAAATTTAAAAGTTTTTGTAGAAAACAAAACTAATGCAGACAAAACCAGAAGGGAAGCAATGAATTGAGAAAACATTTTTACATTTAAGGGTTCTGATAAAGGCCTCATTTCTAAAATATATAGAGAATTGACTCAAATGTCAATAAGAATTCAAGCCATTTTCCAATTGATAAATGCTCAAAGAAATATGAACAGACAATTTTCAGATGAAGAAATTGAAACTATTTCTAGTCTTATAAAAAGGTGCTCTAAATCACTATTGATCAGAGAAATGCAAATTAAGCCATCTCTGAGATATCACTACACACCTGTCAGACTGGCTAAGATGGCAGGAAAAGAAAGTGACAAATGTTGGAGGGGATGTAGGAAAACTGGGACACTGATATATTGTTGGTGGAATTGTGAATACATCCAGCCATTCTGGAGAGCGATTTGGAACTACAATGTACGCACAGTTTGATAACTTTTTGAGCATAGTTCCAAATCGCTCAAAAAGTTATCAAACTGCGCACACACTTTTTTGTTTTTTATTTTTTTAATTTTTAAAAATAACTATTGACAGAACCCATGCCAGGGTAATTTTTTTTTTACAACATTATCCCTTGCACTCACTTCTGTTCCGATTTTTCCCCTCCTTCCTTCCACCCCCTCCCCAGATGGCAAGCAGTCCTATATATATTAAATATGTCACAGTATATCCTAGATACAATATATGTGTGAAGAACCTAACAGTTCTCTTGTTGCACAGGAAGAATTGGATTTAGAAGGTAGAAGTAACCTGGGAAGAAAAACCAAAATGCAAACAGTTTACATTCATTTCCCAGTATTCTTTCTTTGGGTGTAGCTGCTTCTGTCCATCATTGATCAGTTGGAACTGAGTTAGATCTCTTTGTCAAAGAAATCCACTTCCATAAGGATACATCCTCATACAGTATCGTTGTTGAAGTATATAATGATCTCCTGGTTCTGCTCATTTCACTCAGCATCAGTTCATGTAAGTCTCTCCAAGCCTCTCTGTATTCTTCCTGCTGGTCATTTCTTACAGAACGATAATATTCCCTAACATTCATATACCACAATTTACCCAACCCAGTAGAAACATTACTGGGTCAAAGTGTGTGCACATACTACTGGGCTTATATCCCAAAGAGATACTAAAGAAGGGAAAGGGACCTGTATGTGCAAGAATGTTTGTGGCAGCCCTCTTTGTAGTGGCAAAAAACTGGAAACTGAATGGATGCCCATCAGTTGGAAAATGGTTGGGTAAATTGTGGTATATGAATGTTAGGGAATATTATTGTTCCATGAGAAACAATCAGCAAGATGATTTTAGAGAGGCTTGGAGAGACTTATATGAACAGATGCTAAGTGAAGTGAGCAGAACCAGAAGATCATTGCACATGACAACACCAATATTATACAACAATCAATTCTGATGAACATGACTCTTTCCAACAATGAGAGGATTGATACCAGTTCCAATGATCTTGTGATGAAGGGAGCCATCTACACGCAGAGAGGGGACTGTAAGAACTGAATGAGGATTACAATATATCATTCTCACTCTTTTTGTGGTTGTTCACTTGCATTATGTTTTCTTACTCATTTACTTTTCTGATTTTTCTTGTGTAGCAAGAGAACTGTATAAATATGTTTATACATATCGGATTAAATATAACATGTATAACATATACTAGATTGCTTGCCATCTAGGAGAAGGGGTGGAGGGAAGGAGGGGGAAATCTAAAACATAAGGCTATGCAAAGGTCAGTGTTGAAAAATTATCCATGCATATGTTTTGAAAATAAAAAGCTTTAAAAATAAAAAATAATCTGACTCCATTTAAGAGATGTAAAATCTGAAACCTAGGATAATTAAACATACTAAGTGACAAAGCCTGAATTTGAATCCAGTCTCTAACTCCAAATCTAGTATTTCAACTGTATCCCATGTTTCAGTCCAAGACAACTCTCCCATTCTACAGATGGAAAAGCTGAGGCCCTGACAGGAGAAGTGAATTGGCCTAGATTATGCCATGAAGCAGTGGCAGAGCTAGCTCTCAATTCAGATTTCCTGATTTCTAGGCCAACTCTCTCTCTTCCACACTATCCTGTCCTGCTAACAATGATGACATTTCAAGACATCCAAGGACTTCCAAAGATTGCCTCGGTAAGTAAATAGAAGGTGGATTTGACAGCAGTAGTCTATTGGGTAACCTTGAGAATCCTATTTCTTTCCCAGAGGCCACGTGAAGCAAAAGCAACTTGGCCTTCCCAGGGCTTAGCTGTGAGAGTTTTGGATGAGTTTTGCATTCTCTGGTGGCCTGATAGCATTTTTTAGAATTAGTGACATAGTGAAACATATGGTTGCCTTCTTCTTACCTCTAGGGAAACATCTCAGGATTACTTCTGCTAGCAGTCCCAGAGCACCAGTCCAAGCTGTGGGGAAGCCAAATCTCTGTATGATTCAGTCTGTTTAGAAAGCCCATCAAAAGTAATGGATGGGAGTCTAAAACAGGTTTTACACCCTAGCATCCCAGGAGGATGGATTTCAATTTCCAGGTCCCCTTTATAGAGAAATCTTCAAAATTCCCCCCTTCTCTATGAGACCCTTATCTTCCTTAAGCTCCCACATTCCCTTTTAATGATGCACTCCCCTTTAAAATTCCTTCTACATAGAGAGATTCATACTATAGATTGTAGGAACACCCCATTGCTGTCACCAAATGTTTGAAGAATTGCTATGGGAAGGAAAGATGGGGCTTTTTTTTTTTTTTTTGCTTGATTCCCAGAAGGCAGAATTATTGGAAGAGCAATGGTAAGAATTTTGGGAGTCAAATTTCAGTCTGACATAATAGTACTAATAACTCACATTTATATAGCACTTTTATGGTTACTTCATTATGAGTCTGTGCTCTCATTAATGTGAGCTCTCCATTGGAACCTATTATAATCCAACCAAACTATCTAATCCTCTTTTTTGCCCACATCTTTCTGTAAACCTCCATCTACCTGAAGCACTGTATGCATTCCTTCCTCTACTTTTTTTTTTTTTTTTGGCTGGAGGAATTGGGGTTAAATGACTTGCCCAGGGTTAGAAATCTAGGAAGTGTTGAGTGTCTGAGATCAGATTTGAACTCAGGTCCTCCTGACTTCAGGGCTGGTGCTCTATCCACTGCATCACCTAGCTGCCCCACATTCCTCTACTTTTTTTTTTTTAATTGTTCATTAATATTTCTCTAATACAGATGTGACATCATATTGCTCCACTGAGTAAGAAGCTTCAGTGACTCCTTGTTGCTTCTGGGAGAAAATATAGTCAGATTCATGCTTGGAACGCTTTTCCTCCCAACTTTTGCCCTTTAAGACTTAAGGGTCACTTCTTAGAAGAGGCCTTTCCTTCTTCCTAAATACTAGGTTCTCTCCACCCAAATCCCTTGTATTTATTTCCTACATTTCTTATATTTAGAGGGATGACTGATATTCTTTAAGAAGCAGAAGGTCTGAATTCAATTAAACAAACATTTTAGCAAGCATTTACTCCATGACAGGTACCATGCTAAGCACTAGGACAATGTGAAATAGTAGACAGAGAACTGACTTCATAATCAAGAGATCCAAGTTCTAGTTTTCACCTCTGGTATTTTATAGCTGTATGACCTTGGATGTATAACTTCTCAAAGTTCCAAGATTCTTTAACATTAAAAATTGGTGGAATAGGTTAGATTGACAGAATGAAATAGTCAATGAGTATAACAATCTAGTGTTTGACTAACCTACAGACTCCAGCTTTTGGGATAAGAATTCACTATTTGTCAAAAACTGCTGGAAAAATTGGAAACTAGTATAGCAGAAACATCGACCCACACATAACACCATATACCAAGATAAGATTGAAATGGGTTCATGATCTAGACATAAAGAATATTATTTAAAAAATTAGAAAAACATAAGATAGTTTACCTCTCAGATCTGTGGAAAAAGAAGGAATTTGTAACCAAAGGAGAACTAGAGATCATTACTGATCACAAAATAGATAATTTTGATTATATTAAGTTAAAAAGTTTTTATAGAAACAAAATTAATGCAGACAAAATCAGAAGGGAAGCAATAAACTGGGAAAATATTTTTACATTCAAAGACTCTGATAAAAGCCTCATTTTTAAAATAGAGAATTGACTCAAATTTACAAGAATTCAAGCCATTCTCCAGTTGATAAATGTCAAAGGATATGAACAGACAATTTTCAGATGAAGAAATTAAAACCATTTCTAGTCATATGAAAAGATGCTCCAAAGCACTAGTGATCAAAGAAATGCAAATTAAGACAACTCTGGGACACATAACTCTCAGATTGGCTAAGATGACAGGAAAAGATAATGATGAATTTTGGAGGGAATGTGGGAAAACTGAGACACTGATACGTTGTTGGTGGAACTGTGAACGGATCCAGCCCATTCTGGAGAGCAATTTGGAACTATGCTCAAAAAGTTAACAAACTGTGCATACCCTTTGTCTCAGTAGTGTTTCTACTGGGCTTATATCCCAAAGAGATCTTAAGGAAGAAAAGGGACCCACATGTGCAAAAATGTTTGTGGCAGCCCTTGTTGTAGTGGCAAGAAACTGGAAACTAAATGGATGTCCATCAGTTGGAGAATGGCTGAATAAGTTATGGCATATGAATGTTATGGCCTGGAGAGACCTACATGAACTGATGCTAAGTGAAATGAGAAGAACCAGGAGATCATTATACATGGCAACAAGAAGACTATACGATGATCAATTCTAATGGACATGGCTTTCCACAACAATGAGATGATTCAAACCAGTTCCAATTGTTCAGTAATGAAAAGAGCTGTCTACATTCAAAGAGCTGAGTATGGGAGCTGAGTATGAACCACAACATAGAATTCTCACTCTTTCTGTTGTTGTTTGCTTGCATTTTGTTTTCTTTCCCAGTTTTTTTTCCTTCTTGATTTGATTTTTCTTGTGCAGCAAGATAATTGTATAATTATGTATACATATATTGGATTTAACAAACTTAAACATATTTAACATGTATTGGACTACCTGCCAGCTAGAGGAGAAGGTAGGGGGAAGGAGGGGAAAATTTGGAACAGAAGACTTTGCAAGGATCAATGTTGAAAAATTACCCATGCATATGTTTTGTAAATAAAAAGCTTTAATAAAATAAAATAAAAATTAAATTAAATTTTAAAAAAAGATTAAAAATTCCAGAGAAGGCATTGGCCTCTATTGATAGAGGGAGTTTCCTCAACTGAGAATTCTTTATACCTATGAAATAAAAGAGCCAATCACTGCCTCTATATTTTGTATTTATTTACCTATGTATCAATTCCCTTCCACCCTCACTAGAATGTAAATTCCTTGAAGACAAGGACATCATAATTTTTGTCATCCCATTTGCAGCATCTAACAGAGTGCCTAGTATATAATAGATGCTTAATAAATGCTTCTTGATGTGAATTGAATTCATGGAAACTAGCAAAAAAAAATCAGGTCACACATGAACTTGACACTGCTATCTATACCATTTATAGGACTTAAAACTAGAATGGATCTGAGAAATCATGTAGACCAACATCCTAATTTTATAATTGAAAAAACTGAGGCATAGGGAGGCAGAGTGACTTAAAACTTAATGTCACACAGGCAACAAGTAACAGAGATGGAATTTAAACTCAGATTCTCTGCATTTTTATTTCTTTTCTCACAGAAATTCAGTAATCTGTTTTCTCCTCGAGCTATTTAAAGCAGAACAATGTTTTTCACATGACAGTCCTTTTGAAGAGAGATATAATAACTAACATTTATATGGCATTATTTCATTTGATCCTCATAGCAATCCTGGGAGATTAGTGTTATTATTATCCCCATTTTACAGAAGAGGAAACTGAGGCAAATAGAGATTAAATGACCTGTCCAGGATCACATAGCTAGTTAGTATCTGAAGCTGGATTTGAAATCAGGTCTTCTTGATTTCTTGACTGTATTCATTGTGCTACTAGTTGCCTATCATGTCCTTTCTACTTCAGGTGATACCTTCTATAAAGGAAGATAAAGGAAACATAATTATTAAATTAATGGATGACATAAACCTTGAAGTGATAGCTAACATGTTAGATGACAAAGTTAGGATGTACAAAGATTCTGCCAACTTAAATGATGGACTGCATATGTCAGGAATAAATCTGAAACCCTGCACTAGGCTTCAAATTAATATACTATATGATTCTACTGGATGGATGAAGGAGGCATGACCTGACAATAATGTGAAAAAAGAGACAGCGTTCCCTTTTGGCCACAAGCACAATATGGGGTAGCAATGAGATTTGAATTTTGCATTCATAGAAATAAAGCATTCATTTTGCTTGACTAATTTTTAATTTGTTAATTAAAAAAAAAGTTTTTTAAAAAGGAAAAAGTTAAAGAAGCCAACATACTTCCCTTCCTTGGTGGATAGGGAAAGGCAATGGTTAGGGAATTCTGCATATCCTGTTAGATTCATTTGGTATGTTGATTAGTTTTAACGTCACTGTTTTTTTTCCCCCTTATCTTTCTTTTTTTTGTTAAAAGGGTTGGTTTGGTGGGTAGGAAAAGAGAAAGATATATTCAGAAATTAAAGTAATATAACAAAAAAAATCAATACTTTTTTGGGGAAAATGCAACCTTATTTCCATTACATCTTAAACATGTCATCTTTGGTGATATACTTAATACTACTTAAATTTATCATTTAGAATGGATGCCCATCACTTGGAGAATGGCTGGGTAAATTGTGGTATATGAATGTTATGGAATATTATTGTTCTGTAAGAAATGACCAGCAGGATGAATACAGAGAGGACTGGCGAGACTTACATGAACTGATGCTAAGTGAAATGAGCAGAACCAGGAGATCATTATACACTTCGACAATGATATTGTATGAGGACATATTTTGATGGAAGTGGATTTCTTTGACAAAAAGACCTAACTGAGTTTCAATTGATAAATGATGGACAAAAGCAGCTACACCCAAAGAAAGAACACTGGGAAACGAATGTGAACTATCTGCATTTTTGTTTTTCTTCCCGGGTTATTTATACCTTCTGAATCCAATTCTCTCTATGCAACAAGAGAACTGTTTGGTTCTGCAAACATATATTGTATCTAGGATATACTGCAACATATCAAACATATAAAGGACTGCTTGCCATCTAGGGGAGGGGGTGGAGGGAGGGAGGGGAAAAAAATTGGAACAGAAACGTGTGCAAAGGATAATGTAAAAAAAAAATTTACCCTGGCATGGATTCTGTCAATATAAAGTAATTATTAAATAAAAATTTAAAAAAATTTATCATTTATCTTTTAATTTATTTAGGTTTTTTTTTGGTGGAGGACTAAGTGAAAGAGGAGATTCTTTTACCTCAATTGCTATGTAGCCTTAATTACTGAAGGAGTGTTGCCTCAATCAAACAGAGACCTGTTGAAGACCTTAGCTTAAAAAGGCCAGAGTCTCCCATGTCATCCAGGACCATCTCCAATTGTCCTGATTTATATCTTTTCATTGGACCCAGTTGGCTCTGAGGGGAAAGTGAGACAAGTGATCTTGCACGTCCTCCCCACTTAAATTCAGTTCACTTGTCTGTCATGGCAACCCCTCCCTGATGTCATGGTCCTCCTTAAGAAGGAAGGACAAATACAATAACAACAACTTCCCTTGGGTCATAAATGCTTATGGTTATAAAGTGCTTTCATATAGATGGATGGAGGAGGCATGACCAGAAATAATTAATGTGATCATTCTTTCTAGAAATCCTATGGCAGATCAGAGTTTATGTTTCTCATTTTACAATGGGAAAACTGAGGCTCAGTGAGAGGACCAGAGAGTGGAGTGATTATCCATTTAGGTCTTACAATTTCAAAGTGGCCTTACAAAAATGCTGAAAACTATCTTTATGTGTATTTGAAAATATAAAATAGTATTGAGAAAACAAAAAAAATGGCAGAGCACTGAACAGAGCCTAGACTTTTTGACTTCCAATTCAGGGCCCTAGCCACCCCACCATCTTCCAGTTATTCAGTATGTTGGAAATGCCCCAGGACCCTAAAGGTGAAGGTTATTTAAGTTCCTAAGAAAAAACCTAGGAAGAGCTCCTTTTTAAGCAGCTCAGGTTAGTTCTAATTCTCCAAATGCAGCCACAGAGACCATATAACGAACACAGAAACTCTAACATGATTACCACCACCAAAACTTCAGTAAGTCAATCATTTATTAAAAGCATTATTATTAGCATTTATTATATGCCAAGTTCTGGGAATATAAATACAAGTAGGAAAAAAAAATCCTTGCCCTCAAGAAGCTTACACTCCAATGAGGAAAGACAACACATAAGAGGAAGCTGTAAGGGATGGGTTCCTGCAGGAGATGAGGGAAACTGGGTGGGGGAATCAGCACAGCCTAGAGAGGAATAATATGTGGAGTGTCTTTCTTCAATGTCCCACAGAGTGACTATTTCACATGGGGTTTTTACATGAGGAGTCTGATCTGAGCCCTTCATGAATTAGCCCTAAACTTAGATTAACCAATCAATCGATTAACAAACATTTATTAAGCACAGACTAAGTGAGAAGCAGTGGATAGAACCAGCTTGGATTCAAAGTTCTCGGTGTTCCATCACTGGTGTTAAATAGAAACAGTATCCCAGGGGGCCACATGTTAACTTAGAAACCACAAATTAAATTATGTTGTATTTTTAAAATGTATTTTTAAGTATTTCCCAGTTACATTTTAATCTAATTTGGCCTCACACGGGAGTTCGTAGGCAGCTTTTAGGGGCAGAAGAGTTTAACATCTCCCTAGGTAACTAAGACTTTCTACATTGCCAAGAACCTGATGATCTGCCCTGGAAGAGAGAGTTTTCTCACCCAGGAGTTTCCTATATTATGAAATCATAGATCCAATCTTTATCCCTCTATCCATCCTCTAGTTAGGTCTAGGTGCTAAGGGTATAAGGACAAACATAAGACACTCTCTGCCCTCAAGAAGTTTCAATATAGACTTAACAATATAGGACCAAATCTTCTTTAGGCCTTTTACTTCAATTAAAATGTGAGCTCTTCAGAGCAGACTTGATTGAATTTTCTATTTGTATCCCTAGTACTTAGAGCAGTACTTGACACATAGTAATATGAATTAATTAATTATATTAATTAACTAACTTATAAATTAAATTAACAAATCACTAAATAAGTTCTTTTCTATTCCATTCCAATATAAACTTAAACAATACTGAATCCTTCCTTCCTTCTTTCCCTCCCTCCTATCCTTCCTCCCTCCCTTTTTCTCATCTTTCCTTCCTTCCTCCCTCCCTTCCATCCTTCCTTCTTCCTCCCTCCCTACTATTCTTTCTTCCTCTTTCCCTCCTTTCTATCTTTTCTCCCTCTCTTCTATCCTTCCTTTATTTCCTTCAATCTTTCTGTCCTCCCTCTTTCACCCTCCCTCCCTCGTTTCCTCTCAGCCATCGTTCCTTTTTCTTCCCTACCTCCCTTCCACCTTCTTTTTCTCCCTCCATCCTTCCTTCCCTTCTACCTTCCTTCCCTCTCTCCATCCCTCCTTTCTTCCACCTTTTTCCCCTCCCTTCATCTTTTCCTCCCATCCTTTTTTCCTCCCTCCCTCTTTCCCTTCCATTCATCCTTCCTTCCTCCCTCCTTCCCATCCTTCCCCCCTTTCTTCTTTCCCCTCCCTCCCTTCCATCCTCCCTCCTTCTCGTCCATCTTTCCTTCCTTCCTCCCTCCTTCCATCCTCCCTCCTTCCATCCTCCCTCCTTCCATCTCTTCCAATCTTTCTCCTTTCTTCCCTTCCATCCTTCCTTTTTTCCTCCCTCTTTCCCTCCCTTCCATCATTCCTCCTCCCTCCCTCCTTCTCTTCCACCTTATTTTTCTCCCTCCTAACCCCTCTTCTACCTTTTTTCTCTTCCTTCCTCCGTTTCATTAATCCTCACTCCTTCCCTTCCATCCTTCCTTTTTGTCCCTTTCCTTGCCCTCCTCCCTCCCCTCGCCTCCTTCCTTCTCTAAATTATCTATGATCCAATGTTTACAAATGGATTTTACCAGAAAGTTTTCTTAGGTTTAAGCCAAACCATTCATGCTACAGTTGACACTTTTTCCTTTTCTTTTACTTTTTTTAATTGCTTGGACCCAGAGATTCGTTAATCATCAATCCTCCAATAATATTACCCCTCTTTTTTAACCTAAAGAATTCCCCAGACTATCCCAAGCCTACAGTTCTGCCTAATATTATCCTAAGAATGAGGTCTGGTGAAGATTAGAGAGACAAGGTAGTATGCTGGATAAAGAATTAGACCTTTAATCAGAAAGACCTGGAAGAATTTCCTGCTTCTGAAACTTGCTAGTTAGCTATGTAACCAGAAAGAAGCTACTCTTTCTCTAGTTTGCTCATCGATAAACCAGGGATAATAATACCAGCAATAGCTACTTCACAGCCAGTTAGTAAAATAACATTTATTAAAGTACCTATTATGTGCCAGGCAATGTGCTTGGTGCTAGGGATACAAAGTAAGGCAAAAACCAGTCTGCTTGAGAATCTAACAGAAGAAAGGAAAGAAGAAAACATGTGAACAAGTATGTACAAACAAGATATATGTAGAATAAACTGGGGGCAGTTTTAGAGGAAAGGTACTAAGATTGCAGAAAACTAGAAAAGGCTTCTTGGAGAAAGTGGAATTTTAGCTGAATCTCAGAGAGATTCAGGGAAGAGAACAGGTAGAGAAGAGGAGAGTGAAAATGTTTGAAGTCAGTAGAGGGAGTTTGTGTAGTAGGAGCAGCAAGCCAGCCAATGTCACTGGATTGCAGAGTATGAGGAGGAAAGCATGTACAAGGAAAGTAGAAAGGGGCCTGGTTATTAAAAGCTTTAAATTCCCAAAAGAGAACTTTATATCTGATCCTAGAGATGATAGGGAGTTACTTGAGGTTATCAAATAGATGGGGGGTAGGGAGGATGACATGGTCAGATATATGCTTTAGGAAAATCAATTTGACAGCTGAGTGAAAGATGGATTGGAATGGGGAAAGATTTAAGGGAGACAGATCAACCAATAGGCTACTGCAATAGTCTAGATGTGAGGTGATAAAAGCCTGCAAATGCATGGTGACAATGTTAGAAGAAGGGGTATATACCAGAAATAGTACAAAGATATAAACTACAGCACTTGGCAACTGATTGGATATGGGAGTGGGGTGACAGATAGAAGAATTTAATATGACTTCTAGGTTTTGAGTCTGGATAACTGGTACTCTGGACAGTAATGAGAGAGTAAGTTAGAGTTAGGAAGATTTTGGATATGTTGAGCATAAAGTACCTACAGAATATCCAGTTGGAGGTGCAAGAGTGGAGGTTGAGAGACAGGGTGGACAAGTAGACCTGAAAGCCTACAAACAAAACCATATCTCTCCTTTCCATCCTTAAAAACCCTTCACTTGGTGAGCAGAACTAGGAGAACAGTACATAGTAACAAGAAGATTATGTGATGATCAACTGTGTTGGACTTGGCTCTTCTCAACAATGTGATGATTCAAGGTAATCCAATAGACTTGGGATGGAAAATGCCCTCTACATCCAGAGAAAGAACTAAGGAGACTGAATATTGGTTGAAGCATAGAATTTCCACCTTTTTGTTTGTTTTTTCTTCCTCATGTTTTTTTTCTCTTTTTTTCTGATTTTTCTTGCACAACATAACAAATATGGAAATGTTTAAAAGAATTGCACATATTTAACCTATGTCAGATTGCTTGTTATCTTGTAAGGGAGGTAGAAGGTAAGGGAGGGAGGGAGAAAATTTTGGAACACAAATTCTTACAAAAATAAATGTTGAAAACTATCTTTACATGTATTTGGAAAAAGATAAAAAATTTTTTTAAATTAAAAGCCAAACCAGACCAAACCAAACCATTCACTGGATTGATCCTTTACACACTATCATCCTATATCTCTCCTTTTATTTGTAGCTAAACTTCTGTTTACAACAGAAACCTCCACTTTCTTACCTCTCACCATCTTCATAACTCTGTAGTCACTTAAGATCTCTTAATTACCAAATCTAATGGCTTTTTCTCAGTCTTTATCCTTCTTGATCCTCCTGTAGTTTTTGATACTGTCAATCATTCTCTTCTCCCTGATTGTCTTCTTTTTAGGTTTTCTAAAGAGGAAACCTTTGTCCAGGGCAAGCTGGGATAACCATGGGTGTTCCCCAAGGTTTTGCTCTAGGTCCCTTTTTTCATCTATACTATTTTACTTGATGATCTCATCAGCTTTCATGGTTTAAAATAGGATTTCATTGCAGATGACTCTCAGATCTACTTGTCCAGCATTCATAGGATTCTTATGAATGTCAGATGAAATAATATGTGTAAATTACTTTGCCAACTTTGAAATGCTATGTAAATGTCTGTTGTTATTATTATGATTATTCCCCAGGCTCAGCAGAAGGAAAAATATCTCCCTGGTTTCTGTCCATGCTCTATTCTCAGTCTGGAATCAGACCCAGAGAATTCCTGGGAGAAATGTTTGCTCCTTCCCATCTTCCCCAACATCCTGTGTGGATCGTGGGATTAGAGATATAGCAGAAGGTTCCAGACAAGGAATGTGAAGTTTTTCCTAGGCCTGCAAGGATCAAATAAGCAGCAGTACTCATCTAAACCAATTTATGTTCCACAAAATATTGATAGCAAGTCCTAAAAGAAATGGCCAGTCTAACAATGCTAAAAACAAAACAAAACAAAAAACAACCTGGAATGGCAAAAAGAACACCGGCAAGAAGAATCAGACAGAATAAAAAGCTGGGAAACAGGATATAAATTTAAGTTAGGTAGTGCAATGATTATAGCACTGCACCTGGAGTGAAGATGACTTCTAGCTTCATACTTCCTACTTGTATGATCCTGGGCAAGTAACTTAATTTCTTCAACTATAAAATGGGGATAATAAGAGCACCTATTTCCCAGAGTTGTTGGGAAGATCAAATGATAACTTTTTTTTTTAGCTTTTTATTTTCAAAATATATGCATAGATAGTTTTCAACATTCACCCATGGCAAAACCTTGTGTTCCATTTTTTTCCTCCCTCCCTTCTCCCTAAGCCCTCTCTTAGATAGCAAATAATCCAATATATGTTAAACTTGTGCAATTTTTCTATATATTTCCACAATTATCATGCTGTATAAGAAAAAATGATATAGTTCTAAAGCAATTAGCTATGTACCTAGAAAATAGCAGGTGCCTAATAAATGCGTCTTCCTTTTTCTTCATGAGCCAATCACTGGGTTAGATATCCTGGGATCATAGTTCTCTGGTATCTGTTTCCTTAAGCAATTTCCAGAACTCAGAACATTCTCCTGGAAGAATATCATTTGGACCATTGGTTTTTCTTTGGGGTTTCAGTTTACTTAGCATAAGGATTGAGGAAAAAGAAAAATAATAATATGATCTAGACTCCAGCGTCTTAAATGTTGTCTGTGGTCCCATATGGAGTTGTAACTGAATGTGGAGATCGTGAAATTATAAGTTATTATCAGTAGATGTTACATTTGTATATTTATTTTATATACCTATATACCTGGATCATAAAAAAATTTCTCAGGCCAAAAGGGGTCACAAGTGGGAAAAGTTTAAGAAGCTCTGGAATAGAACACAGATTCTTAATCTTTTTTTATGTCATGGACCCATTTGGCAAAGTGGTAAAACTTCTTTCTCAGAATATCTGTTATTGTGGTTATTTAGTTGTTTCAGTCATATCTAACTCTTTGTGTAACTCTTTAGGGTTATCTTGGCAAAGACACTGGAGTGCTTTGCCATTTTCTTCTCCAGCTCATTTCACAGATGAGGAAACCAAGGCAAATCAGGTCCCACAATTATCTAACGTTTGTGGTCATCTCTGAATTCAGGACTTCCTGACTCTAGGCTCAGTGTTCTATCTACTGCTCAACCTACCTGTCCAATAATGTCTTTATAAATGCATACAATAAATACATAGATTTACAAAGAAAACCAATTATATTAAAATAGCTATCAAAATATTTTTAAAAACCAAGTTCTTGGACTCCAAGTCAAGAACCTCTGGTTTAGACTATTTCCTCAAAACATATTATCTTTCTGTCCTGTTATCCAAAAAAAGGATGTTCATTAGGCTCATAGAAATTACTTACCAGCTCATTAAATGTGCTGGGATGTGAAACACCCATGTGACCAGTTTTGGAAGCAAATTAAATGTAGTTCAATACTTCATCTACATCCGTGCCCTGGCCTTTTTTCTGTTTATTACCATCATCACCATCATTACTATCATCATCGCCCCCAGTATTACCCCCGTCATCACAACTATTACCACCATCACTCCCCCATCATCACCATCACTGTCATCAAAATCATTCTCATCACCCCCATCACAGTCATAATCTCCATCATCACTCTCATTACAAGCATGACTGCTGCCACCATCAACAATGTGCAAATAAAATGATATACTAGATTTATACAAGGTAGGCACTAGTACCATAAGGGGCAGGGTTAGGGCAGAGACTGGGAAAAGCTTTTTGCAGAGGCAGCAGTTACCTCAGCAGTTAAGCTGAGAATAGAAGAAAGTGAAGCAGTTAGGTGGGACAGTGGATAGAGTGCTAGGCCTGAGGCAGGGAGATTCATATTTATAATGCATGAGTTCAAATCTAACCTCAGACATCTATCAGTTGTATGACCCTGAGCAAATCACTTTACCCTGTTAGCTTCAGTTTTTTCATCTATAAAATGAGCTGGAGAAGAAAATGACAAACCACTCCAGGACTTTAACCTAGAAAATCCCAAATGGGGTAAACAACAAAAATAGGAAACTAGGGGAAAAAGGATGGAGTTGAGGGGGCAGAGCCTTCCAGACATCATTGTCATTATCATCATAGGTAATTTTTATATAACACTTTAAGGTTTGCAGAGCACTTTGTAACTAGGATCTCATTTTATCCCTTCCTTAGGAAGTGGATGCTATTATTATCCCTATTTTATAACTGAAAAAATTGATCTACACAGAGATTAAATGATCATACTCTTAGGAAGTATCTGAAACTAGATTTAAAACTAGGTCTTCTTAACTCTAGGTCTAGCTTTCTATCCCCTATTCCACTTAGCTGCACGAAGATGGGAACAGGCCAATGGAGCTATATCACAGAGAATGCAGAGAGGAGGAAAGAGGAAACAGGAAAGTCAGGAAGGAGCCAGATTATGAAGAGCTTTAAACATAAACAAGGAATATGATAGATTATCCTGGAGGTTTTAGGGAGGTAGGTGCAGGTCAATAAATGGAGGGTGGGGCATTACATGGTCAAACCTATACTTTAGAATAATTATCTTGGCAGCCAAGTGGCAGCAGGAAGGGACTTGAGGAAAGGAAACTCTTTAGATGGTTATTACTGTGGTTTAGCAAAAACTGATAAAAACCTGAAAGAGGATTTTAGTTGCATGAATAGAGAGAAGAGGGAGGTCTATGAGTAGAGAGAAGGGGATAGAAACTCTAAAAGTTGTCAATGGATTGGATATATGGAGTGAAAGAGAATCAGGAGGCAAGAATGTCACTGAGGTTATGGGCCAATCATGTCCTGGATAGTAAGAGGGTAGTTCTTAAGTGGGGTAAGTAAGGTTTGGGATTAAAAATAATGAGTATTCTTTTGGACATGTTGAGTTTGAGATGTTTATGAAATATTCAGTTCAAGATGTTTAGGAGGCAATTAGAGATGTGGGACTGTGATTCAGAGGAGAGAGCTAGATTCGTTGATCTAAGAGTCATCTCACATATCATGCTCATGCACAGAAATGATCATCAAACCCATGGGAGCAGATGTGATGACCAAATAAGACAGCTTAGAATTAAAAGGAAAGGGGGCCTAGAACATCCACAGACAATGGGCATGCTATGGATGAAGAACCAGCTTGAAATGGAATGTGAAAAAGTTAGTAGGAGAAACAGGCAGGGGTATGAAAATCTACAGAAGAAGGGAAAGGGACCCACATGTGCAAAAATGTTTGTGGCAGCCCTTTTTATAGTGGTAAGAAACTGGAAATTGAAAGGATGCCCATCAGTTGGAGAATGGCTGAATAAGTTATGGTATATGAATGTTATGGAATATTATTGTTCTGTAAGAAATGATCAGCAGGATAACTTCAGAGAGGTCTGGAGAGACTTACATGAACTGATGCTGAGTGAACTGAGCACAACCAGGAGATCATTAAACACAGCAACAACAAGACCATATGAAGATCAATTCTGATGGACGTGGCTCTCTTCAACAATGAGATGATTCAAACCAGTTCCTCTTGTTCAGTGATGAAGAGAGCCATCTACACCAATACAACATATATTGAACTACCTGCCAGCTAGGGGAGGAAATAGGGGGAAGGAGGGGAAATTTTGGAACAAAAGGGTTTACAAGGGTCAATGTTGGAAAAATTACCCATGCATATGCTTTGTAAATAAAAAGCTTTAATTAAACAAACAAACAAACAAAAAATAAATCAAAAACCTTCAACTAAACACAAATAGAGAAGTCATTAAAAATTTTAAAGGTTAATAAAGTTGAAGATGAAAAAGTAAAAAAAAAAAAAAGAAAGAAAGAAAGAAAGCAAAGACAAGAAAAGAAAGAAAAAGTACCAAAGAAAGAGTATCCAGCAAAAGATTGATAGTGGCAAAGGCTGCACAGAGGTTCAGAAGGATCAAAATAGAAAAAATGCCGTTAGATTTGGTAATGAAGAGATCACTGATAACTTTGGAGGGAGAGTAGTTTCACTTAAATAATGTATGAAACCAGATTGCACAGAGGTTTAGAAAAGACTTAGTGGAAAAGAAATGATCATTGTTATTCATTTGTCAGTTGTATCTGAATCTTCATGATTCCATGGTAGATTTCTCTATTCTACATCAACTACACACAGATGACATCTTTGACTCACACCCTTTCTTGGCAAAGTTGTTTGCTATTTCATTCTCTAACTCATTTTACACCTGAGAAAATGGAAGCAAACAGATTTAAGAGACTTACCCAGGGTTACACAGTGCAGGCTGGATTTGAACCTATGAAGATGAGTCTTGCTGATTTCAGGCCCAGTGAAGGGCTGCTGATAGTAGACAACTTCCTTAAGATATTTAGCCATAGAAGGGAGGAAAGATATAGAACAATAATTGGTGGACAGAGTTAATGTTTAGTGAGGGATTTTAAAGCATTAAGCCAAGAAGAAGCCAATAAATACAGACTGAGGATTAGAAGGAAAGGGAGAAGTGAGGTAACTTATTGAAAAGAGGAAAACATCAAGAACTTATGGGGTGAGGAGAAGGAGAAGGATCATCTCTTCATCTGAGATAGGGAGGAAGATAGCCCAATATTGTGAAATGAGGAATGGAGAAGAGAGTTCTCTTGGTGAAAAGCCTTGAAATTTTTAGTGAATTATGTATGAAGTGAGATCCTCAGCTGAAGAGGAAAGAGAATCTGGTGTGGTGGATGACTTGAGGAGAGATGAGAATACTTGGAACAGCTACTATGGAAGATGAGTGATAGAATCAGTTATGAAATAATGGAATGTTTACCTTGCTGCAGAGTGGACCAGTTTAAGATTAGATAACAAATGTGTAGTGGATCCAAATCAATATGGTATTGTAATGTCCTTCAGCTCTATTCAGTGGCAAATAAGTAAGAGCAAAAGAGGGATGATGATGATAGTAATACAGTGTTGGACTTGCTGAGACAGGATTAGCAATCAGATGAGTGTAAGAGAATCAAGAATGGACAATAGGGTAGAGTTGAATTGGTTCGCTTGGAAGACAATATAAGGAGGAGAATATATAGCAAGTGCAAGGGTGAAAAATCTGGGAAAGAATTGAGGGGAGAATAGAACAGAAGTCATAATGATAAAGGATAGAGTTAGGAATCAAAAGGCATAGGAGAAAATGAAAAGACAAATTATAGCATAGATTTTAGAGTTCATGAATATGGATAAAAAACATTTGTGAGTGATGGGTCAAAGGTGTCATCTATATATAACTGAGGTAAAATGGAGAAACACATCATAGGAAATATGGAAATGGAATGTGAGTTCATACATAGCAATATGTATGTTAAAAATCCTTTAGTGCAAGTTTAAGAGTTGGAGAGAAAAAAAAGACACTGAATTTATTGACAAAGGAAAGAGTTTGTCCCAGAAGGTTGGGATGGGGCATAAGTGGAGGAATTTCCCCATAAGTCCTCGATCTGGATAATGTACATCTGCATATCGTGAAGGTGAAGTTGGGGAAAGGTGTAACCTTTGGGCCCCCTATGGCCTCCTTTATCCTTCATCAGATAGTGAATGGAGGGCCCTAAACTTCCATTTCTATAGGAGAGGGGTCGCTCTCAGATATCCTGGGTCTATTTGCTAGGACCTTCCCTTACTCTTCCCTCTCCTCATAAGGCAGCTGAAGGGAGGGCAGGGAAGAAGAAGCCATAACTGATATTAGTTGCCGGGAAGAGCAGAGTCTGCCCCAAGCACTGATATATACTCTCCTAGTCCCCCATAACAATTTCAATCCTCTTCCTCTCCCTGGTACAGAGGGTTAGATGAGCCCCATCCTGGGTCAGTCTTGGCTCCCCTCCCCCTACTGCTTCCCCAATCCTCAGCTTGTCACTCCCACCAGCTTGCCTTCTTACTGCTGCCATGGAGACCACCCTGTGCTGTGGCTGCTCTGAGATGAGGAGGGGGATGGGACTAGGGTGATAATCCTCTGACCAGGGACCTCTCAGCCTTGCCCTTTGTTGCTTTTAGCAACAAAGTCTGATACTAGGGGACAAACAGGGGGACCTTTCAGGCATGCTGATAGATGTATGAGTGAGCTTCGGCCTCAATAGGACTACTGGGCTCCTCTCCCAGTTGCTAGAAACCCTGTGCCTGTCACATGCTCCAGACATGCCGTGCCCAGCCCAATCTGCAGTTTAGTCAACAATTCTGTTGCTGCCCAACTGAGCTGATAGTGTGTCTATCAGAAGATCTGGCTGACTGTCCAGTGGATAGGACAGACTTTCTGACTCTTGATGATATTGTTGTTCATCTGACCAACTGTTATTCTAATCCATGGTCTGACTAAGTATTGAGTCATATGTCTGATCCATCTGACTAAGGGTCTGACCTCTCACTGTCCAGCTCTCTAATCACCTGAGACTATCTATCTTTCTACCTGATGATCCAGCTGACTGTCTGTCTGACCTTCTGTTCCACTCTGTCTAACCAGTGTGGGACAGAAGGCTTGTCTAACCAACTGTCCAGGTTCCTAACTGACTGTCAGATTAGTGGATGCTCTGACTGACCAAATCAGATGTGCCATCAAATAGTTAAGGATCCACTTAGCCGTCACCCCATCGCTAGATTTGAATAGCTTCAGCAAAACATTTGAGTTTTATGGATCCCTGAGAACAGCTTCAGTTGTTAGATCTGCCAGAATTCTGGATGGAAGTGTGTGAGGTGAGCTCCTAGGATAGAGATTTATGAGCAGGAGATCTAAAATTTTCTCAGGACATGGGGCCTGAGACTGAGGTCAGAACTCAGAAATCGATATGAAATGGGGTAGCTAATAGTCACAATCACATCTAGGAGTGTTTTCTTGAGACCATGAGACAAAGGGTAGAAATTAAAGTGCATTCATGTGTATTTGTGGGTAAATGGGATGAATTCTTAAAGACCTTTCTGGATCTAAAAGTTAGAATCACAAAATGTCTCAATTGGAAGAAATCTTAGGACACAAAGGACCAAAAGGTAGCAGCTGGGACATAGAATGTCAGCACTGGGAGGACCCTTCCATTTTAAATCAATAACATTCAAATGAAGAATACAAATAAGGGATTCTGCTAGACAACGGGAATATAAAGACAAAAACAAAGCAGTCCTGCCCTCAAGTCCTGCCTACTGGGAGAATACAACATATACAAATAAATACAGATCATATAGAAAGCAATTTCAAAAGGGAAAGAGTGCTAAGAACTGTGGAATTGGGAATAGCTTCAAAGAGAAGCTAAGCTGTGCTTTCAAGGAAATGGGAGATTTTTTGAAGAAGACATGGAAGATGGAATGTAATAAATGGGTAATAGCTAGCTAGCCAGTGGGACTAGATTAGAAGTTGTATGAGGAAAATAGTATCAAAAAGAATTGGAAATCTTGGTGGGAATTGGATTATGTATTAAATATTGGGGAAAGGAGTTTATGTTTTTTTCTAGAAGTAACAGGGAGCCATTGAAAATTTTTGGAGTAAGGAAGTGACATGGACAGTTCTGTGCTTTAGATATCAATATGACAATTGTGGATGGATTGGAGAAAGAAGAGACTAGAAGCAAAGAATCAATTAGCAGGTTCTTACAATAATCCTGATGAGGGTTAGCTTAGAAGTGTAGAGATGTGGAAAGGTATGGGAGGTAGTCTTAACAAGACTTGATAACTGATCGGGTAAGGAGTTTGAGTGAAAGGAAAGGATTATGGTTAACTTAAAGAATGTCAGAGAAGGAAAGACTAACAAAATATTTCAGAAGTGAAAGACCTTAGGCCTATAAAGTCCAAATATTTTATAGTTACAAAGGAGCAAGGTATTTGCTGGAGGTCAGAAGATGAGTTAGTGACAGCTAAGATTCCATAAATAAGAATTAGCCTGGGTGGAGAAGAGAACAAAGATGTTTGCTGTAGTTAGATTGTAGATAGACTGGAGGAGGAGAGACTAAACTGGGAGATTGGTTAGAGATACTCAGGTAGTTGGTGGACCTGAGTTCACAGTGAATGACATTTTCTGAACAAATGAATGATAACTACAAACCCCTTTTGTTCTTTCTTGGATGGAAGACATTTTCTTGCCAGTCCATAGAGGGTCCCCTAGGTGAAAAGTGACCCGAATCTATGAGTTGGAGTTTAAAAAAATCCTTGATCTTTGCCCATTTTTTTTCCTAATCTGCCTCTTTCCCCTAAAACCTGAAGACAGGAAGAATTTCTGATAATTAAGGACTTAGTTGGATTCTGGGCAACTGATGAATAGAATTCTGGATAATCAAGGAAGCTGAGATCAAAGTGAATAACCACTGGATCAGGGGTCATTCTTTCCTAGATCCCTACTATATTTATTTATTTGTTTATATATCTGTTTGTTTGTTGTTTCTTTTTTTATTATTATTTAGCTTTTTATTTACAAAACATATGCATGAGTAATTTTTCAACACTGACCCTTGCAAAACCTTCTGTTCCAAATTTTCCCCTCCTTCCCCCCACCCCAGATGGCAGGTATTCCAATACATATTAAAATATATGTTAAAGCCAATATATGAATACATATCCATACAATTGCTTCACAAGAAAAATTGGATCTAGAAAGAAAAAAAGTGAGAAGGAAAACAAAACTGCAAGCAAACAACAACAGAAAGAGTGAAAATGTTATATTGTAATCCACATTCAGTTTCCACAGTATACTCTCTGGGTGTAGATGGCTCTCTTCATCATAAGATCATTGGAACTGGTATCAATTATCTCATTGTTGGAAAGGGTCATGTCCATCAGAATTGATCATCTTATAATATTGGTGTTGTCATGTACAATGATATCTTGGTTCTGCTCACTTCACTTAGCATCAGTTCATGTAAGTCTTTCTAGGCCTCTCTAAAATCATCCTGTTAATTGTTTCTTATAGGATAATAATATTCCATAACATTCATATACCATAATTTTTTCAGTCATTCTCCAATTGATGGTCATCCACTCAGTTTCCAGTTTCTTGCCACTATAAAAAGGGCTGCCACAAACATTTTTACATATATGGGTCCCTTTCCTTCCTTTAAGATATCTTTGATACATAAGCCCAGTAGTAACTGCTGGATTATGGGTATGCACAGTTTGATAACTTATTGAGCATAGTTCCAAATTGCTCTCCAGAATGGTTGGATCCATGCACAGTTCCACCAACAATGTATCAGTGTTCCAGTTTTCCCACATCCCCTCCAACGTTTATCATTATCTTTTCCTGTCATCTTAGCCAATCTGAGAGGTGTGTAGTGATTAGGCCCCTACTTTAAAGTTCTACTCCAGTGATATTTCCTCTACAAAGCTTTCCTTGATCTTCTTGGTTATTAATGGTCTTCCCCTTTGGGCCCCTTCCAGTATTTTTTTGCATCTCTCTCAGAATATTATATATTATGATAATCTGTTTTCATCTAATGCTCCTAACTCTTCATAAAGGTAGGAATTGAATTTTTTTTAGACTATATGTTTCCCCCAGCATCTAGCACAGTGTTTTGTTTTTGATAAATGTTTGTCAAACAAACAAACTAATGAATGAATGAATACATAGGTTAATAAATAAACAAATGAAAAATGAATAATAAGAAACTTGGAAGATATGAACTAAAAAAAGAATCCAAGACAAAAATCAGTAAGGTCTTACTCAGATGACTCGTCAGTCAAGCAAATTCTTTTTTTCTTTTTTTGAGATCAGTAGACCTTCTCTTCTTTATGTGGGAAAAATTTATGTTTTTATTTTAATTTTCAGTTTTGAGAGCTGTTTTCTGCTATTACCTCATCTCAGCTTCCTGTTACGTTAACATCTGGCTTTGACCCAAACATACTGTGAGGGGACGTAGGGAGGACAAGCAACTCTGGCTGAAGGCTTGTTAAGTTCTTTTCAGGGCTGTGCATTCACCTTTAGTGTGTACCTGCCACCCAGCTCTCATCTGAGGCTTCAAGAAGCTACAGAGCTAAACCCAACCAAGGAGAACTGATATGTCTCAAACCTGTGGTAAGTTAGAGGGATACCTACCTCAAGCACATGAAGACTTCCCTGGAGGAAATGGATGAATGAGAACAATTTGTTCCAAAGGCCATGAAGGCAGCTGAAGCAGATTCTGTAGAATGATTAGAGTTTGGTCAGACATAGAAGTAAAGGTCATCTACTGCCACCCAGACCATGACCAGTCATCTTGACTTTTGTCTTGCCACAGGATTTTGATGATTATGGAAGAGAGAACGAGGCTGATGCTTTGTGTACCTGCCTCACTTAAATCTAATTCACATACAGGTCAAGATATTGCCCTATGATATCATTGGTCCTCTTCAAAAATGAAGAATGAATAATAATCATCAAAAAATGAAGACTTTCTTGAAGGAAGTTTAAAAGGAGGTGAGAGCATAAAACAAATTTTTAGAGTTTTTCCTTTCATTGACCCCACTTTTGATGCCTGATGGATTAATGTAGGGAAACCCTATTGCTCACATTAATTGGTATCATAACTCTTAGCTATATAGAATATCAAAAAAGTCTTAGTGTAGCTTTCAGCTGTTAAATGTTAAAGTTTAAAATCCTTTTTTAAGAGAAAAACTTTTAAGACATCTATATAGTCTCAACAGATATCCATCAAAAAGCCACTCCACCCAGATCAAGACACAATTTGGGTCAGTATCTAACAAAACATAGTTCATAAGCCTCCACTATTTTTTGTTATAAGATCGAATTGGAGAATCCATTATTAATTCAAAATAAAAGGCATTTAGTTAAATAGAACAGCAAGTTAATATGGAGTGAATTATCCCTCCCTCCCCTCCCCCTGCAAAAAGGGTTACTTTCTTACATATTCCAAAGCTACTACTGGGAAAAAGAATACTTATAGAAAACAAATATAGCCAAGGCAACTCATATTCTTGGTGCAGAGATGTTCTAGACCTAACTTGTACTTTTTCAGAATTATATTTTCAGTGTGAATGTTCACACTTTGGAACTTGGCAAATGACTAAAAGTCAGGTAGTGACAATGGTTTTTTATTGTCAGGACAAGAAAGGGATGGAGAAAATAGTAATAAAGTGTTGAACTTAATAGTATGCTACTGTTAAACATTTATCAATATACTGCTGTTCTTGGGGTAGCCTTTGAAACTAGCTTAGCTTCTTTGTTGAATTGCTGATGTCATTTGTTGGGCTGCTTACTCAGATGAACTGTGAGCTGCCAGCTTCATTTTGTTTGAGCTACTTTCTCTGCTGTTCTGCCATCTACTGGTTCTCTAGTGAGCTATTATTGCCAGCTTTTGAGTCAGTTGAATTTCAACTGCTATGTAATCCATTTCCCCCCAAGGGAATTGGTACAGTTTTAAAAATCCTAACCTATAGGCTCTATTTTACTCTTTTGTGAGTCAGACTTACACCCACATCCAGTCAACCAAAAAAATAAATCTAGTCTATCTTTTGAGCAGCTTATATTTGCCTTGGGCAAATATAGGTGTATAGTAGATTGGGTCTGCCATAAGAAGGAATCATTTTCTGAGTTTAAATTTAGCCTCAGAAACTAACTGTGACCCTGAGCAAAGCACTTAACTCTGTCTCAGTTTCTTCGTCCATAAAATGAGCTGGACAAGGAAATGGTACACCACTCCAGTGTCATTGCCAAGAAAATTCCAAATGGGGTCACAAAGAGTCAGACACAACTGGATAATAATAACAAACATGTTTGTTTTAATGACCACTTCCCCAGGCCTGTCTACTATTTAGATTGGAATGAGAAAATTCTTTTCAACTCCTATCATTCTCCTGACTAGTAGCATAGAGCCATTCAGGTTACTATGAAGCTTTATTACACAAGATTGGAGAACTTGGGTAGAACTGGAATCTTTGTCTTATGTTTTCCTACAGAACTATGATACCCCAATGATTGGGGGAATACTTAGAAGGTCTAAGCAAGAAGTTTTTAACTTTTTTTTTTTTTTATCATGGATCCTTTATCACGTCTATGGGCTAAGTTCTCAAAATAATGTTTTTAATGCATAAAATGTAGAGGAGGACAAAGGAAAGAAATTGCTTTGAAATAGTTATTCAATAAGTTCACAGATTTCAGGTTAAAAACCATTTTGCATACAGGGAAACTGAGATTCAACTTAAAGTTACTATAAGTAACTTTCCCAAACACACAGTGAGAGGTCCAGTCAGTACTGGTATCTAACTGTACTTTGGAGTAGAATTTTTCCTCTTCTCTCAATCCTCCTGGGGCTCACATAATGAAGTCAGTAATTCTGCTTACTATTAGGAGAAAGGGAGGAGAAAGAAAAGCTCTGGAGGATTCCTAAATGCCATAGTTTGGGGGAAGAATCTCCTCTCTCTCCTTTTAGAACATTTTCCCCTCTTCCCGTCTTTCCACCCTTGCTCAGTGAGGTCTTCTCTTAGCAAAGGTTTTAGGATCCTTTAATGTCCCCTAAGTATGTGATTCAGTTCCCTTCTTCCTCTCCCAAAGTTTAGTCAAATCAACTAGGGTCCTAGGATTTAGAATTGAAAAACCCTAGAGATCATTTCAACTAAACTTTAGTTGAGGGAACTGAAATGCAGAGAAGGGAAGAATTCTCTAAAAACGAAATGGGTCTTCTTAGTAGGCAAGGATTTTTCTGTCACTAGAGTTCTTCAAGCAGAGATTAATAACCATCTATCAAATAAATATGTTGTAGAGCACATTCTTGTTCAGGTATGAGTTAGTCTGGATGGCTTCTGAGGTACCTTCTCAGATTTTATGATATTTTGAACTGCCTTAGGTGATATAGCAGGTCAAAAAAATACAGGATTAAGGTATCATAGAATTTAGAGCCAGAAGATTATTAAAAATTATTTAGAAAACTTATCTAATTTGACAAGTGGGGAAACTGAGGCCTGGAAAGGGTAAGTGAGTTACTTAAGGTTATACAGATGGCAAGTAGCAGACTTGAGGTTTAAATCCAATCTCCTGGTTCCCATTTTGGGACTTTTCCTACTATACAACCTATAAAGGCTGATGTAAAAAGATATCTGGATGAGTCAAGGATTAAAATCATAGATAGAACCAGAGAATATCAGAGCTGGAAGAGACCTTAGAGATGTGGAAATTGAGTTCTAGAGGGAAAAGAGAACTTGTCAGACATTTAACTTGTAAATATGAGGGCCAGGACTCAAATTCAGGTCAGTTTGGGGCAAGGGGTGGGGTGAATAAGAAAGGAGCAGTTTCAAGCTATCTTCTCTAACCAATGGGCCTCATTCCCAGCCTTGGACTGTGGCCCTAGGGGTGTGGTGAAACCCAGTCCTGTTGCTGTTCACCTTGGGAGGCCTCCTAGGAATGTCTGTCTGAGCTCCAGACAGTGGCCCTTTGTGAAGTGAGGGAGGAGTAGGTCTGGAAGGGGCTACAGTGTGAGACACACCCCTGCTCAGTACAGGTCACTCTCCATATGAGATGACTTGAATGTGAAGTGGGAGCCTAGACTGTCCAGAGGGAAGACATGGGAAGGCCTTTACTATCCTATCAAGGAATAGGCAAGACAATACATTTGAAAACAGCTCTCCCCTTCTTCTGCCCCAAATAAAAGTGAAATGAGGGCTATTTTTATTCAAGGAACCCCAGAGATGTCGCCTGAGTGCCGGCTTAGGGAAGGTATATCAAGACAGACTGGCCCTCTTCCACAGCTCCCTTTCTAACCCAGACAGCAGCAATCCCCTGGCTTTAAGTCAAGATCTTTCCTGTCCCATTCACTCTCCCACACCCAAGGGAGGGTGCTCCCTCAAAACCTTTTATAGAAACCCTTGGTCTTGGAAAATCCAAGCTCTTGGAAGATATTAGGACTAGGTTTCAATCTCTGCAAGGATAGAGGTGGTATGATATTTTGGAAACAGTACTGGCTTTGGAGTTAATGATAACACAAACAATGATGGGCTAGGTGACCTTTGATCCCTTTTAGTTCTAAATGTATGTTCCTATGATATGGTTTTGCATCTCAACTGTGCTACTTACTGGTTAATCTCACATGAAGGTCTTCAATTAGTCCATACTGGTAACCGAAGATTCCATGCTGATAATGGAACAGATAAGATCTGTTCACAGGAGTCAATGAGCTCTCACAGAAGGCCTTAGAAGACCAAAAAGGTACTGTTCTTGGTGGAACAGGGAGGAGTGAACTAGACTTATTATATCCTTGCTGTGGGTATGAGGGAAGTTGAGTCAGTTTGCACTCACTGCAAGAAAGACTTGGTTCCAGTCCTAAAACCATGACAATGTCAGTGCTTTTCTGTAGCATCTCCAGAGGAGATTCTGAAGATATTTTAAAAAAGAAAGAAAGGTTCCTTCCTTCCTTCCCCAGAGATCTGTCTCTCAAAACATTTGCTTCTTAAAGAGAAAGAGTAATTATAGAAAATTATCAACATTAATAACAGAGATAGTATATATAACGTTTTGTGTAATGTTTGGCCTAGCTTTCTGGAGGTCCTCCAGAAGAGCCTTGGTCTCAGTAGGCTAGTCACCACGAGGATGGACAAGATTAGAGTCCAAAGTCTTTACTGTCTCCTTCACAGTCTGTGTCTGTCATAGTCTGACCCAGTCTCAGGCTGACCAGTCTCCTCCAGCAGTCTGACAACCTTCCAGTCTCAACCAGTCTCAATATGAGTCTGACTTTGTCCCCAGTTCTCTCAGCTCTTAAATACCCTATTACAATTACATCATTACAGTATACTGGGTATAAGCCAATCTAGAGTGATTATATCATTATATCATACTAGCTATATGTGAACTAGAGAACCATTATCTCATCAATTCCACTGTTAACACCTTGTTTCAAGTATACTTCTCCAAAGTTCTAGCCCTCTACAGTTTTATACCATAGTTTCCCACCTCTTTAAAGAAGAAAGAAAGATATATTTTCCTCTTTGGAATTGCAAAACTTGCGTAACATAATCACAAAAGATTTACTCAGATTTGCTTTTTCTCCCCTTGTTCTTTCCATTTACATCGTTGAAGATATTGTTCTGATTTGCTTACTTCACTTTGCACCCATTTATATAAATTCTCCAATACTTCTCTATATTCTTCATAATCATTGTTTCTCATAGTACAGAAATATTCCTTTATGCTCATGTAACAAAATTTCCTTAGTTCCCAACTGATGGTCAAATACATCGTTTCCAGTTCTTTGCTGCTAGAGAAAGTCTGCAGCCTTCTTTGGAAACAGATAAAGGTTCTCTTAGACTTTAAGCAGTCAGGAAATTCTCTCTGCTGTCAATTCTAAATTCCCCTCTCTGCTGTTTAATTCTCCCCCTTGGTACAGTTATCTGATGTCTATCGAGAACTGCTACTCACATAATCATTTAGTATTCCCACTCAAATTTCTCCTCACCATCCAACTCCCCATATTGCATCTGTAAAATACTTGTAAAGTCATCTAAACCCTTTCATATGACTCCCATGCAGTTCTATTATTGAGTCTTATCAAAGCCTTTCCTACTATCCCTTTCAGTTCTGACACTGACTTCCTAGCTATGTAACTTTAGATAATCTGAGTCTCAGTTTTTCCATCTGACAACCTAGATTCTACAGTGAGAAAAATCCTGGATTGAAAGCCAATAGGTTCAAATCTTCATTCTGTCATTTGCTACCTCTGTGACTTTAGACAATTCATTTCACTTCTCTGGATCTCATTCCCCACTAAAAAAAAAAAAAACTGGGGGGAGGGAAGGAGGAAACTGTTTGGAATAATTGATCTTTAAGAACTTCTTCTAGGTGGCCTAGCTGTACCAGATCTAAAACTATATTATAAAGCAGCTGTCATCAAAACCATTTGTTACTGGCTAAGAAATAGAGTAGTTGATGAGTGGAATAAGTTAGGTTCACAAGACACAATAGGTAATGACTATAGTAATCTAGGGTTTGATAAACCCAAAGACCTCAGCTTATGGAATAAGAACTCACTATTTCAAAAAAATTTCTGAGAAAATTGGAAAATAGTATGGAAGAAACCAGGTATTGACCAACACCTGACACCCTATACCAAAATAAGGTTAAAATGGGTTCATGTTTTAAACATAAAAGGTGATACTATAAGCAAATTAGGAGAACAAGGAATAATCTACCTCCCAAATCTTTGGAGAAGGAAGCAATTTATGACCAAAGAAGAACTAAAGAACATTATGAAATGCAAAATGGATAAATTTTGATTATATCAAATTGAAAAGTTTTTGTACAAACAAAATCAATGTAGCCAAGATTAGAAGGGAAGCAAAAAACTGGGGAAATTTTTTTACATCTAAAGGTTCTGTTAAAGGCCTCATTTCTAAAATATATAGAGAATTGACTAAATTTATAAGAATACAAGCCATTCTCCAATCGATATTCATATCAAAATATATGAACAGACAATTTTCAGATGAAAGAATTAAAACCATTTCTAGTCATATGAAAAGATGCTCTAAATCCCTATATCAGAGAAATGCAAATTAAGATGACTCTGAGATACCATTACTAGATTGACTACAATGACAGGAAAAGATAATGACAAATGTGGGAGGGGATGGGGGAAAACGAGGACACTAATACATTGTTAGTGGAATTGTGAACAGATGTAGCCATTCTGGAGAGCAGTTTGGAATCATGTTCAAAAAGTTATCAAACTGTACATACCCTTTGATCCAGCAATGTTTCTACTGGGCTTATATCCCAAAGAGATCTTAAAGGAGGGAAAGGGACCCACATGTGCAAAAATGTTTGTAGCAGTCCTTTTTGTAGTGTCTAGAAACTGGAAACTGAGTGGATGCCTATCAGTTAGAGAATGGCTGAATAAGTTATGGTTTATGAATGTAATGGAATATTATTTTTCTATAAGGAATGATCAGCAGGATGATTTTAGAGTGGTCTGGAGAGACTTATATAAACTGATGCTAAATGAAATGAGCAGAACCAGGAGATGATTGTACATGGCAACAACAAGATCATATGATGATCAATTTTGATGGATGTGATTTTTTCCAACAATGAGATGATTGAGGCCAGTTCCGATGATCTTGTGATGAAGAGAACCATCTACACCCAGAGAAAGGACTGTGGGAATTGAGCATGAATTGCAACATAGCATTTTCACTTTTTTTTGTTGTTGTTGTTTGCTTGCATTTTGTTTTCTTTTTCATTTTTTCCTTTTTGATGGGATTTTCCTTGTTCAATAAGGTAATTGTATAAATATGTACACATATATTGGCTTTAACATATATTTCTACCATGTCTAACATATGCTAGATTACCTGCCATCTAGAGGAGGGGGTAAGGGAAAGGAGGGGAAAATTTGGAACACAAGTTTTTGCAAGGGTCAATGTTGAAAAATTATCCATGCATATATTTTAAAAATAAAAAGCTTTAATAAAACATAAAAATGCATAGACAAAAACAAAAAAGAGAAGAATTAGAAAATATTATAAAATGCAAAATGGACAAATTTTGATTATATTAAATTGAAAAGTTTTTGTACAAACAAAATCAATGCAGCCAAAATTAGAAGGGAAGTAGAAAACTGGGAAACAACTTTTACATTAAAGGTTCTGATAAAGGTCGAATTTCTAAGATATATAGAGAATTGACTCAAATTTATAAGAATACAAGCCATTCTCCAATTAATAAATGGTCAAAAGATATGAACAGACAATTTTCAAAGAAATTAAAGCCATTAAATATGCTTAAAAAGTTATCAAACTGTGCATACCCTTTGATTTGGTAGTGTTACTACTGGGCTTATATCCCAAAGAGATTTTAAAGAAGGAAAAGGGACCCACGTGTGCAAAAATGTTTGTGGCATTCCTTTTTGTAGTGGCTAGAAACTGGAAAATGAATTGATGCCCATCAATGGAGAATGGCTCAATAAATTGTGGCATATGAATATTATGGAATGTTATTGTTCTATAAGAAATAACCATCAGGATGATTTCAGAGAGGCTTGGAGAGACTTATATGAATTGACGCTAACTGAAATAAGCAGAACCAGGAGATCATTATATACAGCAACAACAAGATTATACAATGATCAACTTTGATGGATGTGACTTTCTTCAACAGTGAGATTATTCAAGCCAGTTCCAATTGTTCAGTAAAGAAGAAAATAAGTTACACCCAGAGAGAGAACTATGGGAAATGAGTGTGAACCACAATATAGCATTTCCACTTTTTCTGTTATTGTTTGCTTACATTCTTGTTTTCCTTCTCAGATTTTTTTTCCTTCTTTCTAGATCTGATTTTTCTTGTATAGCAAGATAACTGTATAAATATGTATACATATATTGGATTTAACATATACTTTAACATATTTAACATGTATTGGACTACCTGCCATCTAGGGGAGGTGGGGGGAGAAGGAGGGGAAAAGTTAGAACAGAAGATTTTGCAAGGGTCAATATTGAAAAATTATCCATGCGTATGTTTTGTAAATAAAAAGGTATAATTTAAAAAAAGAAATTAAAGCCATTTCTAGTTATATAAAAAATGCTCTAGATCACAATTGATCAGAGAAGTGCAAATTAGGACAACTCTGAGGTACCACCATACACCTCTCAGATTGGCTAAGATGACAGCAAATGAGAATAATAAATGTTGGAGAGGATGTGGGAAAACTGGGATACTAAGACATTGTTGGTGGAGTTGTGAGCTGATCCAGCCATTCTGAAGAGCAATTTGGAACTATGCTCAAAGAGCTATCAAACTCCGTAACCTTTAATTCAACACTGTCTCTAATGAGTCTGTATTCCAAAGCCATCATAAAAAAAGGAAAAGGACTCACATATGCAAAAATATTTGTAGCAACCCTTTTTTAGTGGCAAGGAACTAAAATTAAGTGGATGTCCATCAGTTGGGCAATGGCTTGTTGAGATATGGGAGCCACAGAAACTAGGCCTTGACCCACATTTAACACTGTACACTAAGATAAGGTCAAAATGGGTTCATGACCTAGGCATAAAGAATGAGATTATAAATAAATTGGAAAAGCATAGGATAGTTTACCTCTCAGACCTGTGGAAGAGGGAGGAATTTATGACCAAAGAAGAACTAGAGATCACTATTGACCACAAAATAGAAAATTTTGATTATATCAAATTGAAAATTTTTGTACAAACAAAACAAATGCAGACAAGATTAGAAGGGAAACAATAAGCTGGGAAAACATTTTTACAGTCAAAGGTTCTGATAAAGGCCTCATTTCCAAAATATATAGAGAAATGACTCTAATTTATAAGAAATCAAGCCATTCTCCAATTGATAAATGGTCAAAGGATATGAACAGACAATTCTCAGACGAAGAAATTAAAACTATTTATAGACATGTGAAAATATGCTCCAAATCATTATTAATCAGAGAAATGCAAATTAAGACAACTCTGAGATACCACTACATACCTGTCAGATTGGCTAGAATGACAGGGAAAGATAATGCGGAATGTTGGAGGGAATGTGGGAAAACAGGGACACTGATGCATTGTTGGTGGAATTGTGAACACATCCAGCCATTCTGGAGAGCATTTGGAACTATGCTCAAAAAGTTATCAAACTGTGCATACCCTTTGATCCAATAGTGTTTCTACTGGGCTTATACCCCAAAGAGATACTAAAGAAGGGAAAGGGACCTGTATGTGCCAAAATGTTTGTGGCAGCCCTGTTTGTAGTGGCTAGAAGCTGGAAAATGAATGGATGCCCATCAATTGGAGAATGGTTGAGTAAATTGTGGTATATGAATTTATGGAATATTATTGTTCTGTAAGAAATGACCAGCAGAATGAATACAGAGAGGTTTGGAGAGACTTACATGAACTGATGCTAAGTGAAATGAGCAGAACCAGGAGATCATTATATATCTCAACAACGATACTGTTTGAGGATGTATTCTGATGGAAGTGGATCTCTTCAATAAAGAGATCTAACTCAGTTTCAATTGATCAAAGATGGACAGAAGCAAAAGAAATTTCCCAAAGAAAGAACACTGGGAAATGAATATAAACTGCTTGTATTTTTGTTTTTCTTCCCAGGTTACTTGTACCTTCTGAATCCAATTCTCCTTGTGCAACAAGAGAACTGTTCAGTTCTGCACACATATATTGTATCTAGGATATACTGTAACCTATTTAACATGTAAAGGACTGCTTGCCATCTGGGGGTAGGGGTGGAGGGAGGGAGGGGAAAAATCAGAACAGAAGTAAGTGCAAGGGATAATGTTGTAAAAAATTATCGTGGCACAGGTTCTGTCAATAAAAAGTTATTTTAAAAAAAGAGAGAGCTATGGGAGCCACCTGCCAGTGGCTACTGGAGGTCTAACTCAGACCTGTAGAATGGATCTCTTCATGTGAGAGGATGATGATAATACAAGGAGACTGAGATGCAGTTGCATTCTCTGACCTCTCTCCTCTTCTCTCTTGTCTCCAATTTATTTCATTCCCAAGCCACAAGGAACATCTGCAAAGGCTGCTTTGCAACTCCTTCAAGTTCACAGCTGTGGAGGCTCTCAGATAATTGACCTGCTCCTTCACTTAGGCATGGTCTTTAACAATGGCTGAATAAGTTATGGCATATGAATGTTATGGAATATTACTGTTCTGTAAGAAATGACCAGCAGGATGATTTCAAAAAGGCCTGGAAAGACTTACATGAACTGATGCTGAGTGAAATGAGTAGAATCAAGAGAACATTGTACATAGTAATAATAGAAATATGTGATGATCAATTCTGATAGACATGGTTCTTTTCAACAGTGAGGTCATTCAGGCCAGTTCTAATAGACTCCTGATGGAGAAAGCCATCTGCATACAAAAAGAAGACTATGGGGACTAAATGTGGATCACAATATAATGTTTTCACCTTTTGTTGTTGTTGTTTGCTTGCTTTATTCTTTCCTTCCTTCCTTCTTTCTTATTTTTTTTCAATTTCTGATCTAATTTTTCTTGTGCAGCATGATTTGGGGGGAAGGAAGGGAGTAAAATTTGGAAAACAAGATTTTGCAAAGGTAAATGTTGAAAACTATCTTTGCATGCATTTCAAAAATAAAAAGCTATTATTTAAAAAAAAGAACTTCTAGTTTTAAATTATATGTTAGTTGTCTTATTTTACAAATGGGGAAACTAAGGCCCAGAGAAGGAAAAGAAAGTGGGTTCTGGGTTCTCAAAAGTCTGGGTTCACAAAGTTCCACACTAGACTTTAAATGGCTGTTCAACTTTTGTCACTTTGAGGGAAGAAGGAAGCTCTGTGGTCCAATCTCTTTCTCTCCCTTTGCCCCTCTCACTTAGTTCTAATTCTGAATCTTTTTTTCTCACTGCTTTGGGCTGTTTAGTAAGACCTGGGAGATAACAATGCCATTAACTCAAGTTTGTGCCTTCTATTGTGCCTTAAGAACCAGGACTAGGGCAGAGAGTAGAAACAAATAATGGGTGGCAGGGTTAAGGATTAATTTGGGTGAGGTTTCCTAGGAACCAGTTTCCCTTGCCTTTTTCCTTATTAAGGGACATTGAATACTATTTCTTTTTGTCTCCTGGACAGCTTTGTCCTACCTCTACCAGTCTCCAAAGTGAGATACTATTATTTTGAGCAGGGGGAAGAGAAGGCAATATGCCTCCTTCCTTTTCCCAGGTGTGACTGGAAGTATGGATGATTTTCAGAGCAGGAATAATTACATAGATAGAATGATGTTTCTCACCTCAAGTAGCTTTTAACCTAACCTAATTGGGGAAAGATAGATCCAAATAACTGTTAATTGATATAGCTCTAGAGCTGAAAAGGTCCTTAAAAAGCTCCCATAGTTACTGATTGAAGAAACCAAGGCCAACATAGATTGTTGGGTAACTAATCCAAGGTGATATACGTAGTTTCAGAGGCAACATTTGAACCCAGATCTTCCAGAATACTTTTGCTAATAATAGGATTCTGTACATAGGAGAGAGAGGTAGGCGCAAAGGAGAAGTGCTGTGGAGAGTCTGAGCCGGAGGAAATCTTGGTACCTGTTCATTCAAGACAGGCTTCATGGAAGAGATGGCATCTATATATTCACTTGACCTTGAAGTAAAGGAAGGCTTTCAGTGATGTCAGATGAAGAGGGAGCATATAAACCAATAAGCCTTTACTAAACATCTACTATGTGCCAAGTCCTGAATTGGGCATATGATGGTAAAACAAATAGTTCCTGCCCTCAAGGAATTTACATTTTATTGGTTCCAGGCATGGAAAACAGATGGAAAGGCATGGCAAGGTGGGATAAACCAGAATCACTAAGAAACTCAGAGTTGGAAAAAATCTCAGAGGTTAGTCTAACTTGTACTTGCCTGAGAATCTATTACAACATCCCAGTGAGTGTCCATCATACAGGGAAGGCTTCCTCTAAGAAGGAGTACAATATCTTCTAAGGCAGCCCCATACTACTTTGGGCTAGTTTGGGTCACTTGAAAATTTCCTTTAAATCAAGCTGAAATTTGCCTACCTCCAGCTTCTACTCATTCCTCTTATTTCTAACCTTCCTTCCCCTTCTTCCCTCCAACGAGCAGAACAAGTCTAATCCCTCTTTCACCTAAAGATCCAGCAAACTATCAGACATCTATTTGAAGACATCTATGCTGTCTTCCTTTTTAAAGGATAAATAGCTCTAGTTCCTTCAGCCAAACCTTGCTAAGCACGATCTGTAGACACAGGTAGATTACACAGATAATAAGATGCAGGGGAAAGAGTCCTGGGCTGAGAGTGGGGAGATCTGCTTTCTAATTCTGGCTCTAATATCACTTTGCTCCAAGACCATGACAAAAATCCCTTTCCCTTTCTGCACCTCAGTTTGTCCGGTTGTAAAAAGAGAGACTTGGATACAGTGGTCTCTGGAATGCTACGCATCTTTGGGGAATTCCTAGGACTGTGACTGATAAGAAGGGTATGATGGGGGGAGGGAAAAGAAGGGGAAAGGAGTCTTCGTGAAGATGGTGGGGGAACGTGGGGAGGAGTCCAGAGAAGAAAGACCTGAGAACTCATAGACAGGTCCACAGCCTGGAGCCAGGCCACTACCAGTGTAGACTCCAGTGGGTTTGTGGAAGGCCTGGTGAGGAATTGTGAACTCGTGGGGGCAAGGAGCTACCTAGTACCGGCCAGAAGCCAGAGCTGGGGATCCCCCGGGTTTTACCCGAGAAGGGGCGGGGCAATTCTAGCAGGATTCCCCACCTCCTCGAGAAAGGGGGGCGCGGCAGAGGAGGGAGGGGCCCACTGGGGCCGAATCTCTGGCTCTCTTTATCTCGCAGCCGGAAGCCTAGAACGGCCTTGCGCTTCCAGCCCAGGTAAGCTAGGAGGAGCGCCTAGGGATCGGCCTTAAGACTCTCAGCTCTCTAGGGACACAGGCAGCTCCCCAGCTGGTCCTCGGGCCACATCCCCTTGCCCTGACTCATGGCTAGGGCCCGGCCCGCCGCCGCAGTTCCTCGGCGCCTGCGCTCGCCTACCCGGCTCTCGAGGGGGAGGGTCCGGGGCGGGGCCCTGGGGGAGGGGGACGGGGGTGTGCGCGGCGGGCGGGGCAGAGGGAGGGAGGGGGGGCCCGCTGCGCACCGACGGGGCGGGCCATTTCTGCGCAGCGCAGGCGAGGCTAGGAGCCCCGGAGCCTGGGTCCCTCCGGCCGAAGTCGCTGCGGGAACGTCGCTGTCCCGGACGCTGGACAGTCGGAGGCTGGACCGCGGACAGGTCAGCTTCCCCACCCCCACCCTTCGCCTCCCCCGGGGCGTCTCCCCGCACCCTCCTTAAGACACCGCGAGGGGCGGCCCAGGTTCCACTTGGGGGGGAGGGGACGGTGCGCGCCGCAGAGATGGGGGGTGACAGGCCTGGACCCAAACCCTAGGATTGGGGGCTACCCTTCCCAAACCTGGACTCCGTTCTTTCGGAACCAGCGGTGTGTGTGTGTGTGTGTGTGTGTGTGTGTGTGTGTGACAGCTTGTGTCTGTGTTTCCGTGTGATTCTCTGTATGTGTGTGGCTTTGTCTCCGCACCGATGGGCGGTGTATGTGTTGCGAGGGGGGATCGGTGAGAGGTTGGGGGGCTCCGAGGCTATGGAGCTGTGTATATGAGGGACCTTATAGGGAAGGGGGAGAGTCTAGAAGGTTTCAGTAGCGTAATGGTTGTCTGAGGTGGTTGGGATTTGGTAGAAGATTTGAGAGATTGGGGGGCTTTCGGGGAAAGCATTGGGAGGGCGGTGGCTGTGGGTAGAGATTGAGAATTGTGTGTGCCGGGAGGTTTGGGAAGGCTTTAGGGAAGACAGCCGCAGGGCCCCTTTGGGAGACCCAGCCGACGGTTCCCGTGTGTTTGGTAGGGGTGGGCGTTGGAGATTTGGGGTGGGCTGTATGGGAAAGCTTAGCGGGCTTGGCTGCTTGAGAATTTGGGGGGTTGTGTGGGAGGGGCTGATGGAGGTGGTTGCAGAGCCCTCTCTGGGAGACCCCGCAAACGCCCGGGGGCGGGGATTAGAGACACTACCTTAGGGTCGGGTGCTCCCTGGCCTGGGGGAAATCATTTATGTGGGTGGGGTAGGGTGGGGTGGAAGAAGAGAGGGGCCTTTCCTACTCTACACCTGCGGGGGCTCCGCCCACGGAGGGGCCCCGCCTCTCGGCCAGAGCCGGTGACTACTGGTCACCCGGTCCCTTCGGAAGGGGCTAGAACTGAGATTTTGGGTTGGGGGACTCCTCTAGCTCTTGTGGCCTCAGGCCGGGTTCTAGCTCTGGGACTGCGGTCACCTTTCCTGGTCCTAGTAAGACTCGCCCTCTTAAAGGGCCAGTGTTCCCATTCCTTTCATCTCCAAAATCCCACCCCCACCTTTTCCTGCTTGTTTTTTTCACGTTGAAAAGGTTGAGAGTAGTGTATCTTTGTATGCATATGTGTCTTTGTGCATGAGGAGTACATAGCTGTATATGGTGTATCTTTGTGTGTATGTAATGCCAGTATCTGTTAAGAGAGAGGTGACATCTCTGTGGGTATCTATGTGAGGAGAAGCATTTTTCCCCTTGTTGGCCACAGTTGTACTGGGTTGACCTCTGGAAGGTGCCTGGGATGGATTCAGGACTCAAGCTTTTTTTCCCCTACATTATTGGGGTCCTGGAGGCTTTTTAGAATAGAATTCTCTTTTCTATGTGAGGTGCGTGCGGGCTCACACATGTGTGTGTGTGTGTGTGTATGCTTCTCAAACCATTTAAATGTTGGTTTAGGAAGGAAAGACAACAAACTTAATGAATGATATTAAGTATAGTTGAATATTAAGCGGGTCCTGGTGACCTTTCCTATATGTTAGGCTTTCCTAGGATGGCAAGTTCCTAGATTTAGAGCAAGAAGAGACTTTAGTCCATCTTGTCCAGCTTCTCTCTTTTATAGTTGAAGAAAATGAGGCATGAAAAGGTTAAGGGGATCATGACTTGGACTCTAGTCCTATCTTTGCTACTAAGTCTTTGACCTTGAAAAAATGTTTTTCCCTTCTGAATCTTACTTTCCCCATCTGTAAGATGAAAGAGTTAGACTTGGTGGACTCTAAAGATTGGCTTAGTTCCAATACTGAGATGCTTTGTTTCCCAAAGGAGTATATGTTGTAGGGTTCTAGTTGGGGTCTTTGACCAGGTTGTGATCAGGGCATGTATATGTTAGAATAGTTCAGTCACCTCAACCTAATAGAGTTACTGAAATCTTTTAGGGCTTTCACTTTCCCTGGACCCCTGAAATTTATTGTAGACTAAGGATCTTAGTGGCTTGACTTAGGCCAATACCTCTTTATAGGGCTCTAAATAGAACTGTTTTTTCCTTCTGAGTCTCAAGCAAACTTTCTATTGCTCAAATTCAATCTGCTCCTTGAATTCTTGACCATCCCACTTAGAAGTAAGCACTCTAGAACATCTGTTAAACTACATTTGCTAACTAGCACTTAAGTGATATGTTGTGTGATGAGAAATTCCTGAAGGCTTGTTCATCCCTTGGACTCCTCACTAGCCCCAAGCATAGAGCTGAGCACCTTGGAGCAAAGATAACATTTTGGAGATTAGCAGGCAATTAGAAGCTGGGATAGAGAGTTAACATAATGGAGTCAGTCTTAAAAAGATTGACAAGTTAGACCAGGAGTTCTTTACGCAGGATCTGTGAACTTTTTTTTTTTATTCATAACCCTATTTCAATATAATTGGCTTCTTTTACAATCCTGTGTTTTACTTTATATATCTAAAAGCATTCTGAGAATGATACCCATAGACATTCTAGATTGCTGAAAGGGCCCATGTTCAAAATAAATAAATAAGTACATAAGAACTTCTGGATTAAAATAATTTAATAAAATGGAATTAAATAGGGATAAATGTAAAATTTTAAATTGGGTTCAAAAAATCAAGTATACAGAGTGAAGGTAATCTGATTAGACAAAAATTCCTGTTTGAAGAGATAGGGGGAGTTTCTAGGAGCTCAAAGAGCTTGTTCTGCATTAATAGAAAAAGTTTCCTGAATTAAGAGGTTGTGATCTTTTTGTCCTCTACTTTGGTCAGATTTTATCTGAAGTATAACATTCAGTTCTGGAACTTGCCCAGAGGAAGGCAACCAATATAGTGAATGGGGCTTAAACTTATGTCATTATGGAGAACTTTAAAGAAACTGCGGCCATTTAGCTTGAAGAAGAGACTTAGAAGGGACATAGGTGTCTTCAAGTATCTAAAGAGATGTCTTGGGGAGGAAGGGCAAAATTAGATTCATTGGGTAAAAATTACAGGAAGACAGCTGCTCATCAGAAGGCAATGCTGTCCAAGAAATACGGAGCTTAGGAGGCAAGGAATGCCTCATTACTAGGTGTCTTTAAATGGAGACTGGATGACCACTTATTGGGGATATTGTAGAGAGGATTCATGCTTAGGAACTGGTTGGACTAGTGTGACTCTGAGAATGGAGTCTCTGTTTCTATGACATTTCTGCTGATTTTATTGGAAGACGCATGTAGTGTAGTGACATTGGACTAGAATCAAAGAAATTGATTCTAGATTTAAAGTAGGAAGGGATCTTAGAGGATATCTGGTCCAATTTTACGAATGAAGAAACCAAGACCCAAGAGATAAGATCATAGGATCATACTTCTAAAGTATGAAGGAACTTTAGACTACTAGTCACCTTCTTCCCCACTCCCTGCAAAGTGCAAGAACTAGGATTTTGGATTGGAGGATGCCCCTAGCTCTTGGACCCAGGCTGGGTTTTAGCTGTGGGGCTTCAGTCACCTTTCCTGGTCTTAGTGGGACTTGCCCTCTTAAAGGATCGGTGTCCCCATTCCTGGCATCCCCAGAATCCCCTCCCTGCCCTTTTTCATGTTGAAAGAGATGAATGGTGAATCTTTGTAACCATGTGTTTTTGTGCATGAAGAGTATCTATCTGTATGTAGTATACAAATGAAAATGAGATCTAGAGACTTTGAGGTCACATGGAAACCAGGATTCATACCTGGACCCTTTGGCCTCAGATTAAGTATACTTTCCATTGCATCAGGTCCTTTAAAATGACGGTTATACTAACTGATCACTAAGGGCTTTTGAGAGCTGTAACATTCTGATTTTAGGATTCTTTCCTTAGTAACTTTTGTTTGCTAAGGATGAAGCTCCCCCTCTTTCTTCTCAGTGACTGCCTTCAGCCAGTGTCCAGGTTATGCTGTTCTCCTCCCTCTCATACACCCTAAGATTCCCTTCTCATTCATTTGTGGATTGGCCCTGGATCCCAAAGCCTGAGAGCCAGATCCTCAGGCTATGTTTGTGGTCCCTGGAATAGCATTTCCTCTCTTTCAAGACATGCCTGCTTGCCATCCTTCTCCCCATTAATCCCCAGGAAAGAGTAGTACAGAAATCCCTGTAATATATTACCCATCTACTTCCATCTAGAGCCTTTTTGTCCCTTTGGTAGGAGGGAGGAGCAGTGCTGAGTAAGAGGCTCCTATCAAGTAAGCAAGATGGTCTAATGAACAGAGTACTAGACTTGGGGGTCCGAAAAACCTAATTTGAAATCCCACTTTTCATATTCCTAGCTTGAAACTTTAGGTAAATCAATAACATCTAAGCCTTCCTCATCTATAAAATGAGGCAGTTGGACTAGGTGGCTCTATGGTTTGTTCCAGCACTAAATATATAATTTTATGTTTCTGAATGTCTGGGAGACCAGTGGTTCTAGTTAGGTCTGCTAAAAGAAATGAGTGTGGGGGGGCTCAGTCCAGATCTCTTCTGTAATGGGAAACTCCAACAAAGGTGAAAACAATTTCCTTTTCCCTCATTCCTATCCTTCCTTCAAAGCCTATTTAAGCTTTGCCTTTTTTTCTGGAAGTCTTCAGAAACTGTTCCCCCAGACATTGAATTCGAAGTTAGAAGATGTGTATATTTATGTCCTGGTTTCAACACGCTTGTTAGCTATCTGACTGGGTGGGGCCAGTCACTTTTCCTCTTTGAAATGAGGAGAATTTACTGTCTTCCTCCTAGGGCCATGGGAAGGAAAGTCCTTTGTATACCTCAAAGTGATATGGAAATGGGACCTAGCTAGCATTTAATCCTTCTCTGAACTTCTTTGATGTTTCACTTTTTAGATCCTACAGTCGGTGCTTTTCTATGACTGTCTGGTCTGTGTGTTTTCCTTGTTCCCTCTGGGGGAATCATTCCCCTCTACTGAGTTCACACTCTCATCATCTCTCTCTTGGACTACTGAAATATCCTCCCAGCTGAGCTGGATTCCTACCTCCCCACCTTCTACAGTTTATCTCTTACACACATTGCCAAACTGATTTTCCTAAAGTACAGGTCTGACCATATCACTCTACTATTCCATGAACTTGTGCTCCCTATAAACGCCTCTTTTTGGCATATAAAACAGTTTACAACCTGGCCCCTTCCTGTCTTTCTAGTATTCTTTTATTTTACTATTCTTCTTTCCAGCCATACAGATCCTCCCTCTCCCAAGTCTTTGCATTTGCACTGGCTGTTTGCATGACTGGACTGTCCTCATCTCTTAGCTTCTTAGGCTGGAGACCTTTCCCAGTCCCCTCACCCCCTGTCCTGATTCCCCACTTTGAACACAAATTGGAATGAAGGTATGTACATTCTTTGTATGTATCTTATTTATATCTATTTATATATCTTTTGTCCTGCCCATTAACATATAAACTCCTTGAGGGCAGGGACTGTTTTTGCTTTTTCTTATTATCTCTGGGGCTTTACACAGAGAGTAGTAAAAGCCTCATTAAGCACTTATTGATGGATTGATTATTCAAAACTGAGCCTCCCCAGGGCTTGGCTCTCCTGGGGTTTTCTCTGTCTGCCTAGCCTTTGAACTGAGCCCAAAGCTTGGAAGAGATGTCAGTCATGAGGAATCAAACTGAGCTGTCCTTGGTGCCTTCTGTCAAAGATGAGTTCCAACCTTTGTGAAGGATAGAAGGCCCCAATCAAGTTTCCTCCTGGAAGGCATCCCTGAATACTCTCTCTGAGCTTTCATTTCTCTCCACGCCTTCTCACTATGCTCAGAGGTTGTGCCCCCACAATTTAGCATTAAAGAATTATAGAGCTTTAGGTCTGGTAGACACCTCAAAAAATGGAGTCCCTCTCATGTAGCAGCAGAGGGAACCAAAGTTTCACAGACAGGGAGGTACTGGTCCCCTGTCACAGATAGCTTTTTTGGCCCTCTCTCTTTACAGCCAGTGTCTGGTGTTACTTTCAGGAGGTGTTAGCGGATGCCTATGAATAGTTGTGGGGCCCTGTGGGGGAGCTGGGTGTGTGGGTACCTGGCCTTTGTCCTTTAGGTCCCCTGGCCAGGAGAAGGGACTGGGCCTCTGGTGAAAGGGAACCCTCTGTCCTTTCCCTCTCCCACCCAGGCTGGTGAATGGGGATGTTGTTCTGTTATCAATCTTGCAGTTGCCTCCTCTGCCAGGCCTATGGAGGAGGGGTGAGGGGGAGGAGATTGGAGCTGAGGTAACTCTCTTCATGAATGTCTTCATTTAAAACAGGAGAGCATCTCGTTAAGGTTGTTTCCAGCCTCCCTTCTTTCCCTGGCCCCAGGAATATTCAAGGCCTCAGGAAGGAATTAGAAAGAAGAGACATTTTGTCCTGTCTGTGTTTGGGCCAAGTCATCTTGTTCTATTACGCAAATGAAAACAGTCCTCTTTTCCTTCTCTGTTCCCTCCCCTTTGCCTAGAATCATAGAATCTCAGGGCTAGAAGGGACCTCCGTGGTAACCACATGGTTGTAGACTCAGAGCTTAAAGGGACATTAGAAGCCATCAAGTCCAGTCCATTCTTTACAGATGAAAAAACTAAGACTTAAAAAGCCTTGTCCAAGGTCACACAGAGAGCATCAGATCAGGGAAATAAGCCCAGCTTCATTGACTAGCAATTCTTTCCACAATACTCCAAAGTGAATCCAGAATTCTGTTTGAGGCAGGTAGCCTCTAGGTAAAAATCCTGACAAAATGGTCGGGGAATCTCTTAGTTAGAGACCTCAAGTGATAGGGACTTCATTATTTATTGGGGTAGCTCATTCTGGGTTTTTTGAGGGAGTTGGGGACAAATTTGATTATTATTCTTTTCCTTCTTTGAATTAAGGGAACGAGAATACTGGGTGGTGATGGAGAGGAACCTTTGATTTGGCCTCAAAGGTACTGAGTTTGAATTTTACTTCAGCTACCTGGATAACTAAACAAGTCTTTTCCCTCAGTGCATCCATTGCTTTAGTCAAATGAGAGAGCTGGACTAGATCTTTAAAGATCCATTGCAGTTCTAAATCCAAATCCCCTCAACTGGGGTTCCAAACCTTTCTCATACTTATAGGATAATTATCACATGACTTAAGGCTTCCAGGCTCTTTCCAAATCTCTATTTTCCTTTTCAGATAGTGTGGGAATGTGATGTCTGTGCAATATACCTTTGCTATAGTAGATTTTGGTGGCTTTATAGAATTTATAGCTAGGAGCAAAGTTAGCTCTCTTCTGCTAAAGTCTCAGCATCTAATTCTGAAGCCTGAATTCAAATGGCAAGTATTTTTGTTGTTGTTTTGTTTTGGTTTTTTTAATCCAAATTCTATATTCTTTCTAACACACCAACCTATGGGGAGGAAAACTACAGAAATGTGTAAGTAAATTCACTTCTCTGTAATTATCATTACCTTGTTGGTCCCCTTCCCCCCCACCCCTTTTTTTTTTTCTTTTTTAAACAAACTGGCCTAATTTTTCCTCTGGTGTCATCCAGAATGTACCTAATCCTTCCCCCTCATGACAGAAAACTGCTTGTGACTGCCCCACTCTCCAATTCTTTCTTTGGGATTAGAAATCAGGAGGGGTAGTGAGTAGCCTGGGCTGGAGGCCTGAGCTGGTTGTGGGGTCGATTAAGGTTGGGCTTCTCAAGGCAGGAATTGGAAGCCCTTTGGTATTACTGTAAGAAGCACTTAGAGGAGTTGGGGATGAGAAGTATTTCTTTCCTAAATACATCCTGGTTGGTTTGTTTTTTTTTTTTTAAATTTTAAAGTAATAGACCAAAGTGATGTAATAGATAGAGCTGAATGATATCATCCACTTATCAAGTCATAGTTTTAGAGGTGGAAGGGACCTTATGGATCACCTAGTCCAACCCCTTCATTTTTGAGAGGAGGAAACTAAGGCCCAGGGAGTTTAGTAACTTATTCATGTAATAAAAATAGTGTCAGGATTCAAATCCAGGTCCTGTGACTAGATTTCAGGACTCATTCTTCTTTCCAATGCAACATCATACCTCTCAGTCTAATCCCCTCATGATGAGGAAATGGACACCCAAGCAGGGAAGGGAGTTGTTCAAAGTCACTTAGGAAGTCCGCAGCAGATTCCAGATGAAAGTTTGGGTTTCTGGCTCTAGCCTAGGATTCTCCCCAATATTTGGGCATTTAGCTCTAACACTAGTGGCTTCCCTTCCCTCATAGTCCTGAGCAAATGATCTCCACCTCCAATAAAAAAGTCCCATTGCTGGGGGAGGGGAGGAGTCTGCCAAGTGCTTTGAGATCTTCTAGCAGGCTGAGAAGTGCTCAGATAAGTTTTCTTCATCGTGGAGTATGAGGCAAGAAGAGGACACTGACGTATCTGAATTGGCTCTCTTCTCCCTCACAAAGTGGTGGCTACTCCCTGTGTAGAAGGACCCTTAAGAAAGCTATGTTGAGTTCTGAGATCATATCGTTTCCATTGCTCAAAAACCTCAGTTTTTGAAATGAGAAAACCCAGCATAGTGAAAAGTTCAAGAGATTTTACATCAAAAGAGCTAACTAGGTTTGGGCTCTTGAGATGCATTCTCCTCATCTTTAAAATGGGGAGAATGCCACTCATTCTATTTATCACATAAAAGTTGTTGTAGGCAAATAACTTTATATTGATTTAAAGGCCTTATGGGAATGTGAGCTGTTATTCATTCCTCCCTTTGATCTTTGCAATCAGGTTCACATTCATTAGACTGGTGTCCAAAGCCCTCTACAATTTGACCCAACTTCCCTTTCTGACCTTATCTCCCCTAGTATTCTTGACAGTCACAACTATCCTAAATTCAACATTTATTACATGCTTTCTATGCACTATTTCAGGTGCTATGTATTCAAAGATAAAAAAGATCCCTCAAGGAACTTAGATTAATGGGGAGGAGAAGAGACTATCTGAATGAAAACAGATGATAACATACAGAATTCAGACAAAATAAGTACCTGGGAAAGAGGCATTAGCAAAGAATTGGGGGTAGAGGGAGATTGGGATAAGCTGATCCATACCTTCTGAGTTATCCCCTCCTCTCAATATTTGTCCATTGACATTCTGTCCATCTTTTAAATTCCAGTTTAGATGCTACTTTCACCTTCTCAGTTGGATTCTGCAAATTACTTTTCCTCTCTGGGACTCAAGTTTTTCCAGTTATAATATGAGGAGTTTGGATTAGATAGTTGCCTTCTAACTCCGCATCTTTTGAGTTTTGATCTATAAAATACTAAATGTTTAAGTACCTTTTATGTCTCAGGTCCTATGCTGTATATAGGGGATAAAAGATGAAGACTTCCTATGTCTCGCTCCCTTGCTTTCACATCAAATCTTGTTTGGCTTCACTGTAGTACACTTAAAATTCATGGTTATGGGTGTCCTCCTTCTGTGCTTATGTCTTGTTGGCTTTGCTAGCCTGAGTTCAGTAAGGGTCCTGTTAAAATGTGGTAACTCTCATGGTGGGGAACACATCGCTATGCAGTTGGGAAGAATCTGGGCTAATTTAGTGTCCAGGGAAGCTGAGAGCCTGGGTAGAAGAAGGAAAGAGTCCAGCAGAACTGGGCATGGGGAATGAAGGGTTTTTGATATCCTTTCCTTCAGCAGCTGTTTTTCTAGGTTGATCCATTTCTTTATACTTTGAGCTCTTTGCTATTCCAAAAAAATATGCTTACAAATTGTAAATTGAGTGGATGCCCATCAGTTGAGAAATGGTCAGATAAGTTATGGTATATGAATATAATGGAATATTATTGTTTTATAAGAAATGATGAGCAGGCTGATTTCAGAAAAGTCTGGGAAAACTTATATAAATTAATGCTGATGAAGTGAGCAGAACCAGAACATTGTATACAGTAACAGCAAGATTATGTGATCAACTATGATAAGACTTAGCTTTTCCAGAAATACATTATTCCAAGATAATTCCAATAGATTTGGGATGGAAAATGCCATCTGCATTCAGAGAGAGAACTATGGAGACTGAATGTGGATCTAAGCATACAATTTTCACCTTTTTTTTTGGTTTGCTTTTTCTTTCTCATGTTTTCCCCTTTTGTTCTGATTTTGCTTTCACAACATAACTAACATGAAAATGTTTTAAATTATTATACATATAAAAACAAAAATTATGTTTGCTTCTACCTTCTTTCATATGGCCCAATCTAGCACAAAGGACCAGAGAATTACAAGGGAGACAGGAGGGACTAAGCAGAAGAAAATGTTATGGCATTTGAGAATATTATGGAAGGGACTTTAGGGACCACCTAAGGTAGAGGTTCTTAACCAGGGATTAGCAGACTTGTGTTTTTTAAAAGAATATTTTGATAAATGTATTTCATTATAATTGGGTTCCTTTGTAATTCTTATTTATTTTATTTTTTGCACCTAAAACCATTATTCTGAAAAGTACTCCAAAGAAATCAAAAAAGAATATTTTGATAACTTTATTTCATTAAAATTGGTTTTCTTTGTAATTTTATTTACTTTTTTTTTTTTGCACCTAAAACCATTATTCTGAAAAGGACTCCAAAGGAATCACTAGTCTTTCAAAGGGTAAGAGTTGGAAGTGCAGAAATGGGTAGAAATGGGACTTTTCCAAGAGTCTCATAATTCTTTAGGTTTCTTAATTTCCATGTCATGGCTTCATACTGTGTGCTGTCCTGGAGAGGCTGGGACTTTCAAAGAGCTAATACAGACTAAGGACTGGAATTGTTCTGAGAAGTCCAAAATGGATTTCCTCTGTTTTCCTAGAAGAGTTGTAGAGGAGAATGATTAAAATAGGGTGAGGAACAGGGAGGTAGAGTAGGAACATCCAAAAATGCTGGAAGAGAGGGAGAAGTGTGTGTGTGTGTGTGTGTGTATGTATGTATGTATGTGTATGTGTATGTGTATGTGTAGGAAGTAATAGTGCTGATGGTGGGACAAATAGAATGGGGTTGGTTGATGGAGGTTTCAAAAACCAATCTGAGAAGGGGTCTCTAGGCTATTATCTGTTGGAGGGTTTGACTAACCAAAGGCCAGCCTAATGGGGCTCAGATCTATAAGACCACCTCTGGAGAAAAGGGGTTGGGAAAGGCTTGGCTTCTCCTTCCCCTATCCCCCAGACTTAAAATTCTGCAGGATCAGGGACAGGCCATGCCTGGAACAGAAAATACTCTTGAGTTAACAGAGTTAATTGTTAATCCAAAGCTAGAGCAGAGTTTCTCTCAAACAAAGCTTGACTAAGAGAGTGAAGGACAGACTGGGAGAAGGATCATAGATAGAGAGCTAAAAGAGACTTTAAAGGTCATCCAAGTGACACAATGAAAAATGCTCAGGACTTGGACTAAGGAAGAACCCAGGTCAATCCAGCCTTAGATACTTACCAGTTCTATGGTCCAGGATAAGTCATTTAATATCCATGTGCCTTAGTTTTCCTCATTTGTAAAATGAGGATAATAATAGCACCTGCCCTTCAAGATATTTATGAAAATAAAAGAGATATTTATTGTGTTAATTTTTTTACCACCATTAGAAAGGCTATATAAATGCTGGCTATTTTTATTATTATCATTGTCATAATCACTGAGTCCAAGTTCCTTATTTGGTAGTTGAACAAACTGAAACCTAAAGACTAAGAGTAGGATTCAAATTAAGGTCCTCCAACTTCCTTGATTGCAAATCTATCATTTTCCTCACTGTAGTACATTGAAGAAAAGAAGCTGACATTGAAAATTGCTTTGGGGGTGGGGAAGAGTTTGAGCCTCCCAGTATTGTCTGGTCTGGACTCGCTGCCTTCCTGTAGGGCTGATTCCTCTCTGGCTGACTCCCATTCCTCTCCTTTCCCTTGAGCCTGTCCTGCCAGATTGCAGGTCAGCTCCTGGAACTCTGGCTGATAAGGGGCTTTTGGTGAAGAGAGTAGGTAAAGAGAGAAATAAAGTTATCAGGGGAAAAAAAAGGATTTTCTTGGTTGCCTGGGTCTTTTTCTGTGGGATTTTAGCTATAAGAAGTTAACTTTACATGGCCTATCTTCCTCTAGGTAGCTGACCTGTTCGATGCAGTGCCTGGAAGAGGAGTCACTTTTTTGAACCAAAGAACTGTCTCAAGAAGGCCATTCTTAAACTGGGCCATGTTACCTGGGAAGGTTGAACTAATCCAGCAGGATAGATTAGTGTCAATACTGTTATAGTTCATGTTTCCATAGGCACAGTGTGTCCAAGCCAGGTGAGGGAAATTTTTTTCACATTTTTAAAAGAACCTCAGCAAGGCAACTCTAATATAGTAGTTGACTCTTTCAGAAGTGACCAAGTCAGGGAAATGGTAGAGAAGAAAGAGTGACTCCCAGGCATTCTGTCTTTCAGGATCCAAAGATTGTTGAGTATGGAGTAGCTATCTTTTGATGATTCAGAATTGTGCTTTCACTGAATATCATCAGAAGTTGATGACTGGTCCTGAAGGGATTAAATCATAGCCTTATGGCATGTTAGAAGTGAAAAGGCCCTGAGATAATCTTGACAATACCCTTTGTATTTTGCTCAGAGGCAATCTAAAGTCCAGAGACAGATAGTCAACTAGTAGCAGGACCCAGATTTCAGGGTGTTGACATACTAAAATTCCATTTTTTTTTTTAAAGAAATGGGACAGGATTTGCTACTGGGAAGGAATAGGGAAAGAATCAAGATAGTTTCAGGAAGTCTGTAGAATTGTGTGAGCACTTGTGGAGCTCTAGGAAAGACTGGAGAGATAGACTGATTGACTTTAGGTCCTTAGTTACTTCTTATCCTAAAATTCTAATTTATTCAGTAAGCACTTAGTCTTAATTGTACTTTGGGTCCTGGAGAATAAGAAGGAGACTGTCCTTGTTTGATAGCTGGGAAAATAAGATGAGCCAGACCTATAAAGATAGTGTCTGATACCTTCTTAATACTGTGGAAAGGAGAACTGGGAGGGTTGGAAATTAAGCTGGATCTTGGAGGAAGGGGAGGATTTAGGCTAGCAGAGGGAGGGAAGAAGAGAGAGGGGAAGGAGAAGGAAATTCAGCTCATCCATTTTTTTTTATCTGCAGAAAAGGCAGTTAAATGATACAGTAGATCTAGATCTAGAATCAAGAAAACCTGACCTCAAATCCAATCTCAATTCCTTATTAGCTACCTGATCCTGGATAAGTCACTTAATTGTTTTCTGCTTCAGTTTCCCCAAATCTAAAATGAAGGCAATATCACCTACCATATAGGGTTGTTGTGAGGATCAGGTGAAATTAAAGTGCTCCCCTTGGCACATTATGGGTATTTAATAAATGCTTATTTCATCCTATTAGTCCTGGGAGAGAAGCAGTGGCTTGAGTATTATTCTAGAAGTCATGTGAAGAGGCTGCTTCCCAAGCTAATGTGTGCTTCCCTTAAGTGGAAGCTGAACAGCCCTTTGTCAGGAGTAATAGAGATTTCTCCACCAGGTCGAGTTGAGTTAAATGTGTTCTGAGAGTTCTCCCAGCTATAAAATTATAAGAATTACTCCGTCTATGAGATCCATCCTGGGTGTATTCCATTCCACTCCCTGTCTTCAGATTCATAAAATAAGCCTCTGGAGGTAGGGAGAACCTGAGACTTCTCTTCAGGACACCTGGGTCCTAGGACTGACTGCTCCTAATTTACTAACTTGCTTCTGGGGCAAGTTGCTCACTGGAACTTGGTTTCCTCATATATAAAATGTTCTAGGACACACCTCTGGTGAGTTCCCAGACCAAAATTTTCAGGTGTTTGCATCTTGGCTTTTGCCACTAACTGGTTTTGTGACCTTAGACCTGCTCTGAAGTTCCAAATAGGGACACATGAGGATCTGGTCCCTGGGAACAGACATCTAGGCACATTACTATGGTTGTAAGAAACCAGGACTGGAAATCAAGAGATCCCAGTTTGAGATCTGGCATTGACCCTGCTAATACACTTTCCTTAGCAGAGCTTGTGAGATGAGTAGTGTTAAGTGGTACTAGCTCCACTTTACAGATGAAACTGAGGCTCAGGGAAGAGAAATAATTAGGTCATTCAGTAAGGAAGTGATAGAACGGAGACTCAGACTCAAATGAGAAATAGATATAGAAAGATTTAGCTATTTGCTCAGGGCCACACAGAATAAGTGGATAGAGCTAATACCCAAAGTTTCTTTCCTCTGAATTTAGCTCTTAAAAAAAAGATTTTTAGTGATATCTTTTGTTTTTACATTACCTTATTTTAATAAAGAGAAAGGGAGAAAAGTTAAGCAAAATTGATCAACACATCTTGTTTTTCTTTTCTTTTCTTTTTTCCCTTTTCTTTCTTTCTTTTTTTTTGTTTTTTAGGCAACTGGGGTTAAGCGACATATCCAGGATTACATAGCTGAGGCCCAATTTGAATTTTTTTTGGGCTGAGGCAATTGGGGTTAAGTGACATGTCCAGGATTACATAACTAAGGCCCAATTTGATTTTTTTTTTTGTCTGAGGCAGTTGGTGTTAAGTGACTTGCCTAAGGTCACATAGCTAGGAAGTGTTAAATATTTGAGGTCAAATTTGAACTCAGGACTTCCTGACTTCAGCATCTACTGCATCATCAAGTGCCCCAGCCCAATTTGAACTTTGAGGCACATACTTCAGATCTAATGCTCTATCCAATGTACTATCTAACTGCCCCAATCAATACATCTTAAAAAATTGAACAAGGTTTTATGGTTTCATGCTTTCTTCGAAGTAAAGATTGTTCTTTATAATCTAAGTTAACTTATTTATTTAGTTATTTTTTTGTTTTGGTTGTTTTGTGGTTGTTCTATCTGCATGATGGTCTTTGTGTCTATTGTATCCCTGACTCTTATTTCCTTTTCTTTGCATCAGTCCATATAAGTCTTTCCATGCTTCTCTGTGCTCATCCTGTTCTTCATTTCCTACAGCACAGTAATATGTCACCACATTCATAGGTCTGTCAGTTTGTTCAGTTGTTCCCGAGTCAGTGGTCATCTACTTCTGTTTCTAGTTCTCTAACACTTTTCACTATGACACTGACTCCCTATGTGATCTCGGGAAATTCTTTCCCTGATGGGGGCTTCATTCTCTTCTTCCATCAAAGCATTGGGTTAGGTGATTTCCAGGAGCCTCTAATCTCTGTAATCTGTGATTTTAAGGACTTGAGGCTAGGGGAGCATTTAACTAGAATCTAGATCTCATGCTGCTTGGGAAGTTGTCAGGCCTGTGTGAGAGAGAGCTCTGAAGCTGAGAACAGCCTTGTTATCCAGGGGCAAGCCCATGTCTAACAGCTCTGCATGTGTGGTAGACACAAAACTAGATCTCTTTGAGGTCTCTCAGTCCTGCATTGTTGAGAAGCTGGCAAAACTGGGCTTTGACAGTGCCCTTTTCCTGTGAGATTTCATCTCTCTTCCCTTTTATCATAAGTACCACCTGGTTACCCAGGTTCAAAACCCCAGTGTCCTCTCAATTCCTCTCTTTTTTATCTATATATCCAATCAGTTGTCTAATCTTGCTTCTAGTCCACAATACCCCTTGAATACATCTTATCTCTAGTCATATAGTGGCCTCCCTAATTCTGGCTATCAGTCTATTGTAATAGCCTCTACTGATCTCCTTGCCTCCCCTTTCTAATCCATCCTTTTGTGTTGCCAAAATGATTTTCCCTGAAGGAAGGTCTGTGTTATACCCCTTTCCAGTAAACTCCAGCCTTCCTCTGAGATTGCTTTCCTCCTCTTCTCAGTGGAGATCATGCTGGGAGCCAAGAGACCTCAGCTTCTTGTATTGTCTGTCTCTGACTTGTAGATCCCAAGACAATTATTTCCCCTCTCAGCCTGTTTTTTCATTTGTCAAATATCTGGATGGATATGGTACCCTCTATACCCTTAACCCTCTATACCCTTTTAACTCTTACTTGGTTCTTCTGGTTCTACTTTTTTGTTTATGTATAACACTGTGTGTCTGTGTCTGTCTGTGTGTACACATGCACAAGCCCTGACCTCCCTGATCCTAAAGCATTTTTCTAACATTCCAAACTGATTCTTTCTTGGTGGTACTGTTCAGTCATTTTTTTTCAGTCATGTCCAACTCTTTATGACCCCATGTGCGTTTTTCTTGGCAAAGATACATATGAGAATGGTTTGCCATTTCTTTCTCTAGCTCATTTGACAGATGAGGAAACTGAGGCAGGCAGGCCCAGGGTGACACAGCTTGAAAGTATTTGACACTAAATGTAACTCCAGAACTACTGCTCTATCCGCTAAGCCACCTACCTGCCCCTTCTTTCTCGGTAATAAAATATTTTTTCTGGTCTGGGCCTTAGTTTCTCCTCCTTCAAATGGGGAGGATGCTTTTCACTACAGTCAGGCAGATGATCTCTCCTGTGGTCATAAGTACCACTGACAAGGGCTTTGGACCTTCTTCCTTCCTTCCCAATGAAGTGTGGTAGATAGCTGCCCAGGTCTCACGGAAACAACTTAGAGATAAGGTCTTTTGAAAACAAGGTGTGGAAATGTTTTAAGGGAAGACAAAGGTGTATTTGAGCCAATGCCCCACTTTGAGATGTCCATACTGTTGAGAGTGGACGTCTTCTCTTTTCTGGGTTTTTCTGGTCTGACCCAGTGCTCCCTAATCTCCGGGGTCTTTTCCAGCTCACAGAGGTCTTAGGCAGCCTTTCCTGAGCTCCTTACTACTCTGGGTTTTCTGTTTCCTCTAAATCTGTCACCAAAGCTGTGTTTAAGTGGAGGTTTTTTTTTTTTAAATGTCCCAAAAGTCCAATTATGGTTTACATAATTGTCCCCATTTTACAGATAAGAAAACTGAGGCAATAAGGGTTATGTGATCATGTGATACAATGACAAGGGCTTATTCCTGAAATGATGAAGCTTAGGTTTAAGTCAGAGCTTTAATTTGATATTAGTTGTATGAGATTGAGCTAATCTCTTTTATTGTGGCTAATATCATCATCCACAACATGAAGATGGGCATGTTTGTAGTAGAAAGAACACTGGACTAGGAATCAGAAAGTTCTGGGTTCAAGTGTAATCTCATACACTTACAAGTTGTATGACCCTGAGCAATTTAGCAACTTTTCTAGAAAAATTTCAGTTTTCTTATCTATAAAATGGGAATGATAGAATTTCCCTTGCAGGGTGTTAAATGAAAATATATGTAATATGCTATGCAGATCTCAAAGTAGCATGTAAATATTTGTATTATTGTAGTTACTATTACTATTTACTGTATAAGATGGTTTGAAAGAAAAGTGTTTTAAAGTTACAAGAGAAATGTGAGCTATTATTAGTAGGGAAACTAACACTGAGTTGATTTCATAGATAGATTGTAGTAAGTCTGTTGTTTCCTGATCTTAACTAAACACAAAATTGCCCTGGGAAAGTTGTCCAGTTACTGGGCAGGAGGTGTAGCATGTAACAAAATGATGGACACTATGTTCTTCCTAGGGATACAAAGTTTCCCTTTGGGAAAGGCCCTGATCATCAGAAGAGATCAGGATAGTCTGAGGAGGCTTGGGAACATTCCTACTCCTGCTGTTTGAAATGAAGACCTGTTTCCATCATTGATTAACTCCCAGAGGTACCTAGCTGGAAGACCTGAGTTCAAATTCACCCACAAACAATAGCTGTTTGATCCTAAGCAAATCATTTAATTTCTTCCAACCTCTATTTCCTTGAATAATATCACCTACTTTGAACAGTTTTTGCAGGCTCAAGTCAGAATATAAGTGTAAAAAGTGTGTAGCTCATAATAGGCCCTAAGTAAAGGATTATTTCTTCCCTTTTTCCCATCCCCATCTGTTTGATCTCTTCCAGTGACAGCAGCAAATTGCCTTTGCAATCCCAAAGCAGGAAGGGATCTGCTCTTTCTAGAAGATTTTAGTATTGCTATCTGTTACTTGGAATCCCAGGGTTAGATTTTTGGTTCCTGGGAAGTCACTGAAAGTTTTTGAACAAGTTAAATAGATTCAGAGCATTGCTTGTGGAAGATGAATCTGATAGCTTGTATGGGATAGGAGAGAGGCTTGGTGATGCAGTAGCATAATACCAGATAAAGGTATTAGGAGATGGCTCCTGGAGTCTTGTCTCTGCTTCTGTCTCACTGTATGATGCTGAATAAATCTCTTGATTTTTCTGGGCCTTAGTTTGTTCCTCTACAATGATGGGTTGACTTTGATCTCCTGGGTTTTTTTTCCCACTCTATGGCTCTAAGATTCAGAGACCAAAATACGGGTAAATTAAGGGAGCTTAGATTTGAGAACAAGTGGAGTCAAGTGATTGAGTCTTTCAGACCTCAGATTCTGGGATTTTTCCTGGGCAGCAATACAAGGGACTGACTGAAGAAATGGTGGAACCTGTGTTTGGGTAGGCTTCTCTGTCTTTTCTTCCTGTGCCTGACTTGTTTGGACTGGACTGTGGGTGGCCAAGGAGAGTTTTTCATTAGGTCCCCTGCCCTCTCCCCTCCCTTCTTCTCCACTCTGTCTCCTCTGTACAGCTCAATGGGCAGGCAACCTCTCAGGTCTGTTGGCTGCTGTCCTATTTTGTCAAGACTGGTTTGACAACCTCATAGCTAGGCTCCCTTCCTCTGCCCTGCCTTGGGGCACTTCCAGGACTCAGTGAATCCACACATGCCCACAGGGTTCCATGGCACTCTGCAAATATTGGAGAGACTGAGGCAAGACCTAATAGGCTCAATTACTTTCCTTATCTCATTTCTTATTAGTTTTCCTGATCAATGATTTTGAATCTCTGGCAATGTGGGTATAAGGTAAAGAGCCCTGCACTTGGAGTTATAAGGTCTGTTATTGATTAACTGTGACATTGGGAATGCCATTTTTCATCTCTAAGGATCTTTTCTTCATCTGTCAGATGAGGATAGAATCACAACCTATTATCTGAAGGGATGTTAGTACACTGAACAGCTAATTCAAAAGGCTCATTTATTCCAACTCTTATTTTTTTTAATGGAGAAACTGAGGGCCTTGGTTGATAGACCCCATTTTTTCTCACAAAGGTGTTTGCAAGGATTAAATGAAGTGGATAGGACATTTAACAAAATTAGATGTGTGCATTTTAATTTGAGTTGTTTGGCATTGTCAGGCTACAAAGGCTAGGTGGTTTTGAGCTCAGAACTCATTTTTCTGAGGACCAATTTATTCTCTTCTTCCAGGGACTCCTGAATACAGTCAATCTTAGTCACTTCTTCCAAACAATTGAAAGGTCACAGATTAAAATCATGGGATTACAAAAGAGCAAAGCTATATGAGAGTAGACTGACTACTCCAACTTTTCATTTTATAAAGAGGTGGAAACTGAGGTCCAGAGAGGGGCTTATTATCAAAGATCACATGTAAGTGGTATATAGCAGAGCCATAATTCAAATCCAGATCTTCAGACTATAATATTAAGCATTTTTTCTCAGTGATAGTAACATAGTATTCCAGATCTTGGACATTATGCCAGATCTTAGCAAGGACAAGGAAAAGGAAGAAAATTAATTCTGGCTTAGGAGAACCTGATACCCTGTGGCTAGAAAGGGAAGCCTTTTTTCTCTTTGGAGAAACTCGTTTTGAACCTCTGTGGTGGTGGTGGTAGTGGATCTTGTCTTTACAGTCACCCCAGAATACCTACACAGCAGGTTGAGACATGTCTGTCCCTCTGTTTCTGGGTACTTCCTCCTGGGAGGACTGTGGTAGCTGGTGGTGACAGACCCGCCCTCTGGTAAGGGTGGGGCTAGGAGGGGGTGAGAACAGAGCAGAAAATTCCAGAGGAAAAAAATGATGGGTCACCTAGTTCTAGTTCTTGGTTTCTGGATAAATTGCAGACATGGGACCAATTAGGGAAATAAGTAGGAATTAACTAGCAAAGCCAGGTCAGACCAGAGTTCAAAGGGACAAGCATGTCTGTGGCATTCCAAGGGAACTTTTAGGGGGGTGTCTGAATTGTTCTTCAGAACAAGTTGGAGCTACAGGGATCTTAGACTTTAGAGACTCATACATCATTGGAGAGGAGCTTATACTACTTCCTGATTCAGAATCAGGTTTATACTGACTGGGAGAACCCTGATTTTGGGAGGCAAAATAGGATGGAAAGTCAGATCAGCTCAAATACTTGTTGGGAAAAGATTCTGGGAGATTAAACTTTCCGAGGAATTGAGAGTTAGGATAAAACCGTTTGATTCCCCACTCACATGGATAATAATCCTTGTCAAATATCTGAAATTTTCCTACCTTTTTCCAACTGGTAAAGTTACTGGGGCAAATCCTTAATTTAGGGCAGGGTAATTGAGTCATCAGATTTCTAGGACATCTATTGGATAATACTTGAAATCCTTCATCAGGTTGAAACAACGAAGCTTAGTATTTATTTATTTATTGAGAATCCTTAGTTAAAATAGGAAGTCACCAGTTGGCTAGCTGAGATGATCCTCCCTCTCTTGTCTCTGATCCTTCCCTTCATGGACCCGTTATAAACTGGAGGCAATTTGTGGTTTTTGTCCTAGGTATAAAAACTAGTAATGGCTCTCCCTGGGAAAGGCTTTTGGTTGATAAAGTATCCTAGACATGTTCATGGTAAGAATCCTCCCTCCCTTTCCAGCCTAGAGTTAGAACTGATGTAGTCTGAGCTCATCTGGGCCCTGGAGATCCAAGGGAGACAGCTCTTTGAGTTTTGTCTCTGATTAAAGGTATAAGATAGGAGCAAAGGTCTTTCAGAAGTTTTTTTTTTTTTTTTTTTAACTACTATGAAGTATTCCCAATGACTAGCCCTGGTAGGGCTGAAACATTGTATCAGAAACCCTTGGAAACCATTATTTTAAGACATCTTGGTTTGGCAAAATGGAAAGAGTTCTGGAATCAGGAATACTCATTTACCTGAGTTAAAATTTGGCCTCAGACACTAGCTGAGTGACCTTGGGCAAGCCACTTAACTCTTGCCTCAGTTTCCTTATCTATAAAAACGAGCTGGAGAAGGAAATGGCAAACCTCTCCAGTATCTCTGCCGAAAAAAAACTCTATGGACTGTATGGTCCATGGGGTCACAAAAAATTGGACATGACAGAACAACAGTATTTTATAAGAGGATAGGGAAACAGGTCCAGGAAAGAAGGCTAGTAATCCATTCAGCTAGTAATTATTAGAGCTGAGACTGGAATATACATCTCCCAATTACCATACTAGGTCTCTGATGTTTAAGGTGCCATCCCTGACGTGGAGATGTGGCTACCCTGTCCAGGAAGAATGCCTGCCTCTCCCCATTTTTCTTTTACTTTGGGGAAATTGGAGAATCAAGAATGGCTCCATCTTTATAAGGCTTCATCCCTATCTCATCCCCCCTCTCTCCTCCTCCTTCCAAGAAAACCCATCTTCTCAGTATGGGTCTGGAAGCTGCAATACCATTCTGGGATGAGCCGGGGGAAGGGCCCCTAGAGCAGAGAGAAGGCAACCCAGGCTCTAATGCCTTCCTCTAATGCTTTTAGCAGGAGCCTGTACTGAGAAGGTGCCATTGTCTGCGTTGCTAGGGGAACCGGGGTTCCTGCCTGTTCCTATAATTCTGATTGGCTTCTGGTGGGGAATTGACTTTAATGAGTGGAAGGCCCTTCCTATTGCCTGAATTTTCCTGAGGCTGAGAAGATGCCTGCTGGTGGGGTGTGGGGGGAGGGGATAAGAGGATATGAGAGGAGGGAGGGAAGGATTAAATTTGGTTTCCCAAATATACAGGTCAAAACTTAACCTCCCTTCAAAGAATTCATTCATACACTCATTAATAAATACTCATCAGGCTTAAATTAAGGTACTTAAAATCTTTCCAACTTTTAAAGCCATATTCACGACCTCCTCCTCTTGGAGGAAGCCTTTCTAGACTTCTCTAGTAGAATTGTCTTCCTCTTCTCTTCCTCAATAGAATTTCAGGTTAGTGTGAATTATCTATTCCAACCCCCTCAAGAGGTCAAGGTAGTGGTTCTTAAGCTTTCTTCATCCTGGTTTAATTTCCTGCATAGCCGGATTAGGTAGTTTTCTCACATCAAAAGTATTGTTCATGAAGTCCATTTTTCAGAGTCCTGTACAATTTGCTTCTATATCTGCAAAGCTATCTTTTATTTACTTGGAAGTTGAGGAGTGGGGAAGCATGAAGAAGAGGATGAATTTTACCCACAAAATGAATTGGGGGAAGAAGAGGAAAAAAGATAATTTGGCTCCATGACAGAAATGTAGCCACCAACCATTTCTTAAATTAAGAGACAATTATACAATGGCAAACTTTCAAATGGTACTTATTATTAGAAAAGTAAAAATAAAAACCTACTTAGCTAGAACAATGCTATGATAATATTTAACAAAGGGTTCTATTGATACCCTTTTTTAAAAATCTGTCATTTCTAGCCTTCTCTTGTAACTACAAGAAAGTTAAGCAAAACTGATGGACTTAGCATGTGTCTATAACAGTGTAGGCAGCACCCCAAACTCATAGATCCCCACTTCTCTATGGAAAGGAGAGAGTTCATTCCCTCACTTCTGTTCTTTGGCCAAGATTGGTCATTATAATTATGCAGCACGTGGTTTCTTTGAAAATGTTCTTTCCATTTCTGTTTCTCTTTCTTTTTTGGTTCTCCTATTTTAACTTTGTCAGTTCATAGAAGTCTTCTCATCTTTCTCCAGATTCTCTCTATTAATCATTTAACAGAGTAATAAATATTCTCTTACATTTATAAACTTAAAAATTTTTAGCACTTTCCCAATCTACTGAACTTCCTTGCCCGGTTGTTGTAAGATTCAAGTAATGTTTATAAAGAGCTTTGCAGATCTTAAAGTAATATATAAATATTTACTATTATTATTTGACTTTTTTTGGTGACCTCATTTTAACACATGAAAAAACTGAGGTCTGAATAAATGTGACTTATCCAAGACTACGCAAGATATCAAAGATGAGCAGAATTCAAATCCAGGACTTTTGACTCTAGATAGCTTTCCACATGAAAATATCTTCTTCCATTCACAGTAGAATTATGCCATCACATACTTTAAAATGGTAAAATGGAAAGAACCCTGAATTTAGTAAGGAAAGATTTAGGTTAAGCTCCCAGTTCTCATACTCACTTTGTTGTGAGACCCTGGGTAAATCCTCTAATCAATGTGAGCCTCAATTTCCCTGTCTGTAAAATGGAGATGATAATAATAATTATAATTAACATTTAACTCATTAGAGATTATAGTCATAGAGCTGGAGGGAACATTAGAGATTTAGTCCAATTGCCTCATGTTAGATAAGACTTTAGGGGTTAAATAACTTGACCAAATTCTATAGGTAGGATGCAAAGTGATTTTTTTTTTTTGAAGGCATTTGGGGTTATGTGACTTTCTCAGGATCACACAGTAGTAAGTGTCAGAGGTTAGATTTGAATGCAGGTCCTCCTTACTAGGGCCAGTACTCTACTTACTGCACCATCAAAATGTTTTTTACAAACTATTTCATTTGAGCCTCACAACCATCCTGCAAGGGAGGGTACTACAGGTTCTGTCCCCATGTTCCAGATGAGAATGGTGAAGCTCAAAGGGTTAGATGATTTGCCCAGTGACTAATAAGAATCCAAACAGAGTTTGTATTTGAATTCAGGAGGCCTTCCTCTCTCTATTACTGATTATAATAATACTTAACAATAATGCCTTTCTTACAGGATTGTTGTGAGGAAAACACTTTTGCAAATCTTTAAGTTAGGGTCAAACTGTTCTCTACTCCAAATCCCTCATTCTACAAAGGAGGAAGCCGAGGCTCAGAGAAAGTATGGGGCTAACAACAGAGCAAAAACTTGAATTCTCATTCTGCCAAGCCTAGGACTCTCTCTGCTCTGACCCCTCCCTTTTCCACATGATTTCCCCATCAGGAGAACAAGAACTGGACCAGTGTTGTATGTCTTCCCTTTCTGCTCAGCCCAGGGGCTTGTGTCCCCATACTGGCTGAGGCAGTGTTGGATTGATCTTTTTCTTGGGGGGAAAGCCTCCTCTTAAGTTGGTCCTTCGAATAACTTCCAACCTTCATTGCCTCTCTTGTCCCATTTGGACCTCAGGGTGAGCAAAGCAGGGCGCTGAGAGCTGGATTGAACTGGGGAAGGTGAGGGTGGGGAGAGACCCGGGCTCTTTCAACATGAACTCAGGTACTCACCCTTTTTTGGGCCTCTGTAAAACCTGGATGATTAATTCCTGCCGTATGATTTTAAAGCTCATATAAATATGCATCAGTTTTATTATTGTTTTGGAGAAGCTGGTGGGAGTTCTCATTGACCCCTTCCCCATGAGAATTTTAAAGCCCATATAAATTTGCATTAATACTATTATTGTTTGGGGAAGCTTATTGACCCGTTTTAATAATTCTAAGAATTATTGCCTTTGGAGCCTCTTTCCCAACTTGGCAAAGAGGGAAAGATTTTGTAGCTTTTGACTTGATTGGGGAGGGGGAGCATTTGTGAGCTCACCTGAGAAAGATGCTTTGGGATTCTTTTGGACCCAGAAACAAAAATCACATTCCCCCCTTCCTCCCCACCCATATAGTGGGGAAATGATTCAGAGAGGGGTATATGAAATATCTTGAGACAGGCTTATCTCAGAAGTAATGATGAGAGAACCAGAGTTATATAAAGACCAGTTAAAGGAACTAGGGATGTCTGGCCCGAGGAAGAGAAGGCTCAGAGCTGACATGACAGCTCTTATTGACTATTTGAAGGGCTCTCTTATAGAAGAGAGAATAGCCTTGTTCTCTTGGCTCCTGGGGGCAGAATGAGGCAAAGAGAGAAGGTACAAGGAAGCCCGTTTCAGCTCTATGTCAGGAAGAACAGATTTTAACTGTAATGAGCTGTAATGTAATCACAGTAGAATGGGGCCTCAGGAGATAGTGAGCTTACTTTCACTTAGAGGTCTTCTTTAAGAGGAGACTGACCTGACCTTGTCAGGGGTGTAGTAGAAGAGATGCATGTTCTGGGGCAGCGGGTAGAAGTAGGGCTGCACTCCCCTTTCAGGGCTTTTTCAGCCCTGGAGTCATCCTTTCTTTCTGTGGATGCTCCCATATGTATGTGTATCGGGGCCTTTGTGGAATTCAGCAGCAAGAGCACAGGGTTCAGGGCCTGCCTCTGATATGGTGGGATGGTACCTGGGGGGAAGGGGCATGAGTTTTATTCTGAAAAACCGATGAGGGCAGAACCAGGAAGAGGAGAGAGGGAAATTGTTTAAGCTCCTGTGTCTGGAAGAATTTCCTATCAATTAGAGCTGTCTAAAGTAGAACAGCACCCCCCCCCCCCCAAAAAAAAAAAAAAAAACAAAAACAAAAAAAAACACGGTAGAAGCTATTTGAGTGTTTTTTTTTTTAATCAACATTTTTATTTATTTATTTTTAAATAATTGGATATTCATTTTTTTACCTTTTTGGATTCCAAATTCTCTCTCCCTCCCTCAGCCCTTCCTCTACCCATTAAAAAGGCAGACAATACAATCCCCATTATATATAAGACATTTCTATATTACCCATTCACCAAACATTCATTAAGCACCTACTATATTCCAAGCAGTTTGCTCTGCACAAGAGATACACTTGTTTAGCTGTGCTCTTTTTTTTTTTTCTCTTGTAGTTTGAGTTGGATTAAATGGCCAGTGAGATCTCTTCCAACTCTAAAATTCTGTGATGTTCCTGATATGGTGGGATGGTACCTCGGGGGAAGGGGCATGAGTTTTATTCTGAAAAACCGATGAGGGCAGAACCAGGAAGAGGAGAGAGGAAATTGTTTAAGCTCCTGTGTCTGGAAGAATTTCCTATCAATTAGAGCTGTCTAAAGTAGAAGAGCACCCCCCCCCAAAAAAAAAAACAAACAAACAAACAAAAAAAAAACACGGTAGAAGCTATTTGAGTGTTTTTTTTTTTTTTTTAATATCAACATTTTTATTTATTTATTTTTAAATAATTGGATATTCATTTTTTTACCTTTTTGGATTCCAAATTCTCTCTCCCTCCCTCAGCCCTTCCTCTACCCATTAAAAAGGCAAACAATACAATCCCCATTATATATAAGACATTTCTATATTACCCATTCACCAAACATTCATTAAGCACCTACTATATTCCAAGCAGTTTGCTCTGCACAAGAGATACACTTGTTTAGCTGTGCTCTTTTTTTTTTCTCTTGTAGTTTGAGTTGGATTAAATGGCCAGTGAGATCTCTTCCAACTCTAAAATTCTGTGATGTTGCCTTAGTTTCCCAGTTGTAAAATGTATTTAGTAATCCCCGTATTATCCACCTCACTGGATTATGATTGTGGAAATGCTTAAAAGTATCTAGAATCATAAACAGTTCTGACAGTGACGCCTATTGTACTCACGCATGTATATATAATAATCTGAATTTTATATTTACCTACCTGTGTATTGTATGTATGGATACATACATACATACGAAGGCATATTGTTTGGGATAGTGTGTGAAGGGCAGATGGAAGTTCTGCCCTGTAATATCCCTTGCTTCCGGCTTCTTCTTAACTTCTGGACCAGGGCTTCTGCTCCCTGTTGTCTCCTGACAGCCTGACCAGGTTTGCAAGGCAAATGACTTGTGCCTTGCCAGGTGGGGCTGAGCCAGGGCCTCCTGTGAACTCTAGCCAGCCCCTCCCTGGCTAAAGGAGTAATGTGGGGGGAGTTTGAAGGAGAGCTAGTGTCATGGGGAGACTATCAAATGAGAAAATATGGAAATCGCTTTACAAAGCACTAGATTAATGTTAGTTCTGATGATGGTCTCTCCTCCTTGAGCCACCATTATCTACCTGTTCTATACTGACCAGGAAGCTGAAGCCTGGCCTTGGTCCTGGTCTTGCTTGAAATTCTTTGTTCTTTTCATTACACTGTGCCCGCCTCCCCAGTATAAATGTGCTCACTGGCTCACACCACACCTCAGCCTCCTTCACAGGAAGAATGATGGGCTAGGATCAGGGGATCTAGTTCTTGTGGTGTGGGCTCTGCTAACTCACTTTAACAAGTCACTGCCCTCCTCTGGACCTGAATTTCTCTCTGTAAGGTGAGGGGATGGACAGTTTTTAGGGTCATTCCATATATGATTGAGATTCTCTAGCTGGATCCCTGCTGAGAAGTCTAGATGCAAGATGACACTGTCTAGGGTCTCTTCCCCCTTTTCTGTGCCTGTGATCTGAAGACTTCCAGGACTGAGAAGGGGTTTCCAGTCCATAAGTTCAGGGTGAGGGGAGATGGCCTAACTAAACAACCAGAGCAATTTCTTTCCTTCTTCAGACTGACTGGTCAGTCTGGTTCTGCAGCTTCCCCTAAGAAACAGCATTTATTCTGAAATCCATCTGTTCTTCTGTCCCTTTAATTCATTGGGGTGGTCTTCCTCACTGCTGCTTCTCCATACCTTTGCCCTAGAATTGCCTGTTTCTTTGTCTGTGTTTTTTATCTCTTTTTCATGGCTATCTGTCTTGTTCTCTCTCCTTATCTTTCCATTCATTTTTGTCTTTGTCCTTTTATCCCTTTCTTTCCTCCTATCCCTTCCCCTTAGTCTCTTCCCCGCTCCTCCCATTTTATCCCCTCAATACTCTCCCCGCTCCCATCTCTGCCCATCTTTCCCTTCCTTTCTATCTCTTCTTCTCAGTCTCTCTCCCCTCTCCTTTAGCTCTTCTCCTCAGTTTCTATCCCTCTGCTAAGGAATTTCAATCATCCTGAGCATAGGGCCCAAGACCAACTTGAAATTTTATGAGCTGGGCATCATGAGGGAGGGAGGAAGGCCTATAATTTACCCCTAATCACAGTACTCTGAGTTTGTAGTCCATCTTTCTCAGAGTCTCCATGGACTCAGACATGATCTCATTCATCTGTGAGTGGTACCCATTGTGGGACCAACCTCATGCAGATCCTTCTCCTCCTACCAGACAGACCATGAGCTTCCCAAGGGTAACCACAGCTTAGTCAGCCTGTGCCCACAGGGTGTCAGTAAATGCTTGGCAATTCAACTCACCAGTTCCCTTCCATTCAGTCTGATTCAATTTGAACTGCACCTACTATGTGCTATATATTGAGCTAGTCTTGAGAAGCTCACTGTTTAGTGAGATTTAGGGGATGGGACATATGTGCCCAATATTAGGCAAGTTAGAACATAATTAAGTGAAGAAAGGGGACCAGGCATAGACGACCTGAGAAACCCAGGGTGGATGGGGAGACGGGGAGGTAGGAAAAGATGACTTCTGGCTGAGGAGGTAAGGGAAGGAAGCCAAGTCTTAAGAAAAAAACATAATAACAAGCAGAGGTGGAAAAAGGTGACTGAGTTCAGGTAAAGGGTCAAGATTGGATGTAGGGATTGGTGATCCAATTTCTTGAAAGCAGAGTATATGAAGGGGAGTGATGGGGTCATAAGGGTTGAAAGGAAGATGGTCAGATGAATGGACAGGGAGCCTCTCTACAAAGGGCTCTTTGGGCCTTGCCTACATGGAGTTTACTAAGAGGAGCTATAGATGCCATGATATATATATGAGCTCTGACCTGAGCCAAATAAAATAAACAGGCAGGGCAATGGAAATAAACAGGCAGGGCAATGGAAAAATGATTGGTTTTGGAGCTGGTACCTGGGTGCAAGTCAGAGTTCTGATTTATAAGCTGGGAGAACCTGAGCAAGTCATTTAACCTCTGGGTCTCCTCAGTTTTCTTATCTATAAAACAGAGATAATATTTGCAGCTACCTCACAGGGTTGTTGTGAAGAGCAAATGAGATAATATATGTTAATATCTTTTTAAAACCTTAATATCTATTAAGCTGTGTAACCTTCAGCAAATCACAACTTCTCTGAGCCTAAGTAGTTTCCTTGTATAGATACTGATGGGGCTGGATCTTCCCACTCAAGATCTCTGAGCTTCTGGATAAGCTGTCTTTTCTTGCTTTACAGCCCCGTAGTTTTCTTTCTCATGGATTACTTGTGCTAAATTACTTATATTTTTAACTTTGTTTGAATCATGGTCTCCTTTAATAAATCCCATGGACTGCATCTCAGAGTAATTTATTAAGTGCATGTAAAATAAACAGAATTATAGAAGAAACCAGTTATATTGAAATGGAGTTATCAAAATACTAAAAAATTAAATTCATAGGGACCCTCCCCACCCCTTAAAATGCATCTACTTTTGGACTTCAGTCTAAGACTCCCTGATACAATTTAAACCAAAAGTGTCTGGGCATTTCCATTACAACAAGCAAGTTTCCCCTTATTTTAAATGAAAGGCTGGATTAAAGCATGTCTAAGGTTCCTTCCAGCTCAAGGTCCTATAGTTCTATGGTGTCTCTGTCTTCTTTACAAGTCCCAGTACATAGCAGGTGCTTGGTGTTTGTTGATAGGATAATTGATTGCAAGGACAGATGGGAATTATACTGAGTTTTCCCCCATGATTCAATCACTTGTCTCTTTCTGTCCAGTTAGTTGAGGATCAGAAGGTCACTGGTAACAAGTCAGGAGGGAGCAGAACAAGGTGGTCCCTTCCAAGAACTCCCCCTTCCCAGATGGAAGCTATGAGGAGGGTGGGGGAAAGGAGGAGAACGGGGGAAAGGAGGAGGACAGGAGGAGGACACATCCCCAAGCAAGCACTCCCCCAAAGCCCCTAGGGGATGCCCTGTTGCTAGGAGACAGGAAGGCTGGTTGGAAGCTGCAATTCTGCCTCTGGCCTCAGAATGACTGAGATGTTTTTTCTTCCAGAATCTAGTGGGTGTGGCAAAGGAGTGGACCAAGAGAAAAGAAAGGTGGGGGAGGAGGAAGGGAAGGTGCAGGACCTAATTTTGTGACTCATACTATCAACCCATGTTCTCTGAGTATTTACTATGTTTGAAGCCTTGTACTGGTTCTATGCTAGGCACTGAGGTGATTTGGACCAGCCTATTTGGGGCAGGCCAAATTCTGGCTTGCTTTGTTTTAGGATATACTATATGACTTTGGGTCTGGCTGGTTTCTAGCCTAGGCTGGGCTCAGCTCTTTGAGGATTAGCTAAAATTTTAATCTGTCCAGTAATAAGCAATGCCATCTCCAATCCAAACCACAAATTCTCAGGTATCTGTGCCCAGGCCACAGTCAGCTCCTGGGACAGGTCCCAGCCCCTTTCATTTAATTCGAATAACCCTGGACTTGTGCCATTTCAGCTCAGAGTTTGGGTTGTGACTCATCAAAGATGGAAGAGCAAAGAATAGGAGGTACTCAGGCCATTGGTCCCACTATTTATTTGCTAAAAATAGTTCCTGTCTAAGCCCAATGGGTCTTTGACTTTAGGCAAAACTTCTTTTGAATGTGTTAGGTTTAATCAGGAGACCCCAGCCTGGTCCCTGGGCTGCCCATTGGGGATTCATGGTTGGTTAGCAACCCTCAAAGCAGAAAAATCTCTAGCCAACTATCCAGTTCAACTTCCCCATTTTAGAGAAGAGGAAACAGAGATCCAGAAAAGATATTTCCCTGATAATGAGTTAGTGGCTAAGCCAGGAGTAAAACCCCATTCCTGGGTCTTCCCCCTCCTCCCCCCCCCCTTTTTTTTGGTAGTAATTTAAAATTAAAAAAAAATTTAATATATATTGCTTTATGAATCATGTTGGAAGAGAAAAATCAGAACAAAAGGGAAAAACCAGGGGAGAGATAAAAAAAGAAGTGAATATACTTTGTGTTGATTTACATTCAGTCTCCTTAGGTCTTTTTTCTGGATGCAGATGGCATTTTCTGTCCAAAATCTATTGGGATTGCTTCCGCTCATTGAAACACTGAGAAGAAACAAGCCTTTCATAGTTGATCATCGAACATTCTTGTTACTATTGTATACAATGTATTCCTGGTTCTGCTTGTTTTACTCAGCATCAGTTCATGTAAATCTTTCTAGATTTCTAAAATCATCTTGTTCATCTTTTTTTATAGAACAATAATATTCCATTACCTAACAATCCACTCCTTTTTCAGTTCTTTGCTACCACAAAAAGAGCTGCTACAAACATTTTTGCACATGTGGGTCCTTTTCCCTCTTTTATAATTTCCTTGGAATACAGACTCCTGGGGCCCTTTTGCTAACTTCCCCCTTCCTTCTCTTGTCTTCTTCCCCCTCTGACTACCACCACCAGTATTAGAGAGATGAAACTACCCCTTAAGGATCTGGATAACATTATGGAAAAAACCCCTGGGCCCGGTATTGAGACCTTTATTTCAAACCCTTGTTCGCTCACTGAGAATCACAACATTCAGAGCAAAAAGACTTTGAGATCCTGTAGCCTTGTCCATACTAGCCCTTTCTAACACTCTCATTTTACACAGGAGGAAACTGAAGCCCAGAGAGAGGAAGATCAATTTCCCAAAAAAATATCTTTCCTCCAATCTTCCTTTGTAACAAAGAAATTTAAAAATGCAATGAAACAAAATAAGTCTCACACAGGGAGTCACTGTGGTATGATAGAAAGACTACTGGCTCTGAAGTCAGGGGTCTTGAGTCAGATCATAGCTTCTGATGCTTGGACCTCAGGCTTGTGCAGTTGAGTTTGTATGATCTTGAATAAGTCACTTAGCTTCGGTGGACTTCAGTTTCCTCATCTGTAAAATGAGTTGATCTTAGACTAGGTAGACTGAATCACTTCTGATTAGACCTTGGGTCCCCTTTGATAGTCTGGTGAAGCATATGGACCATTTCTCAGAATAACATTTTCAAATGCATAAAATAAAATATTTGGGATTGCAAAGGAAAGCAATTATATTGAAGTAAAAATGTAATTCACCTACTTTAGATAAAGGATCCTGTGATCTTTTGAAATTACCAGTATCTCATCATAAGCGATAGCTCATCCAGCACCTGTGGTCTACTTCCTCTCTCCCCATATAAACACAGAAAAGACAGAACTCTTCTAGTGAAGATTTAAATGAAAAAAATTATATTGAAGGCCATGCACAGCCCACGTGGAAAGCATCTGGAAATCAATACATTGCTTAGTCAGGCAGGGCTGGGGCAGCAGCTTAAAGATGGATGCATCCATCAAATAGGGAAAAGGAAAGATCAGTTCTGGCAGGAGCCACAGCCTCCATTTGTATACAGGGTCTGCCCTGCTTTGGAAATTAGCCTTCACTTACGGAGTTGGCTTCAAAACTGTCTAGTGATTTTCACTTTTTGTTGTTGTTGTTGCTTGCTAGCTTGTTTTTTTTTCTTTCATTTTTTTTTCCCTTTTTTGATCTGATTTTTCTTGGGCAGTATGTTAACTGTGGAGATAGATTTAGAAGAATTGCACTTGTTTAACTATATTGAATTACTTGCTGTCTAGAGGAAGGAGGTAGAAAAATATGGAACACAAGGTTTTGCAAGAGTGATTGTTGAAAACTCTTTGCAGGTATCTCAAAAATTTAAAAAGCTACTATAAGAAAAAAATAAAATAAAAAGATTAAAAAATTCTTCAAAACTGCCTAGTACATAGGGAGTCTATACAAATTATCATGATCAGATGAGCAATAGGTAGAAAGAAAAATATTAAGGTTCCTAAAGTGAAACACTAGGCTATAACTGGCTCAATAATTTGGTTAGGACAAAGAGGGGACTTGAGAGTATTGAATCCCAATCCCAGTTCTTAGCTGTGTGATTGTAGGCAATTTTTTTTTTACTCTAAGGCTAAGTAAGATGCCTCCAGTGCTTCCTTAAAAACAAGGGTCATGGTCTCTGCTTTCCTTCCCAGTACTATTGTGAGATATTACTTTGTAATATCAAGCAAGGTAGTAATGTGAGGTGACCCTGGATTCCTGAGTATAATATCTGTAGAATACAGTCTTTAGAACATTATGTCTAGCTGGGATGCTTCTAGTCTAAAACAGAGCGGCATACCAGCAGAAGATTGGCCACTTTGTTAGTAAGTTGCTTTTCTAGTTGTGTCTAGTCTTTGTGACCCCATTTGGAGTTTTCTTGGCAAATAGCAAAGGCTATTTCTTTCTTCAAATCATTTTACAAATGAGGAAGCTGAGGTGAACATGGTTAAGTGACTTGTCCAGGGTCACACAGCTAGAGTCTGAGGCTAGATTTGAATTCAAGAAGATGAATCTTACTGACTCCAGGTCCAACACTGTTCTCTGGGCCACCTAGCTGTCCCAGGTTGAGCACAAGATTGTGAATTTTTCTACCAGAACAGTGCGTGAAACTTTTACTAAGGTCAATCAATCAGTTAAATTCAATAATTATTTACTAAGTGCTTCCAGTATGCCAGTCAATGGGCTAAGCTAAGGTGTGTTGAAGAAGTGATCTACCTTGAATAAACAGTGTTTTCCCCAGAGTAATCACAAATCTTTCATCTATTATTATTTCATTTTTATCTTATTTGATGAGATTCAGAGAAAAATAATTATGGAACACGTTACTATCCTATTACTTTTTTATAATTAATGTTCTGTGGACTATAGAGTAGGTGAATAAAGTAATTGCTTCTTGTAATCAAATGAAACAGTTGTGATGTAAATTCCTATTCTCTAAGTTCAGAACATGTCAGTAGGGACAGCTCCAGTACCAGATGGGACCATGGAGATGATATGTACTTCCATCTTTTTCCCACATGGCTTTGTGTCTATCACTAGGTCTCTATATTTTGAAATTTATTCATTCCACTGAGTTTGGAGATTAGAGTATTCAATATGGTGACATCTGTTAAAAAAAATTATCATCATTCATTCATCCAACAAGCATTTTTTTAAGTGGTTAGGTGCAGGACATATAAAGACCAAATCAAAATTGTTCCTGTCATCAAGTAGCTTACATCTATTGAGTGGGAGAGAGGGAGAACAACATGTACACTTATAAGCAAATGCAGAACACTTGCAAAGTAAACATTAGGTAATTTCCCAGAGCTGCCGGAGAATGCTGGATAAAGGCATGGATACCATGTTCAATTTGCTGGGAGAATTAGCTAACATACTGGTTAATAAAGATCCAAAAGGATCTTGAGAGACTAGAGCACTGAGTTGAATTGAATGAGATGAACATCAATGGAGATAAGTATAAAGTTTACATTTGAATTAAAAAACTCAACTTTACAAGTATAATTTAAGGGAAGATTGGTTAGACAGCACTTTGTGGCTGATCTGAAAGGGATCTGGAATTCTTAATAGAGTGCTATCTCAATGAGTCAGCAATGTAATATAGGAGCCAAAAAAGTCACTGCATTCTTGGGCTGGGTTGAGAAAGATATAGCTTCCAGCTATCAGGAGATAATAGTCATTCTTTACTCTAGTCTAACCACATTTGGGATATAGTGTTTAGGTCTGCCTGTCTCAGAAGGCCCAGAGAAGTTAAGAAGTGACCAGAATGTAAAAAGACCTTCAATCTTTTATCATGTGAGGATCTTTTGCAAAAAATGGGGATATTTACCCTATAGAAAAGAAGATTCAGGGGAACAGGAAATCATCTTCAAGTATTTGAAGGGCTGTGCGAGAGGGATTCTCCTTGCTGTGTATAATCTCGGAGGGCAGAGTAAGAAGCAAAATCCAATTAAAACTATTCAAAATTGGACTGGTTTGTTTTGGGAGGTAGTAAGTTCCCACTTTGGGGAGCTAGATGGCTCCCCAGACACTAGACTTAGAATCAGGAAGATTCATTTTCCTGAGTTCAAATCTAGGTAACCGTGTTTGCCTCAGTTTCCTCATCTGTAAAATGAACTGGAGAAGAAAATGGCAAATCACCCCAGTCTCTGCCAAGCAAACCCCAAATGGGATCATAAAGCATTGGACACAATTGAACTACAAAGACAAATTCCCCCTGGTTGGAGGTTTTCAAGGACAGGTTGGATGACTTGTTAGTGGTGTTTTTTAGGGAATAGGTAGGGTTAGAGGAATGCTTGGGGGACCCTTCTTATTCATAAATTTGTGAAAGTATTTTAACTATTATCTAGGTCAAAACCTTTAATTTACAGGTTTCCAGAGAAACAAAGGGATTTACCTAAGTCCACTTCAACAGCATTCTCCAAACATTTTCTTCATGTCTGCTCCTTAGACAAAGGAGTAGTGTGGAATATTGGATGGTGACAAGAAGACCTGGGTTCTGGTCTCAGGAAGGCCAACCTTTACTAGTAAAGGAGATTTCCTCAAAGGGGAATTCCCATGCCAATGAAATGACACATCCAGTTCCTCTTTTCCCTTCTTCTCCCTGTTTGCAAAGGACTGTGGATTCAAGGATTAAAACAAACCATCCCCTGACCACCAGAAGTTTCTATTATGTTGTGACATTACAACATGTCCAGAAATAAGTATTTTGGTTATTCAGCCATTTCAGTTGTGTGTGACTCTGTGACCCCATTTGGGGTTTTCTTGGCAGTGATACCAGAGTGATTTGCCATTTCCTTCTCCAGCTCATTTTTACATGAGGAAATGTAATGCCGGAGAAACTGAGGCAGGAGAGAGATTAGAGAGTTTTAATATTTTATCAATGGGAGAGTAAGATTGACTGGACAGGACTCTCGTCTCAGATTATCCAGTCAGACAGAGATAAGTATACAGGGACCAAGGAATCCATATTGGTCCCAGGGCTGGAGGACCCAAAGAATCCAGCGTCCAGCATACAGCTGCCAGACGCCATTCTCCAGCAATGAATGAAGGAACCCAACTTCTTAAATACCTTTTTGGAGACAAAGAAGAGAAAGGGAGGGAAAGTTTTTATCAGGGAGGGGAAGCCATAAAACCTAAAAATTCCAGAGACAAAGAAGTAAAGATATCATGGGTTAATCTTGGAATATTCTAAAGGAATATTGTAAATCCATAAAAGAATCAGGAGATCTACTCTTTTATCTTGCTAATTTATAACCTGAGAGCGGAAGAGACAGAACAGTAAATGAAACTGGGACAGGGAAACTGAGTCAGGACAGTTAAAGAGAACTGTGGCATAACAGAAATTGAGGCAAAGAGTGATTTGTCCATGGTCACACAGTGTCTGAGACTAGATTTTAAATCCAGTATTCCTGACTCCAGGCCAGGAATTCTATCTGTCCATTGGGCCGCCTAGCTGAGCTGTCCATAAACATATGCAAATAAGTATAATATAAGAAAAATTGAGGGTAAAGAGGGCCCAGAGAATGCTTTATACAGGAGGGATCCCATAAATTGAGAGTAACTATAGTTTTGAGGTTTTTTTCAACTTAACTAAAGATTAGAACTCTTAAGAAGGGATATGGATTGCTTCAGAGAGTAATGGATCTGTCATCCTTGGAGATCTTCAAACAATGTCTAAATAATGACCACTTGTTGGATGTGTGGTTGGGGTGGGCAGTTAGGTGACCATAGTGCACAAACTCCGACTTTGGGGTCAGGAAGACTCATCTTTCTGAGTTAAAATCTCGCCTCAGACACTCATTAGCTCTGTAATCTTGGGCAAGTCACTTAACCCTATTTGTCTCTGTTTCTTTATCTGTCAAAGGAGCTGGAGAAGGAAATGGCAAACCTCTCCAGTATCTTTGCCAAGAAAATCCCAAATGGGATCACAAAGAGTCAGTCAAGACTAACCAGTGACAATAGTGAGGATTTCTCTTGAGTGTGTCAGATTCGATGGCCACTGAGACCTTTTCCAACTCTGAAAAATTCTGTGAAAGAGTGCACAAAAGTGACAGGCAGGAGATAGAATTTGAAGACTTGCTAGTAGTTCATCTTGGCTGGAATAGAAGTCTGTGAAGGAGGGAAGACTGTTGGATAAGGCAGTGAGTGAGAACCATATTGTGAAAGGGCTTAAACTCTAGACCAAGGAGTTTATATTCTATCCTGTCAGAATGGGAAGTCTCTGAGGGATTGTTTAATAAGAAAGGAACCTGGTCAGATTTGTGCCTTAGGAAGATAGACTTTTTAGGGGCAGATGTACTGGCCAAAGTACTGGATTTGAATGAATTCACATGAGCTGGGTTCAGCTTCCACCTTATACAGGCACTTGATTTTTCTAAGCTTTAGTCTGTCAATTAAAAAAGAAGGACTTGTACTAACCAACCTCCAAGATTTCTTGCTGAGTTGAATCAATCTGTGGTTCTCTGGTCTCTGTGAAAGATTGGAGAGGGGAGAGAATGGAGGCTGACAGAAGTTTCATTGATGAGGGCCTGAACAAAGATGGAGATAACTGACTGGATATGATGAAATGAGGGAAAGGGAGGAGACATGGGTAACTTTGAGGACATGAAACATGGGTGATTAGGGACAATCATGGATTCATCAGGAAGATGAATCAGAGCTTCAGTCTCTGAATCTGTGTTTCTGCACCTTATTTCCCTTCAAGAAATGAGACAGACCAATTGAGTGCTCAGTCATGATTCTGAGAGTGAATGAGAAAAAGAAGGAAGTGGGGCTCTGGGTCATGAAAGGAGCTGGAGAGACACAGAAGATGAAAGAAAGGGAATAAAACAAGCAAAAGCTTGAAAGCATATTGGGAGGGGGTAGGGAGAAGCCCAACCCAGCCTTGTTTCTCTGTTTATTCATGAAAACACTTCTGTCTTCATTGTAAACACACCTTGAACACCCACCTGGCTTGTATACCACATATCCTCATCCTCCCCTCCCTTCATTCAGTGCCTTCTGTTAGGTTTGTTGTTGAACCCAGAAAAGGAACCCAAGGCATTGTTGAGAACCTGGCCACCACCCTTAATACTCTCAGCCTAGTATAATGGTCAAGAGACCATTATTACTACCTTGCTATATGACCTTAGCCAAGTCACTTTTCTCTGAGTCCCAGTGTAAATAAAATAGAATAAATAAATAAAGTAAATTTAAGAAAAAATAATGTCTGTAAAATAGAGAGAATGGTGCTTACCTAGTCAGCCTCACAAGGCTGTTGAGAGACTCAAATGCCACTCAGTATTACCTTGGGGGTGTAGTTAGAGCCTTAACAGCTCAGGAAGGAGAGTTAGTTGGGAAAGGCTTCTGAGAACTTGGACAAAGCTTTGAAAGAGGGGTTGGCTGAAGGAAGGAGGGCCGTGATCCTTTCAGAGAAGCCACCAGAGGCGAGAGCATGGCTGGTAAGGGCTTGGGCCCAGCTTTACTTCAGCTGCTATGTCCCTTCCTGGGTGTCTGGGGGATTTGACGGCTCCAAGTGCGGCTTGCTTAGGTTGGAAGGAGTTGGAGGAGTGGGATGAGTGATCGGGTACCCAGGGCCTCAAGTCCCAGGTGGGATTGTAGTAGCAAGGAGGGTGAGTCATTAAGAGTGATTCAAAGCTTCTCCCACCCCTTCCTGCAGGGCTCCTGCAGAACTCAGTGGGACCGAACTTCAGAAATGAAGAAGAGAGAGAAAAGAAAAGGAGACCCGCAGAGAAAGACAGTACGGGCGTGAAGTACTAGGTGACTTTTATTCTTACTGTAGGATTTTCTGGGTGGGAGGCAGAGAGACGGAGGGGAGAGACAGAGAGCCGTTTAAGGAGCCGGCGCGCTGCTGCTGAAGTCCGTTCCAAATGATTCTGAGAGATCTAGAGATGCCGAGATGGGAGAGGCAGAATGAGATTACAGGAGAGCTGTGGAGGAAGATAGAGTCAGAGCTCTGAAGGAGGGTAGAAAGTCAGATCGCGGAGCTGATGCAGCCTGCACGTGGCCAGCTTCCCTTTGGGCTGGGCTGGGTTGGGCCGTCAAGTGCCTGCGGAGCCGGGGATGGGGGGAGGTGGGAGGGAGGGGAAAGGTTGGCAGCGTGTCCAGCACCAGGCCCCCAGGGCTGTGGGCTGCGGGCACATCGCCCAGCTCCCTGAACAGGCTGAGCTGCTGCGACTGCAGTCAGCATCAATCACCCTCCCCGCCAGTGGGGGAACAGTGAACGGGGAGCAAGCGGGGGTGTCTGAGCGCTGAGCCTGCTCTGCAGAGGGAGCTCCCCTCCTCCCCCGCCCTCGAGTGGGGGCAGCCCCCAGCCCTGGAGGAGAACTGAGCCAAGAGGTCTTTCCCCTCCCCTCCCAGGATGGGGAGGGCCCAGCCCCAGGTAGGAATGGTGGCCCAGCTGGGGAGGTGACTTGCTGTGAGTAAGCAAATGGGATCCCCAGTGGGCCTGCAAGGCTCTGGAGGGAGCCTGTGGGGAGGTTGGAGTTTGCTGGCTGTGGGGGAGGAGGGAGATTTTTCTGCCCTTTACTTTCTGTTTTCCCAAGCCCCTTGTCCATCTCTTGGGTGCGCTGGGTTAGAGTTGCTGCAAGTGGGGAAGACTGGACAGGGTCCTTACTCTCCTGATGGAGCCTGGGGGTTGGAACGAAGCCCGGCTAGGTGCTGTGCTCCTTAGGTCTTGTCCTTCATATTAAAGGTTCAGAAACTCAAGCGTAATCTGGCTCTTGGGTCCTAAGAATTTTATTTTATGTTGAACCCAGTGGGTCTGCAGGCCTAAGCCCTCCCAGGATCCCTTCCCCTTTTATCTTTCCCGTCTTTCTCTGGGTCAGTCCTTTTCAATCATCTTCCTTCCTTCCCTTTTACTTTCTATTTCACACTGGGTCTTCCCATGTTCCTCCTTGGCTGGATCTTGGTCCCAGTGCTTGGTGGGGGAGGTGGTTGGTCAGGGACCCCACATGGGTTATCAAGGGGCACAGAATAAGGAGGACCGATGGAGTCAGCAGAGGCCATTGATATGGTTGTGGAAAGAATACTGGAGCTGGAATTGGTAGCCTGGCATTTCAGTGCTAGTTCTGATGGGATTAGATGAAATAATCATTAAGCTCTGGCATGCTGTAATTTTGCCATTCAGGCTTTGCCAGTCAGTCACGCTTCTCCTAACCAGTCTGTTTTTCCTGCAAGGACCTCAGACTCTGCCCTTAGCACTCCCCCACCATATGGCATCTTTGGGTTCAATCTCAGGTTTGCTTGATTGAGTGCTCTCTGTCTCTCTCTTTCTCTTTCTTTCTCTTTCTCTCTCCTCTTCTTTCCATCTTTTCTGTCTTCTTTCTCTGTCTCTTCTCTCTTCTTTTTTCACTTTTCTCTTTTTCTATCTCTTCTCTATCTCCTCTCTGTCTCCCTCTCTTTCTCACTCTCTGTGTCTCTCTACCCTCTCTCTTTCTCTTCTTCCTCCCTTTCCCCCACTCTTTCTCTTTCTCTCTCTCTCTCTTCTCTTCTCTCCTTCTTTTCTGTCTTCTTTCTCTGTCTCTTCTCTCTTCTTTTCTCTTTTTCTGTCTCTTCTCTATCTCCTCTCTGTCTCCCTCTCTCTCACTCTCTACCCTCTCTCTTTCTCTTCCTCCCCCCTTCTTCCCTCCACTCTTTCTCTCTTTCTTCCCCCCCTTCTCCTTCTTCCCCTCTTCCGGCCCCTCCTCCCCCCCAATCTTCTCTCTGTCTCTCCTCTTTCTCTCAAAGATGAAGGCCTCTGGGAAAGGCAGATTCGCCTACAGTCTCTTGGATGTTGGGTGGAGTCAGAAATGACCCCCCCCCCCCAAAAAAAAGGGTCAGTGGTTGGAGCCTTAAAAGGCCAAAGGTAGTCCCCCCAGAGAAGTCCAGCGGGAGAGTTCAGTGTCCTTAGCCCTGAACCAAAGATAACAGAGGAGGCTGTGTGCCCATGGCCAGATGGAGCCTGCACTAGAGCCAGTGTGTGCCAACCTCCTCCCCATGGGGACTGTTGGCCCTGGGAAGAGATGGGTGCTGCCCAGTATCCGGGCCCAGCCCTGAGCCCCTTTGCCTGGCAGACTTGAGCTCACCAGCTGCTGAAGTGTCATCCCTGGTATTGATAGAACTTGTTATATTTTTCCAAGTTTCCCATTCAGCATCTCAGACAACCCAGTGTGAGAATGCTTGTCCCCATTTTACAGAAGAAGAAATCAAGGCCCAAAGAAGTGCTCCACGTACACAGAGTTAACAGATAAACCTTGGGTTTAGACTCTAGGTCTCCAGACTCCCAGCCTAGTGGTCTTTCCATATAACAAAACTTAAATAATAATATTAAGCCTCATTTCTTTAGAGTTCTAAGGTTTACAAAGCTTTTTCTTCTCAGATGAAGAAAAAGGTCTCGAGGGTTATGTGCATGGTCATCTAAGCAATGTTGTGTATAGAGGGCTCGGAGTTTGAATTCTCTCTCAGACACTAAGTGGGTGACCCTGAGTAAATCGCCTAACTGGATTTCCTCATTTATGAAATAAAGATAATAATAACAGTATATCACAGGATTATCATAAGGCTCAAATAAGGTAATATGTGTAATTTATGTCTAAAATGTGATTTATTGTGTTATTGATTGCTTGGTGGAGATGTACAAATGTGAGGTTGGCAATGTAACAATATAGTATTAATTACAGTTCTTATGATGGTCACTGTTGAGACACATGTGAGATAACACAGCAGCAGATAGGTGTTTCACCCTCAGCTCTGCTTATTTCTATTCCTCATGTGACCTTGAACAGCTCACCTCTCTCTGGATCTCTGAAAATGTATGAAATGAGAGAGGTCGATGATAATTTCTAAGGTTTTTTTCCAGCTCAAAATGATCTGATCACATGTAGCTGCATATTGTCCAGACCCATCTATGTTATTTGGTGCTTAACCAAAGCCTAATATGTATGTGTGTCTGGGGGCTTCTGTACTGAGCAGAGGAGCCAGCACGTGGGGGGTAACATCTCATGTGATTTAAGATGATGAATAGCATAAGATACTATCTATCATCCTTGTCCCCTCCTGGGTAATAATGGGGAACATTTTCAGGAAAGTAGGGAGAGTGCATTCCTTTTCAATCAATAAGCATTTATAAATGTGCTCTGAGAAGTTGGGAGATTATATATCTATACACTTGGGTAGAAAGCTCTTTACAAACCTTCAAGTGCTATCTATGTAAATGTTAGCTATAATTAGCTAGCATTTCAGGGTACAAAGACAAAGATGAAATTATCCCTGTGCTCCCAACACATTCTATCCGGGATGACAACATGTTTTCTTGTGTGTATACAAGCATTTACACAATAAACACATATGAATAATGTAATTTAATTTTAAAAACAAAATAAAATAAATTAGGGAAGGAGGGGGGTTGGGGGAGACTTGCCATAGAAGATAAAGCTTGAGATAGGACCTGAAGGAAGAAAGAAGAGGATTCTGTGAGGTGGAGGCGGAGGGAGTGCATTTTAGGGATGGGAAACAGTTGGTGCAAAGACATAGAAAGAGGAGGTGGGATGCTGTGGATGAAGAAGAGCAAGAAAGCCTATTTGACCTTCTTTGGTTAGAGGTAGATTGTGAAGGATTTAAAGAGATACTGAAGAGATAATATTATCCTGGAGGCAATAGGGAGACAGAGCAGTTTATTGAGTAGGGGAGTGACATGGTCTGACACATACTTCAAGTAAAGCATTTTGTCAACTCTATGTGAGATGGAGTGTAGTAGAGAAAGACTTGAGGCAGGGAAGAACAGTAGAGGGGCTTTGGAATGGCCCAGGTGAGGCTGGAAGATGGAGACTTGGGAGGTTGGTGGGGTTTCAGAAGGGGCAAGGGTTTGGGGGAGAGGTACTAAGCTCTGGCTTGCTTTCTGTCTCAGCAGATGAGGCAGCCCTTATCACCTATAACAGCTGCTTCTTTTGTTTGTGGACCTAGAGAAAAGCACGCTGTATTTAGAATGAGAGGAATGACTTGTCCAGACTGACCCCGTGAGTGCTTGGAGGAGGCAGGCTTGAACTCTGGTGTGCCGGCTTTACGTCCAGAGCTCCTCCATCAGCCTCTGCTGCTTCTCTGTGCCATACCACATGGCCAGTGCAGCATCTTGTCATGAGAGCAGTGACCTTGGAGTTAGCAGCTCTGAGCTTCTGTCTCAGTTTAGCTCTTCCACCCTAAGCAAATCTTTTCTTTTACCTGTGTTACATTTTCCTCATCTTAAAAAAGGAATAATGATTTCGCCACCTAACATCACAAAGTTGTCAAGAGAAGCAAAGAAGATTTACATATGTAAAACACAATATAAATAGGAACCGTTATTTTTTAAATAAACGTTGGTTTTGGTATCTCTCTCTCTTTCTCTCTCTCTTTTTTTTGCATTACCCTAATTTCTCAGTATACAGCACCTCTCTTTCCCAGACAGCTCTTCCTTAAAATAAAGAATACAAATGAGAAAAAAAAAAAAACACAACAGTTTAGCACAATTAACCAGTACATTGAAAGAGACTGACATTATCTACTGTGTTCCACATTATAGTTCTCTGCTGCCCCATCCCCCTACCAGGCAGAGAGGAAAGGACCTTTTTAATCTCTTTTTTGGAGGCCAGCATGGTAATAATTTCACAGCTTTAAGTTTCAAGTGTGGCTTTATTGTGCTTTCCATTTATCTTATAGTCATTGTGTACATTGTTGTCCCGGCTCTGCTTGCTTCACTCTGCATCAGTTCTTACAAGTCTTCCTGCGTTCCTCCTCTATGGTTGCCATTTCTCAGTAATATTCCATTACATTCATATACCACAATTGGTTTACCTAGAAATTGGACATATACTTTCCTCCCATTTCTTTGCTACTATCAGTATTTTGGTGAATATGAGACCTTTTTATTTTACCTTTTACTCCCTTGAGGAAGTAAAAGTAAAAAAGAAATTACTGCCTTGAGGCATATGTCCAGCAGTAGAATATCTGGGTTAAAGGGTATGGACATATTAATCATTTTCTGAGAATATTTCCAAATTGCTTTCCTGAATAGTTGGACCAATTCACAGCTTTACTAAGCTGGTCTTCCTTGGCTGGTTCAACATTGATTATTCTCTTGTCCTGTTGGACAATTTTCTGGGTTCTAGGGGAAATTTCAGATTTGTTTTGATTTGAAATGTCTCATAATTTGTTCTAATCACCTACTCTCTCCAGGGGCAGCTAAACGAAGTAGTGGGTAGAATTCTGGCCCTGGAGCCAGGAGGACTTATCTTTCTGATTTCAAATCAGGCCTCAGACAAGTCCTAGCTGTGTGACCTTGGGCAAGTCATTAATCATGTCTGCCTCAGTTTCCTCATCTGTAAAATGAGCTGAAGAAAGACATGGCAAACTGCTGCAGTATCTTTGCCAAGAAAAGCTCAAATGGAGTCACAAAGGATCAGACACAACTGAAAAGCAACTGAACAAGAGCAATTTTCTGTAAGGTTAAGTGCTTCCAGGCAAAGGTGAAGAACATTTGAACCCTGTCTTCAGGGAGCTTACAGTCTAGAAAATATGTCTTTAATGATCGAGGCTACTTTTGCATCCTAAGTTGTAGAACAGAGAGACTTTAGGTTATTTAGGACATCAAGGTTATTTTTGTGAAGTATAGAATGCAAACTGTTTGAGGGAAAGGATAGATGCGTTTGTATTTTTGGTTCCTAGAAAGTGATAGCTTAGTAAATGTTTATTGAATGAATGTATATGAATTTTTCCCATCCTGTCTAGAGTGGAAATTGTACAGGATTGGGTAGCCTGAGACTCAGAGTTATTCATTTAATGATATAATGCTAGATCTTTACAAAATAAATTTGGGGGTTCTCCAGTTCTTTGCTAATTGGGTTCTCTCTGCTCACACTGAAGTACAAAGAAATGTTTCGGGGTTAACCATGAGTCCTAGGTTCAAACTTATCTTTCACTGAAGATTCTAGGTCTTGGGGTTGTTGTTGACAAGAGTTCCCTGTTATGAGGTTGTATGAAAGTTTGACTTCTATCCAGTTGAACCAACATTTCATATTCACTTATATGCTAGTCTAAAGGGTGTACAGTTGTAATTAATGTGCCATTTAAGGCATGTATGGATGGGGATGTAAGGAGGGACGGTTGTTTCAAAGAACTTATCCTTCTCTCACTGAGGGCACCCATAGCAAGATGGTGGAAAATGCTGTTGGAGTGATATATGTGCCCAGCCACAGGCTTTAGGAAAAGTGAGGGTCAAAGAGAAGCAGGAGTGTTAGTTCTGTCCCTGTGGAAAAAACAGACTGGCCACAGAATGAGAATGAACCTGAAACCAGACTTTAGTCTGAAGTGTGAAGTGTGAAGGCTATTTTTGGATGAGACTGAGAGATGGACCTTTTATTTTGGCTGGTGGGTACAAACTTAGAAATTAGAGAGTCCAGCCATGAATAGAAAGAGCCAAACTTGGTAGTAAAGAGCTGCTATATTCTTTCTAAGTTGCCATGGAGAATGCCACGTAGAGTCTGTGAGGGTCAGTAGATAGGACCAAATAGGACTGTTGGGAAAATCTGTCACTTTACTTAATATTAACATATTTCTGACCCCCTCTCCCCACCCCTACCCACCAGGCACAGAGCTGTAACTAGCCACTGTGGCTATATTGAGTTGAATGGGGCTGGGGAGAAGGACTTGTCTGTGTAATAAGACCAGCTCTTGTAGGGTGCAATCACACTCGGAGAGTTTAGTCTCTAGTGCCCCAGTTGCCTAGCTGGGAAAGGTAGAAGTGTGAAAATGAGCCCTGGGAGAGGGGGGCTGTGCCCCTGGACTGGTGAAAAAGGAGGGGTGCTTGTGCTGTGGATATTGAGGCCCGACTGGGAAGACTGTGAGGTACAGGACAGGCTGCTATTAACGGTGACTTAATCAGTTATAAATAACAAGACCCAGCCCAAATCCTACCTTTAGCTAGAAGCCTTTCCTAGTCCCTGGTGCTAGTCCCTGTGTATCTTGTATATATCTGAGTATTTACATGTTATTTCTCCCATCAGAATGTAAGCTCCTTGAGGGCAGGGACATTACAGCATTTGTCTGTCACTGTGTCCTCAGTGCTTGACCAAGTTATAAGGACTCAATAAATACTTGTCGACTGACTGAAGGAATGCTAGTGCTTTCAAGCCCTCTAAATTTTAGTCCTCTCGGGCTAAGGATAGTAATTGCTGACTTTACTATTACTATTCCTGACCTTTTACACAGCTAGTTCATAAGGAAAATCTTTATTCTCCAGTTAGAGAGAGAATCCTGAGGCCCTGAGGAGAAAAATAACTTGGCCAAGGTCACTCAGTAAGTCAGTAACTGGGCTGGGATTGATAGAACCCAAGTCCTCTGATTGTCAGGATGAGGTTCCTTATCCTTCCTCTGGGAGAACTTGTCATCATGAACTAGAAAAGCATTCATTCTGTCCCAGAGGCCTTAGGCTAGGAGTCCTGCCTGTCGGCTTAAGGGTCTGTCCTTTGCTAACCTGTTTCTGTGTCTTTTCTGTCCCTCCCTGTGACTTTCCATCTGCCTCCATCTGTCTCTTTCCCTCCCTCCATCTGTGGCTCCTGCCCCTCCCGTCCCTCTATTGCCATCATTCCCATGCCTCTTGCTCCCATCTTGTGCCCTCACTTATGCCTGCCCAGGCTTGCTGGTCACCATGACAATGGAGACAGGCCCTGATGCTGAGGTGAAGAAAGCACAGGAAGACCCTCCACCCCAGCCCCCACAGCAGCTTGAAGCCTCAGCCTCTCAGGCCCCCGCCACCGCAGCCCCCACAGGCCCTGCTGGCCATCCTGAGGCTAACTCCAACGAGAAGCAGGGCACCCAGCCTGATCCCAGGCACTCGGAGCAGGTGAGTGTCCTGAGTTGCCAAAGGGTCTTACTGTGTGCTGGACTGGCCATAGGTCCTCCTTCCAAACCCCATGGCTGAAAATACAAATTTCCTGCTCTGTGTACCAGTTCTCCTCAAGCCTGTCTACCTTGGCTTACTGAACTAGTCACTGGAAACAATTCAAATCAGTCTGATTCAATGAAAATAAACTAAATTCCTAGAAGATCAGAGGTGGGAGGGGCCCTAGAGGTCATCATTTTCCCAAATAAGGAAACTGAGACCCGGAGAGTAGAAGGGATATTTAGTCCAAGGTCACAGAGTGTCATTGGTGAGGACTAGTAATAATATCTCATTTATAGAAAAGTTTAAGGTTTTCTAAAGCACTTTACATGCATCACCATTTATACCTCACTACAAAAGAATCAGATGTCAGAATATGAAGGAAGCTTAGAGTTCTATTTTAGTTTAAGTCCAACTATCTCATTTTACAGAAAATGAAACTGAGGTTCAGAAGAGGAAAGGTCTTGGAGACTGAGAGTCTGAGTTTCCTTTCCCCAGGGCCATTGTCCCTCCCTGCACCTAGAAGAATTTCTGCCCAGTTCAGTTCTTCAGGCCCTTGTATTGTCCAGTTTAATGTCAACAAGGGTGAGAAAGGAGAACTCATGGGTCTCTGCCATTTCAGTGCTCACATTTGCTTAAGAACAGGGTTCTGAGTCTGAGATCCAAAAGCTTTTAGAAAGATAGTTTGATAACTAGGTCTCAGTCTAATTGATTTCCTTTGTAATCCTAGGTGTTGTATTTTATAATTTATAAACATTATTCTGATAGGAAGTCCATAGGCCTCCGCAGAATGCCAAAAGATTCATGTCAGCAAAGAAGGTTGAGAATCCCTCGGCTAAAGAAACAAAATGGTATCAGTTACATTTAAAGTCAAATAATAAGACAGTTGAGGTCTTACCTGCCACCTGGTACAAAATGGTGTCAGGCTTTGACCAAAAACATCCCAAAGGCAGGGTTTCCCACCCAAGGTGTGAACAACCGAGAGAATGTAGCTTTAGCACATGTTTTGGTTCTGCATGTTTTCCTTTACAAAAACCATAACTCAGAAGAATCCTTAAATTTGAGGCTGAAATCTCTGAGGGGGGAAGGATATCCGCAGAAAGCCCCTTTGCATCATTCCTCAGGCTGGACTTGAAGATGTTCTGGGATAGGAAATTCATTATCTCCTGAGATCACTTGGTCCTATCATTCGACTGTTTAGGTTTGAAACATTTCCTTGTGGTGAGCTGAAATCCAGGTTCTTTGGACCTGCCTCAGTTCCTCCCCAAGACTTCTGGTTCTGCCTTCTGAGGCTAAGCAGGATAAGTCTGGAGAAGAGATAGCTTGGGGAAATGGGGGGCATGCTAATTGGCTTTTAGCACAAGGAATGTGGAAGAGGAATCGGGAATTCAGTATAACTCCAGAGGGCAGAGTTAGAAGCAAAGGGAATGCTCGGGCCCGTGTTTTTTGCCTCATACAAGAAAGATGTCCAGCCTCCAGAAATGTTGGGAACCTGAGCTTCCGAAGGTGGCTGAAGACCACTGGTGGAAGGGAGTGGTACAAGGCTTGCTTTGGATCCCAAAGGTTACTTATTTATTGCCCAGGACCAACTTGCTCTTCCTACTCCAAGACTTGCCTGCCGGGTTTTGTGTTGTGAGTAGAGAAAGAGATAAGAACAATAGCCCCTGCTCTCCCAGAGCTCCCAGCCCTAAATTCACGCTGGCTCCCATTTCTCTGAGGCTCTACTTGCCAAGCACTTTACTAGTCCTGGGAGGGGGACAATGAACTGCTGTCATTATCCCCACTTTACAAAGATAGTGATAGACGCCTGGGAGGGTGATAGATTTGCTCCGGGTCTTTTAGTGGATCCTGAGTTACATCAGGAGTGGGCATCTGACCCCCAGTCTATGGCTTATTTCCCCATCAATCAGTTATTAAGCATTCCTGTGCTAAGGTGCTGATAAGAGTTCCTGCCCTTCTTTCTCTCTGGGAGATGGTAAAGCCTCTTTCCCCCAAGGCCTTGGGAGACTGGCTTAACCACCCTTTGTGTTGCTGCTGATATGCAGGGCCCAGACATGGAGGAAAAGGATTATGTGGAGACTGACGGCCTCTCCGACAGGACCACGCCCAGCAAGACCCAGAAATCTCCTCAGAAGATCGCCAAGAAGTTCAAGAGTGCCATTTGCCGTGTGACCCTACTGGACGCCTCAGAATATGAGTGCGAGGTGGAGGTAGGGCCAGAAGATATTAGGCGGGCCGGGACCCATGGAAAGGGGAATCGTGCTGCAGATTCAGTACCCCCTCTGGAAGGGACCAGCCTCCTCACTGTACAGATGGGGAAGCTGAGACGAGAGGGGAAAAGAAGGAATTCACATTATTGAGCTCCCCAGGCACTGTGCTAAGCGCTTTGCAAATTTTGTTTTGAGAGCTGATCCTCAGATGTTATCAGAGATCCTTATTTTATAGTTTGTAGAAACTGAGACAAAGCTTAAGTGATCTGCTCAGGATCATGCTGCTAGTGTTTCAGGCTGGATTTGAACGCGGGTCTTTCCTGATTCCAGACCTAGCACTTTATCCTAGAGAAGGAGATTGAGTCAGTCCATTTTCCTCTTTTCCTATCTGTCCCAATGGCAGGTCAAACTTTGCCTTTTCTAGAACTATCTCAGCTGCCAACTGGATGAGCTCCAAGGGACTTTGTGGGTGCTAGGGGACCGGTCCAAGGGCTGGGTGACGATCATGAGAAGGAGGAAGTCCCTCTAGCACTACTGGGTGCCCTTGGGGCCCCTCAGGACTTGGGCTGAAGTGGACGGGGCCTTCAGGGTCATCCCGCCGCTGGCCTTGAGCTGGCTTGAGCTGGCTGGCAGCAGCCCACGCCCGGGGAACTCTGGAAATAGCTGCCCCCACCCACCACTTCACCGCCTCCCTGACGCCGTGTGTCTCTGCCCACAGAAACATGGCCGAGGACAGGTCCTTTTCGACTTGGTCTGTGAACACCTCAACCTCCTGGAGAAGGACTACTTTGGGCTGACCTTCTGTGACCCAGACAGCCAGAAGGTACTGGAATTAAGGCCCAGGTCTAGGGAGCTTCCTGACTCCTCCGGGTCTCCCCCATCTTCTCCCTCTTCTATCTGCGAGCCCCTTCCTCCCTTTCCCTTTCCCCTTCATTTCCATTCCCCCAATTCCTCAGCAAATGTATCTGGGGTGCCCACTATATACAGGGTGCAGTGTTTTGTTCTGATCAGGCCTGCGATGGAGCTGACTGATTCTCTGAGCTCCCAGAACTCTTGGGAAGGGGCTGGGGGCAGGGTAGCAACCAGAGGGAGATAAGGCAAACAAAGAGATCTATTATACACAATTGAGTTGATAAAGGAGGCCTAAGGAACTCTGGAGTAAAAAAGGAGGGAGATTACTTTGGGGGGAGGGGGCGATCTCAATAGTCTGGAGAAGGGGTAGTCATTTGATAATAGGGAGGAACAGGGCTCTAAGGGACTGAAAGGAGAAAGTAAGGGATGCTTTCAGGCACTGGAATGTTGTTCATTGCTGTAGGGTGGGGTATGGAAAGTGGAGCTGAAGGAGATAAGTTTTCTCCTTCAGGTTCCTGCCCAGCTCAGTTAATAAAAAGGTTTTTCTAGCTTATCACACATGATTCTCTTTCACAGACTCTGTTCTAGCCAAATTGGACTTCATGCTGTTCCTTACACACAATGTATATTGTCACAGCATCACACATATCAGTCATTCCTTAATGATTTTGTCTATCATTGTGGAGAAAAAAAAGTCAACAGTCTATATGTCCAATGACTGGGGAATGGTCAAAAAAATTGTGGTGCACCAGTGTACTGTAAAATTATTATTCCATTAAAAAGTAATAGATATTAAGAATATAAAGAGACAGGGAAAGATGTATAAGGTAAATTGAAGGAGAACTGGAAAATAAATACACAATGACTATATATTTTTTTTAAAATCTCTGCCTTTGCTCAGATTGTTTCTTACCCACCCTTTAAAGTCTAACTCAAATGATATCTTTTCCAAGAATCAATCAATAAACATTTATTAAGTGCTTACTATGTGCTAGGCACTATGCCAAGTGCTTAGGAAATAGAGACAAAAATGAAATGATCCTTGCCTTGAGGGATATACATTTTATACAGGAGAACAACATGAATATATATAAGATGTATACATAATGAATACAATAGGGGAGGGTGAGAAGGTACCAGAAACTGGAGGAATTGAGAAAGGCCTCCAATGGTAGCCCTTGAGAACAAGGGATTCCAAATGATAGAGTGGAGGAGAAAGTGAATTCCAGGCAGGGAGGAGAGATGGATGATAACTTGAGGGGATGCTAGTGTCTAATAAAATGGGAAAGGTTAGGATTTACTGGGCACAGCCTAGAGTAAAGGTGGATGGAATGAGGGATGATGTCAAAGATATTTTGAAATGTTGAAAGGAAAAAAAGGGAAATGAACAGCAAATGGTCTCTATTTTCTCATTAGAGACAAAGTAAGATCCTCAGTTGCAAAGGAAGGGGTACTGTGGGAAGCTTGAAAGAGGAGATGGTTTGGAACAGCTACTGGAGGTTGAGAAAGAGAATCAGTTGGGGCACGATACGTGGAATAAAGGCCCATGAACTCAATCTGCAAGCAACAGTCAGCTTTGTTCAGGATCATATGAGTAGGGAGGAAGGAAGTGGAAGGTGGAAGTAATCCAGGGTTGAATTTTGGCTGAGTAGTAACAGAGCAGCGGGACCAAGGATCTAAGTAGAGAACAGGATAAGTTAAACTGGTTAATTCCAAGATTGAGATTGGGAAGGAATGTAAATGGAAGTCAAAACAGGAATATTGGCCTGAGGAATGAAAGGTTATAATGAAGGTTATAATGAAGGTGAACTGATTCAGGAAGAATAAGACAAAAGGAAAGAATGAATGGTAGGAGGCTATGATCAGTTAAAAAACTTTATAGCACCTTAAGAAAAAGGTCTCATAGTACCAATGGGTCCAGTTTTATGATCTACAAGTGATAGCTGCCTTTCTTTTTCTTGATCTGGTCTCTTTTTAATTCTACTTTTTCCTTTCCATTCCAGCTCTAACTCTTTCATTTAGCATCTCTCTTTTCTTCTCTTAGAACTGGCTGGACCCTTCCAAGGAAATCAAGAAGCAGATACGCAGTGAGTATAACAAAGACCAAAGATTGTGGTGGGGTAGGTGGAGTGTTGGTGATGGTGGGAGTGATGATGATGATGATGATGATGATGATGATGATTAATGACACTGACATAGCCCTTTAAAATTCGCAAAGCTTGGTACTTTGTCATGTCATATACTTTTGATTCTAACAACCATCTTCTAAGATAACTATAAGTATCAATATCCCCATTTTAAAGATGAGGAAAGTGAGGCCCAAAGAGGTTATAAGTGACTTGCCTATAGTCATACAGTTGCTAAATTTCAGATCTGAAACTTCAGGATCTGAACTCAAATTCTCTTGATTCCCTATCCACTAAAATCTAGTGGCAAATATATGAAGAGGCTCAAAGATAGGGCAGAGTTTGTCTTTGGCTACTCCCTGCCAACCTAGGTAATTAAAGGATCTTCGCATCCATTATCTTGACTGGTTATTGCACCATTCCCCCAAAGCAATAGGTCCTAAGATGGAGACCAGGAGGAGTAAGTGCTAGAGAGGGGAAGGGACCCATTTAATGGCAGAGCTAGACCTTTGGTTGAAATTGTAGAAAGATGGGATTAGACTCATTGTAATGAAAAACTTTGTGAAAAATGAAAGCTGCCCAGAATAATGTCATTTCAGCATATTATTGAATTTAAACAACATTTACCAAGTGCCTAAATTATCTTAGGTGCTGAGGATAATAAATACAATAGTCTCTGACTTGGAAAGGAGCCTACCTTCCATTTCAGAGATAAGATATAGACCCAGATAAATAAATGAAAGATAAATCTAGGTGCTCTTAAGGGAAGAGCAAGAATTAACAACTGGAGGGTATCAGGGAAGGCTTTTTAGAGAAATAACACCCAAACTGAACTTTGGAGGACAATAACAATTTTGAAAGGTAGAGATGAGGAAAGAGTGCTAAGGTCCAGAGGCAGAATATGACAGAGTGCTGTTAAGACTGGGGTGCAACTAGTTATTCAGTTGGACTGCAATCTGCCTTAAAGAAAATAATGTGAAGTGGAATGGTGGGTAGAGCCAGATTATAGAGAGCTTTAAAAGCCAGGCTGAGCAGTTTGCAATTTATCATAGAGGCAATAGGGAGCCATTGAAGATTTTTAAGCAGGGGAATGATATGGTCATACCTTGGCCTTTTGGCAGTTGTGTAGAGAATGGAGTACAAAGGAGAACAACTGAAAACAGAGAAGCTAATGAGCAAATCGTTATAACATTTTACATACTATAATAATAATTTGCACTGCACCTTTCCATTATATTGCAATTTTAACTTCAGATAGTGTGTTCATCATTTGTACTAATTACTAATGGTACTGTGATACCAAGGAGAGGCAATGAGGACTTAAGAGTGTAGTAGTATAAGTAGAAAGATACTATGAAAGAAAATGGCTGTGAAGGTAGAATTGATAATTTACTTGGTGATCAATCAATTGGACATGGGTAGTAGTATGGGTAAGGTTAGGAAGAGGGAACTGTGAAGAATGATTCCAAGGTTGTTCCATCTATGTGACTAAGAGGATCTTGGAACCTTTCACAGAAATAGGAAAATTTGGGAGAGGAGCAGATTTTTTGGAGGAGGTTGTTGGGGGGAAATGAGGAGTTTTGTTTTGAATATGTTGAATTTAAGATGCCAATGGGATATCTTGGAATCCAAGTTGTGGAAGCCAAGGGAGCAGAGAATTCAGGAAAGAAGAGATATGTCCCTCTTGCTGATCCTTACAGTCAGCAGGGAGCTAGAGAGGCCCAGACTGGTCTCTGGAACTAGAGAATCTAGCAAGGCTTTGGGATCATTCTGAGTGGGAAGTCTCCTTGTCTGACCCTGTGTAGAAGAAGGGACTAATAGTTGCCATAGCCAGGACCTGTTCCCCTTCATTTATTTTCCTCCTTACCTTCCCCCCACTTAGAAATCTTGATGGAACCTTGGCCCTGAAGCTAGGCAATTGAATATTCAACTTCTGACCATCCCACTGACTGTGAGACTCTAGGCAAGTCTTTTCTTTAGCTTCCTCCTTGGTAAAATAGGACACTCAGACTTGACCAGCCTCTTTCTAGCTGGAAAGAGCATTGATTTTGAAATCAGGACTTGGATTCAAATTATGGCTCTGGGCACTTACTGCCTGGGTCATTTTGGTGACTCTTTTGGTCTCAGTTTCCTTTGTCATAAAATGAGAAGGTTTAACAAGATGACCTCTACAGTCACTTCCAGCTCCAGAACTATGCTCCTAGCTTTGTTATCCTATGACTCATAGTTTACTTCAAAGGTCACTCTTTCGTGCCTGTTTTCTTGTTATTTCCCTCAATTCCACATAAAGGAGTGCAAGGAAACATTCCTGGTTAATTGAAAGGACTTTTACACCGGGATTCTGGTTAATCAAGCTGATGATTCAGCTTCAGAGGCCACATGGGAAAAAAAGCACTGGTCTGGAGGTCGGTCCTGAGTTCAGATCCTAGTCATATCACTTCTCCTAAAGTGAATGATCTTGGGCAAATCAATTACCTTTCCAGAGGCTCTGCTCCCTAACCTATAAAATTCAGATAACCATATTTGCTTGCTGCCTCACTGGATTATGGTGAGGAAAGTGCTTTGCAGATTTTAAAACACTACAGAAGTGGGAGCTCTCATTATTATCTTTATTATGCATGAAGGCAGGAGAGATACTGGTTCCATCAGGAAGAAATCAAAGTCATCCTCAAAGCACAGACTGTCAGGGCCTTAGACATCATCATCATCATCTAGCCTAGCTTCTTCTTTTAGAGAAGAAGAAAGCCCAAAGACAGTATGACATTTGCTCAAGGTCGCATGGTAAGGGGAGAAATTGTGATTAAAGCTCAGGTCTCCTTGTTCTCAGTCTAGAGCTATGCCATTATGTGGCATGAGATAAAAGCCGATAGGGAAAAGAGCCCCAAATTTAATGTCAGAAGATATGTATTCCATTCCCATCTCAGCTATTTTTCTGTGTGATTCTGGACAAATAATTTCTCTCTGGGCATTGATTTCTCTGTAATTATTGGTCTAGATGATCTCTATGGGAGCTACTGACTCTAATATTCTATGAATCTATAGTCTCAGAAAGTACCAGGAGCCAGAACCCCCTCAGCCCAGGGGGAGTTGCCATGTTGTGGGGGCTAGGCCAGGCTGTTTTGGGACAGATGGGGCGAGGGAGGCCCTTCTGGGTGAGAGGGGATGGGTGGGCTTGGTGGCAAAACGCCTGTGCCCTCTGTTCTCCCCACCTCCTGCTTCTTAGTCTATGGAGAAATAAGTCCCCTAGCTCCCCCACTCTTTGGCTGGGAGGCTGTAGCTGAGCCTGTTTCCATGACAACTGACAGACAGGCAGGAGATGTTAGCTATCACTTATGAATGGGGGTTGGGGAAGTTTGGGAGGATTGCTCTTTTTGGTTTCTATGATCTGAAGAGATTTATTAGGACCTGTAGACCCCACCTGGGGCTACTAGCTACTTTGGAGATATTCCCATTCTATCTAAGAAAACACAGCAGTTCAGAAATGTCTGGGCTAGAGTACAAGTCATACAACAGCAGAGAATCAGCTTCTGAAACTGATTTGAAGGAGGGAATTACCAAAGTGAGATGTAGCTATCAGAAATGCTTTCTTGGAAAAGGCAGGATTCAATTCAGGATTCAATTGAAAGGCATCTTAAAAATTATCTACTCCGTCCTCAAAATGCCTTCTACCACGATTCCTAACAATGATAATCATTCATATTTCTATAGTACTTTAAAGAGTTACGAAGCATTTTCACTATAAATAACTTAATGAGGTATATAATGCAAGGGGTATTTTTACAAGTGAGGAAACTGGGGCCAGGAGGGGAACTGATTTGCCCAGTGTCACATAGCAAGTAGATATCAAATCTGGGATTCAAATCCAGATCTCTTAACTGCAAGTGTAAGACTGTTCTAGAACACTATTAATAGGTACTCATATCACTCTGATTATACATGTCTAGTGATGTGAAACTCTCTACCTCCCAAAGTAATCTGTTTCATCATTGGACTAAAATATGCTTCCATGTACCTTCCTCACGTTGTTTCTCAGCCTGACAGCAATTCCATCTCACTTTAGGCTTGTGATTTCCGGGGAGGAACATCCTTGGTTCCTTCAGCTGGTCTTCCTATAATTTGATTTTTAATCTCTTCCCCATCCTGGTCTCCCTTTTATTGATACACTCCAACTTATCTCTGTGTGATGGTGAGCAAATACTCTTGGTCTCAGTTCTCACATCTATAAGGTGGGAATAACAAAATCCTGCCCTGCTTTCTTAATCGTTTCGTTGTGATGTATATGAGAAGGCACATTGAAGCCGGTGTCGCCCATGAGGTGATCTAAGTGTGACTGAGCCATCCACAGTAATAGGGACATTTCTGATCCCTGCCTGTCTTCTCCCTTCAGGTGGCCCCTGGAATTTTGCCTTTACAGTCAAATTCTATCCTCCAGATCCAGCGCAGCTTACAGAAGACATCACCAGGTGAGAGGTCAAGTAGTCTTTCTTGGGCATCCCAGAGACAACTGGGTGTGAACGAATCTTTGTTGTGAGTGGGTAGGGAAGGGCATGTGGTCCAGTGATCTTGTAACCATGAAGGATGGGGGTGGGAGTGGGGGAGAGGGAAGGCGGAAAGAGACACAGAGAGAGAGAGGGAGGGAAAGAGAGAAAGAAGGAAGGAGAGAGAGAGAAAGAGAGGGAGAGAGAGGGAGAGTGTGTATGTGCTAACAGGGAGCAATGTGGATACTTTCAGAGTCAGAGGAAAATGACTGGATGAGAACAAGGTGGGCAGAGGGCAGACTTTATATGGGGCATGCTCATCACAGCACAGTTCACAGTCTCAGAATGGCAAAGCTAGAAAGGACGTTAGAGAAGATTTTGTTTAACTGCCTGATTTTATAGGGGAGAAAACATATTCTTCAGGGAGAGAAGGGACTTGTCCAAAGTTACACAGCTCCTAAGCATCCAAGTCAGGACCCAGTTCTAATTCCCAGCCTGGTGCTGTCGTATGTCTCTACATGACAACACATTTACCTTGGTTGGAGATGGGATGAGAGGGACACCAGGGAAATCGAAATAAGAGGATTCCTGGGGAATAAAATCATCTGACCGCAGCCCATTTACTCCTTGATTCCCTAGGTTTTAGTTTCCTCATTTTATTTATTTATTTATTTATTTTTTAAATAACTTTTTATTGACAGAACCCATGCCAGGGTAATTTTTTACAGCATTATCCCTTGCATTCACTTCTGTTCCGATTTTTTCCCCTCCCTCCCTCCACTCCCTCCCCCAGATGACAAGCAGTCCTTTACATGTTGAATAGGTTACAATATATCCTAGATACAATATATGTGTGCAGGACTGAACAGTTCTCTTGTTGCACAGGGAGAATTGGATTCAGAAGGTAGAAATAACCTGGGGAAAAAAACAAAAATGCAAGCAGTTTATATTCATTTCCCAGTGTTCTTTCTTTGGGTGTAGCTGCTTCTGTCCATCATTAATCTATTGTAGTTTCCTCATTTTAAAGTGAGAATTGTACTGGATTATCTCAGCCAGACTGACTCCATCTCCTGTGAGTTCCAAACCATAGCCAGACTTGAGCCTAAGCTTGTCCTTAGCCCCTCCAGGCCTCAGAGGACCACCTGGACCCTCAGGATCATCCATTTAGAACTAGAAGGGACATCGGCAGTCCTTGAGTCCAAATTCTCCTCATGGAGAAGGATAAGACTCAGAGGCTAATTGATTTGCCAGAGTCACACAGCTAAATAAGCATCTGACCCTGAACTTTATGTTTTAGAGACACGGATCCAGCCTCCAGTACCCATCTAACGTTCCAGCCGTGCTGCTGGCTAGCTCTCAGGTTCATTTACTGATTCTATAATAGAGTCAGGAGGCTATTTCAGTGAGATGTCAGCTCTGAGTCATTTGGAGCAGAGGGGCTATATGGAGCCATCCACATTCCCATCTGGGTCCTTGGCACCCACAGGGTCACCTGTTGGCCTGACAGCAGTCACTATGAGATTGGTCGTTCTGTGTCAGCTCATTATCCCCAATGAAGGTAACCGACCTCAGGCACAATGCTCAGTCACTTGCGGCAAGCTGAAGATCCCAGCAGTGGAGCTTGGGCACTGAGACTGTGAATCCTGTGTCCTGGGGACAGCTAGTTGACATGGTGGAGAAACGGAAGACCTGAGTTTGAATACAGATACTTGCTAGCTGAATGATTCAGGCCAAATCTATAACCGTTCTCAATCTCATATTCTTCATCTGAAAATGGGAATAATGATAGCACTGACCTCCCAGGATTGTGGGGATGATCAAATGAAATAAATTGTGTGAAGCATTTTGCAAGTCTTAAAGGACTATGTAAATGCTTGTTATTTTTACTATTATTAGCTATTTATTTACTATTATTATTATTATTATTATTATCACATATAGAGCTTGGATAGATGACATTGATATAACACTAAGTTTTGCTGAGTAATTTAGAAATATTATCTTATTTGATCCTCAAAACAACTCTATGAAAGGCAGGTGCTGTTATCCTCAATTTGCAAATGAAGAAAGAAATCAAGGTTAAGTGATTTGTTTCAGTACAAAGGTAGAATTTGAATTCATACCATCCTGATTCCCAGTCCACTGCTTTAGAAGCTGTGATGTTAACATCTATATAGTACTTGAAGGTTTGCACATCATTTGGCGTCCATTTTCCCATTTAATCCACTTAAGAATTTCGATTGATCGCCGTCTTCCTGGGTCCACGCCCTTCTGGGGAAGAAACCCTCAGAGACCAGAAGGCCAGAGGAAATCAGTAAGGTCCTCGTATAAACTAGCTAATGTGAGGAATGGGAGACGAATGATTGGAGGTGACTGAGAGAGCATAGAAATGTGCTGTGGTGGGAAGTGTTCTGAACGGGTATCAAGAGTGATGTTGCAATCTCAGTTCTGTCACTAATCTGCTCTCAGACCTGGAGTAAATAAATCTCATTTCTTCTTTGGGTCTCACCTATAAATGAAAGATTCAGAGAAGATATTCTCTCTTATCTCTTCCAGCTAGAATATTCTTCTGAGTCCCTGAGATAGTTAGGAGGCCCTGCATGGTAAGGGAAGCCATGTCCTTCTGGCTGCACTTAAATAGACTTGACCTTCCTTGGCCCTGATGGTCCATCTGGCCGTGCCCAGGATTATCCTGGGAGGCACCCAGAAGGTTCCTCTCACCCCAGAAAACCCCTGGCCATGGACCTGGTCCTTAGAGCTCTCCCTGTTGTGAATCTCTGCGCAAGGACGCCGTCCCCCCTACAGCTTGTTCTCCCTGCTGCCCACAGATACTACCTGTGCCTACAGCTGAGGGCCGACATCATCACCGGCCGGCTGCCCTGCTCCTTTGTCACACATGCGCTGCTGGGCTCCTATGCGGTTCAGGCTGAGCTGGGAGACTTTGATGCTGAGGAGCACGTGGGGAACTATGTCAGTGAGCTCCGCTTTGCCCCCAACCAGACCAAAGAGCTGGAGGAGAGAATCATGGAACTGCACAAGACTTACAGGTAAGTACCTGCTCCCAGTCGGGAGCCCGGGGAGCCAGGCTCTCTGCTCTTACCCCATTACTTACCTTCTCTGTGACCTAGCAAGTCTTGTCTCAGCAGTGAGACCTGGGGAGGGCAAAAGACAGGCCCCTGGTATTCAAATCAAGCCCTCCCAAGTTCAATGCTCTCTGTACTTTGTTATGCTGCTTTTCTCTAATTAGTTCTAGCTAATTACTTACCTCCTTTATTTCCCTTATTTCCTTTCCCATTTTTCCTTTCTTCTCATAGGACTAGGAAGATACTGACATCATACTCTGAGCCTGTGCCAATCTAATTTCTTTTTTTTTTAAGCTTTTTATTTTCAAAACATATGCATGAATAATTTGACAACATTGACCCTTGTGTTTCAGATTTTCCCCTCCTTCCCCCATCCCCTCCCCGAGATGGCAAACAATCCAATATATGATAACATGTTAAAATATATGTTAATTCCAATATAAATAAACATATACTACTCTCTTGCTGCACAAGAAAAATCAGATCAAAAAAAGGAAATGTTTCAAACATGTCTTCTTTTCTTGCCTCTTTCACTGAATTCTTTATACTCATCACTTCTTATGGTATAGAATATTCCATTACATTCATATATCATAATTTATTCAGTCTTTCTTCAATCACTGGGCATGCATAAAAACTTATATGTATGAAATTATAGGGCAATTTTTACATAAGTAAAAGAGACCAAAATAATTAGGGAATGATTCTAGATCTGTATGTTGATTACCAATACAGTAAAAGTAATGAGATGTCTCAAATTAAATGTTTAGTGCTATTCCAAACAAAATACAAAAAAAGATACTTGATGGAAATAAAATACTAAAATTCGTTTGGCTGAATATAAGGTCAAGAATTTCAAGGAATATAATGACAAGAGAAGAGAGGCTTTGCGATGTTAGTGGACAGAGAAATAATTTTAAAAAACAGGATGACTTGGATTCAAGACTTATCTTTGACACATTGATTATGTGATATTGGGCAGGTCATTGAACTGTTTTCCCCCCCTGTTTAAAAAAAAAAGTTTTTATTTTATTTTTAATTAATGAAATAAAATAAAATTTCTATTACTTAGTATAATAAAAATGATAAATGCTCATGAAGCTAAAAAATAAATCTATTATGTACAACTTGCTATTCCCTTTTAAGTGTATAATAAGGGATCATGTAAATTTCTTTTTTTCCTTTTTTTTCTTTCCCTCTTCCCAGCCCTAGAGATGCCTATCATTAGATACAAAGAGGCATATCTATGTAAAGTTAGTATATACATACTTTATCTGGATGATAGTGTCCTTCTTCATTTGTCCTTTATTTTTAATTTGTATATTTATAGCAGTCAAATTGACTAAGTGCTCTAGGCAACTAACTCTTAAGTATGTAAATTGCAAAGAAACTTCCTAATCTGGGAGTTTCCTATACCAATGAAGTCCTAGGTCTCTAACCATAGATTTACAAAAAGGAATGAGTAAGGGAAGTTTAGTGCTATTAGTTCTTATGAGAAACCAGTAATTATAATAGCTCTCTCATGCTAGATTTCAAAAGCAGAAAATTTAATAGATGGAGCAGATTGAAATAGCAAGATCTAGAAGCAAATGCCTGTAATAAGTAGTGTAATATCTGATAAACATTGGTGAAGGTACCAACTTCTGGAAAAAAGAGAAAGCAGCCTGGTTAAAAAAAACCAAACCAAAACAAACAAAAAACCTTACACCATTTTGATCAGCATCTTATATCTGTACCACCAAGAATTCAAATGGATAAAAGTAAATATAAAAAGTCAAACCATTCAAAAATTAGGGGAGAATGGAAAGATAAATCTTTCACAGTTGTGGATAGGAGCAAAATTAGTAACTACATATGGAATAGAAGAGATTCTAAAAAATAAAAAGCCACAAAAATTTAAACAAATTGTCTATGGTCACAGGCAGAGGAGGAGAAACAGATTGATTAAAAGAAATCTTTCACTTATTCATTCATTAGATTCATTAAAAGAAATCATAATTGATGAAAATCTGATACCTAAATTCAAAAACAACATTCCTCAGTAGACAAATATTCCAAGGATAGGAGCAGATTTTAAAAGAAACTATCAGTTACCCTCTCAAAATTTTTTTTCAAAATTCCAAATAAACTTGAAAATGAAATCCTAAAATGTCCCCTCATAATTACCAAGCTTATAATTATGCTAAAAACAAATATGAAAATTCATTTTTGAAGAAGATATGGGAATGCAAATATGCAGGTATGCAGATGCTGAAGCATCTGTAAATTAGTTCTAAAAAACAGTTTGGAATGATTTGAGAACATTAATAAATTGTTCTTACCCTCTCACCCAGAGCCTCCATTTCTAGGACTTTATTATTAAAATAACAAGATTAATGATAACAAGAAAAGACCTATATATACCAAGACATTCGTAGTAATGTTATTTGTGATAACAAAAATAATGAAAGAAAAATAGGCAGCATATCGCTTTTTTCTTTGAAAAAAATTATTATTTATATATATATATATATATTTTTATAACTTTTTATTGACAGAACCCATGCCAGGGTAATTTTTTACAACATTATCCCTTGCACTTGCTTCTGTTCCAATTTTTCCCCTCCCTCCCTCCACCCCCTCCCCCAGATGGCAAACAGTCCTATATATGTTAAATATGTCGCAATATATCCTAGATACAATATATATGTGCAGAACATGGAAATATATTTAAAAGAATATTTAAGCTATATCAGATTACTTGCTGTCTTGGGGAGGGGGAGGTAAGTAAGGGAGAGAGAGGAACTCAAAGTCTTATAGAAAAGGAACTATCTTTACATGTATTCGAAAAATAAAATACCATTGAAAATTTTTTTATAAAGAAAAATAATTATCAATATCTTTTGTTTTCCTATCACTCTTATTTCCCAACATATTCCTCTTCTTTAGGGCTCAGCCTGATTGTCATAATTACACATCATTCAGCTTGGGTTTTTGTTGTTGTTGTTGTTATCATCCTTTCCACTTAGATTATTGCAGTGGTTGTATAAGCAGTTCTAATTGTTATAGGCTTAATTCCATCCATTTGGGTGAATTGTACTCCTTTTAAGGTATACACCTTGTTCTTAGTCCTGTCCCCTGTGGCCAGGAAGTACAAATGTGATGCTTCTTATGTATGATAGCCCTTCAAATACTTGAAGACAGCTCTCTGAGGTCCCTGAGGATTTTTCTTTTCCAAAATAAACTTCCTTTAGTTCCTTCAACCATTCCTCATCTGACATGGGCTCCAGGCTACTGCTCTTCTTGGTTACCTTCTCCTGGAAATGCTTCGGATTGTCAGTATACTCGGAGAACTGTGGCCCCAGAGCTGAGCACGACAGTCCAGCCGTGGACTGACATGGCAGATTGTCACTCCTTTCAGGCTCTGGACCTTTCCTGCTCACTGAACGCCCTCTTCCCCCACAGGGGCATGACTCCTGGAGAAGCTGAGATCCACTTCCTTGAGAATGCTAAGAAGTTGTCCATGTATGGCGTGGACCTTCATCATGCTAAGGTACTCACTGAAGGCTGGCACTTGGGCTTGGGAAGTGGCCCCCCAGAACTCACTTGACCAATCCAGATATCAGAAAGGAGTTACTCCTTGCCCTGTGATGGGTGCTATTCACAGACAGAAAACTCTGTGATACATGGGAGTGGTTCAGACAGTCAAGGCTGCAGAATTTCAGGAAGACCAAAGAGCTTCATGGGACCAGAGGAGGTTTCCTAGAAGGGATGCCCTTTGAGTTGAGCCTGAATATATGAGTAGGATTTAGATAAGCATAGAGGGAGAGGATGAGGAAAATAGCTTGAGCAAAGGCACTGAGGCTGAAACATGGAGAATTTGCTTCAGAGGGAACCCACCTGGAATTCGGGAACCATGAAAGGAAGTTAGTGGGAGATGTGACTGAAACTCTAGATTGCAGCTAGAATGCCAAGCCAAGGAATTTAGACTTGATTCTGTAAGCAGTTGGAAACAATTGAAAGATTTTGAGCAAGGGATGATGTGACAAGAGCTTCAGAAAGCTCCCTTAGACGGCATGAGCAGGATGGGTAAGCGGCCAGAATCAGGAAGACCGTTGAGGAGGTTGGTATGATAGATTAGATGAGAAGGAAACAGGATTTAGCTACTTGACCCAGGGAGGTTAGACTAGACCTCTTAGAGAGCTGTTCTCAGCCATCTTCTGCTGGAATTGGCTTACGGTTTCTTCTTGCTTGACCTTTATACCCTGAGTGGATGATAAACCTTCATATTCTGAAGTACAGTGGTTCCTCTGCAGAGAAACACCTTTTCAGGCACTCCTTATAGACCATATTCCTGCCACATGAAGTGACCTGTGAACTTTGGCCTTCTTCCTTTAGAGCCAGAGGCACCTTCTAATTGTACCTTGGGCCTCCCCCAATAGGATTTAGGCTAAGAGAGTCCCCAGCAAGCTGGCTCCACTGTCACTATCTCTGGAGATGATGGATGGGTGGTACCTCTCTTGCCTCCCTTATTTGTCTTCTCTTTTCCCTCCCCTCCCTTCTTCTCCCCTTTCTTCCCCTCCCTTCCCCTCCCCTTTTCTTCTCCCTTTCCCTTTCTTCTCTTCTCTTCTCTTCTCTTCTAGGACTCAGAAGGTATTGACATCATGCTCGGAGTCTGTGCTAATGGCCTGCTGATCTACAGAGACCGTCTTCGGATCAACCGATTTGCATGGCCCAAGATCCTTAAGATTTCCTATAAAAGGAGTAATTTCTACATTAAGATACGTCCAGGGGAGGTGAGCCCTTTACCCTTGACTATACTTCATGAAATATGACTTGGGAGGGGCCTCAAAAGGCAGATATTTCTTATCTGAGCTAGAACCTCTTCCACAGCCTCACATTTAACTAAGTGGCCACCTGGCCTCCTCTTGAAGATCTCTGTTGCTAGGAAACTCACTATTCCTAAGCCCTTTTCACTTTTGACCCCCCTCTAATTGTTAGAGTTTTTGCTTAAGTCCACCTGAAATCTCCCTTTCTGCAACTTGTGCATTTTGTGCTGAATTTTTCCCTTTGGGACCAAGCAGAAGTATAACCCCACCTTGCCAAAATGGCCCTTCAGACACTTGAAGATAATGATTGGGTTCCCAATCTCCCCTTTTCTTCTCCAGGTAAACTTCCCCAGTTCTTTTCCCTGAAAGAAATAATAGAGTAGATTCCCTAGAGAAAGTAGGTTTAGAAGCATGGGGCCAGAATTTGGCTAAGTGGAGAGAGGAGACTTGGGAGAAGGAAGGTCTGAGAAGGGGAGAAAAGGGTGGGGAGAGTGAGTCAGGGCCATGTCACTCATCCTCCCTTCCCCGGTGTTTTAGTATGAGCAGTTTGAGAGTACCATCGGCTTTAAGCTCCCCAATCACCGGTCAGCTAAGAGACTTTGGAAGGTCTGCATTGAGCATCACACATTTTTCAGGTGAGCAGGACATAACTGGGTAGGGGTAGGGGCAGGGTCAAAATGAGGACAGATGAAACCAGGATTTTGATGGGTCCAGAAAAGAGTCTTTTGTTGCCCAGACATCCCTGTTCACCTAGAATGCTTAAAAGTCCTTCTTTTTACCTTGAGGAAGAATCTACAAGCCAAATGCAAGTGTCCCTTAACACAGCCAGCTGAACCTGGGAATTGGGAGATCTGGTTCATTTCCATTGACCTTGGGTTCATTCCTTTTCCCTATTTGGATCTTCAATTTCCTTTCTTCTAAATTAAAAGGCAAGATTGGATCCATGTTTAACAGACTCATTTGTCTGTAGAACACTGAATAAAGATGTATATTCATATACCTTTACAAGTTGGTTCATAGGGGCTAAGGAAGCCCTTATGGAAGAGTTGGAAGAATCAGAAAAATTCTGGGCTAAAACAAAAAATTTGACCTAGTTTCATTTTTTCAAGTTATATTTTTGGGTATTCACATAATTTCATGTTTAACATTCGACAGAGGAAATTGTTGTTAGCATTAAAATCATTTTGTGGGAGCACCATTTTCCTTAAATGGGTTTAGGAAAAGCTGAGCTAAAGAATTCCGCTAAAGTTTCCTTCAGTGACTTAGAATTAATGTCTGTTGGGTGCATGGAAGGCAAAATTTAGATAAGATATGAGCCTTCTTTTCCTCAGGTTTTTTTTGGGATCTTATAGATAACTAGACTATAAAAAGATAACAAATACTTTGCCTCCTTGTAACTCTGGGCTCTTTTTGTGACCCTTGTACCCTCCCAACCTTAACCCATGCCCCAAATGCAGGCTAGTGTCTCCTGAGCCCCCACCCAAGGGCTTCCTGGTGATGGGCTCCAAGTTCCGCTACAGTGGGAGGACACAAGCACAGACCCGGCAGGCCAGTGCCCTCATTGACAGGCCTGCACCCTTCTTTGAGCGTTCCTCCAGCAAACGGTACACCATGTCCCGAAGCCTCGATGGAGGTATGCCCCAAATTTGGTAGGCACTTGGGCATCTGAATGAGGGATGGGTGGTTAGTCAGTGGTACCAGTCTAGCCCAAGAATGATCCCATTGAGCCTCATTTTTGCATGAAACCTTCTCTTGCTTAAATCATATTGCCTTTTAGGGATGGAGAGTTCTTTGGACATTTGGGGGCCTTTGTTAAAAAGTAAATGTCCCTGGTATAGGTTATCACATGATTGACACCTAAGGTCAGGGCCCATCAAAGGTCTGATACTGATTTTTGAAGGGATCTAGTGGTTCTAAGAGGCAAAAGTAAGAAAAGAGTGTGTTTCTGGTATGGGGGACAGCCTGAACAGAAGCATGAAGGTAGAAGATGGAAATCTTTTTTATAACAAATAGGCTAATTTGGCTGGAACATAAAGTGTGTCACAGGGAGCAAATATGACCAACTTGAAAAGATATAGGCTGGCACAATAGGGAGGGTAGAGTTGGACAGGAATGATGTGGGTGGATTTGAGGGAGATGGGTGTAGTGACCAAAGAAAGGAACTTTGATATAGGCTAGGGGTTCTTGGGGCAGCTAGATGATACAGTGGATAGCTCTGGAGTCGGAGAACCTGAGTTCTGACTCAGCCTCAAGCACTTACCAGTTGTGTGACTCTGGGCAAATTGTTTCCTCATCTGTAAAATGCGCTGGAAAAGGAAATGGCAAACCAGTCCAGTGTCTTTACCAAGAAAATCCCAAATGGGGTCACAAAGTGTTGGATGGGACTGAAGCAAATGAGCAACTACAGCAATAATAACAAAGGGGTTCTTGAGTCACCTTGGGTCATGGGTCATGGCAATCTGGTGAAACCTATGACCCCCTCCCTTTTTCTTTTCTTTTCTTTTCTCTTTTCTTTTTCTTTTCCTTCCTTCTTTCCTTCCCTCTTTCCTTTCCTTCCTTCCTTCTTTCTTTCCTTCCTTCCTTCCTTCCTTCCTTCCTTCCTTCCTTCCTTCCTTCCACCCACCCTTCTCTCCTTCCCTCCTTCTCTACCTTCCTTTCTTCCTCCCTCCCTCCCTGCCCCTCTCTTTCTTTCTTGTTACTTGTTACTATTTTGTCTACCTGGAAATTCAGCAGCTATTCACAGGCCTGTTCCTACTGCTGATTGGCCTGGAAGCTTTGACCTGCTCCTTTTCTAAACTGGGCTGGTTCATCCCTCCTCAGGGAGTTGGTCCCCTCCCCAGGCACCTTCATGCTGGGGGCTCACTGTACTGGTGCTCAGAGGAGAGCACCCAAATGAATTTAGCTCTAGTTCAATTAGGCCTCCTGAGCTTAACTAAGTCCGGCCTCAGCCCATTTACCCAGTGGCAGAGATTAAAGATGTATGCTACCATGCTTGGACCCCTTCTTAAAATAATGTTTAAAATATATGGAATAAAAAATATGGAAAAAAATGGGATTTCAGAGGAAACTGATTTTATTGAAATATAATTATAAATTTAAAAAAATCTTCAGAAAATTCATGGATCTCAAGTAAAGATTGCTGAGTCTAGAAAGTCTACAACTCAAAATCATGTGCATTCTGAATGGGGTCATGAGGCAATTAGTTATGTCCTTCCCAAAAGCAGTGCTAAGGTTGAATTGATTACTATTCCTTGAGAACGAGGCAGGAAGGGATGGCAGAGCAATTGACAACATATCTATTCTGCCTGGGGTAAGGTTTTTACTCTCCAGTTCAAAACAAGAGCAAGGTTGAGTTCCAGAATTGAGTGGATTAATTGGGTGGGCAGTGGGGAGGGTCTCTTTTAGATGTGTTTAGTTCCCTTGTGTAGGAGCTTTAAGAATACTTACCTTTTGCCCTTTTGCACTTCCTTCTTTATCTCCCTGCCATCATCTTCCAGCAGAATTTTCTCGACCAGCCTCTGTCAGTGAGAATCATGATGTGGGGTCAGAAGCTGAGAAATCTGAAGAAGACAGAGACTATGGTGGAAGGAGAAAGTCGGAGACAGAGGAAGGAGAGCTCCGGACCCCAACCAAGATTAAAGAGTTAAAGGTATGAGGCTTTCGAGCCTTTTTCTACCCCTGAGTGCAATAGAACCTTGGGCTTCCCTGTCCCTATAGATACAAGTACCTGAAATACAGACCAGGTGTCTGGATGGCTCAGCTTTGGTTTGTGGAGGCTGAGTCTTAGCTGCATATCTGGGATGTGATATATATGCACCCCTAGCCCTGTCCTTTCTATTTTCTCATGAAAAGCAAATGAACTGATTCCCTCTCCTCCCCCAAAGTACATCTCTGCCTGTGGGTGAGTTCTGTATGTGATTGTACCTGCTCAAGGCTAAGCCCCTGAGATGGGAGAAGGGCTGGGAAGCTCATGAAACCCATAAGTCCTCATTTTCCTGGGCATATTCTGTGTATGTCTGCACTTGCAGATATTAACATCCATGGCCCTAACACATTGACATTTCTGCCAAGAAAACGCTATTGGCTAAACTATTATATGTATGTGCTTACAAGAACTCATACCTGTGATATGTTTTGAAAAAGTTGCTATTTTTTGTTCTGAACTTTAATTTCAGATTTAATAAAAATATACTAATAGGAACTAAAACTTGAAATAAACCCATGTAATTAGCACGATTTACATATTTCAGATATAAAGATTAAATTAATAATGGCAGCTTATCATGCAACCCTGAGCTGCCTTCGCAGATTATATCACTATTGCCTGATGCTCATAGTTGGAAAAGGAGGCCATACACATGAGTTTCTCATTCCTGAGGAGGCTTTGCCTGGCACTGAGAGAGACTTTTCTACCCCACATGGGCACAGCCTTTCAGGAAAGATCTGTTTTTTCCAATAAGGGCACTTTCCCAAAGCCCCACAAGCTTAGCTGGTCGCTAAGAAGAAGGCCCCTTTTGGGGCGCCATGAAGCCAGACTGTCCGGGCAGGAGAGCTGCATTCTTCTGTTACTTATAAGCAAGCCCTTCCTCGGTGGCTTAAGGATGCGGGCTCTCTGTGGCTGACTCAGGGAGAGGCTTGTGAGTGCCCAAAGCCAGTCTGTGACTTTATAGGGAGACTTCACCAGCATACACGTATACCTGTTTTAGAACAGTGTGTCCACATTATGTACTCACATGTGAAACGACCTACCCTTCAAGCCCTCCTGCATGTCTATATAGACATAGCATTCATAAGTAAGCTAACAGCTTCCCATTCCCTCCACCCAATTAGATGTTGGTAGCTCCAATTAATGTTCTTTCTCGATCGAGTTCCCTCCCCTCCTTACCTCACCGCCCTCCCTGACCCGAATCTTAATGTGTCTAATGTAATCCCACTACTGACCCTGCTGGTTCCTCCCTCACCATGTACTGCTAGCCGGAGCAGGAAACCACGCCGAGGCACAAGCAGGAGGTACTGACTGCATCATTTTCCCCTGCTCCTTCTGGTCCATTATTTGCCATCTATCATCTGTCATGTGCCATTCTGCCTTCATCTCAGGTCCATGCCCTCTCATTTCAGGACATCTCCTATGCCATCGCTGGTCTTCATCTTCTTTGTCCTTAAGTTGGGGAAGTCATTCATATTCCTGGGAAATGGGCCCATTGTTGTGCTGCCCGCCTGCTTTCTGCCCTCATAAGTTTATTACTCATAAAATTATCCCCCTCTTCTTTCTTTTTCCTTTTTCTTATCCATTTCTTCCTCTTCCTTCTTTCCTTTTTTCCTCTTCATTTCTCTTATTTTTGTCTTCTCTTTTCATCTTCCTTTTTCTTTTTTATTTTCTTCCTTTTTTCTTCCTTCATTTTCTCCTCTTCTTCCTTTTTCTATTGATTGTTTTTCTCCAACCAAAACTAGCTCCTTTCTTGTTTGTCATCCAAATCCAGTCCCTTCATAATATGTTCATTGCCAAAATAGGTTTGTTTTTTGGCTATCTTGGAAAAGGTTAAATTTGAGGATACTAGTTGGGGAAGGAATATAATCCTCACTCTCCTGCAGAGGCCTCAGATACTCTAAAGCCCCATGGGTTCAGTTAGTTACCATAACCCTAGTGGACATTACCCTGCCTGCTTTGGGATTCCTGTCCCATGGTAGAGGGAGGAGATAGGAGATATTTAGATAAGTATGAACAAAGCATTTGATTTTCCAAGTCTTCCCAAACATTTATCATCATGGGGGTATGCTAACTCTGGGATTGAGGCAGTAGGCTCACCACAAAAAGACAGAAGCAATGAGGCAGGTCATATTTACTTTTGGGGAGCCCACTTTTCCCCTTCTAGTACTTGAAGAATCAGTGTTAACAGATTATGGTCTGAACTTGGAGTCAGAATATCTATGTTTGACTTTCATTTCTATCACTTAACTAACTATGTGACTGGTCAAGTCATTTTACTTTTCGATTCTGTTCTTTCATCTGTAAATTGGAAATGATGATAATAATAGTAATAACTACTCTCACAAGATTGTTTTTTGGATAAAATTCAGTAACCTATATAAAGCACTTTTAAAAAAATTATGAAGTGCCACCTAAATGTAGACTAATTACTGTTATCATTCTTGGTAGGATATTTCCATGCCTCCAGAGAGTAACTCTAGAGGCTTCTAGTTGTATTTTCAGGCCAGCTCCCTAGGTCTGTGATCTTGTGATTGCTTCTCAAAGGAATCTGCTGACTTTTCTTTTTTCTTTTTTGGATAAGTGGAATGGGATTGTGATGAACTGAGCATTTTTAAATAGCCTCATAGATGAGACCTCCTGAGGATATGGAAAATAAATGTAAATTGCTGCTCTTCCCCATGTTCCACTCGATAGCAGACAGGTGACTCCTAGCCTCATTGAAGTCAGCTTGTGGTGAGAAGCCTTGGCATTTTGTTCCCCTAACTAATGGTCTCATGCCACAATGCTAGAATTAATGTCCCCTACTTCTGACATCTCAGTTTAAAAGACCCTTAAAAGCACTTGTTATGGACAAAGCACAGAGGATGCATATTTGAAAAATGGCATCGAGCATTTCTTCAAGGAGCTTACAGTCTAGTTGAGGGAATAAGATGACTATACAAGTCTCTGTTATAAAGTAAAATGTGATCAAGGGAAATCATAATTACAGAAAATTCCCTTTTGGTTCATAGAGGAAATAGCATCTGAGCTGAGACTTAATGGAAAGGAAGATTAATTCACTATGTAGGGATGGAAATAGATAATATTCCAAGCATGGGGGACAGTTTATATGAATCCTTCCCAGTCTCCTCCCCACTCATACCCAGAGAGCATGCATACCTAAGGGGATAGGAATAGAAACTTGCAGCTTCTGACTTTTCTAGTCCTTCAGTCCTTGCTTTTGGAATGAAAAAACTATTGTAGTTCAGAGATGCTTTCCTTTTTTAACTCACTTGCTTTCTCCATCCCAAGTTCTTAGATAAACCAGAGGACGTACTATTGAAACATCAGGCCAGCATCAATGAACTCAAGAGGACATTGAAGGAGCCCAATAGCAAATTGATCCATAGGGATCGTGACTGGGAACGTGAACGGAGGCTTCCTTCCTCACCAGCCTCATCCTCTCCCAAACATGAAGAAGGAACCCCTAAAGGGACTCCTGAAAAAGCTAATGAGGTGGGTCCTGTGGCCTTGGGCTCTACAAAGAAAGATGGGCTGTGGGAATTGGAATTTTACTTAGGTTTTATTGTGTTTATCTGCAGCCCCATAATAGCCATTTTTGGTGGGAGAAAAGGGTGGAGCCAGGTATCATAGATTCATTTACTCGATGTTGGAACATGAGATGTTGGAATTGGGGTGAGGGAGAATTGTTGAAGCCTGAAAAAAGGAATTTTAGAGCCAAGAAAAAGAAGAATATATTCTCTACTATTCAGCATTCTACTGATAGGGAAACTCTTATTAACTAACATAGCCAATAAATTCTAATGTTTATTGTTTTTTTTTTTAATTAATGACAAAAATCGCCAGTAAGAATGTATTACATGTCTATGAGGTGCGATGTTATCTTTATATCCTAATTCTTCAGAGCACAGGTATAAATTTCTCTATCGAAAAGGTGAAAAAGATAGAATTTTATATTCCATTCTTATAATTCTAAGGTACTGTTCTAAGTACTTTCTATAATAAATTGTAAAAAAATATTTACCTATATTTGTTGTGCAAAAGACATTTTCTCCCTAAAATCTGGCAGGATTATTAAGTACCATTGTTTAACTATTGTTGACATTCAGTAATCATAAATAATAACCTACATTTGCACAGCTCTTTCTAGCCATCGTCACAACAGTTCTTGGAAGTAGATAGTACAAATATTTTTATACTCATTTTAAAATTGAGGCTCAGATGAAGGGACTTGCCCATCGTCAACTGATAAGTCTTGTAGCCTTGAATCTTAGTTTTCCAATTCCATGTCCAAAGGACATGATATTTTAAATTCCTTTGTGATATTTCAAAGCTCATGAATTTCTCTTACACATGAAGATTTCTAAATAACTAAAAGAAGACTAAATTATGCTGTATCTAGATATAGTATGAAGTTAATATATGTTTTAATTCCTTAAAGATTATTGATCTCCATATGGGATATATGGTATTTCTATGTTAATCAGAATTTTTAATTAATTCAGCATTCCCCATCCTTAAAGAATACTGGACTAGAAATTACAATACCTGAAATTGAGTTCCACCTCTAATACTTATTATCAATCTGACCTTGGGAAAGACTCTTCCTCTCTCTGGGACTTGATTTCCCCATTTGTAATATAGTAGCAATTTGGACAACCTACTTTACAGGGTGGTTGTGAAAAAATTTTTAAAACTGTAAAGAACTAGAGAAATGTGAGTTAATATTAATATATCAGATTACAGAGTTTACTGTCTTTATTTGAACATCAGGAAGTAAGATTTCTTCCACAAGGAGTAATATAAGCTGAAGGTAATTTCAAAACTCTATTTAATTTACTTGAAATGTCCTTAGGTATCCCCAACCCTAGAGGTAAAACCTAATGTTTCGATCCAGCATTGCCAGAGGTAGGTAGCACCGAGCCCTTCTAAGCCATCTCTGTCAGAGACAGGCTTTTTGGACAAAGGGACTGACTGGGAGATGGTATGGGAGTTAATTCTGTGAAAGCGCTCATGATTAATATGAATAGAAGTCTGTTCCTAAAGGTGTGAATGGCAAACTGGCAGCTGGACTGGTTGTCACATCTGTGTTTACCCTGCTTTCAGTGACAGTTGTTTCAGTCAGCTGTGATGCTGGTTCTTGGTGCTGGAGCAGGGCTTGGTTCTGGCTCCACCCTTGAGATAGCCTGTCAGCAGCCCTGTCCCTTCAGGGATTGTGAGAGTGGGGCTGAGGCTGTGATAGTACCAGCCAGACTCCCGGAGCAGCTTGGATATGTATGATAATCCTGGAGCAAGGAGTGAAGGATGACCTCAGCCTTGGCCATCCCCTGAGAGCCAAATATCCTTTGAGAAAAAGGGAGGAAATCTGCTTCCTTACCCTCACTGAGGGGTGCAGGGGAGTACCTGAGAGGTGCGTAAGTTGCTAAACGTGATGTTTGGGGGAAGGAAAGGTACTATAGCTGAGTCACAGGGAGGAAGCATCTCAGATGGCAGTGGGCAGAGCCTGCAGAGTGGACGCAGGGGCACTGCTAGAGTGGACCCAGGGGCACTGCTAGCATTTGAATTGAAGAATTCAGAGGGTGAGTTTAGAAAGAGTGTGTCCTAGGATTTTTAGGAGCCTGAATCCTACCCACAATTATGATCTTATGCTTCCCAACTCTTGTGATCCATGAAGGAAGGATAGCAAATCAAAAAGCTGAGCTTTATTCCCTGAACTCAGATAATGGCATTTTCACTGAACTATGCCATGAATCCAGTTTTGTTCCCACCAAGGAAAGCTATTTGAAAGAGGCCTAAATCTATCCTTTTTCTAATACTTAAGAATAAAGCTGGCTGGAATATTCATATAACACATTTGAACCTAATAGCTATCAGACACAGGGTTTCCATTCCAACTAACCTAATCCTATGGATCACTTCTAGAAATAAACTAGGAGCTCTGACTTCCTCCCTCCAAAGCTCCATACTGCTCAGAGTCTTTTCCTGCTACATCTAAAGCAGTTGTATGACAAAGAATGATAGAGAATAGTATGATAGAATGCTGGACTTGGAGTCAGCAAAGATTTGGGTTCAGTGAATCTGCCTTCAACACTAGCTGTTGTGACAGTGAACAAATCATTTAACTCCAGTTCCTTATCTATAAAATGGGTATAATAGTAGTATCTACCTCCCAGGAATGATGTGAGAATAAACTATAATATATGGATAGCATGTTTGTAAACCTAAAGCCTTATATGTGTGAGTGTGTGTAGATATGTATTATATATGTATATGTATTATGTGTGTATGTATATATAGATATTATTCTACCTCTCTGAACCTAAGTTTCTTCATTTGTAAAATGAATATAATCATACCTACATGGTTCCTACTTCACAAGGTGTTAAATGAGATAAAGATTTAAAATATTTTGTTGTGAACCTTAAAGTGTTGTATAAATGTTAGCTATGAATATGCTTCCCTGGTACTTCCAAACCAGATGCTTTATACTGCTGGGTTTGAACCAGGGTCTTGTGAGGAAGGGCTGAGTGTTCATGGAACGTATGTCCGTCTTTCTTTCTCTCTATCTCTCCCTCTCATCTCTCCTTCCCCCTTCCCTTTCCCTATGCCCCTGCTCTCCCTCTGCCTGGGCCCTGGACCTTCCTCCCCTGCAGAGCCAGAGAACAGAGGACGCCTCCCAGCTGGAGCCGGGAATTGCCTTAGCCCTGGAGTCATTCATCCAGAAAAGTCTTGCGTCGTCTCCTGAGGTTACTGTCCATCCTCTGTCACCTGGGGAACTTTCCATTTCCCCTGGGGATTCATCCGTCCCCTTCTCAGGCGTGATGGGTGTGGGGGGGTTCCTTAGCCATAGTCCAGGCCTTCCAGCCTCCAGAAAGGGCAGCCTAAATGTCCCCCTCCTTAGAGAGCAGATTGTCTCCTGGGGAAGGGCTGAGGAAATAGTCTTTCTTTCCCAGTGTCTGGTCAAACAGACAGAATTTGCTCAAAGCTGAATTCTATGTTGACTGAGGGCATCAGGGTCTCCTCAGAGACTTGTCTTTAAATGGTTCCAGGAAGCTCCTCGTGTAGCCCCCTCCTTCCTCCTCTGGTTCCTTTAGGGCCTGTCAGATTCCCTGCTAGAACCGAGCTCTCCCCAGCATCCTCCTACCTAGTCAGATAGGGAACCTGTTGGGCTCTGTATCTGAGGGCTAGGATGACCAGAAGGCCTGACTGCCCTTTCCTCCTCCTTTGCTGTCTAAAGACTCATCCCTGGGCTGGGCTACAGGGCTCCCCAGAGGATAACCTTCTCCCTACGGAATGAAGAGCAGCAAGCTGCTTCCTTACAGGATTTGTAAGCAGCCTAGTGTCCAAATCCTGCACCAGGGAGAGATGGGGGGCCAGCTTTGAGAGCCCTGGCCATTGTCAGGAACAGGCAAGCAATGCCCTCCTCCCCCACTCCTAGCAGACAAAAGGAGGGGCTCTTCCCCAAAGAAATCCTCGAGAAGCAGGGAGTCAGGCACAGACTACTCTGGCATAGATATCCGTTCTTCCTTGTGTCCCAGGGACCTCTTGGGGTGTCTTCCCTTTGTTGCCTTCAGCATTTTGCTTGATCCTTATCCATTTTCTAGTTAGTTTCATTCTTCCTCTTGACTGGTCTATTTAGTGTAGAGAAGAGATGACTGAGGGGAGATAAGTTCCTTCCTTCAAGTGCTGAAAGGCTGTGTGTCATGGGGAGAAGGAATTAGACTTTTGTTTTACTTGGCCCTGCAGGAAGAATTAGGAGTAATGGATAAGAGTTGTGCTTTTAAGCTCAATTTAAGAAAAATGCTTCTAACAGTAAAAATCAATGTTTGGGGCAGCTCAGTGTTGCGGTGCATAGAGCACTGGACCTGGAATCAGGAGGACTGAGTTCAAATTTGACCCCAGACACTTAAGTAGGTGTGTGACCCTGAGCAGGTCAACTTAACCCTGATCTCTCCCCCACCACCAAACAAACAAACAAACAAACAAAAAAACTGATGGTGTCAGTAGTTAAAATGGGGAAGTAGTGAATTCTCTTTCAGTAGAGGTCTTTGTGTACAAGTAGGAAGACCACTTTTGAGAATTTTACGGGGAGTATTCCTGCTTAGATAAGGGTTAGACTAGACATTTTTGAGCTAGAAGGAACCTTGGAATCCATCAAGTCCAACAATTGAAACAAGGTAAATGAGAAATTAAATGGCTCATCCATACAGCTAATAAGGACATGAGTCAGGACTTGAACTCAGATTTTCTTGACTCTTCCTCTTTTGCATTTGCTTCCATTGACCTCTGGATCAAACATCTCCATCTTTTCTCTGAGTCTGTTTCCAATCATGTCTGCACTGGGAAGAGTCCAGGAGGGCCTTAGCGAATCTTCTGTTTAAAGGGGGTTATTTCCTTAGCAGAACATGGATGAGCTTAGAGGCTCAACTTATTTTGATTGGATGATTCCTATAAACCAGTCCTTGGATCCAAACCATAGATTCTTCCATGGTAAAGGACAGCATGTTCCACATGTCTCTGCTGACTCCTGATGCTTGGGTACTGACTGAGGCTCATCTATCCCCAGTGCAGTTCCCTTCTCTCATCGGCATTCCTCCCCTATAGGATATGCTCTTAAAACCCGGTCCCTAGCCACCGTCACAGTTTTGATGCTATGGACAAGGGCAGACTTACACCAGAGTGAGAAGGGGTTGGAGAATGGGGCCATCTCTTGGGCCCCCATGAAGCTGACTGAGATGTAAGCATTTCTGGCTAAATTCTCCTGGATACACCTTGCCCCCCACAGCAGGACCCTTTCTTTCTTCTTTACCGGAGTAGATCTGTGAGTCTGCACTGTTTCTCCCCAAGGATGGGGAGCCCAGTAGCACCTTGTCCAAAACAAAATTGCTCAGTTCATCATGGTTTCCAGTTGTGTCCCTTGGGGGAACTTTCTAATCCCCTTGTTCAAGGGGTCTTATGAAAATGACTGATTATAGAGTAGGATGCAGGGCAGCTAGGTGGTACAGAGATAGAGTACCAGGCCGAGAGTCAGAATGACTCATCTTGCGTTCAAGTCTGACCTCAGACACCTGCTAGCTGTGTGATCCTGGGCAAGTCACACAATCTTGTTTGCCTCAGTTTCCTCACCTGTAAAATGAGCTGGAGAAGGAAATGGCGAACCACTCCAGAATCTCTGCCAAGAAAACTCTAAATGGGTCACACAGAGTTGGACGTGACTAAAAAATCATTTAACAACAGGCCTAGGATTCCTTTCTCCCAACTTGACTTTTAACTTTAAAGCTGATCATCCAGCTACTTCACTAATTTATTCTACCATTTTTCCCTAGGGTTTCTCTTACCAGGATAAGTGTCTTGATAAGGAATCCAAGTCCTTATTAAATTCACCCCTTCTTGTTCCTGTCTTTGTCCTTTCCATGCTGTGTGGCCCAAGGGAAAAGCCCTCCAAACCAAAGGGGATCAATTCTCCTTGGAGCATGGAGACCATTCTCCACTAGGTTAGGGCTTCTTGTTTGTCTGTGGCTAGGTAATTACTTGTCTTGGGGTATGACCTTGTCATTAGCTCTGACATTTTCATGCTGTTTGTAGGTAGCTTTCGTCAAAGGTACAATTAGCTGGTGGGCCCGTTGGGCCTCATCAGTGATATCAGCTGACAAGGCTGAAGAGGGACCCAGCCAATGACTTTGTGGGAAAAAAGACTTCTTTTATGGCTTCAGAAGATACTGGCATTCCTCTAGATAAATGCTCTCCTTTGATCCTAGGATCTTGGATTCTGACAACTTAGAGCATATGGGCTATTCAGGCTGGGTAGTATCATCTCAGGGAGTAAGGAGTACATATAATCTAAAACTTAATTTCAATTTTTTTTACCCTTTCTGCAGGACTATGTTTAAGCTCTTTTGAAAATCAAGCTTTTCAATAAGGATGATATTGTTTTAAAAATACTATTTCCTCTTCAGACGCATCTGTACTCTATCCTTGACAGCTTGAAGATTCAAACCAAGAGCCACCAGGTGTGAAGAAAGGCATTTTGATCTGCTGTAGGAGGGCATGACTATTCTCCCTCCTGTTAGAGAGAACACATTGAAGGCTCTAGCACATCCTTCCCTCTGCTTCACACACACAGGATCCATTAGGTCTCTTTCCTCTTAATAGAGCAGTTGTGGTTTAGGTGCTTTGGGACAGGTAGGAGATTATAGGCAAGAACGAGCCAAGTTATCCCAAGGAAAAAAGTAAAGAGAGAAGGTAAACCAAGACCAAAACGAAGTGAGAGTTAAGGTTTTAGATTAAGGAGGAGAACAATCTGATTCATCAAAAAGCTGCTGTCCTTGAGCTAGTTTTCCTCAAAATCTAGTTGTGTCTGGACAACTAGTTATATCAGTCCACAAAGGTGTATTCTGGTAACAATTAGAACTATTTCTCATAATTCTTATGCTGACTTTCTTTGGGACCTGGACATCTCAATACTTCTCAGAGTAATAAAGACAGGGGCAGCCAGATGAGGAGGTGAGGAAAGGAGTGGTCCTGGAGTCATAAAGACCTGGCTTCAAATCTAGTACTTAATATCTGTGGGACTTTGCTTGGGCAAATCACTTTTCCTCAGTTTCCTCATTTGTAAAATTGGAATAATAATAGCATCTACTTTCCAGGGTTATGGTGAGCAGAAAATGAGATTTTATTTGTAAAGCATCATGCCTGGAAGCAATTAGGTGTTATGTAAATGTTAGCTATTATTACTGTTATTATTGAAGAACCCCTTAAGCCCAAGAATCAGGAAATAAGGGATTCTAGTCCTAAAAAACTATATCACTTTAAGAAAATTACTTGTCCTTTCTGAGTCATGGTATTTTTTTCATCTTCTAAAATCAAGGAGTTGAACTAAAATCCTTTCCAACAATCTATTTGGTTTCCCTACTTATAAAAACAATTTATAGTTTTTATACTAATACCCTGTCCCATTTCATAGAATTGGGGGGTGGGGTAGTAATAAAAGAAAGCCCTCAGTAGAAGACATAAGAAGGCCACTGGTATTTTTCTTCCTTTCCAATGCCCCTCCTCTTGGTATCATGAGGGCAGTGCCATGATATCTACCCTTTGGTCATTTACATCTTTTCTTTCACTGATGGAAGAAACAGCCTTCTGATTTCAGCCTCATGCTAACTTTTCTTGCTCCAATTGAAATGCAGGGTTCGGAGCACTGGGTGTTTATAGAAAGAGAGTGCTCTCAGCCTGAAGAACTTGTTCTCAGAAACCTGAGCGCCCCACAACCAGAGGAGCCCCCAGCCACAGTCCCACCAGACGGTCTCTCCAGCCCGGGGATCTCCAAGGTGGATGTTTGTGTGGATAAGTTCAGAGTGGAGGTGGCCACTGAAGAATTAGTCAGAACGAAGGGGCAAGGAGAGACCTGCCAAAGAGGAAAGATGATTGCAAGTCCCGAGGACTTTGAATCTGTGTGGGAAGATAATGTGTGGACTCAGGAAGGCCCAGAAAGGACTTCACTCTTGGCTAGTCAGGCATTAGTGGAGAAAGTTCCAGATATCTCCCAGCCCAGAATTAACAGCAGGGAGGCAGGCCTTGGGGAAAGCAGAGCTAACCAATTTGAGGGGCAAATGGAGCTCAAAAGGGAGCTTGAACAGTTCCGTGCCTGCAGACAGCCTTCAGCAACAGGATCCGGGGCTCAACAGGAAGTACGTGGGATGAAACGTTGGGACTCCTGCTCTGAAAATCCTGCTTTGGAGAAGGAAGATATGAAAGCGTCTCCAGAGGAGTCAACCAGAGCAGATTCCAGTGACGAGACAGAGTCCTCCCCAGCAGAAAGGAGCTTCTACTTAAGTTTTGCAGACAAAGAACAAGAGGAACTGGCATCCTTTGTCCCTGAAGATGAGAAGGTAGCAAAAATGGGCACCATCCAGGAAGACCAGAAAGGCCAAGTAGCATTGGAAGGTGGGCCGACAGTGGCTCCTGAGCTTAATTCCAGAGACCAAGTGGTCTCAAGTCTTGGCAGTAATATGGGTGTATCCTCAGAAGGAGATGAGCCCCCCGCCATAGATGTAGGATTAGATGAACTCAAAGTGCTTTTAGAACAACTGAGTAAAAAAACATCTCTAAGTTATAAACCAACTGGCAACGAGAAGAGCCCTTGTGAGAGAAAAGAAGGAGAGTTTCTTGACCAAACAGGTGGCAAATTCACAGAGGAAGAAATGCTCAAGACAGGAAGTTCCATAGAAAAGGCTCAGAAGAACCTCCCAGATGGACTTGAGAACCACTTACCAAGCCAAGAAGAAAGTGGGTCCCCAAACACTGATGCAGATCGAGGTGCTGCTAACCATCCAAGGGTTCCACAAAGAGACGTGGAAGGACCGGACAGACTTAGGGAGAACCATTTTCTATTCCAAGAGAGGTCATTTCATTCTCTAGAAGGAGACACTGAGCTGAATGAAAATAAAGCCTCTACAATATTTCTTCAGATGGAAGGAATTATGATGAAAGACTCTGCCCTGGCTTCCCCAGGAAATTCTGAGGCCCTGGCAGCTTGGGAAGGCTGTACAGAGCCCCCCCCTCCAGGAGAGCAGCAGCCCAGCAATGGGCTCTCTCACACCCACCATCCCACTGTCTTTCCAAAGACTGTCCGTTTTCCAAAGGAAAGTCTGGGGACCCACGACGCGGTAGTCCCTGATGTAGCTAAGACAAAGGATTTGCCTACTACCAACGGGCAACCAAAAGATGGAGCCAAGCAGACCAAAGCAGGAGGCCTAGTGCTCACTGCCTTGGAAAGGGAACCCAAGCAGGGGATAGCTTTCCAAGCTAGTGGTCACGAGGGCTCCCAGGAAGACATTAGCAAGACCTCGGTGGCCAATAAAATCAAGATATTTGAGCGAGGTGACACTCATGGTGCAGATAACTTCTGGGCAAATGTAGGTGATTCCAAGGCCCAGCCAGGTGAGCAAGCATCCGAACCCTTCCCGGGGCAGGTGGAGCAGCAGCGTAACAAACTCTTGGAGCTGGGTTTGGTCCAGCTTCACCCCCCCAGCCATATCTCTAGCCCCAAAGCCACAGAGCCTCCTGGGTCAGCACCAGATACTGGTCACTTCATAACTAAGCCCGGAACAGCCGCAGATCCTTTCAGAACTGTGTTCATTGCCCCCGAATTGCCCCAGGAGAGGGATGAAGTGCTGAAACCTGCATCCGTGGATTCTGGCTCCAAGGCCATCTTGGCAGAAGCCAGGGTAACCAGCCACATGAATCCCTCTCTCCTCCAACTCCCTGCTCTCCTCCCTCCCTCCCTTTGGAACTGACTGCATGTTTTTGTGCTTCTTCCTGGAGCATGTTCCTACAGCTTCACCTCCATCACCAAGAGCAGAGGGGGCTTGGCCATCTCCGTTTTTTTTTTTTCGTTTCTTGGTTTTTCATAAGTAACCTGAGCTTATACCTGACTCCAGACAGTTGCCCCAGTGACATTCTCCCTTGGTTGGGTCAGAAATACCACCAGCGATTGACGTGGCACGATCTGAAGCAGAAGCAGGGTGGTCTCGCCGCCAGCCATGACGCACTGTCCTCCCGGGGCCCATTGCCTTATCATGTCCCCCCGTCCCGCCTGGCTTCTTTAAAGATTGTCCCCTCTCCTCTCCTGCTCCCCACTGGGACAATCTTTCTGTCCTGCAGCCTCTACCCGTTCAGTTGCTGCTCCAGCTCAGCGTCAGCTTCCCTTTCTACCTCCCTAAGACTAATCCTTCTCTCTGATCCAGAGTAAGACTCAGGAGCCCGCTCGGGAAGAGAAGGCCTTGTCAGGCTCAGCAGCTAAGGGTGCTCTGGAGGAGGAGAGTCGAGCGGCTGGGCTCCGAGCTGCCCAGGTCTCTGCCATTCACCCGCCCCTTTTCGGGGCCACGACCGTACATGCTTTAGCCTAGGCTCTTCCACTCCTGCTGCCTGTCTCCGGCTTGGAAGCAGGTCCCCCATACCTCTCAACCTCACAGAAGCTTCATAGACGGGGGCTCGGGGGCTCCTCGCAGCCCCACTTACAGGGTGGGCTTGACAACCTTAACCTCTGCAGAGACGGTTTCTTTGAGTTGAATTTGAAACTTCCAAATGTCCGAGACCAAATCAACCAGAAAAGCTTTGTGGCTAATATTTATTCTCTAAAAGCATGCTTGGAATGGAAGGAACAAACCAAGCAGGGAGCTCTGTCTGTGGGCGTTAGCCTCTGGTGGGGGGGCCAGTTGAGAGGTATGTATGATAGGCAGGAGGGGCCTACAGCCCCCTGTGCTTGTCAATCACACTGATGGCCCCTGGCCTCCGGCCCCCCGGGGGCTGAGGGTCCAGCCTGGCCATGCCCTCCATCCTCCTCGGGGCTCCCAACAAAGGGGCCCAGCTTCATTTTGCTTCATGCCTAGAGTAGAAAACAAGGGTCCCTGCCCCGGGGAGGAGGAGGAGGTTAAAGAAGTTGTGTCCTGGGGCCTGGGGGTGCCGGCACCCCTGCTCCCCACCGGGCCCGGTGGAATTGACAAGCCGAACCCGCTTCCTCTCCGTAATTCAGAGCTGGCTCCAGCCTCCTTGCCTCCTCCCTCCCGCGGACTCCTTTGCCGTTTCGCAACGCCGGACTCACTTCATTTCAGGGCCGGGCGTCTGAGCTGCACCCGTGCCCCTTGCACAAAGCTGCTTCTGACGAGCTCCAAGAGCCACACCCTGGGGGCCTCGCGCCCGGGGGGGAGGGGGCTCGTGCCCGGGGTGGGCGCCTCGCGTCCGGGGTGGGCGCCAGGCCGGGCTGTGTGCTTTTTATTCGCTTCTGCCTTCGGTGCCTGAGCGGGACGCTGCAGCCCCCGGAGCCCTCGGGAAGGTTTGGGTTTCTGGCCTTGCATTGTGGTTTTGGTGACGCTCTGGGGGGGCTCGCTCCCTACTGCCGACCTCCCTCTCTTGGACAGTGACCTGTGCCTGACATTCACCCTCTTGATTTTTGTCTCTCTCCTCTGTGTTCCTTGACTTTCATTGGTGTTTAGAGAGCGGGGCTGAGGGAGGGCTCGGAAGAGAAGGTCAAACCCCCCCGTCCCAGGGCCCCGGAGAGCGACCCGGGAGACGAGGACCAGGACCAGGAGCGGGACTCGGTCTTCCTGAAGGACAACCACCTGGCCATCGAGCGCAAGTGCTCCAGCATCACGGTCAGCTCCACGTCCAGCCTGGAGGCAGAGGTGGATTTCACCGTGATCGGGGACTATCACGGCACTGCTTTTGAGGACTTCTCCCGCAGTCTGCCCGAGCTTGACCGAGATCGGAGCGACTCGGAGGCCGAGGGGCCGGTGTTCCCTCGGGACCTCGACAAGGCGGCCCCCGGCCGGGAGGAGGAGTCCAAGGCGGCAAGTGAAGGCCCAGAACGAGGGACCTGTCCCGCCCCTGACATGCCCCACTTTGAGGTATGGTGGGAGCCGCGAGCGCCCGTGTCCCTCCCGAGTCTCCGTTGTCTCCGCGTGACCCCTGTCTGGTATTGCATGTTCCCTGGGCACCTCCGCTGCCTGGGTCTGTCTTAGCATGTGTGTTGCGTCAGACTTGTCGAGAATGCCGCACTAACTCCTGACTGTGCCACCCTGTTGCTTCCGTCCTGGCCCCACAGCATGGCTGGGGAGGGGGGGTAGAGATTTCCCTCCGGGACTGCGCTCGGTGCCGGGCCTGGGGGCCACTTCCTAGCCGGTGTCCGGGAGGCCTGTGCTCCCGGCTGAGAGAGCGGGCCTCGGGGCGGCTGCTGGGGAACGGACTTGGTTTCCAGCTCAGGATAACCGCCTGGGGAAGGGACGGGAGGCGCAGAGTAGTGAGAAAAGCCCCGGCGGGCAGTCGGGGGTCTGGGTCCGGCCAGCTCCGTCCTGGCCCTCGGAAGCAATGTGACGTTGGGCGGATCACTTAGCGCTTCTCTGTAAATGGGAGGGAGCCGGCATCGCGGGGAGAAGGCCCGCTGGGTGGTCGAGAAGACTCGGATCAGAGCCCCCCCAGCACGGTGGCTGTGAGGCCGTGGGAGAGCCACGAGCTGCCCCAGGCTGCCTCTGAGAGTGTCCGTCCAAGAGCTGCTGGCCGTGCCCTTGGGGACGATTCTCTACGTGTGGATCGGAGGTCTGGCCTCTGAGGGTTCCGGGACAAAGGTGCTTTGTGACCGTCAAGCCCAGAGCCAAGGGGTTAGATGCCATTATTTTTAGACAAGAGGAGGCGAGTAGGTGAGGGGCTGGGGGTGGGGAAAGGTGCTGGGAAGGATCTGAGCGGGCCGGCCTTTGATTTCTCTCCTGGGTTGCACTGTCTGTAATTGTTTCTCTGCCGCTAGTGCAGGTGGGTAGCACCTTGGGCTCATTATTGACCTGGGTCCTGAAGGGCAATAGAGGGGAGAACACGGAGATAAGCCAGCAAACAGCTTGGAGGGGTTTCAAGGTCACTGAAAATGATTTGACTTGATACAAATGAAGCATAGGAAGTATAGGAATGGGCTTGTGGAGGCAGAATTAGTCAGGGTAGGCTTCCTGGAAGAGGTGGGAGTGAAACGGGGGAAAGCACTGGCCGGGGAGATAGTGGACAAATCCTTTTCCTTCCAGGGGGTCTTGGTTTTCCCCATCATAAAATGGATAACTTGATTAGACAAGTTGGCCTACAATGGATAGAGCATTAAACCTGAAGTCCAGATTTGATTTCAAGTCTTGCTTTGATACTTACTAACTGTATGATCCTGGGCACTTAACCTCTGTCTCAGTTTCATCTATAAAATGGGAATAAAACAGTACCTACCTCCCAGGGCTATTGTGAAATAAAATGAGGCAATATTTGCAAAACACTTTGAAAAACTCGGGGCATTCTATAAATGGGACGTGTCAATATTATTAAGATTATTATGGTCATTATTATCTAAGGTCTCTTGCAACATTAAGTCTGTGCTCTCATGATCTGTCCAAAAGGGAGAGCTGGAATAATTGATCTCAAGCTCCTTCTGAGTCCCAGTAGTTTACAACTGATCTTAGACAAAAAGTAGATTATACAGTACAGACAGAGCCCCAGATGAAGAGTCGAGAGGGTTTGGCTTCCAGCCCTGGCTTTGCCATTGGTTCCCTTGGGCAGCATCGTAGATTGTAGAGGAGGAAATCTAGTCCAAACTCTTCATTTTATGGAGAATCCAGAGAGGATCACACAAATAGTAGGTAGCAGAGCTGAGGGTCGGGTCTAAGACCTTTGACGCCCTTGTGTTTTCCACAAGATTCCAAGCTGCCCTGACTGCCGTGGGCCTCCGTGGGAATGACACCCCTGGGCCAAAGGGCTTCTCCGAACCCTCAGCTCCGAGACTGAGACTTTCCGATCCACAGTCTACGTTCCAGGACAGCTTTGTCTCTGAGCCCTGGTTTTATTGTTTCCCACCAACCTCTTTGGGAAACAGTGTGAGGTTAGGAGATTTGGTTTCAAGTTCTGACCTGAGCAATGGGACTGAGATAACTTTTTTGAACCTCAGTTTGTGCATCTATTAACTTGAAACAATGCCTACCCTTCATTCATGGAGTTGTTGTAAAGGAAACACCTAGTAAACAAACTTTAAAAAACCCCAACAAACTTAATTGCTATCTCTTATTTTTATTACCTACTACTGTGTCCCTCCTTGAGTCTTCTCTCCCCCTTTTTTAAGGGTGTAAGGATTACCTGAAAACTAATCAGCACATGAACCAAGTTAGCCCCCCACCCCTGCAAAGAAGGGTGGGAGGCACATTGTCCTCTGCAGAGCCAGGCTGGGTCTTGATGATTTCGTAGCATTCTGTTTTGATCGTATTGTTGTGTGCTTTCCATTTATGTCATTGTATGCATCGTTTTCTAGTTCACTCCGCGCCCTTTCGTGTGCATTCCCGTGCATGACGGAATGCCAGGATGTGAATGCGATGTTTTTATTTGCTGTTCCTGCCATGCCAGCCTCCTTTCCCCCCTTTGTGTGTGACCCATTCTGATTCCCAGTGTTATGACAAGCATGACTCCATGCACCCAAGCACGCCCTGGATGGTGCCCTCCTGCCCAGATTCATGCCCTCTCCGGGTGAGGAAGGAGCAGCAGGTTGTCTCCAGACTGGCGTTCCAGACCGCACCCGAGCTGTGGTCCCGTCCCGGAAGCCAGCGCAGCTCGGCCCGTGTCCCAGAGCCGCCGACTGGCTGGGGCTCCCCACGCTGGGCCGGCTGCTAAAGCATGCCCTTCTTCCCCTAGACTGTGAAGACCGAGACTGTGACGGTGAGCAGCATGGCCATCAGGAAGAAGATTGAGCCTGAGGCCGCCTTGCAGGCTAGGATCAGTACGATGGACACCGCCCAGGTGACTGCCCTTCCCCTGCTCCCCGTCCTGGGCCTGCTCTTGGGAAGTCTCTCAAGGGGAGTCTCGAGTAATGCTAGTAAAACTGGCCAGCCCCACTGCCAGTAACATCCAGGGAGCGGGGGAGTCCCTTCCAGCTCCTGAGCTTGGGTGATTTCATCACGAGTTTGTGACTAGTCAGCTCACGCTAGTCCCTAAACTTTCCTCTTGCAACAGGTGGATGGGGCTGCAGCTGGGGGGAAAGAGATAACAGCTTCGCACTCTGTCACCACGGAAACCACCTGCACTACCGTGGTAAGCCCCGCCTCCCACTGCCCCCGGTCGGGGAGGGAGGGGACCAGCAGCGAGGGACGCGGGCCTCTCAGTCCCCTCTCCTCCGCTTCCCTCTCACAGCACTAAGTACGGACATTATTCAGCCCTTGAGCTCTGAAGTGGGTTGAACTTTAGCAGATGTATGACTCTGGGTCTCAGGTATCCCAAGAGCCTGTGTCCTTGAGTGCAGGGAGGAGGTGGACTCTGAGCCAAGCTGCCCGGAGATTGGGCACTTCTGACAGAGCGATTTTTCTGTGCAACTAAAGCTTAATCTGCAACACCTGTTGGAGTCTCATCCTGTACACAGTCAGGCAGTCAGTAAACAGCCTACTATGTCCTAGGCTTTGTGCTAAATCCTGGGGATCCACAGAAGAAACCCTCGAACTAATGGGGGAGATACATGCAAGCCACTATGGACAAACAAACTAGATTACAGGCTAAAGGGAAGGCGTTAGAATTAAAGGATATTAGAAAAAGCTTCATGTGGGGTTTTTAGCTGGGATTTGAAAGGAAATAGAAAGCAGAACTGAAGAAGGTGAGAATTCCAGGTTTGGGGAACAATCGTTGAAAATTCCTGGAGCTGGGAATTGGGATGTTTTGTTTAAGAAATAGAGGAGGCCAGTGTCACCAGTTTGCAAAATATGTAGCAGGACTAGGTAGGAAGGTGTAAGATATAAAGAGACTGGAAAGGTCAGAGGAGGGCCAGGATATAAAGGACTTTAAATGCCAAACAGAGGATTTCTTATTTAATCTTAACTTTTTCACTTTTTTTTTTTTGCTGAGGCAATTGGGGTTAAGTGAGTTGCCCAGGGTCACACAGCCAAGAAGTGTTAAGTGTCTGAGGCCAGATTTGAACTCGGGTCCTCCTGACTTCAGGGCTGGTGCTCTAGCTACTGTGCCACCTAGCTGCTTCCTAGTCCTTTCTTTTAATAGACTGGGAGGATCCAGAAGGGAGAAGTAATCTGCTAGATAGGCTCACTTCACGAGTTAGTAACATAGTCAGGATCTTAAAACTCGGAGCCCTATTCTGAATTATTTTCCATTTAGTTCCTCCAGTAGAACGTACTGGGTATTCTCCATCCTTTTAAATGTTTCTCCTTTTATCCCCAGCATTTCGCACAGTGCCTGGCACATCATCAGTGATTAATAAATGCTTTTTGGATAACAAGATTCTGTACTATCACTACCACTCATTAATTGTTGGTTAGTTAGAAATTAATAAGAAATGTGGCTGTGGGAGTGTTTCTACACTAAAGTACACTGGTGCCCATGGGGGAGTGCTTGGGTGCCTGCCCACTCTCCCCTTGGGCCTTGCAAGCCCTTGAGAGCCAAGTGTTGTTTTTCCAGGAGAACAGTCTGAAGTCTGGGAAGGGTGCAGCCATGATTCCAGGCCCACAGACAATGGGGACAGAGATCCGTTCCCTTTCTCCGGTGAGTGATCCATCTTCCATCAAGTTCCAAAAGCCCCAGGCCTGGGGAATGGGATAGACCTGGTGATTCCAGATGCATTCCTAGAGTTGGGAGTATTCCAAGTTCCCTATGCATCCTTCATTAGGAGTTTTTTCTTTATATTAAGGAGACATTTCTACCTCTGTATAGTTTCCTTCCATTGCTCCTAGTTCTGGCCTCTGAGACCAAGTGAATCAATTCAATTTCTCCTCCAGTTGGCTTTCACATACTTGAAGACAATGGTTCTTCTCACTCTCTGTTCCCCATTCCCACCCCTGTTCTTCCCTGTTCCAAGCTAAACATTCCCAGTGCCTCCAACCATTCACCTGATGGCATAGTCTCAGATACTTTGACTATTCCAGCTGTCCTCCTGTCGACAGGATCCTTCCTGACACTGGGCCCCAGCTCTAAGCCCAGCCGTCCAGATCAGGGCTGCCGCTGCCTTCGTGGCTCTAGGGTAGTGTCCAGGGCCTGTTCCTACGAGCAGACCGGTGGCCAACTCCAACGGAAAGAAGCCATCATCTACTTCATTCTTCTCTCTTTGTCCTTACCCCTGCTTGGGTTTGGGGGAAGGAGAGAGACATCCAATGGCTCTCAAAGCAAGTGCCATAGTACCAACCTCGACTTGCAAAGATCACTTGCCCCAGAGGATGTCCCCCAGCCTTGACCCCCATATTCTTTCCCAACAACCTTTTGGGAGGCCATGTCTCCTCTCCTTGATACCAGGGGATGGGGTGGGGCTTGTGTCTCCTGCAGATCATCGGGAAAGATGTCCTTGCCGGGGCCTATGGGGCCACTGCAGAAACCCTGTCCACTTCCACTACTACCCATGTTACCAAAGTGAGTATTATTTGGGAGCTGGGGTCCATGGCATGCAGAGGCTCTCTACAGGTCTTGAGGCAGTGTGGTGCAGTGGAGAGAGTGCTTGGTTAGAAACTGGAGACCTATGTTTGAATCCTGGCTCTGCTACTTACTACCTGTGTAAACTTAAGTAGTTGCTTCATCTCCTCAGTCTCATTTTCCTCATTTACAAAATGAGGACATTAATCTAGACTTTCTCTAAGAAAGCTCCCAGCTCCAGATTTGTCATCCTGGGGAAAAGCCACAAAAGAGCTCAACTTAATCCAAGATTTGCTCCAAGCTCTCCTTATGAACTAGGAGAATTCCTTCTACTCAGTGACAAATTGGGCACAATTAAAAATGGGAGGTTCTACCAGGAGATCATTGTACATGGCAAGAGCAAGATTATACGATGATCAATTCTGATGGACGTGGCTCCTTGCAACAATGAGATGATTCAGACAAGTTCCAATGATCTTGGGATGAAGAAAGCCATCTACACCCAGAGAGAGAACTGTGGGAACTGTTGTTCACTTGAATTTTATTTTCTTTCTCAGTTTTCTTCCTTTTTGATGAGATTTTTCTTGTGCAGCAAGATAATTGTATAAATATGTATGCCTGTGTTGGATTTAACATATGTTTTTAACCATATTTAACATATATTGGATAACTTGCCATTTAGGGGAGGAGGTAGGGTTAAGGGAGGGAAAAATTGGAACACAAGGTTTTTCAAGGGTCAGTGGTGAAAAATTATCCTTACATATGTTTTGAAAATTAAAAAGCTTCAATTAAAAAAAAAAAGAAATGGGAGGTTCTAGACCAGATTGAGCTGAAGGGCACAAGAGGCCAAATGAGAGGTTCTAGACTAGATTGAGCTAGAGGGAACAAGAGGGCCATGTGGGAGGATGTGGACTTTGTTCAGTTTCTTCAACTCTACAGTAGAGAAAATAATCCTAGACTTGCCTTTTTCTCAGGATTATTACCAATCAAAAAGAAATATTTTTTGAGCTCCTGCTATGAGCTCAGCTTTATGCTAACTGTGTTAGGGAAGACTAAAGAAATAAAGACAAGCAGCAATATTGTTTGAAGAATAACTGTGAATGACTAAGTTACTCTGAGTATTAAAGATACTCAGATCAACTACAAAGGACTTAGGAAGGAAGATACTATTTATCTCCAGAGAAAGGATTAATAAATAGAAGACTGTATAGTATGGTCATATATATATAGTAAATATCTTAGAAATAAGGACCATGCATGTCTTATTTCTTTATTTTTTAATTTAATTTTGCAGTATTTTGTGTGTTTATATCAAGTGGGAACCTTCTCTCATTTGGGGTGGGGTAGGGACAGAAGGAAGGAAACAGTTCGAAAAATAAGATAAAAAGAATTGTAATATGCATGGTCCTTTCTAAAGTATTCACATTTTAGCAAAGAAGGTTAAGAATCATCTGAAATGAGAACAAACTGCAAAATTTTGTGTATGTAGAGGTATAATTGAATACTGACTCTGAGGGCTAGAAAGATTTGGTGAGAGGCAGTTTGGGATAATGGAAAGAGGTAACTAAGAGTCAGGAAACCTGAATTCAAATCCTGTTCCCTATATTAATTTTTTCACCATAGAAGGCCACAACTATCAAGCCCCCAAATAAAAAGGCAGGGTGATCTTTTCTGGCTGCAAATTCTTTGGTAATGATCCTTGTGCACTTAATCTATTCATTAGGTCTGGGAGGAAAGCTACAAACTCTAATTGCTGTGGATGTGTTTGCTCTTGTTCCCTTTGCTGGGAGTTTAGAAGACAAGGAGATCAGTGGGAGGTTTTGAGCAGGAGGTTGGACTTCAACTGGTCTTGAAATATGAGTAGTATTTACATAGATGGTAGGCATAGGACTGGGAAAACATTCTGGGAGGCGGAGAGGAGAACCAGCTTGAGTTGAGTCAGGTTATAGAAGCAGGAACAAATGTACATAGTGTAGAGTAACAAAGGCCCCAGCCAGACTAGAACAAAAGGGTTATGCTGGGGTGCTTTGGGAAAGAAGGTTGGCTAGGAAGGCTAAGGCCAGATGAGAGGGCCTCATCTCGTTATGAGTTTCATGATAGAAGCACCATGAGCAGGCTATGAGCCTGGCATTAAGAAGACTTGAGTTCAAATGTAGCCTCAGGTGCTTTTTAGCTGTGTGAGCTGAGCAAATCACTTACCCTTGTTTTCCTTTATCTGTAAAATGAGGTTGAGAAAGAAATGCTAAGAAATGGGTACTCTAGCATCTTTGCCGTGAGGAGGAAATGCTAAGAAATGGGTACTCTAGCATCTTTGCCGTGAGGAGGAAATGCTAAGAAATGGGTACTCTAGCATCTTTGCCGTGAGGAGGAAATGCTAAGAAATGGGTACTCTAGAATCTTTGCCATGAGGAGGAAATGCTAAGGAATGGGTACTCTAGCATCTTTGTCGTGAGAAGGAAATGCTAAGGAAATGGATACTCAAGCCTCTTTGCCATGAGGAGGAAATGCTAAATAATGGGTACTGTAGAGTCTTTGCCATGAGGAGGAAATGCTAAGGAATGGGTACTCCAGCCTCTTTGCCATGAGGAGGAAATGCTAAGAAATGGGTACTCTAGCATCTTTACCATGAGAAGAAGAAGCTAAGGAAATAAGTATTCTAGCATCTTTGTCGTGAGAAGGAAATGCTAAGGAAATGGATACTCAAGCCTCTTTGCCATGAGGAGGAAATGCTAAGGAAATGGATACTCCAGCCTCTTTGCCACGAGAAGGAAAAGCTAAGGAAATGGGTACTCCAGCATCTTTGCCATGAGGAGGAAATGCTAAGAAATGGGTACTCTAGCATCTTTGCCGTGAGGAGGAAATGCTAAGAAATGGGTACTCTAGCATCTTTGCCGTGAGGAGGAAATGCTAAGAAATGGGTACTCTAGCATCTTTGCTGTGAGGAGGAAATGCTAAGAAATGGGTACTCTAGTATCTTTGCCATGAGAAGGAAAAGCTAAGGAAATAGGTACTCTAGCGTCTTTGTCGTGAGAAGGAAATGCTAAGGAAATGGATATTACAGCATCTTTGCCATGAGGAGGAAATGCTAAATAATTGGTACTCTAGAGTCTTTGCCATGAGGAGGAAATGCTAAGGAATGGGTACTTTAGCATCTTTACCATGAGAAGAAGAAGCTAAGGAAATAAGTATTCTAGCCTCTTTGTCGTGAGAAGGAAATGTTAAGGAAATGGATACTCAAGCCTCTTTGCCATGAGGAGGAAATGCTAAGGAAATGGATACTCCAGCCTCTTTGCCACGAGAAGGAAAAGCTAAGGAAATGGGTACTCCAGCATCTTTGCCATGAGGAGGAAATGCTAAGAAATGGGTACTCTAGCATCTTTGCCGTGAGGAGGAAATGCTAAGAAATGGGTACTCTAGCATCTTTGCCGTGAGGAGGAAATGCTAAGAAATGGGTACTCTAGCATTTTTGCTGTGAGGAGGAAATGCTAAGAAATGGGTACTCTAGTATCTTTGCCATGAGAAGGAAAAGCTAAGGAAATAGGTACTCTAGCGTCTTTGTCGTGAGAAGGAAATGCTAAGGAAATGGATATTACAGCATCTTTGCCATGAGGAGGAAATGCTAAATAATTGGTACTGTAGAGTCTTTGCCATGAGGAGGAAATGCTAAGGAATGGGTACTCTAGCATCTTTACCATGAGAAGAAGAAGCTAAGGAAATAAGTATTCTAGCATCTTTGTCGTGAGAAGGAAATGCTAAGGAAATGGATACTCAAGCCTCTTTGCCATGAGGAGGAAATGCTAAGGAAATGGATACTCCAGCCTCTTTGCCACGAGAAGGAAAAGCTAAGGAAATGGGTACTCCAGTGTCTTTGCCATGAGAGGAAATGCTAAATAATGGTACTCTAGCATCTTTGCCATGAGGAGGAAATGCTAAGAAATGGGTACTCTAGCATCTTTGCCGTGAGGAGGAAATGCTAAGAAATGGGTACTCTAGCATCTTTGCCGTGAGGAGGAAATGCTAAGAAATGGGTACTCTAGCATTTTTGCTGTGAGGAGGAAATGCTAAGAAATGGGTACTCTAGTATCTTTGCCATGAGAAGGAAAAGCTAAGGAAATAGGTACTCTAGCGTCTTTGTCGTGAGAAGGAAATGCTAAGGAAATGGATATTACAGCATCTTTGCCATGAGGAGGAAATGCTAAATAATTGGTACTCTAGAGTCTTTGCCATGAGGAGGAAATGCTAAGGAATGGGTACTTTAGCATCTTTACCATGAGAAGAAGAAGCTAAGGAAATAAGTATTCTAGCATCTTTGTCGTGAGAAGGAAATGCTAAGGAAATGGATACTCAAGCCTCTTTGCCATGAGGAGGAAATGCTAAGGAAATGGATACTCCAGCCTCTTTGCCACGAGAAAGAAAAGCTAAGGAAATGGGTACTCCAGCATCTTTGCCATGAGGAGGAAAGCTAAGGAAATGGGTACTCCAGTTTCTTTGCCATGAGGAGGAAAAGCTAAGGAAAGGGATACTCCAGCATCTTTTCCACGAGGAGGAAAGGCTAAGGAAATGGGTACTCTAGCATCTTTGCCATGAGGAGGAAATGCTAAGGAAATGGGTACTCCAGCATCTTTGCCATGAGGAGGAAATGCTAAGGAAATGGGTACTCCAGCATCTTTGCCGTGAGAAGGAAATGCTAAGGAAATGGGTACTCCAGCTTCTTTACCATGAGAAGGAAATGCTAAGGAAATGGGTACTCCAGCTTCTTTGCCATGAGGAGGAAAAGCTAAGGAAATAGATACTCCAGCATCTTTGCCATGAGGAAGAAATGCTAAGGAAATGGGTACTCTAGCATCTTTACCATGGGAAGAAGAAGCTAAGGAAATAAGTATTCTAGCATCTTTGTCGTGAGAAGGAAATGCTAAGGAAATGGATACTCAAGCCTCTTTGCCATGAGGAGGAAATGCTAAGGAAATGGATACTCCAGCATCTTTGCCATGAGGAAGAAATGCTAAGGAAATGGGTACTCCAGCATCTTTTCCACGAGGAGGAAATGCTAAGGAAATGGGTACTCTAGCATCTTTGCCATGAGGAGGAAATGCTAAGGAAATGGGTACTCCAGCATCTTTGCCATGAGGAGGAAATGCTAAGGAAATGGGTACTTCAGCATCTTTGCCGTGAGAAGGAAATGCTAAGGAAATGGGTACTCCAGCTTCTTTACCATGAGAAGGAAATGCTAAGGAAATGGGTACTCCAGCTTCTTTGCCATGAGGAGGAAAAGCTAAGGAAATAGATACTCCAGCATCTTTGCCATGAGGAAGAAATGCTAAGGAAATGGGTACTCCAGCATCTTTGCCATGAGAAGAAAAGCTAAGGAAATAAGTATTCTAGCATCTTTGTCGTGAGAAGGAAATGCTAAGGAAATGGATACTCAAGCCTCTTTGCCATGAGGAGGAAATGCTAAGGAAATGGATACTCCAGCATCTTTGCCATGAGGAAGAAATGCTAAGGAAATGGGTACTCCAGCATCTTTTCCACGAGGAGGAAATGCTAAGGAAATGGGTACTCTAGCATCTTTGCCATGAGGAGGAAATGCTAAGGAAATGGATACTCCAGCATCTTTGCCATGAGGAGGAAATGCTAAGGAAATGGGTACTCCAGCATCTTTGCCGTGAGAAGGAAATGCTAAGGAAATGGGTACTCCAGCTTCTTTACCATGAGAAGGAAATGCTAAGGAAATGGGTACTCCAGCTTCTTTGCCATGAGGAGGAAAAGCTAAGGAAATAGATACTCCAGCATCTTTGCCATGAGGAAGAAATGCTAAGGAAATGGGTACTCCAGCATCTTTTCCACGAGGAGGAAATGCTAAGGAAATGGATACTCCAGCATCTTTGCCATGAGGAGGAAATGCGAAGGAAATGGATACTCCAGCTTCTTTGCCATGAGAAGGAAAAGCTAAGGAAATAGGTACTCCAGCTTCTTTGCCATGAGGAGGAAATGCTAAGGAAATGGATATTCCAGCATCTTTGCCATGAGGAGGAAATGCGAAGGAAATGGATACTCCAGCTTCTTTGCCATGAGAAGGAAAAGCTAAGGAAATGGGTACTCTAGCATCTTTGCCAAGAAAACCCCAAATGGGGTCACAAATAGGCAGGATTTAAATGACTGAACAAAGAGAAGGACTAGTCTGATTGGTATATTAAAGGATATTAGACATAGCAGAGCATTTTGCCAGGGGATGAACAAGGGAAGAAAGAATTGTCAGGATTCAGTATCTGATCAGATTTAATGAATGAGAAAAAAGAAGACTCAAATGTGTTTTCTAGTTAGGAGAATATACCTCTGCCTGCCACGGGCATGGAAGGGGAGAGCGTTTGGGGCCATAGATAGTTTTGAGGTAGTTATGGACAGGCTTCCCATGGTGATATTAGTAAATTAAAATTTAGAAATATCTCTGGAGTCAAATCTCATCTTTTCCACTTGTTCTTTTTGTTATTTTAGCTAAATACTTTAACCAGTGTGGGGCTTACTGTTCTGACCTGTGAATGAAGATATTAATTGGACAAGACTATTTCTAACTTTTTCTGTGTCTTCCTTCAGACTGTGAAAGGAGGATTTTCTGAGACTAGGATAGAGAAACGCATCATCATCACAGGAGATGAAGATGTAGATCAAGACCAGGTATGTTGTCTGTTTTGACTAGAACCCTGCCCCTTGATCACAGGACATATGGCCATACTGGTTGTGGGCTGGTGAATGAACCCCTTTTCTACTGTTCTAAGCTCTGATTTGGGAGTAGGAAGTCAGAATGGTGAATGTCAGTACATAGTTGAGGTCTGCCTTTCACCTGCCATGGATTGTTACCACTGTGACTAATAGTATTAGTGGAATTCATCACTCATTTTCTACCCTGCTCATCCCTCATGCCTGCCCTTTATGCACTGACCTGGCCCTCAAAAGCAATGACCAGAAACTGACCTAAGAGGTCAGCAAACTGGATTCAGAACTTAGCTTTTATCCTGACTTTATATGTGACCTAAAATAAATTATTTTCCCTCTCTGAGCTAATTTCCTTCCTCTGTAAAAAGAGGGGTCTTTTGTCCTTTCAAGTTCTAAATTTGAGGTTCCTAAGATCCCCTTCCAGTCTCAGGAAGTAACTTATCTGGAATGTGAACAAAAACACTAAGCTATTTTCCTCATTAAAAGAACTGACAAGGTACTCTAAACTTCCTTTAAAGCAAATCTCAGATCATGAAGAGAAAACTCACCAAGCAGTTTCCACTTCATTCATTCAGTCTTTGTATATGGAATTCATTAGATGATTAGAAATGGGTCGAAGTCCTTTAGGCAAAACTAAAAAGTATTACCAATCCTTGGCCTTTTCTAAAGGTGTGCTGGTAAATGTTTAACAACCAGTTCTTGTAGGGAAGAAAGAAAATATTCACAATATGCTTTTAAAGTTTAATCTGCATTATTAACATTTTTTTCCACCTCTTTTTGACATCTAGACAATCAGCAAAATAATACATCACTTCTTTTTTTTTTTATAGCATTTGTCAATTTCTGATGTGTTAACACACTGAAAATTTAAGCCAGTTCAAGGTGGCTCCAGCATCTCTCTTTTTTCTCCCAAAGTTCTTTGATCCCCCGGGGAAAAAAGACATTCATTTAGTAAGATACAGAACTGTCATTTGATAGTACTTACAGGGCACAGTCCTGTGTTGAGCTTTGGCTTGATTGTGGGAAGAGGATGTGGTGGTCCCAATCTGATTAACATAGAAAGGTTTCTGGGGGCTCTGAAGTCTTTGGGTTTGGTTGATGATCTGGTTTCTACCTCAGAGACATGAGCCCCAATTCCTAAATCTTAGCCCTAGCTTCAGTGATGGGATTCATTTCCTTCTTCTCTCCTCCCCCTTTCCTGGTGCATCCTGAAGTCTGGGTCTCTGTGTTCAGATTAGGAGCTGTCCTATCCTTGTGTTACAGGCATTGGCTTTGGCCATCAAGGAGGCCAAACTGCAACACCCCGACATGCTGGTAACCAAAGCCGTTGTATACAGAGAAACAGACCCATCTCCTGAAGAAAGGGACAAGAAGCCACAGGTAATGAATACCCTCTAGAGGCCCTAGAAGAGGCTCTTCCTTTGACTCCTGATCACTCATGTTCAGCTTTGTTGTTGTTAGGCATCTCACTCTCTGTAACCCCATTTTGGGATTTTCTTGGCAGAGAAAGTAGAGTGGTTTGCCATTTCCTTCTCCATCTCATTTTGTAGATGAGGAAGTTGAGGCAAAGTGACTGGTCCAAGTGTCTGAGGCCAGAAGATGAGTTTTCCTGTTTTCTGGCCCTATAGTCTATTGTATCACTTGGCTGCCCCATGTACAGGTAGTATTCCTCAATTCAGAGAAAATCACAGGTATCCTATATCCAGGTATGCATGGATGATCTCAGCCCTAGGAGAATTGCCTTCTGTTAATCCTTTCAATCTTTACAACCTCACTCGAGGTTTCTTCCCCTTAGATAGGCTTCCTGAACTGGGGAGCAACATATGGGATGTCTACATGGTTTTGTAGTTTTTATAGGAATAGAATTAAAGATATATTTTCAGACACAAAAAGGAAAGGGAAAGGGAAGAAGAAAAAATAAAACAGAGTAAGAAAAGGAAAGGAAAGGCTAGAAGTAGTCTCCTTGGTTCTACTCCTACTTCTGCTACTAACTCATCTAGACAAGTTCTGTGCCTCAGTTTCTTCATCTGTAAAATGAAAGAACTGATCTTGATAGCCTCAAAGATCCCTTTCAGTTTTAAATCCTGATACTGAGATTATTCTATCACCTCTATGAAATATATTTTTTGCTCTTCTTCATCTAACATCCCCCCACTGTTGTTGCTTTCTTTTTTCTGTTCCATTCACAGCATGTCTTAGATTCCACCCATCTCCCATTTATTGCCCCCCTCTCCCAACAAACACGTGTACAAGTTCTTTCCAACAAGACTTCCCATTCTGGCATCCTCCCACTGATGCTGCTCCCACCTGTAGATTTGTGACAAATTGATTTTACTTCTAGCTGCCTCTGTTCCTTCTTTGGCATCCAAACCTGTCTTCTTTCCCTCCTCCTTAGGCTGTGTCATCTACCTTCTTTAATTCTTTTATGCTGTCTGCCCACGCAGTGCCACCTTTCTCTTTTAGATCTCATTTTCTAGCAGTGTTGCCCTTTAGGAGTAGCTTTCTTCCCTTTACTCCTTATTCCAGCCTCTGACACTTCTCTCTCCACCTCCCAAGAATCATTTCCCAGCCTAAAGAGGGGTGGTTGTTGTTTTTTGTTCATAGCACTCCATGACTGGACAAAACAAGTTGGGGAAGGTCAGAATCATGAGTTAATTTTCTTCTTTTTGTTTTTTTTTTTGAGAATTTTTTTTTTTAATAATAACTTTTTATTTTCAAAATATATGCAAAGATATTTTTCAACATTCACCCTTGCAAAATCTTATGTTCCAAATTTTTTCTCCTCTTTCCCCTACCCTAGACAGCATGCAATCCAATATATGTTAAATATTGCAGTTTTTAAATATATATTTCTACAATTATCATGTTATGCAAGAAAAGTCAGATCAAAAAGGAAAAAAATGAGAAAGAAAAGAAAAAGTAAGCAAACAATAACAAAAAAAGTGCAAAAACTATGTTGTGATACACATTTAGTCCGTACAGTTCTCTTTCTGGAGGTAGATGGCTTTCTCCATTGAAAGTCTATTAGAATTGGCCTTAATCATCTCAAAGATTGATGAGACAATGATGAGAGATGAGAGAAGAGTCACGTCCATCAGAATTGATCATCACATAATCTTGTTGTTGCTGTGTACATTATTTTCTTGGTTATACTCACTTCACTTAGCATCAATTCATGCAAATCTCTCCAGGCCTTTCTAAAATCATCCTGCTGATCATTTCTTATAGAATAATGATATTTCATAGCATTTATATAGTCATAACTTATTTAGCCATTGTCTAGCTGATGAGCAACCATTCAGTTTCCAGTTCCTTGCCTACAAAAAGGACTGCTACAAATAGTTTTGCACATGTGGGTCCTTTTCTCTTTTTTATGACCTCTCATAAGTCATCATTAGAGAAAGATCAAAGAATAGTAGAAAGAACATTGGGTCAGTCGTCATCAGAAAAGCTGGGACTCACTACTTAATACCTGTGTGATTTCATTTTTCTCCTCTATAAAATGGGGGAAGAATGTGAATCGGATGACCTACTGGTCATCTAACAAATGATACCTAGTAGTATTAAACAAATAGAAATAGATTCGATTGAGCTGCAAATTAACGTAGAAGCCATAAGTTAACATTATGATATATATTTTTTATTTATTTCATTAGATGGGAATGTGGAAATTAAATGGGAAATCAGGAATATGGATTTGATGCCTCTGGTAGATTAGATATAGCCTTGGACTTGGAGGAAGGAACATCTGCCTTCAAATCCTGCCTCTGGAATTTATTTGATGTATGACTCTGGAAGGGCCAATTGATCCCTCTTGTTTCTCACCTGTCAAATGATGGGATTCAACTAAATGACTTCTACTTTTCCCTTCCATCTTTAAATCTATGATCTTTAAGAAGATCTCTAAGAACAGCCTTCTTAGCTCTAAATCCTATGCATTGTCCTAATTGGTTCTGTTAATGCTGGGAGAAAGTGTGGCTTTCTCTTCTCCTCCCAACTTTTTTTTAGTTTATTTTATTTGAAAAAACAGACTAAGAAACAAACAAATAAAAAAAAAAAAAAAAAAGCAAAAGAAATACAAAACAAAAGAGAACATTGTCATGTGCCCAACAGAATATCAGGGATGATTCAAAACATATGACAATGAATTACCAGATCAAGAAAGTACATATATTAATAGAGGAAATTCATGAATGTCTATTTTTTCTTTACTTTCTTGTAAATTGTTCTTTGGTTCTCTGCTTTGGACCTTATTATTTTATTCTTTTTTTCCCTTTCATCCCCACCTCCCTCCCCAAGCAAGCTACAGTTAAGAAAAGATATATCTATGTATACATATGTAGATATATACATATATACACACACTCTCTCTCACATACACTCACACACATGCGTGCATGCGCTCACACGTGCACGCACACACACATCTTAACTATTCCTGCTGTCTTTAAATTCTACTCTATAACTTGCCTAGTTATTAATTAATCCCCCCCCTCCAAGGATCCCTCCCTTGTCTTCTTCCCTCCTCCTTTGCTTCCCCATACTCCCATCCCACCCCACCCCTTTTTTTTCTACCCCCTTTTATTTCTTTATTGACTTTGGAGGTCATCGTGTCTTTGAATGAGCATTCAGATTCTACCCTACTCCAAACACCACTGGCAGAATTGGGATTAAGGTTCCTACAAATAGTTCCTGTTTCTTCCAAACTCAGGTTTTGAAGTCTTTCAAAAGTACTCCTGATGTTTCTACTCCTTTTTTCTTTGGGCATATTAAGGTAGAGGGAATGGTTGCCAGACACCTCTTCCATTGGAGGTATCTGTTACTATGGACACACCTAGTTAGCAACAAGCCAGGGGCAGTGATCAGATTATCTAGAATCAGAATACCATGTTCTCCTGAACATTCTACAAGAGGTGAACCTTTCCACAATGAGAAACTAGACATTAGGAGGAGGGTGAGGCAATGGAGAAAGATTTGAACTAGAAGTCACCTTTTTTTTTTTAAAGTCTCACCTCTGCCCATACACTTTGTGTGTGAACTTAGGCAAAGTTGACATGATGGGGGCCTCAGGTGTCTACTGTGAGAAGGAAGGATCAGGCTCCAAATCCTATGGCTAATTGATTATAATTGATCTTTGAAATCTCTACTGGTGCTGACATTTTTGGGATTATGACATTGATGATAATAATGATGACATGATTTATATTAATAATACAATTCACATCTCTATGATGCCTGAAGGTTAGCAAATCATCTTCCTCAAGAGCATTTCCTCTGTAGTTTGAGAACCTAACTTCAAATCCTGCCCACTGCTCATGAGTTCTTGGCAAGTCACTTAATCAGTTTCCTAATGTGTGGAGTGAGGAGGCTGCTCTGTAATTCCCTTCTAGGTCTTTTCCATAGGATCTATAATCCTTTATGGAGGTAGCAAAAGTATAATTATTCCAGTTTTACAAATGAGGCTCTTTCTGAAGCATCTCAAGTAAAATGATTTGTGCAGGAGCACAAAGTGGCTTGAGTTCTTTATGTTTTAATATTTTCCCCAGTTACATGTAAAATGATTTTTTACATTTGTTTTTGCTTGATCTGAGATCATGATTCTACCTCTGCTTTTTTTACTTTAGCTGAAGTATAATAGATTCTCCTCCAGCCTTTTACCTTTACTGTATCTCTCTGCTTTAAATGTGTTGCTTATAAACAACATATTGTAGGATTCTGGCTTTTAATCAAGTCAGCTATCTGCTTCTGTTTTATTGGAGAGTTTATCCCATTCACATTCACAGTGAAAATTACTAATTCTGTATTTCCCGCCATCTTATTTTTCCCAAATATACTTTTCTCTTTCCTTTTTTCTTTCCTACCTCCCTCAATCAGCGCTCCCCTTTTATAGCCTCTTCTCCCTTTCTTATCCTTTCCCCTTCTACTTCTCTTCTCCCTCTCCCTTTTCCTTTTCTCCTTCTCTATAAGATGAGAAAAGTTTCTCTATCAAACTAAATTGTCTGATATTCTCTCTTTGAGCCAAATCAAATTTTGTATTTGAAGATCAGGTTTTCTATTCAGCTCTGGTTTTCATCAAAAATAAATGAAGTTCCCCAATTTCATTGAATGGCCATCTTTTCCCCTACAAGATAATACTTAATTTTACTGGATAATTGATTCTTGGCTACAATCCAAGCTCCTTATCCTTCAAAATAACATTCCGGGCCCTTCAATCCTTTAAACTGGAAGCTGCTAGATCCTGGATAATCCTGATTATAGCTCCTCAATATTCTAATTGTTTCTTTCTGCCTGCTTGCAGTGTTTTCTCCTTGATTTGATAATTCTGGAATTTACCTTTTCATTTTGGGGTCTCTTTCAGGAGGTGATCAGTGAATTCTTTCAATGGCTATTTTGCTCTTTGGTTGTAGGACACCAGGGCAGTTTTCATTGATGATTTCTTGAAAGATGCTGTTTAGTCTGTTTTTTTATCATGGTTTTCAGGTTGTCCAATAAAAGAGTTTCTCCTGGATTTGTTTTCTAGATCAGTTGTAATTCTGTTGAGGTATTTTACATTTTCTTGTATTTTTTTCTTTCTTTATTTTCTTTTTTGGGGGGTTTTGTTTGACTGGTAGTTGATGCCTCTTTGAGTTATTTACTTCATTTGTTCAATTCTAATTTTTAATGAATTATTTTCCTCAGTTAGCTTTTTTTATCTCCTTTTGTATTTGGCCAGTTGAACTTTTAAATAAGTTGTTTCGTTCATTGGATTTTTTCAGAAATTTTGTTTTTCAAGTTGTTTTCTTTTTCCATTTCACCAAAACTGTCCTTTAAGGAGTGATATTCTTCAGACAGTTTCTGTGTTTCCTTTTCCAGAGTTCTCATTGCCTTTCCCCATTTTTCTTCTAATTCTCTTTTAAAATTCTTTTTGAATTCTTGTAAGAGAATCCAAGAGATGAAGACCAACTTATCTCACCCTTTGAGGATTCATCTGGAGGTCCTTTAGTATTCTCAAGGTTTGAAGTCTGTTCTTCCCTGTTTCCATAAAAGCTATTTATGGCCAGAGCTCTTTTTGGTTTTTTGCTCATTTTTTAAAGGTTGAGGTCTGCTCTTAGGGCAAAGGGGATATTGTTCCAAGCTTCTTCACAGGTGACATGGCTTCACACTGCCTTGAAGCTGGTACTTCCATCTTCCTTCCCATGCTGGGTGTGGCATGTCCAGGTCTTGGTTATTATGCTGGGGTTCAGCTGTACTTATGTTGGTGGTCTCACAGCTAGCCTCCTGATACACTGGTTTCTGAATCAGGGCAGAGTAGCCAATACTGCTTTTATTTTGGCTGAGAGCCTCCCAGTAGATTACACTGTCATGTGGCGGCTTCTCTGCCCTGGATCCCTGGGCTGTACTGGGCCATCTCCCCCACTGACCAATTGAGACGGACCTTTCCTGAAGTTCTTTCAAAATATCTTCTCCTAGAAATTTATTTCACTCATTCATAGAACAATAGTGTTCCATCATAATCACATCCCACAATTAATCCAGCCATTCCACAATTGATGGACATTCCCTCAATTTTCAATCTTTGCCCTGAAAAAAGAGTTCTATAACTATTTTTGTACATAGAAGACCTTTTCCTTTTTCAAAAATCTCTTTTGGGATTCATGCCTAGTTGTGGAGTTGTTAAGTCAAAGGATATGAGTGATTTTATGGTGGCTTAGGTTCTTGACCAGAAGATTTGGAAGAAGAGAGACATCAGAGTCCAAGACCCCCATTTTACAGGTCAGCATACAGAGGTCAAGAGGGATGAAGTGATTTGTATGAAGTCACATAGATCCTGGGGGAACGTGAGCCACCTGAACCTTGTTACTCAACCAAGAAATAGAAGGCCTCAGTTGGGAAGGTGGCAAGAAAATAACCAGAAATGGTTAACTAACTTTGTCTTTTTGTTCCTTTCATTTTTTTTTAAACTTCTTTTCCTTCTGATCTCTGTCTTCTCTTTCCCCTCACACTGAACTATCAGGAATCTTGACCCCTGTGCAAAGAAGTTGGCATCTCTATTCAGACCAACTTGGAGAGCAGTTGAGGAGAGGGCCTTCACACTGGATTCCGCGACTAGACACAGACAACCCAGCTGCAATGTTCCGTCCCTGCTGAGAGACTACAAAGGAAGAGCATATATATGTATAGATATATATAGGCATATATATATATATATACACACACACATACACACACACACACAGCAAACAGAACACAGCCTTGCACTGCTACAGAAGTTGGGGGGAAAGAAATCAAACCAACGGCTAAAGCAAACCAACCAACCTCCTACGTTCGCCTTTGCAGACAAAAAAAATTGATGGGATTTTTAAGAAAAAAAAAATAAAAAAAGGGGAAAAAATGCTACCACGATTAACAGAAATAAAAGCCAGACCCCTCGTGACATCGCAGCTGCACAGCAAGCCACAGGCTCTGCATATTCTATCTCGCGAGGACTCATGTGTGATCCACTCCTTCTTTTCCAACATTTGTCACCCACGTGTATGAGGGGAAATGCTTTGCAACAAAGAAGCTCCCGCAAGAAAAATGTCTGAAAGAAGGAAAGAAGTTCCCCACTGACCAAAGGAAGGAGTTCTTTCTTTCTGGGCCCGACCCTGGGCTCCGTGGCTAGTATCCAGACCCCTCTCTCCGCTCTCCTCCAAACTCATGCTAGTCTTGACGTACTCTCTCACTACCATCGCTCCACAAGTTTCCTCTCTCTTCTCCTTGTCGCCCCCTCACCTCCTGTGTTCCACCCAGGGCTGCCCAGGGAATTGCGGGTGACTCATCATTGGAAATAAAAGAATACTGGAGAGATGAACCCGAAGAGAGGAAAAGTGGATGCTGCGTGTCTGTGGCTTCTCACTACAATGGTGCAGCCCATCGGGGGGATTCATACGGATGTTCTTTTAAGTTATGTATATTATATATAACAGGGAAAAATATTAAAATAAACAGTGCTGGTAAGTATGATGCCGAAGTTTTTAAATTATAATTCTTTGGTTGATGTATTCTGAGGTTCTTAGATCACACTGAAATCCCCCTCCCCAAGAGGCCTAGAGTCTGTGTGCAGGTTCTGTCTTGGTGGCTGAAGGGATCGGTGTCGTGAAACAATGTGTGGTGTTTGTCTTTGGTGGGTTGGGGGGTAGTGAGGGGCAGATCCTGGGGTGGAGGGCAGGGGTTTGGCAAGAAGGCAGCAGAGCCATTGTCCAGAATGTGCCAGTCAAAGGGGCCTCACTATTCTGTGTCCCCATCCCCACCCCACCCTCACTCCTGGCATAGCTGAATTCTAGAGAGGCCTGTTTTTTGCTTTGAGAATGAAGGAAGTGGACGTGGGGCTAACTCGCCTACCCTGGGACCTCAGACTCCTTCCCTAGGGTATAGTTTGGGATCTGGAACCCCTTTTGATGGCCACCTGCCTTTTCCTTCCTGGCCATATTTGTGGCAGGCCATTGGCCCTGATTCTAAGAGCTCAGTAGGGCTTGCTCTGACCCTACCTCCAAGTCTTCCTAAAATTCACAGTCTCCCCTCTCTTCATGTGCCAAAGGATGAGCCAGAGTGGCAGCAAGGTCTGGGGGGGCCCAGACCCAGGACAAGAATTATCATGGATCACAGAGGACTTTAAAGCTCAATCTCAGATTCTTGTTCCCAAACCCCAAGTATGACCGGTGACCTTGGACAATTTATTTAATCTTTCTCTCGGTTTTCTGATCTGTAAAATGAGGCAGTTGGACTAAATCTTTAACTACCCTCCAACCTCTAAATCTAAGCTGAAAATCAAGAGACCTAGATCATTGGTTTCCTGGAAAAAATTCTGGTTCCCCTATCCTCTTCTCTCTGCATCTGAACTCCCAAGCCCAAGAACAGTGGAGGTTCTTCCTGGGCCGGAGCCATCACCACATCTGGTGTCAAGGTTTTCCATTGGCTGCTGGCTAGGGCTCAGTGGAGTCATGGCTAGGGTTATGGGACCCCCTCCAAGTGGGCTGCCACAGGGTAGGGCATTAGGGGAGAAATGCCCCCACTGCACTTTAAACATCTCTCACTCCACTCCCCAAACATATTTAAGTTCTACTGATCCACCTTCACAGAATCTCCGAGCTGGACAAAATCTCAGGCGATCCAGTTGTAATCCTTATCTGAACAGGAATCCCTTCATCATCCCTGACAAACAGGAGTGGTGTGATACATAGGGTGGTGCCATGGCAACTTCGCTGTAGGATTATCCAGGTGTGAGTAGATTCCCTCCAATCCCAATACTAGCCAGGAGGGATAGATGTGCTTCCTTTCTTAGCTCACTTTAGATAATCAGGTCTTGACTTCAGTACCCTATCCCCAACGCTCTAGGTATGGCAAGAGGTCAGAGTGCTACAGGGATCCTTTGGATCCCACAGAGAGGAGGTGTGAAAGAGCCCTTTGTCTGGGCTTCCTTCCCAAGAAACTACCCCTGCCCAAGCTACCTATCTCATGTGCTAATGATTGCTACCCGCTCTATACCCCCATGTTCTGTGATTACCTTTCTGGAGGGCTCTGGGTACATGTGATCACTGGGTGAGTCCATTCATTGGCAAAATCCAGACAGTCCCACCTTTTTCTTCCCCAAAGAGGTGGGAACCAAGGGATCAGGACTTTTTGAGGCAGTGAAGCTGCAAAATAAAGCCATCGGCTCTTAGCCCCCCATGACTCCCATGGAAATGTTAGGCACAGACTTCACCTCTATTTCCTCCCTCTTCCATCCACGTTTTTTTTTTTTTTGCTCCTCTAATCTCAGAAGCCGGGGAAGAGAATAAGATCCCAGTCTTGTCCATCACTCTGTCACACTGGGCAAAAGACTTCTTCCTCTTTGAGCCACGAAAATTGGCAGGGGGATAGATCTGGTAATCCCCTAGACGCCTCCAGTTCTAAGATTCTGTGAAGCCTTCTCTTTTATTTCTCTGGATCCCTTCAGGTTGAGGGTGCGGGAAGTGTCAGTGCCTGTTAAAAATACCGAATCCTGCAAGCACATTCCAAGACTGGCCTGCAATTGCATGAACAACGACACTATAAATAAATTATTTTTTCAGAAGCACCTTTGACCAACCAACTGCGACAGCCTCCTTCTTGTTCCCTCACTAACCCCCACTCCCTTGTGCCCCTCCCTACCCCCTTCCCCCAGTGCTCCGTGCTGTATGCGTGTGTGCTCTCTGTTCTTGTACTCAATAAAAGTGAAATAAATGTGTTTGATTCTGAACCAGATGTGACCCCACCGCCTCTGTCTGTGACTCCAAGGATGCGAGCAGAGCAGGCATCTAAATTAGCAAGCAGTTGTATTTCCAGCAGCCTGGCAGGAGATCAGAAACCCTTTGTGGTGAGGTTTAACTAACTCCCCAAACACACTGGCAGCCAGTGTGAGATTATCGGCAGGATTTAAAGGACGGGCTCACTTCTCTGGAGGCACCTTTCCCTATTCAGAACATTGGAGCAGGAGGGGAAAGGCCCCTAAACTTTCCAGCTCTATGTCCTAAAATCCATGAACTAAGTAAGGCTTATTCTCAGTGGAGGCATTTGAGTTGGGAGAAGGGAGGGAATGAACAGACACATCCACCTCCCTTGATCCCTATTCTTATTTTCACGTGATTCTATAAAGCCTAATTTTTCACTTAGGCACTGCCAGAAGTGAGAGGTGAGCTGCTACCAAGAGAGGAGCAAAAACTCTGCAAGGGAAACAAAAATCCCACTCTGAGCCCCACATTTGATACCAATAAATATGCGTGCAAACAGCTCCAGTCATAGATCATGATGAACCCGAATCAAAAAGCAAAAGCCTGAATTGTGATTGTGGTCCTCTGTACAAAAAGGCATGTGATGCATTTTTTTTTCTTTTAAAGATCAAACTTTATTCAATCTCAACTAAGAAGTTCTCTTAGTTCTTCCTATATCTTATATACTTTTTTTACTGTGTCAGTTACCTGTCACGATTGTCTCTCTTTTTTTTTTAATTAAAGCTTTTGATTTACAAAACATGCATGGGTAATTTTTCAATATTGACCCTTGCAAGACTTTCTGTTCCAAATTTTTCCCTCCTTCCCCCCAATCCCACCCCCTGGATGGCAGGTCATGTGATGCATCTTAAAAAGATTTTTATCAAAAATGGCAAAAACAAGAAAATATTTTGGTGTCCAAATAGGCCTTTCAAAGTAGTATAGCATAGGGGGAAGCGTTCTGAATTTAGAGGCAAAAGATCTGTGTTTAAATTATGGCTAAATCACATTACTCATATGAGTCTAAGCAAGTCATGTAACCTCTCATCCGTTAAGTACTAAATGACCTTGAAGATCCCTTCTAACTCTAAATCTAAAATATTATTATGCTTCTTCCTGGCAAAGAAAGGATCCTGGGCCCCTGAAATCTTATGCTGTGGCAGTTCTTAGAGGGTAGAATCCAGCTCAGTTTTTAATATTCATTTTTGTAAGATTTTGAGTTGCAAATGTAAGAAACAAAATATTTTACCAAGAACTCTACTGACTCACCGATGAATTCGGGAAAAACTTATTTTACATTCTTGCAAGAATGGATAATTCCAAAGAATGAGAATACACCTACAGAAGCCAGGTCAAGCTTTGGTTATGGAGTTTAATTAGCCCTACTTCTCCTGATTGGTCAGGATTCTTTCCAAGTTACCATTCTTACTTATATAGTATATATATATTTTGAGCAAAATGTGACCAGAGCAATTCTTTGGCTCTGAAAGAAGGATAAGAAGTTGGGTTTACACAAATATTGTCAGAAGCAGGTAAGGGGAGAGAGAGGTGAAATATCTTTTGGGATATCACCAATCACTTGTGAGTTGAGGAACTGGTTAGATAACTAAATTCCTAACAAAGGGAATTTAGGGTTAAACTGAGGCAAACCAATTATGTTCAGTGCCAAAACATAAGACTTTTTGAGGGGGTTGTAATCCAACCTAATTGTTATTTAGGTGGTAAATCCGACCAATTGCAACTTTGATTGTATACAATCTAACTACTATTTGGATAGTAAATCGGATCAATTGTATCCAACTGGCTTGTAAATCTGACCAATCTAAACCTTAAAGGGAGGGGTAAAGTTTGCTCCCTCTAAATACTATGTGTCTCATCTGTGGGTACACCCTCCCTTCACTCTCCCCCCTTTCTCCCCATTCTTTTATTTAAGAAAATCACAGAATTAAGGATTTTTTTCTCTCACAATAAAGAGCATTGGTTATAACACTATTCTTGGACCACCTTGCAACTGAGGAAGCAGTGGGCAGTGGCAGCTCTTCCGATTTCCCGATTTCCCAATCCTTCTGAGCTTCATGTAGTCCTTTGATAATAGCACTTTGAGTTCATACTGTTGTTCATGTCTACACTCACCCAATCCTTCCTGGTCCAAGAGGGAAATTCCCCCTCCTTATCACATACCTAGTCCCTGCTCCCAAGAAGCTCACATTCTTCATTTTCAGGGGTTTGCCATAACTTGGATTTCATTCTGGACCACATCCCTAGAAGGTAGGACCATGGAGCTAAACTCTCAATTCCTTCATCCTGCTTGCCTCAGGGATTAATTTTTATCAATTCCTCTGCTAATTACACCGAACTTTGAAGACCTCATCAAATACCCATCCATTTCTCACACAATTTTTTTCCCCTTCCTCCTTTCTTTCCCCCTTTCCCAAGACATCAAGCAATCTGATTATTACAGGTTATACATTTAAGACATTTCCATATTAGTCATGTAGTTAAAGAAAAATCATAACAAAAGGGAAAAACCATGAAAAAAAAAAGGTGAAACTAGTATGCTTCAATCTGCATTCAGTCTCCATAGTTCTCTTTCTGGATGCAAATGCCATTTTCTAACTCATCTATTGGAATTGTTTTAGAACACAGTATTTCTGAGAAGAGCTAATGCTATCATAATTGATCATCACATAATCTTCTTGTTATTGTGTACAATGTTCTCCTGGTTCTACTCACTTCACTCAGCATCAGTTTATGTAAATTTTCCCAGGCTTCAGAAACAGTTTTTTAAAGAATTTAACATTATTCTAAAGCTAAGCACATTCCATCTCAGAGAGAGAAATATTCAAAATGGCATAGTCCCATTATGCCTTCATATATCTCTATGCCCCAAGACAATTTGAGGTAGCATTTATAAGAATCTTGGTCAAAGAAAATGTCATAATATGTTAAAATACAATTTGTGTTAACATTCTATTTCAAGCCTCAAAAAGGACTAACTTAATAATCACTAAGTTCCTTTCTTGACTGAATTCCCCTCAAATATTGAAAGGATCTCTTTCCTTGCAATCAATATAGTAATATTCATTCTGAATGAGAAAAAAGAGACTTTCCTTTGGGGTGGATGGTGGGTGGGAGAGACCGGAAGGCAATGATTTTAAGAAGACTAGAAGTACTTTGTTTAAAGCCTGTCTTGCCACAGTTAATCCATATCCCTAAAAAAAGGCTATTGTTCTTCTACACATTTTCCAATAGAGATCTGAAATCTGAAAAGGGTTTTTAGACTAGAGAAATCTTTACAGAGAAACTAAAAATGATGCTTTTAATATGCTTCCATAAAGGAAAAGCAAACTGTATACAATACAGATCTGGGGGTTTCAGATATAATCCTGTTTATCTGTTCTTGTGTATATGGAAATGTTAACTTTGATGTGTGTTCAGTTCCGATTTTTTTTTAATGAAATTGAAAAAAGAGAGAAATGATAGAAGAAGTGGGAATAACAAAGAGTACATGACTCCAATGTTTTTGGCACTTAGAGATGAAGAATCCATGAGACTTCACCCCCGACTAGATATTAGAATGATGGGATTGGGGTGCAATTCCTAGTTCTAAATAAACATATGACAAATTCACAATGGCCATTCTCTTTAGCAAAAGACAGATTTATTTAGGAGAATAGTTATAGACAAAATGAAGGGATACAATAGACACCAGCAGTGGCAAATATGAAATAGAATTGGGAGAGCATATAGTTATGATGAGGTATGAGAATGTAGTGATTTCTGAGAAACTCTAAGGCTATGGGGCTTTGGGAGTATCATAAACAATACTGGCTGGACGAGAACAATCTATTGGTCAGTAAGCCATAGAATCCAATGATGGGAATTATCTCACCCCTACCACTCTTCAACTGTACCTCTAAACCATAAAATTAGCAGATTAACCTAATCTGTTTCTCTTCCCTATAAAGTTATCTTCTTACTTTCTGCTCTTTGCTAGATTTCCTTAGAACTTTAGCCCCCTTCACTTGACATTACAATTATAATAAATTGTTACCCCTTAACTTGGAGACTGAGTATGTGATTCTTTCACCAAACCTGCAACACTGACCAGAGGATCCTAATCTTGTTGGGGTGTCTTTTGCCTTAACAGACTAACCAGAAAGGTAAGTGCCATTAGAGGGAAGACATTATGAGGAGGAGGAGGAGGAGAGAGAGAGAAACCTCTTAGTGGGTTTAGTCCTGAAAAGAACTCAGCAAAGATCTTCATCATCATATTCAGATATTTTATCAGGGAAATATAGCTTTTGGGATTTCTCAGATGTAAAGGCAAAATCTCAACTGGAAGGGTCAAAGAGCCAGATGGGATTCACCTAGCAGACCAGGTCCGAGACCTGTCTAAAATATGCCAATCAAGATAACCTGGGAAAGCTCACTTCTTTTTTGTATGCAATTATGGTTGATCGAGTTTACATTATGACTGTCTAAATTTATGGTAATAAAACAGTCTGAGAAAGCTAAATTCCCATGTAGGTTGTCTTAAAGGTTGTTATGACTGACTTTAAAGATGCTAACTAGATTGGAGACAGCATGGACTGAACAATAGACTCTTAACTTCACATTATTCCATAGGAACAAGTTAATTTGGGAATTGGTTATATCTGATAACACTCATTTGGGCTTCTTCCTGACTTAAGAGGATGAGGAAGACTGAAGTCAAAAATCACTTGGAAGTTCTAAATCTAAGTAACTCAGAGAATCCATAAACAATAAATGTAAGAAAAAAGAAGTTGGAGAGGGGTGGGGCAGAAGGGGGTAACAAATGTTCTTTCTAATGCAAAGAATATAGGACTTGAAATCAAAAGACCTGGGTCCACCCCACCATCTTTAACACTCATCAGCTGTATACAACCCTTAGCAAATCACTTCACCTGCTCTGAACCTTGGTTTCCTCATATGTAAAATGTGGATAAAGTCATAATCAATTTTGGAAGGGTTTTGGAAAAATGGAGACACTTATACATTATTGGTGGAGTTGTGTTTCACCTACTCTGAAAAAAAAAAGATTCAGAATTATGCTTAGAAAGAGATTAAACATCCATTTCTTTTGCCCTGGATATTCCACAGTTAGGCAAGTGCTCCAAAGAGTAAATTATAAAAAAGAAAAGTTCTATATCCACCAAAATATTCATGGCAGCACTTTTCATACGAGCAAAGAACTAGAAACAAATGCTCAGAGACTAGGGAGCTGCCAAGCAAGTTATGGTTCATAAATATAATGGAATATTACCATCGCTTTGTAAGACATGATAAATATGAAAACAGACAAGTGTAGAAAGCACACAGTGATAATAATGTGAAGGCAAAGAACAACATGAACAAAACAATCAAAATGAATATTGTGAAGTTATAGGGATCAAGCAGGGCCTCAAAGATGGGATGAGAATTATGGGATACAGCTTTTAGGGGAAATATAGCAGGGATCCTGAGGTTCCCTCGTGTTATTGTTCTAACAATCTGTCAATGATTTTAGTCTTCTGGCCTTAGGACAGCCCTACAAACAGTGCTGAGAGATCAATAATCTGTTGGTCAGTGATGGCTCAGTATTCCTGAGAATACTGAATAGACAACATCTCAAAGTCCTGTAAGCCACAAAATTAGCAAATAAGTAACATGAAGCTTTGGTCTCTCTAACTTTGTTCTATAAAGTTATCTTTTTTCTCCTGGTTCTTTGCTAAATCCTTTTGGAACTGAGCCTGCTTCAATTGGCATTATGATAACAATAAACTTTGTCTCTGGACTTGGAGATGGGTTCAAGCCTGCAAATTCTTTTGAGATACCTCATAATACCGGTCTGTGACCCCAAACTTTTGGGGTCTCCTTTGAACCCCAACAAGAAGGTATCTCCCCAACTTCTTAGAATTGGTGAGGTATTCTGGGGTGGAACACTAGATGTGATTGGTTCATTTGGCTGGACTTTTTATTCAACCACACCCCTTTCTGTCATAAGGGATGGCTCTCTTAGAGATAAATGGGGAAAGATACATGGGGAAATATAAGTGGTGTGAAAACAAAAGAGAGCCCACATTCATCTAGCACTTTGAGGTTTGCAAAGCAATTTACTAAGAGGTCCCTCACCAGCTAGCAAGACATCATCCATATATGGTATCTTCAATTATAGCAAATGGAGAAGTTTTGAATGCTGTGGATAAGTTCACTTACCTTGGCAGTATACAGACGAATTGATAATGAGGTTGATTCAAACATTGCCAGAGCTAGCCCTGTTTGAGGCTCTGAAGGAAAAGTGTGGAAAGAGGAGGTCTTAGAGTGACTTTCAAACTAAAGGTCTACAGGGCCATTGTGCTGATCTCATTGTTGCATGCTTGTGAAATTGGAACAGTCTACCACCACCATACCAGGAAACTGAACCGCTTCCATATAAATTGTCTTGGGGAGATTCCAAAGATCCCCTAGCAACTTAAGGTACCAGACACTCAGGTCCTTTCTTGAGCTGAACTGTCAAGCATTCGAACTTTACTGCAAAGAGTATAACTCCAAAGGACTAGCCACATACTCTAAATGACAAAGGTAAATTTGCCTTTTTTTAAATGGAAAGTTCGAACAAGGCAAGCACTCCCATGATGGTCAGAAGAAGCAGTACAAGGACACTCTTGAGGTCTCTCTGAAGAAATTTCATGGGAGACATTGGCACAGGATGACTCAGCATGGCATGTCTACATTAAACAAGGTACTCTATGAGCAAAGCAGACTTGAAGTAGCACAAAAGAAATGTGAGGTATGCAAATCCAGAGACACTTCCATCCCAAGTGCTCTCTAATAGATTACTCATGTCTGACCTATGGTAAGTAGAGCCTTCCAAATTCGTATTGGACTGATCAGCCACAGTCAACTGTTCCCTGGCCCAACATCATGATGACATTGATCCTCTTCCAAAACAAAAGACAAACAACAACAAAATGTATTATCTTATTTGTTTCTCATATTATCCCCAATTTCCATTGGAGAAAACTGAGACTGAGATGTTTATACAACAGGTTTATACAACTAATGAGCATTTGAGGCAGTATTTAAACTCAGGTCTTCCTCACTCTAAATCCAATGTTATGTTTGCTGAACACACATATACATTTATATATATTCATACAAATAGATACACATACATATAGGTGAACATGTATAATTTAATACATATGTAATAAGGAGGTCTCAGAGGTAGAGCGAACCCACACAAAGCCAAGTGCTCACTGTGGCAAGGGGCTGTCCACCACCACTTCTGCCAGTAGCAGGGTGATGGGATTCAAAGGAAAACCCAGAAAGGTTGGGTTCCAGTGTCATGAGGTGTCTCAAAAGAATCTGCAGGCTTGGACCCATCTCCAAGTCAAGGAACAAAGTTTATTATAATTGTAACGCCAGTTAAAGTGGGATAAGTTCCAAAAGAATTTAGCAAAGAACCAGGAGCAAGAAGATAAATGTACAGGAAAAAGTTGAGAGACCAGGTGCTTCATATCATTGATATGTTCATTTTATGGCTTGCAGCTGGATTAAGGAGTGGGCTGGTATGCACCTTATTATTATCTCTGAAACTTCGTTATCACTGACCAACAGATTGTTATCTAACAAAGTTGTGGAACTACAGCACTCCCAAGGCCAGGGGACTTCGGGGTTATCACTACATCTACCCTAAAAGCTAGGGGAAGAAATATATCATTTTTAACTACATCACTCCCAAAGCCAGATGGTCTTAGGGCTATTGCTACATTTCCCTTAGAAGCTGCACCCCATCAAGGGGACTGTCCTTGTGTGGTTTAAAGGGACAGGGACTAGCCATCTCCATCTAACCCTCTTCTCCCTGTCCCCCCACATTCCCCTATACACTTTCTCCAAGGGAGATTTTCATTCTTGTCATCAAAAGGAAGGGGAAGTTGGGACTGAAGGCCATTCTGCTCTCTTCATAGAGAGGAGATATCAGACCAGAAGTATATCCAACTGCTCCTTTAGATATTATTGAGAAACAAAATATCTTACCAAGAACTCCACTGACTCACTGATGAATGCAGGAAAGATTTTACATTCTTGCAAGAATGGGTGCCTGGTTGAGTAGACATACCTTTGAAACTCCAAAGACAGGATTTTATTTCCTATGCTGAAGGGCAAGTTCCTCCCCCATTAATTCCCCATTAATTGGATGTTACAGAAGTTACATGAAGTGAATCTCCATCCCTCATTACGTAGCTAGTCCCTGCTCCCAGGGAGTTTACATTCAGGAAAGAGGAAGGTACCAGAGGAGTGCTAAAGGCAGAGAACAAAAAATTCTTTACAAATCTCAGGCTACCGCCCCTGATTACAAAAGTCAGTCCCTGCTCCCAAGGAGCTTACATTCTTTTGGGGGAAGATAGCTAACCTCCACCCTTGATTATTCCTTGATGTCCTTGTGTTACTGAAACCGTGTTTCAGTTTTCTAATTTAGGTTTCATTTCTCCGTTTTAATTTTCCTGACTGTGGAAACCAAAATTCCTCATCCATTCCTCACATTAGTTTAGGGGAAATGTTTGGGTTCAAGCTAATTTCTGATTGCTGTCATTATTGGAAGAAGGTGGATCCCAAGCTTTATATCTAAGACTTGATCACTTTCCCATTGAATGCCAATTCCACAATGTACAATACACACATAGCACATAGCTTTCCAAGGGGAAATTCCCTGAAGTCTCTAGTGTAGCAAGCAAGACATAGAGACACAGTGACAGTTAACTCCTCTCTTGTCTTCCTATGTCTTTTTCTTCAGCAACTTGAAGTGAGGTGAGCCTCTTCGTCTCTTTTTTTAAAGCTGGAAGCCAGAAGCACCTGAAGTGACTAGAAGCTTGAAGAAAATTCAAAGAAGACTTGCATAAGAACCAAAGCATTCTCTCTCTCTCTCTCTCTCTCTCTCTCTCTCTCTCTCTCTCTCTCTCTCTCTCTCTCTCTCTCTCTCTCTCTCTCTCTCTGTCTGTCTCTCTGTTTCTCTCTCTCTCTCTTCTGTTTCTCTGTCTCTCTGTTTCTCTCTCTCTCTCTCTCTCTCTGTGTTTCTCTCTCTCTCTCTCTGTTTCTCTCTCTCTCTCTCTCTCTCTCTCTTTCTCTCTCTCTCTCTCTCTCTCTCTCTCTCTCTCTCTCCCTTCTCCCTTCCTCCCTCTCTCTTTCCCTGTTCCTCTCCCTTCCTTTCTCGCCCTTCCTTCTTCCTTCTCTCCCTCCCTTCCTCCCTTTCTCCCATTCTCTGTCTCTCTCTTTCCTTCCCTTCCTTCCTCCCTCCCTCCTTCCCTCTTTCTCTCTCTCCTTCTGTCTCTCTTTTTCTTTCTCTGTCTCTCTGTCTCTTAATAGATTAGATAGATCTAGATCTAGATTTTCCCCCCTTTCTTTTTCTCTCTATATAAATATAGATTGTTATTATTTGTCTTTCCTTTTTTTGTCTTTCTTTCTTGAAGAGGATCAATGACATTAGGAGGGAAAAGTCTGGACTTGCAAGCGAATTGGATTTAAGTGAGGCAGAATCGTGCAGTCATCAATCTCAGTCTCTCCTCCAGGATGGCAGTGGCCCTGAATGCAGTAGAAGACCATGATTTTTTTTAAAGTTAGTCTTTTCAATATCTCAGTTTGTCTGAGGCAACACTCATTCAGTGATCAAAGAATAGGTAAGAATTCAGACATAGATATAGATGTAGCTAGATTCTTCTTTTCTCTTTCTCTCTGTCTCTGTCTCTCCCCCCAGTGTCACTCAGGACAGGGTCTTTATTTTCACAAATAGGAAAAAGAGTTCCACACCAAAGAGATTTGGGACAGGGGTTATACATATACTACTTCTCTCTCATAGCATTATCAAAAGAGATGTATTTAAAACTCCATAGAAATTTGAGCTTTGTTGATAAGTGTATTTCTAACATGGAAATATCTTTCCCTCTTGGAATTCCTCAGGCCATTCTGTTAGAGTACACACTTAATCATGTTCTAAGTAAGTTTATGTGTGAATTAGTGTGGGGAAGGCAAGATGTTCTATGGAGCATGTATGAGGATGAGTTTGGCTCCTAGCCCCCTTCTAATGAATCACCTTTGCTCTGGTCCTTTGCTAAAGGACATTTGCAACAAATGGTTTCTTGTTGAATCAGGTATTCTGTGTCCCCTTAAAAAATGACCTCTCTGCTACACTGTTAGTTATTTGTGTAAATGTCTGTAAGTTTCTTAAGTGCAGGAATTACTGCATTTTTCATTTTTATTATCCCAAAGATTAAGAAAGTAGGTTGCTACTTGACCAAAGTTTGTTGAATTTAAAGGCCAGGAGAGTGACAGTAATCTTCTGTTCTGTGGCTTTGGGCCAAGACTTTGCTACACCAGGATGGAACCTTTTATAAGCTAAATTCATTAGCAGGAATTGCAGAGAGGATCATTTAGATTTTCTTCTAAATATGAGATCCCCTTTTTATTGGCCTCATTGGAGTTAATAATAAATTTATAAAAGGGGAAAAACACATTTCCATACCAAAGGAAATGTAAGTGATAAAATGCATGAGCCAGGAAAGGAATATTCCTGTTAGTGAATTAGAGTTAGGTCCTCTGTGCTTCACCACTGACTGGACAACTACTCTCTGCTTCAGAGATTAGTCAGCTTTAACATTTCAACCCTCCTCATTACTTCTTTTTATAATGGCTTTTCAGGAAGGACAGGACAGGTATAAGGCATTTTAAAGAACATGAAGAGGATGGATTTTATAGATTTAGGAATATGGAGGTCCCTTTCTTTTTCTGGTCCTCAGTTTCCCCATCTGCAAAAATGATAGTTTTGGATTCAATTTCTCTAAGGAATTTTTCAGTTCTGGAATTTCAAATCAATGTCTTTCTTTGATTCCAGAAGATGCAAGTATATAGACGTATAAGGGCCTTCCAATGTATTCATTTTAGGAAAAAAAATAAATAGCGCTAAATTTGATCTTGATTTTGCCTGGAAGAATGAAGCAAAATGTCTCTTACTTTTGGGGTTTTTTGTAAAAACCAGTTTGATACACTTCTCCTCTAGACTGGGATATTTTGGTTTCATACATCTCTTCAGTACCTTTTGCTTATTTCTGCAATCAGTCTTTATGAGTTGCCCTTTTTTAAAAATTATTGTTCATTTTTTTTTAGTCCTGTCCAACTCTTGGCTTTTTACTGGGTTTTCTTGGCAAAGGCACTGGAGCGATTTGCCATTTCATTCTCCAACTCATTTGAAAGATGAAAAAACTAAGGCAAACAAGGTTAAGTGACTTGCTCATGGTCACACAGCTAGTAAGTGTCTGAGGCCAGATTTGAACTCAAAAAAGATGAGTTTTCTAGACTCCCAGCTCACTACTCTGTCTATTCTGCCACCTACCTGCCCCTGTGAATTGCCAAAAGGGACTGAAAATCACTTTTAGGACTTGTCCTATACCTTTGTGGGCCTATCCTGTACCTTCTCTGAATCCTAGTCTTTAAAATTCTAAAGTGGGAAAGGATCCTTCTATTTATAACTGCCATTTAACTTGCGGCACATCACTTAACCTTACAGAATTACAGAATTGGAAGAGTCCTTAACCTGTACCCAAACAGGAAGCTCCTTTTATCGCCAAAAAACTATCTGCCAATGCATGAAGACCTCCAGTAAAAATCAGTGAATATCTCTTAGAGCTGCCCATTTCACTTAACTATTCTCAACTTTAGTTTCCTCATTTGTAAAATGAGAACCCTACAATGTATAAAGCCTATCTCATGAACTTGTGAGAGTAATATGAGATAATACATGTCCAAATGGCAATATTGTATAGTGAATAAGGCACTCAACTTGAAATCAGGAGGACCTAGGTTCAAACCCTACTTTAGTCACATACTACCTGAGTGACCCTGGGTAAATCACTTAATTTACTTCTTTTTTTTTTTTATTAAGATGAAATTTATTAAGGATAAGAATAAAGACCTGACATGTTAAAATGAATAAATTATTGACCAGATATGAATTGCACTGGATTATCTCTGAGACCCCTTCTAATTCAGAAATTCTTTTTTTAAAATAACTTTTTATTGACAGAACATATGCATGGGTTATTTTTTACAACATTATCCCTTCTGCTCCGACTTTTCCCCTCCCTCCCTCCACCCCCTCCTCTAGATGGCAAGCAGTCCTATACATGTTACATATGCCACAGTATATCCTAGATACAATATATGTATGCAGAATCAAACAGTTCTCTTGTGGCACAGGAAGAGTTGGATTCAGAAGGTAAAAATAACCCGAGAAGAAAAACGAAAATGCAAACAGTTCACACTCATTTCCCAGTGTTCTTTCTCTGGGTGTAGCTGATTCTGTCCATCATTCATCAATTGGAACTGAATTAGATCTTCTCTTTGTGGAGGAAATCCACTTCCATCAGAATACATCCTCATACAGTATCGTTGTTGAGGTATATAATGATCTCTGGGTTCTGCTCATTTCACTCAGCATCAGTTCATGTAAGTCTCTCCAGGCCTCTCTGTATTCATCCTGCTGGTCATTCCTTACAGAACAATAATATTCCATAACATTCATATACCACAATTTACCCAACCATTCTCCAATTGATGGGCATCCATTCATTTTCCAGCTTCTAGCCACTACAAACAGGGCTGCCACAAACATTTTGGCACATACAGGTCCCTTTCCCTTCTTTAGTATCTCTTTGGGATATAAGCCCAGTAGTAGCACTGCTGGATCAAAGGGTATGCACAGTTTGATAACTTTTTGGGCATAATTCCAGATTGCTCTCCAGAATGGTTGGATTCGTTCACAACTCCACCAACAATGCATCAGTGTCCCAGTTTTCCTGCATCCCCTCCAACATTCATCATTATTTTTTCCTGTCATCTTAGCCAATCTGACAGGTGTGTAGTGGTATCTCAGAGTTGTCTTAATGTGCATTTCTCTGATCAATAGTGTAAATCACTTAATTTTCAAACATTTACTAAGCGTTTACTGTGCATAGCACATTGTGTTAAGTACTAGAAGGTGATGCAAAATTTAAACAAAACATTGTACCTGCTCATGGACTCATGGTCTAAGGGGAGCAAGAGACAAAAGAATATACAGGTCATGGGATAATTTCAGGAATCAATAACACACAGAGAAAGGTTAGCTTTGGCAAGGGGAAGGGACATCCTGAGATGAAGATGAGAGAATATACTTATCTTGAGAGTGGAACAAGAGAGAAAACTTATAAAAATGTCATAGAATCACAGAGTTGAAGCTATAGAGGCCTTTAAAGGTCATCAAGGCCAAACTCTCCTTTTAAAGATAAAGAAATTAAGATATAGAATGATTAAATAACTTGTCTATGGTCACACAGCTAATAAGTAACAGAGGCAGGATTTAAAGGCAGGTCTTCTTAATTCTGACTCCAGAGCCCTCTTACTTCCAGGAACAAATATAAAATCCTGTTTTGACCTTTAAAGCCCTACATAACCTGGGGGATAAATATAGACAAGGTAACTCAACTGGACAAAGGAAGGAAGAAAAGATTCAAACATAGAGGACAGTGCTTAATTAAACTGGGGGATTACAGGGTCAAGTCAGTGAGGGGAAGAAAAGGAGACCAGATCAAGAGTAATGTTCTGGGAGACCAGGAAGGGGTAGAGGGACTTGGGACAGGAAATCATGGCAAGGATAAAGAACAAATTTAGGAGAAGATAGATAGGCAGAGGGGAAAGAGATTTCGAATTCTTAAATTCTCTTCTCTGATCATAATCTTAAAGGTGCAGGGGGTAAATTGGGTTGAATAAAAAATTTAAGGTGTAACTACTCCTATGGTTGGCTGAAGCAGAGAGATAACAGAGGCATCAAAGTGATTAATGAACTGAGAGGCCATAGTGATAGGTCTTTAAGTATGAATATTAACATGCTGAATATGAGGGCAGTGGCTAGAGTGGAAAGGAAGACTATGAACAATCTATTCATTCTCTCTCTCTCTCTCTCTCTCTCTCTCTCTCTCTCTCTCTCTTTTTAACAGATGAGAAAACCAAGGCACAGTAAGGTTAATGACTTGCTTAGTGCTCTATAAATCATATCTGAGGTAGAATTCGAACTGAGACCTTCCTGACTCTAAATCCAATGCTATAACTACCATGCCACCTAGAGGCTACTTACAGACTCCGTGTTCTTTAAGTGAGGACCAGGGTGATCAAGTGATAGCAGCAGTATACGAGTCTAGAAGCAGTAAGAAGGAACGAGGAATAAGCTGACTCATCCCATTCCAGAATTCCTGAGGCCATGAAGATTGCTGGCCAGACTTACAGCAGGCTGGCCAGAGCTGGTATCTTTTGGGAAAAGCCAGGATTCAGAAAATGGAAGGAGTATACCAGACAGAGGTATAGGATGAAGATTTTGTAATAGATGCTTCATTTTGCAGGTGAAGAAACTGAAGGCCAGAGTGATGAAACCCGAAGTCCCACAAGTAGTAAGTGAGCAGATAAAGTTTAAACCTGGGTCCTGTGACTTCAACTCCACTGCTTTTTTCACTAAATCATGCTGCCTCTAAGTTACTTGGTAATGACAGAAAGGATTTTTTGCCTAGTCAGACAGTAGTCCCAATTTAATTTTCTGTTTAGTTCTGTTTTTTTAATAGAAATGATTGAAAATCTTATTTCACTGAAGCTCCATCACTTCCCCTGAAAGATGTTCTGAATTTTGCTGGGTAGTTAATTTTTAATTGTAACCCCAAGTCATTTGCCTTCCAGAATATGGTATTCCAGGCCCTCCAATCCTTTATTGTAGAAGCTGCCAGATCCTGAGTGTTGCTTCTTGGTATTTGAATTGTTTTGGTCTGGCAGTTTGCTATTTTTTTCCCTTGAAATTGTAGTTTTGGAGTTTTGCAACAATATTCCTTGGGTTTTCCTTGTGGGATCTCTTTCTGAGAGTGATCGATGGATTCAGTCAGTATTTCTCTCTCTGTTTCTAGAATATTGGGGCTCTTTTTTTGGTCATGACTTTCAGATAAGCCATTAATTTTTTTTATTATAGCTTTTTATTTACAAGATATATGCATAGGTAATATTTCAGCATTAATAGTTGCAAAACCTTTTGTTCCAATTTTTCCCCTCCTTCCCCCCACCGTCTCCCCCAGATAGCTGGTTGACCAATACATATTAAATATGTTGAAGTAGATGTTAAATACAATATATGTATACATGTCCAAACAATTATTTTGCTGTATAAAAAGAATCGGACTTTGAAATAGTGTACTATTAGCTGGTGAAGGAAATCAAAAATGCAGGCGGACAAAAATAGAGGGATTGGGAATTCTATGTGGTGGTTCATAGTCATCTCCCAGAGTTCTTTAGCTGGGTGTAGCTGGTTCAATTCATTACTGCTCTATTACAAGACTGATTTGGTTCATCTCATTGTTGAAGAGGGCCACGTCCATCAGAATACATCTTCATACAGTATTGCTGTTGAAGTGTATAATGATCTCCTGGTCCTGCTCATTTCACTCAGCATCACTTCATGTAAGTCTCTCCAGGCCTTTCTGAAATCATCCTGTTGATCATTTCTTACAGAACAATAATATTCCATAATATTCATATACCACAATTTATTCAGCCATTCTCCAATTAATGGGTATCTATTCAATTTCCAGTTTCTGGCCACTACAAAAAGGGCTGCCACAAACGTTTTTGCACATATGCTAGACCCATACTTTAGAAAAAGCAATCTTATAGAGGAATGTAGGGTGAGACCAACCTGAAGGTCCAAGTGAGAGGTGATAAGCAACTGAATTAGTGGTGACTATGTGAGTGAAAGGAATGTCAATGAGTGACACTGTAAAGGTAAAGATGGCAAGATTTGGCAACTGATTGGATGGGTGAGGTGAAAAAATATTGAGAAAGAGGCTAAAGCTGTGAGTTTGGTTGACTAGGAAGATAGGGGAGGCCTTAGTGGTGATAGAAATGTAGCTGAGGGAAGGATTGTGGGGAAAGGAGATAATAAGTTTGGATATGTAAAGTTTGAAATGTCTATGTTATATCCAGTTAAAGATATCCGAAAAGTAATTAGAATGTGAGCTCCTTGAAGGAAGGGACTAGAGTTTAGGGGATTTGGGGGAGGTTTTGTTGTTGTTGTTTTGCCTTTCTTTGTACCTATGCCTGTACTCAGGGACTGTTACTAAGCAAGTAATAAATGTTTGTTCTTGTGACCAAGAAAGACTAGGACTATATATATAGATTTAGGATTATAGAAATAATTGAACCTATAGGAAATGAGATCACAAGTGAAATAGTATAGAGTGAAAAGGGAAAACAGTCCAGGACAGAGTCCTAGAGGACACCCATGATGAGTGGGCATGGTATGTATGAGTGAAGAACTCTTAAAGGATAATTAGAAGGAGCAGTCAGGCAAGAAAACTAAAAGAGAACAGTGTCACAAAACCCATAGAGCAGAGTTTCCAGGAGGAGGAGAAGATCAACAGTGTTAAATCCTGCAGAGGGGTTACAGAGTCTCAAAACTGAGAAAAAGCCATTAGCTTTTGCAATTAAAGGCCACTGAGATAATTGGTAACTCTAGAGAAAGCTGTTTCCATTGAATAATTAGTATGGCTGAATGATTAGAGTTTAGATTGTTATTAGAAATTGGTTGGTTGGTTGATTACTGTCCTTTGTTCTTGAAGAGGACCAAAATGACATCACATTAGAGTTGAGTTACAGTGTGTCCCAATGTGGCTGATCAAACCAATATCATCTTGGAATGCTCTGTCACAGGTCGACACAAATACTCCATATGAACTTTTGTGGTAGCTTCTCTTAATTTTGCATATCTCATGTTTCTTTTGAGCTTATTCAATTCCACTTTGCTAATAGAGCACAATACATTCTCTGATGAGGGCACAACATGCTGGGTGGTCCTGTGCCAGGGTCTCCTATGTCATACAATTGATTCTAAAGTTCTTGAGACCCCTTGCGAGTGTTCTTTTCTGATGCTTTTATGACCACCTTGTGAGCTCTTGTTCTATATGAATCTCCATTAAATTTTTTTTTGGCAAGTGTCCATTTGGTATTTGAACAATATGGCTAGCCCAACAGAGTTGTATTCTCTACAGTAGAGTTTAATGCTTGGCAGTTTAATTCCAGAAAGAACCTCAGTGTCTGGGATCTTATCTTGCCAGGTGATCTTCAGAATCTTCCTAATTTAATTCAAAGGGAAGCAATTCAGTTTCCTGGCATGATGCTGGTTTACTGTCCAAGTTTTACAAGTATTGAATGACGAGGTCAGAAGCCAGATTATAGAAAGTCTAAAAGAGAATAAGACAGGAAGTGGAATGTAGATATCTTTCTTAAGAAGTTTAATTTGAGAAGACCAGAGAAGAGAATATAGGACTGTAATTAGAGGGAATAGTAGGATAAGTAAAAGGTTTTTGTTTTGTTTTGTTTTGTTTTAGCCTGGAGACTTGGATATGTTTGTTAGCAGCAGTAAAAGAGCCAGTACATATGAAGAGATTCAAGATAAAAGAAAAAGTAGAGGTGAAAAAGGAAACAGTTTGCTAGAGAAGATGGGAGAGAATGAACAGTATCAAAAGTGCATATGAAGGTTTGCCTTTGGAAAAGAGGACCATCTCTTTATCTAAGCCCTGCTTGAAGGAGGAGGAGATAAGCAGCGAAGATATTCGATTATAGATGAAGATGAGGGTCTGGCAGGAAGGGAGCCCTCAAACAGCTTTATTTTTACTCACTGAAACATGAAAGGAACTCAGCTAAGGTGGTCAGGATTAAGGTGTCATGGGAAATTTAAGGAAAATTGAGACTGTTTGAATAGCTATTGTGGGCAGTGAATCAATTAGGAAGGAATAAAATGTCTTGCTGCAGTGAGGGCCCAGTTGAGATTACATAACTCAAATCTGTAGTATGTCAGCACAGTTTTGTGATTTCCTGTAAGAACAAAAGAGATTTGGGTTTGACAAGTCATGATTGTGAGTAGGACAAGGAAACAAGGGAATTATTTATTGTTGCCTTCTGTTTTCAAAGACATTTTGGCTCTGCCATGAATTGGATTTAAGTGAAGAAAAACTATACAAAGTTATCAGTGGTACTCTCTGTCTTCCAGAGTCATCAAAGTCCAGTAGCAGGACAAAATCCAAGATAATTGGGAATGGGATGCAGTGATGTTTTCCTTGTTTGACCAAATGCTAAGCATTCCACAATTTCTGCTTCAGTTGCTTTTAGGGCTTTTGGAACAAATTGTTCTCACCTGCTCATTCTGCCAGGGAAAATCTTTATATGGTTGGAGTATACATCCCCACCAACTCACCAAGTTACCTTCACCCTGATTTAGCCCATCTGCCACACCAAGGGCTTTGGCCACTGCACAATGTTTCAACTTCTTGGAGCCCCAGGTGAGAGGTATACACCAAAGTGGATGAGCAGTCCTGAAAAGAGCTCAGCAAACCGAAGGCAAAGATACTAGTACTCCCTGAACTTGTTTTCATCAAGAGTTCAAAAGAGAAAAGGGAGGAAAGTATAACCAGTGATGGCCTGGAAAAGAATTAAGGAGTAGAGGGAATGGAAACCATAATGAAGATGAAGATAAGCTTAGGGGTTATGAGAAATGGGGAAAAATGAAATGAAAATAGAGAGTTTTTAAAAGGAATTTTAGAGATCATGAACATAGAAGTAAAGATTTATGGGTTACGGACAAGGTCAAGCATCTGTGTAGCCACGGTAGAATGGAGAAGTAGGATGATATGAATTAAATAAACTGGGAAATTAGAGTACGGAGAGGGTATCAACATACATGTTGAAATTCCCTAATATAAAGAGAGGAATTAGGAAAGAGAGAAAGATTGCAAGCCCGGCTTTTAATGTTACTGCTTGTTCCCTAATATCGTATTCCTGATTCTTTGCTGAGATTTAGTCATGATTTGTTTTCTCTGCAATGCTGCTCTCTGCTGGCCTTTAGCTTTTGTGCAACTTCTTTCCCAGTGGCAGGGAATTTAACTTTTGCATTTAACTCTTTAGATATACTTCAGACTTTCGGTGTAAATTCTAATTTGAATTATTGTCAGATAATTATCTTTCATTCTTATCGTAGCTTAGAGTCTCTGCAGGAGTTCTATTTAGCAAAATTGCAAAGGACCTCAATGGAGCTATGATGAGGTTACTTTTAAGCTTTATCAAGTCTCTCCCTGGTCTAGACAATAACTCAATAGCAAGGGCTGTTGGATGGAGATGAGGACCTTTCCCTTTTTCTCACCCCATTTCTTACTCCCACCCATTAGAGTCAGAATTAAGGAAATGAGTAATTACATCCAGGCAACAGTGTATTGACAATATATGTGGTTGCAAAACTGAATGCCAGATTCTCAGTAGTCAAGGACCCAGAAGCTTGACTTCTCACAGTTAATATATAATTTGGAGGGAGTAAAAAAAAAAGGCAGGAAAAATACAGGATTCTAGAATCGAGACATCTGATTTCTCTTGGGGGGAAGGGGAAGGGAGGGTTGGGAGGGGAAAAAGCAAAATGGAGTTACTAATGCTAATTATTTTAATGCAACACACTCTAGCAATTAGTTGCTACATTCTTTTTTGAGATTAAAGGATAAGTAATAGAGAGGCATATGATCAGCATGAGTAGGCTGTGACACACTAATAATAATTGCTGACATTAATAGAATACTTGATGTTTTGCAAGATGCTTTACATATCTATAAAATTTACAACTAACCAAGTAAGAGAAGAAGAAAAAAAGAATGTCATTAAATATATTATGGTCTCCTGAAAGAGAAGATGGACAGGTCATATGGAAGGAGGTATAATCAAAAGGTAATGCTTTTGCTGGCATACATGTGAGGTTGAGAGAACTAGAGAAAAACTCTTCCCCCATCCACCTCACAGAATTGCTGTGAGGATTAAATGAGAAGGCTGTAAAATGCTTACCACAGTGCCTGGAACAAAAGAGATACTTTAAAAATGCTTATTTCATTCCATTCCATTCCACTACTGTCTAAGCATATTGAGTGACCCAATAGAGACCCTGTGAGGGATTTATGGAAGGATATGGACAAGAATGATAGAGAATAATAGGGTGTATATGGTCATGATCTATATTCTTGGAAGTTCCCACAAGAATGAGCTCAATCAAGTATGGAAGAAAAGGAGCAAATGACAGAAAGATTCTCTCCATGGGACAGGGTGAGTACTAATTAGCCTAAATCAGTCCAAATTTCTAGTTAAGAGTGTTAGTCCAAGATACCTCTCCTAGAAGGGGTTTCTCACGTGGAGGTTCCTCTCAAGCACCTCTCAGGAGTGGTGCCTCCTGGCCTCAAGCACCTCCTGGAAGGGACATAAATCTTATTGTTGACCTTAGAGAAAAGCAAAATTAGGAGCATTTTGTAGGAATTAGGAGAGGTAAATTGTGGATTTACCCAAAGGAAAATCTATCTAAAAATAAAAGTTTTTTAAAAGTACATTGAGATGCCTTGTGAGGGCATCTCACAGGCATTCCCTGTCCATAAAAGTTTTCAAGTGGAAGCCAGAGAGCCACTGGTTGTCACCATTGTAAAGGGGATTGCCGATCAGATTCTGGTAGCCCTTTATAATTTTCCAGGTCCCTTCCAGCTCTGAGATTTGTGATTCTGAGATTTGGTGACTGGCTATCTTTCTGGAACAGAACCTGGAGCAAATCCCTAAATGAAGGGCTTTCTCTTCTTTTAAAAATATTTTATTTGTAACATTCACTTTTTAAATGATTTAAAATTTTTTTTCAAATTAAAGTTCCTTTTTGAAATTTAAAAATTGAGTTTCTCCAACGAGAAGACATGTGATACCATTTATATATGTAAAATCATGCAAAACACTTCCATATTAGCCATGTTGGGGAGAGAGAGTGAGAGAGAGAAAACAGGCAAGAAAAAGAAATTATGTTTAAATCTGCACTCTTACTCCATCAGTTCTTTCTCTGCAGGTGGACGGTACTTTTCACCATATGGCCTCCAGAAGGATCTCGGATCACTGGACTTGATCAGAATAGCTACATCAATCTCTTGCTTTCCTTTATAATAAACAATTGTCAGTCAGTAGATATTTATTAAGCGACTACTATATGCCAGGCACTATGCTCGGCTCAGGACTTCCCAGGATCCGCTTTGAGTTTTAGGGTCAAACACACTGGGGAGTTGGGGAGTGGGGATGTAACGGCCTTGCGAGGGGCGGAGGGCGGAACCTGAGAATGTAGGAACTCCTCTCTCGCTAGCCCCTGGTGGGAAGGGAGCACTTTTCCTTGCACCCGCGTCCCCATCCCGGGAGGAACCGACCGCACTTCCGGCGCGCCGCGATAGCGGCGGCTAAAGAGAATTTGTCAGCCTGAAGTAAGCAACGATCTCCCGGAGCGCCCCGGCTACCGGTTCTCAGTTCTCCGGGGGCTCCGCGGCCGGAGCTCGGGTCGGGACGGCCTCCGAGGGCGACCTGGCGTCTGCGATGGATCCAGAGCTGGCCCGGAGCCTCTTCTTCGAGGGCGCCACGGTGGTGGCCCTGGACGTGCCCGAGGGCACCGAGTTCGGCATCGACTGCAGCTCGTGGCAGGTGGGCCCGCGCTTCCGCGGCGTCAAGATGATCCCTCCGGGGGTCCACCTGGTGCACTACAGCGCGGCGGGCCGCAGCCCTGCCGGGGTCCGCGAGACAGGCCCGCGCACCGGCTTCTTCGTGACCCTGCGGCCGCGGGGCTTGCGCCTGCTGCGCTGGGACGCGGCCCGCGAGGAGCTGGACCTGAGCCCGCCGCCCGAGGAGCAGCTGGAGGCGGCCCGGGCCAGTTTACAGGAGCTGGATCGCTTCCTGGGTCCCTACCCCTACGACCTGCTGAAGAAGTGGGTGTCCCTGAGCAGCTGCCTGAGCGAGGAGGCCGTGCAGCGGCTGCAGCCCGAGAGCGGCCAGATCTGTGCCTTCTCCGAGGTGCTGCCCGTGCTGCCCTTAAGGCACACCAAGGACCGCGCCGAGCGCGGCCCTCCGCCCGGCGCCGCCGAGTGCAAGAGCTACCAGGAGGGCTTGGCCCGTCTGCCGCAGATGAAGCAGAAGGCCGGCACCGAGATCCGCTTCACCAAGTTACCCAAGCAGACCTACCCCGACGGCGCCAGCCCGGCCGAGATCACCAAGCATAGCATGGACCTGAGCTACGCCCTCGAGACCGTGATCAACAGCCAGTACTCCACCAATCCCCAGGATGTCCTGGGTACGTATGAACTGTTCCTCTTTTGGCCCCAAGGTCAGAGGGGAGCCTGACAGTCCAGGTGGTGTCCGGAGAAGAGCTCGGACTCCTGAGGCCAGGCCCTGCCACTCGGTCTTGGACCAGTCTAACCAGCCTGGCGTTTTAGTTGTCTCCTTCGTAAAATGAAGCAGGTCCTCCTTGAGCCCTAATAGTCTTTGCGAAGTGGCTTTGTGAGACCCTAACACTTTTGTAGCTCCTCATAAGGAATTGTAGACGGTCAGGACAGACCTGGGACAGACACGCCTAAGAGAGATCTCGTGTCTTCTCCTGTATGTTGCAGATGATTCTGCCTGAGAGAGGAAAGTATTTGCCTAAGGTTATTTTTGAACTTGGTCTCCTGTATCCCTAGAGCTTATCCAACAATACTATTTAACTTTCCTCTTCTAAATTTAACAAACATTAAGCATATAGTAGGTACGGAATACAGTAGAAAATAAAAAGTAAAGACAATCTCTTCGCCTAAAGGTGGCAATATAATACTGTAGTTAAAATGTATACAGATAATTATACTACAAATGGAATACAAAGGAGTACAAGAAACTATGAGACCAGGTTTCTGAATAAATTATTTATTTTATTTTTTATTTTTTTAAATAATAAATTAACTAAAAGTAAATAAAAATTTATTTTATTTTTTATTTATTAAAAAAAATTTAATAAAAACCTAAATAAAGGATTGGAGTATGTAATCTCTTGTCCCTTAGAGCTTAACATGCCACATCATTAGTCAATGAACTTGTAGTTTTCCAAGTTTGGGAAGGCTTCACAGAGGAACTAGCATTTGAACTGGCCCTAAAATGACCATAAGATGTGGAGAGGTGTCAATTAATAAGAGATATTCCTCTTGCATTATCTACTCCTTTTTACAATTTTATTCCTTTAACTTGCTTAGAAGAGAAAAATTTTGCATGAAAAACTCTGTGAACCTTATCACAGGATTATAACACTCTCTTGAGCGCTAGTATAGTTGTATAGTCAGTGAACCAAGAACTAGTTCTCAGTTTTATGGAATTTATTCAAGTGGAATATTGTATGCTTAAAACATTTAAATGCTAATTGTATGTCAGACACTGTGCTAAGAGTTGGGCATACAAATTCAAGTACTTGCCTTCATGGAGCTTACCTTATAATGGGGGAAGACAAAGAAAAAAGAGAGCTAAAAATGAAGCAGAGGAGGACATGAGGGCTGGTGGCTCTCGTGGAAAATAAATGGTACAATCAAGATCTGAACTGAGGTCCTCTAACTTTCAGTCTAGTGATTTTTGGGAACATACAATACTGTCTTCCTTAGCATTTCCTTGCTTACTTGTGATTTCATGTCTCCCCCAAGTTCTTCCACATAGAAGATCTAAAATTTAATAGTTCTAAGTCAGTTAAGGTCATGTATTCAGTGTGAAAGATACTTTAGGGGACTAACAACAAACTGAGATGAAGCTGTAGAGACTGTAGGCATTGCTTTCCTGGTTCTGATTAAAGGGGTTAGCTGGAACTATTTGAGCATAAACAGGGTGTCCTCTACTATGGCTCATGTTATCTCTTTCTCAGTCTCTAAGATCTTGGTTGGTCTTAGTGAGGGAAGATTGTAGAGTTTTGCAAAGTCAGAAGACCCAGGTTTTATCCCTGACTCTTGTCAGTGATTGATTGGGACATCTTGCACAAGTTACTTTGTCTCTACAGTCCTTGGTTTCCTACTCCATCAAACAGGAGGAGTGGATTAAAGTTCTTTTCAGCTCTGGCACTGGGTGATTTTATATCTTGAATAATTTCACTATTATAGAAATTTTACATTAGTTACTAGCTATCAAACTTTCTCCTGAGATTTGTATTTCCTTTCTCTGGGACTCATCAGCTGAGCTGCAGTTTGCTTTTATCTGCTTCCTAATTGGGCACGTATATGATGCTTTTGAACATTGGAAGCAGCTGTTGAACCTCCTGTGCAGAGCAGAAGAAGCCATTGGAAAGTACAGCGCCCTCTACAGCCGCCTTATTTCCATCTTGTATCATCAGCTTGCCGAGATCCCTGCTGACTTCTTTGTGGACATCATCTCTCAAGACAACTTCTTAACCAGCACCTTACAGGTAAACTATTCTTCCAGGTGGGTCAGCAATTAATAGGCATCTTTCTCTAATTGGATGAGAGAATAAATGGACTCTTAAATAAAGTCTTCCAAAATAATTGTTATAACCCTATGATTTAAGTGCTTTCTATTTTCAAACATTCTGTTAAAGACAAAAAAGTTTTTGTGTTTCCACTTCTCAAGAACTGGGATAGTATCCTAAAACCTCAGACTCATGCCCACCCACTCTCCTCTTCTACTTCCCCCACCTCCAACACATTTTAGGTATTCAACCCAAAACAGTAATTTTGCTTTAACTTTATATTTCAGGCTTGGGTTTTGAATTTATTCTCAGTGAAATGCCTCTATCATTTGAACATTAAAGTAACTTTGATTTCCTTTTCAAATAAAATGCCAGCTTCTTCTGTGGTTCTCATCCAGAAGAAAGGAAATTTCCTTTTAACTTAGCAATTAAATTTTCATTATGAATTGTAATTAGAAGAGATACTTCAAGTGATGTATAGTTTTCATCTTGTGCTGCTTCTTCCTTTTTCAAACAGATCAGTCTTCTTAATGTACTTGTAACTAGTTTCTGCCATTATGTGGTTCAGTTATTTTCTTAGGCCTAGAAGCTGCACAGACTTGCAGATTGTTAGTTTCCATTATCTTTTCCCTAGTGAACTACTTCTTCCTGTGTTTAAAGGTGCTTTAGAAATCCCTATACTTGGTTGGTGATTATCATTAATACTATTGCTTTATCCCTTTTGCTTCTTAAATTGTAGTTCTGAATGTGGGGGTTACAAAATTATGATTTATTATCAGTAAATAGTTTTTGTATACCTGTTTCCTATACCTATGTATCCAGGATCACATAAAAATTTCTCTGGTGAAAAGGGGTTTGGGGTGGGAAAAGTTTTCAAAACTTCTGCTATAACCCCTGGCAGGTTGAATACCTGGTAAGATTTGTAAATTTGTATTAATGATAGTGACAGCCTTCTTGAACTATGCCTAAACCTACTCACTATTATAAAGAGAGCCTGTTTTTATACCATATTTTATTTTTATACTATTTTATTCTGTACTCTATTTTTTTTTTTTTTTTACTATTTTATCTATAACTAGAAAGTGAAATGAGTGGTATTTCTCATGAATTGACCTTGGTTTAACCATTTTGAGAAGTTTTTAAAATCAGCATAACATTGCTCTTCAACAAATATGTATTGAATCCTGCTGTGTGCAAAGATTCCCCCTCACACAATCTATGTTCCAGTCAAATAGTTTAATAACTGTTGTTCCCCATCCATGACATTCCATCTCCTGCCTCCATGCTTTTTCACTGTTTCTCCACCCTCTTCCTCATACATTTAGAATGTTCTCCATCCTCATTTCCATCTCTTGGAAATTCATCTGCCTTGGAGTTTTAACTTCAGTGTCAACTTCTTTATGAAACTTTTCCTGGTTCCTACAATTGTGGCTCCCTTCCCCTATCCCTTTATATGTATTCTGCTTCTATCCTTTATTTCTCTGTGAACATGTTGTATCCCACAAGTTAAGGGGGAAAGAACTATCTTGATTTTATGTTGTATCCCCAATGCCTTGAATAGTGGCATGTAGTAGGTGCTTAAAAAACATATAGGTAACATGTAGTCCCTGTCCTCAAAAAGCTCATAATCTGGTAGGGAAAAAAAGATATAAATGACAGAATAATAATAAGTAGAATATAGAGAGCAAGAGAGAAGGTGCTAAGAGTGTTTGGGGGATAGATAAAGGAAGCTATTATGATAAAAGTTACATTTAAACCTGGAACAATGGCTAGGGTTTAAGCTAACAGAAATTAAAATAAGAGATAGAAAAGGGACGTTCTAAGTGTAGAGGACACTGTATGTGAAAGTAGTACCGAAGTGTTCAAGATATGTTCAGGGGAACATTTAAGTAGGACTATTTGGCTAGATTTTAGTATTTATGAAAACAAGTGTTAAACTAAGCATGGAAAAGTAGATCAGAGCCAGTTTTTATAGGGCCTTGAATTCTTGGCCAAGAATTTGGATTTTATTTGATAAGCAGTGGGGAGCTGTTGAAAAATTTTGAGCAAGGAAATAAAATGACCAAAGAGTAGCATTAGGAAGGTTACTGTAGCAGCATGTGCAAAGATGACTAGAGAGGGAGGGACTAAAAGAGGGTGACTAATTAAGAAGCTAAGCCAGAAAGAACCAGAGGTTCTTAAAATTGCTGCTTGAATAAATTTTACTGAAATGAAGAGGGAAAGTTCTCAGGAAGAAAAAGAACATGCAGCTATTTGAGAAAAGATTCCTTTTAAAGTTACTAGTCTCCATGAGGAAGCTCCTTTGAACTTTGATCATCCTTATAGATACCAGAACATCCTGGATGGAGGTAGTTTTAGCTTCAGTCTCTTTGAGACCTTCTTCCCATTCCTAAACATAATAAAAAAAAATTATAGAGTTAGTTTAACCATGCTAAAGCCAGCCTGTCATTGGCTCTCTAGGGCATTGTCAGCACAACAGACAGCTGAGTTCTAATTGTAGGATCTTTTTTGCCAGCAATGATTTATGAAGCAGAAAGAGCCCAGCTGGATTTCTAGATTCCCAGGTGGGGTTTATAAAGCTGATGTTTGGAAAAATTTCTTCCTTTGACTTTTAACTGAGGAAATTTGGTATATTTATTTGGAAAACAATAAATTACTCCTTCCCCTTACTTTCCCTCCCCAATTTTTAGTGTTTATAGAAAAATTATATTTTTCAATGAAAAATTATATATATTAATATAGTCTTGGAAAAAACTGACATATTTACTGGCCTTATGATTCAGTAGTTCTAGCACAGGGCTTTACATATGGTTTGTTGTTGTTCAGTCATGCTTGACTTTTCATGAGTTCTTGGAGGGTTTTTTTGGCAAAGATACTGTTATTTTCTTCTTTGGCTCATTTTACAGATGAAGAAACTGTAGTAAACAAGGTTAAGTGAGTTGACCATAATCTCTCAGCTAGTAAGTGTTTAAGATTGGATTTGAACTCAGATCCTCCTGACTCTGGGCACAAAACTCTATCCACTGAACCACTCACTTGCCCTTTGCATATAGTAGATACTTAGTAAAAATTTGTTGGTGACTGAATGTGAAAGAAATAATTTAAAGAGAAACTTCTGTTGTATTGATGTGAAAACAGCAACAAAACAGTGTTATTTGCATAATGTCATAAATAGAATACTACCTTGTTAATTTGGAGCCTAAATTCAGAACTAGGTGTTATCACTGACTTGCTATTGTGACCTTAGAACAGTCCTTTAACACAAATACATTACCTCATCTTCATAAATTGAGACATTTAGGCTAGAACTGTCAATCTTTGGTCATTCTCCACTTTTGTCAATAGCTTTAGCACCCTTCATTGTCTCTACTCTATCCCTTGTCCTCATCATCAAGAACCTAAATATTGTTGTCATTGATTCCTCTGAACACACAGTTCTTTAACCTTAAAACTTGTGTTCCACTTCAGCCACATCCCAGCATGGTCAAGTTTTAGATATGACTATCTCTTGGAGTTGTGCCATCTCCATTTGGGATTTTTAGAAGAAGTAAAGGAGAGTCTACAAATCTTGTTCACTCCAAGCTGATGATTTATAATCTCGCTCTGGGTCTTTTTCTCTTCTGGCTCATTTAGCTCTCATCCCATCCATCTCACTTTCTCTGCTGTTAAACTGACTGCTCAATTTCCTCATGACCCACTCTTCTTTCATGCTCTTGTAGTCACGATATTGTTGATTCTTCCTTCCCTCTGCATACTTTCTCTTCCCTCTATGTGACTACTCATTCCTGGTTCTTATCCTATCTAGATGACTTGCACCCTTGTGCATTCACATCTAGATTCCTAATTGTGGGTGTCTCCTAAGGATCTGTTCAGGACTTTTTTCTCTATATATAATCTTCTCCAATATTGAACTGATAGGTTTCCATTAGTTTGGTTATATTTTTTCTTCAGATGAGTTCTAAAAGTCTATATATCCAACCCTAATGTCTCTTCTGAGCTCTAATCCCCCATCTCCAATTGTTTGTTGGACATCTCTGCTTGGAAATCTTGTAGAGATTTCTAGCTCACTATTCTGAAGAGGAATTTAATAACTTTCCTTTCTTAAATTTCTCTGTTTCCTTTGAGAACACCTACCATCTTCCTTATTGATCAGTTGCATAACCTGGGAGTCATTCTTGACTTTTTAACCTTTCCCTCACCCCATGTTGTCACTTGAAAAATTTTATCCTTCCAACTCCCATAACATCTCTTATATCTCTGCTTTCAGACTCTTTCCATACTCTACCTCATTGCAAAAATAAATTTCCTAAAACACAAATCTTATCCTCTGATTTGCCTCTTCAGGAATCTTCATATGGCTCCTTATAGCCTTTGTGACAACTACAGACTCTTCAGTTTGATATTTGGACCCTAGCTTTCACCTACTTTTCCAGACTTAATTCACATGATTTTCCTTTACACACCTAGCATTCTTCCCAGAACAATCAACTTTTTGTTCTCCAAACTCAGCAGTTTATATACCTCTGTACCTTTTTATATATGCCATTCATATCTTTTACATGCCTGACTAGAGAATTAGATTCCAGAAAGGTCTTCACTTACCAAATTGTTTGCTGAAATAGATTGAATCTGGAACAATGTGTTCAATCTAAAGAGAAGAAACTTCATAGGGATAATAAAAAAGCTTACTGGATAAGAAGATTAGATAGGAGACAAGAAATGCATAATTTCTTTACAGATCATCTTTACTTTCAAAATATGAAGTGATAACAGGCAAAAGAAGTTAGGTTGTCCATTAGACTCATACGACAGAACTAGTAACAGTAGTAGTTGTAGAAAATAGTAAGGGAGAAATTTCTTCCTTTAATGTTATGGACCAGAACTCTGAACTTGAAACAAAGGATTCTTATAAGATACTAACTAACATGGTGCTTAATAGTTCTCTAAATTCAGTATGATTGATTTAACCTTACAACAAATAATGGTTTCCTAGTGAGATAATGATTGGGTTATACTCAGTATAGAATATATAAGCTGGGAGCCTCAGCTAGTTTTCTGGAGGTCCTTCAGACGGGCCTTGGTCTCAGCAGAGGAAATACAAGAGACCAACCAGTGGGGTGAGATGAAGTGAATTTGTCTCTGAATCCCAGGGCTTGTGCCAGGAAGCTGTTCCTGTCTGCTTGTCTTCTGTAGCTCTCTCTCCTTCTCTCTGAGAGCTTAAGCTCATGCCTCCAGTTCTCTTGTCTTCTCTGCCTTTAATCTGACTGAATTTGTCCGAAATTATATGCTCTCTTATCATAGGTGTGAATCTTGCAGAACAAATATCAAACTCAGGAGTCTGTAGTTGTCACAAAGGCTATAAGGAGCCATATGAAGATTTCTGAAGAAGCAATTCAGAGGATAAGACTTGTGTTTTAGGAAATTTATTTTGGCAGTGAGGTAGAGTATGGAAAGTCTGAAAGCAAAGATATAAGAGATGTTATGGGAATTGGAAGGATAAGATTTTTCAAGTGACAACATGGGGTGAGGGAAAGGTTAAAAGTCAAGAATGACTCCCAGTTTCTTGTAGAAACTTGTAGAACTTGTAGAACTTAATACTTGTAGTATTAAGTATTAAATACATATACTGAACTAGAGAACTATTAAGCACCATGCTAAACTAAATAACCATTGTCTCATCAATTCCACTTAGTATCTTGTAAGAATCCTTTGTTTCAAGTTCAGAGTTCTGGCCCATAACACTTAAAACAAACAAACCAAAAAAACCTTCTCATTTAAAAGTAGTTTTTCCCCAATTACATGTAAAAATAGTTTTCAGCATTCATTTTTGTATGATTTTGAGATACAAATTTTTCTCCCTTCTCCCTCTCCAAGACAACAAGCTATCTGATATATGTTGTATGTGTACAGTCAAATTAAAAATAATTTCACATTAGTTATGTTATAAAAGAAGATTCAGGTGCAGCTAGATGGCACAGTGGATAGAGCGCCAGCTCTGAAGTCAGGAGGACCTGAGTTCAAATTTGGTCTCAAACACTTAACACTTCCTAGCTATGTGACTCAATAAAAAAGAAGAAGAAGAAGAAGAAAATAGAGAAAACTCATGAAACAAACAAAAAAAAAGTGAAAATAATATGCTTTGATTTGCAATCTGCTTCAATCTCTTTTTCTGGATATGGTCAGCATTTCCCATTACGAGTAAGGGAAAACTTTCTTAACACTTGGTACAGGCCAATAGTAGAATGAACTGCCTCCTGAGAGTGTGAGTGCCCCATCACTCAAGGTTTTCCATTAGAAAATGACCTATTCAACAAGCATTTATTAATTATTATGTTCTAGGCAATGTCCTACGTATTGGGACTAGAAGACAAAAAAGAGCAGCCCCAGTCTTCGAGACTTTTTACATTCTTTCTGGATATTCTTTACATTCTTAAGGATAACCACTAGGGGTTGTTGTAGAGGGATCCTTGTTTAGATAAGGGTTGGATTAAATGATCTCTGTAGACCCACTTCAAATACAGTTTTCAGACATAGTGACAAACTTAATCTGCAGAAAATTTAGGATAAATTATTGTTTTAAATATGCACATCTTTATCTGAATAGTAAAAACACAAATACTAAGGGCCTTTCAGGATTATATCTTTTTTTAAATTAATTAATTAATTAGTTTGTTTTTAAATAACTTTTTATTGACAGAACCCATGTCAGGGTAATTTTTTACAACATTATCCCCTGCATTCACTTCTGTTCCGATTTTTCCCCTCCCTCCCTCCACCCCCTCCCCCAGATGGCAATCAGTCCTTTACATGTTAAATAGGTTACAGTATATCCTAGATACAATATATATGTGCAGAACCGAACAGTTCTCCTATTGCACAGGGAGAATTGGATTCAGAAGGTATAAATAACCCGGGAAGAAAAACAAAAATGCAAGCAGTTTATATTCATTTCCCAGTGTTCTTTCTTTGGGTGTAGCTGCTTCTGTCCATCCTTGATCAATTGAAACTGAATTAGCTCTCTTTATCGAAGAGATCCACTTCCATCAGAATACATCCTCATACAGTATCATTGTTGAGGTATATAATGATCTCCTGGTTCTGCTCATTTCACTTAGCATCAGTTCATCTAAGTTTCGCCAGTCCTCTCTGTATTCATCCTGCTGGTCATTTTTTACAGAACAATAATATTCCATAACATTCATATACCACAATTTACTCAACCATTCTCCAATTGATGGGCATCCTTTCATTTTCCAGCTTCTAGCCAATACAAACAGGGCTGCCACAAACATTTTGGCACATACAGGTCCCTTTCTCAGGGTTATATCTTAAGAATACATTAAAACATTAATAAAATTAGTCTTTGTGATTTAGGATTTAAATTAGAGTTTAAATTGAACTCAAATACATTCTTATCAAATTTAATCTTGTCTATAAGTTGTTAACTCCTGGAGCACTAAATTCACATTTAATGCCCCTGTGGAATTTAGCTAGGAACTCTTAACAATCAAAGCTGGGTTATCTAGCAGTAGGGAGAATGGAGCTTAGTCAAAAGTCTACTAAAGAATTACTTTGTATTGCCTTAGTCACTTGGCTTTCCTATTGCTTAATCAAGTAGCAAGCATTTATTAAAAGCCTGCTTGTGTACAAACACTGTGATAGGTATTAGGAATATAAAGACAAATAGGAAAAAATTTCTACCCTGAAGGAACTTTGATTCTGTCAGACAGTACAATATGTGTACATATAAATACTTACAAAATAGATGAAAAATCGTTGGTGGAATATTAAAAATGATTTTTCCAGAAGGTTATTATTGTTCTTATTTGCAGAAAAAGTTTGATTTACTAAAAATTTCATAACCAAGTCAGGCTTAAACCACTATACTTTGATTTATAATCATTATATTCAAAGTGCATTCCAAATGGTGCCTCCTCCAAGAGGCCTTTCCTGATCTCCTCACTCCACAGCTTTGTTTTGCTTGTGCCTAATAACCAGACATTGAACCTAAAGTTTGTATTGGTATAATAATGACAAAAGACTGAAGTAGTCATTGTCAGAGAGGTTGTAGAAAGACTGGCGCACTAATGCATCATGTTAATGTACAAGATTCAAACCATTTTGGGAAAATAACTTGAAATTATGCAAAGAAAGTGATCACATCCTTTGACTCAAAAATACTACTGATAGCATATGCTCCTGGGAGGTCAGTAACAACAAAAAAACAAATATACACCGATTTGGAGCAAAACTTTTTTTGCTATGAAAACCCCCTGAGGCAATTGGGGTTAAGTGATTTATCGAGGGTCACACAGCTAGGAAGTGTTAAGTGTTTGAGGTCAAGTTTGATCTCAGGTCCACCTGACTTAAGGGCTGGTGCTCTATTCACTGTCCCACATAGCAACACTCTTTATAATAAAGTCTTAAAGTTGATGTCTCTCATTTGGGGAATAGCTAAACAAATTATGATACATAAGTGTAATATTACTGTGTTTAAGAAACAATGAATATAATTAATGCAGAGAAGCATGGAAAGATTTATGTGAATTAATGCAGAGCAAAGTAAACAGAAGCAGGAAAAACAGTGTGTACAGTGACTACAACTATGTAAATAGAGAAACAATAACAAAGTAGTTGAAGCTGAATGCTCTGGCATGAAATTATAACTAAATTTGGCCCCTAAGAAGAAATTTGAGAAACCATTTTCCTCACCCCTTATTTGCCAAGTTAGGGAACTATGAGTATGGAGATGTGTGTGGGTCAGTGACCAAAGAGAATATTATGATACAGTGAAGAGTTCTGGGCTGGGAGTAAGATTGACTGAATTTCAGTTCCATATCTGACTCAAGCTTTGTAACAAACCTACAAGTCTTTTATCTCTTATAGGTCTCAGGTAACTATCCAAAGGCTATAAATCTTTTGGTGGAGGAAGTTCCCATACCAAGAAAATCAAGTTCTAATAAGGAACTCTCTGTTCTAATCACTGTATTCTCCTCAGAGGCCCCTCCTTTTCTGTTCACATCCCTAACTATGCCAAACTTTGACAATAAATCAAATTACATAGAATATATATTTATGTTTCTAAATTTAAAAAGTGATTTTAGATCTGCAAAAGACATTTGAAAATGTTGCATATATTTATGTTTCCCAATTTCGATTACTTTCCTGGCAAAAGGTGGGAAGGATATTGTTTTTCAACATATTATCTTCAAAATTTTCAAAAAATTTGTAATAGTATTATATTGTTTTCTTTAGTAGCTTAAGTAAAACTCATTAGTCTCAGTTCTGTTGCTTAACTGGTTGTATGACCTTCCTAAATTGCTTAACTAACTACTCTGAGCTTCAGTTTCCTCATCTGTTAAATGAATATGGTAACTCTTCTCTTGCCTGGCCTTAAAGATTTGTTTTGAGGATCAAATGAGAAAAGGGAAGATGAAATGATTTTTAATTATCTAGGATTGTTGGCATTAGAACAGAAGGATGTGTTTGGCTTGTATTTTCTTCCAGCCTCTAGTTAATGTTGCCTTGGGGGCAGGTGGATAGGGATCCAGTTTGTTCCACTTGCTTGTTACTAATTGCTACCAGATTCAGGCTCATGATTTTACTCTGTAGGGTACTTTAGGCCCCTCCCCCCACTCCACATTTTGCCCAACATTTGCTGTCCTCAGAACTATTATTGTCTCAATCTCTCCAGCATTACCACTGAATTTTCATTTGCTATGTAAGAGTGAGCTATTGTCCCTCTGGGAGCTCAGGAGGAACCCAAGGTGAGTCCCTGTAAACAGAGATGCTTGTAAAAGGAGACTCGAGTATGACACTCAATTCCATTAGGTGCCTTCAGATTAGCAGCTCAGTCTCCCTATTGCCCTATGGCTCTGAGAACCATACTCCCCCTTCCTTTTCAAATCTTCCCCTCCTTCCCTCCTCCCCCCCCCAATTCATTATTGATCTGGCATTTGTTTTGGCTGCTCTTTATGCTCTTGCCTTTAATTCTCTATGATTCCCCCTCTCTCTGTAACCTTTGGCCTAGCTTCCTCAGAATGAAATCATTTAAAGCAAAGACCAGTCGACCTTTACTTTGATTCTGTTGTTATGTCTGCTGGTAAAGGAGAAAGGGACTCAGGAATGAGATATAAAGAGGATTTGTTGATTAGGAGTAATGGAAGGGGGAATGTTTATTCGGGCCTATGATACTTTACCTGGTACATAGGACAGTTAATAGAAAGAAGGCTAAGGAGCTAGGAAAATTCATAAAACGTTTTTTTCTCATTCCCTAAAACAAACAAGCAAAAAAAAAAAAAAAACCAAACAAACAAACCCTGTATATATTGAAATAAAGAAGGAAAAGAAAGATTATCACTAGTTGCATTAATAATTGGGAAAGGAAGTTGATAATTTTCAAGTTGCAAGGTACCTAGTTTATCTAGTTCAAGCCTTACCCTGAAAACAAGAATCCTCTCTGTAACATCCCTAAGTGAGATGTCCCAGATTCTGCTTGAACCCTCACTTACTTCATAGGGCAGTTCTGTTGTTAGGGAATTCTTCCTTATATTGATCCAAAATCTGCTTTCCTGTAACTGCACTACTGATTGGGTTTGGGGGGGGGGTGTTGTGTGTGTGTGGCTCCAGGCCTTTGCCATATGCTTTTCCTCCAAAGACATTGTCCGTTTAGTAGCAAGCATCTTTAATTTGGATGTGCCACTAAAAAGCACAAAGGTGAGACCTTCTCACTTTAGTATGGGGCGGCTCTGTCTTGGACATCTATCCAAATTATGGTCCTTTTTCTCCTCCTCTCCTTTCTCTTCTTTTTCATTGGATAGAACACAGCAGGTATTCTGGACAACAGCCAGTAGCAGCTAATCCACCAGTTACAGGGAGAGATCAGCCCAGCAGGGAAAATTCCACATCCCCATTCTGCTTGATCTCATTTCTAAGGAATGACTTTTTTTTCTTTTATTCCCTTCAGGTTTTCTTTTCCTACATCTGCAGCACCACTGTTGATGAGACACTGAGGCGGAAGGCAGAGAAGTTCAAGGCTCATCTGACTAAGAAATTCAAATGGGACTTTGAGACTGAGCCAGATGACTGTGCCCCAGTAGTAGTGGAACTTCCAGAAGGTGTTAACTTGGAAGTGACAGGCTAGCTCTGAGACTAAGCAAATAATTACCCTCTTCCCAAGAGACCAATCATCTTGCATTTGAAGCTCCTTTCTGTGGGTGTCCTTTTAAACTGGGAGGGGGAGCCAAAGATCTGTTATCTCTTGATTCCATTTCATAAGTTTGGAATAAGGTGCCCATGTCTAATAACCTGGGTCCCTGGGGTTTCTGATGTGGCCCCTTCCCACTTCCTGCCAAAGTCTGGTATTTTATTGGCCTGATTGACGCTCACCCAAACTAAATCTTATGTAAGACCTTCAAAGCTGCTTGAGCAACAACTTAACTTTTTCTAAAGGAACAACGAAATTGAACTGGCAGGTTTTCCTTGGAGTCATTTGTTTTGAGGTGTTTGTTTTCTAAAAAATATAAAACTAAAAAACTAATAAACTTAAAAAATCAGAAACTGCAAACACTACTTTTGTTAGTATTTGATATTGTTATTTTCCCTAGAAGTTGTTCAAGTTGGGGCAGGTAGAAGAGGGGTAGTAGTGACAGGTGAGAAGATTACTAGGCCTGTTAAATTTTAATTTTGTTGTTTCACGTTCAGAAATGAGACGTCTCTTAAGGAAACCCAGATGTATATGAGGTATGGAAGAAAATTCAGCAGTGTTTGAGGTCTAGAGTAATTTTCACTCTCTACTTATATTACATTCCACTAGTTCTGGGGTCAGATCATCTAATTTCAGTGGGCCTGGTGGGACAGTTACCATGGGAGGCTTGACCTGAAACGGCCACCTGCATTTCCTGATGCAGCCCTTGGAAATATCCTTTTCTGATCCTTCTGGAATAAGAACCCCAGTCACATGAACTGATGAGCTTCGCTGGAACTACCTGGTGAAGGAAGACTCTCATGATGGTTTTTGGTGTTGCTGTAATTCAACAGCAAAAAAGAAGCAGCAAACTTCCTCCTTCCCCCAGTAATTGTTTCCATATGTTATGGAAGCTTTGTGGCCCATGTTGGGACCTCTGAACAGTTTACAATTTTTACCTAACTTTCCTAGACCTTAGTGCCCTTTTTTCTTGCCTCTTCCCCTTCCTCTTGCTTCTTTCTGATTAACTGAAACATCCACATAAAGTGGAACTCAAAGATTGTGCCAATAACCTGGAAGCAAAATGTTGTACTTAAAGGGAAACTGTCCTGAACTGTTCACCTTGTCTTGTTGTACAACAGAACAAGCCCCCGCTACCATTTTCTTTAACACACATTCTGGTGCTTCAGCTTTTGAATGAGAATCCTGACTGGATAGAACTTTTAGTTCCACTTGTTTCCTTGGAGATTGCTATATAAGAAGGTTGGATGTATTAAATCTTTTCTTTGAGAATAAAATTGTTTCGTGTGAGTCTCTACATACGTAATGTCATTGCTTCAGACTAGACCATTGTCTGGTTTGGCATTTCTATTATTGCAGCACTTAAAGAGAGTCCCTTATTCCTAGCCCTACTCGGCCCAAGATAGCAACCAAAATTTCCTTTCCTTCACATTACCAGTGGGAAAACTGAGGCAGAGCACAGATAAGTGACATGAAGTTTTTAGAACTGCCTGCAATCTTAGAGGTGATCTATTCCAGAGTTTCTTCGAAACCCCAGGTATATAAGTATATAAAAAGGTGTACAAATCAAACATTACAAATCATTATTTCATGACCCCCACATTCAGTTATGAGATCTCATATGGGATCTTAAAAAAATAGTTTAAAAAGCTAGGATCTATTATTCCAACTCATTTTATGGATGGCAAAGAGCACATACATCAGGAGCTAAGTTAGAAATATATCCAATAGAATTATATTCCCTGCCTTGCATTTCTAAATAATACTTTAACTTATGAGCATTTGCTTTTTTCCCTTTTGTATTACTCCTGTATTATTACAGGAGTGAAACTAGTGAGTAAATAATGCTTTGAAAAGAAATTCACAAAACTAACATCCTGTGGATGTATTTGTAAAGCTGGCTTGTTTATGTTTTTAGCACAATCAACAGAAGGACTGTTTTTCTGACCCACTCAGCTGCCTTGTGACAAATGATGACTGTTCCCAAGCCTTATTAAAGTGAATTTAATAACATTTGGCCAACAGAATGGCTCTCCTGCAACTGATTTCTCCTACCTATGAGCAACGATTTTCCCAACATCTTTCTGTTGTAAACATTATTTAATGTTCCTCAAGCTCAGCAGTCTGCTGTGCTCTCTTTAGTTTATCAGATTCTGGTCAAATAGATTCTGGCCCCTACTGCATCATGGGGAGAAAATGCAGAGTAGATGTGTAGTGGGTATACTGAAAACAAATCACATCAGGTAGTGTAGGCTTTAAAGGAAAGAAGGATGGTTAGGATTGCCTGCCTTGGTAGATGGTGGTTCTGGCTGGAAAGATGGTATGAAAACCTTCCCCTAAGTATCCAGAGAGTCTCAGAAGCTTTTCCTTTAGTTTATATCTGCTTTGAGAGATCCTGTCTTTGGAGTCATTCATCTTTTGAATACTTCCTTCCCATTGAACTCTCTTATTTAGCTTGATAAATCCAATTTGTAGCCTTTTTCACTCCACTGTGTGCTTGCTTTTATGTTGGGTGCTGGTTGGAATAGTCCAAAATAAGGAATAATTGCTCAGTGACATCCTAGAGCAGGGGTCCTCAAACTTTTTAAATAGGAGACCAGTTCACTATCCCTTAGATACAGACTATAGTAAAAACAAAAACTTTGTTTTGTGGGCCTTTAAATAAAGAAACTTCATAGTCCTGGGTGAGGGGGATAAACATCTTTGGTCTCACCAAAGGGAGAAGGGTGTGTGGAGGTTCCCAAGAGTCCCAATCTCACATCTGCTTACACAGAACCAAATTCACCTTTATTTCCTGTATCCAGGGCTTACAAGTTCGAGGTCCTTCTATTTGTACCACTTTTTAACTCTGAAAATTGGAAGTAATAGTGTGTCAAGCAGGTAGTGAGAGTTTCAGTACCTCATTATAGACTGCTTATTGGGCTGAAGATAATGTGAATTTTAACAGTGACCATTCTTTTTTTTTGGTGTGTATGTGGTGGGCCAAGCATAAAATGAATCATAGCTATTCAGAGTTGGAAGGGATCTCAGAAGGTTGAGAACTTGATATATAGAGTAGATTCATCCATCAAACAAGCTCTTGAATGAACAATAAACCTCTCTGTTTTCTCCCAAAGGTAGAATTCTGTAAGTCTCTGATAGTTAAAGATCATAAGGTTTAGAGCTGGAAAATTTTTTAGTGGCAGTTGAATCTATGTCCTTCATTTTGAAGATGAGGAGACTGAAGTCCAGAGGGCAAAAAGCTTGTGCCAAGTAACACATCTAGCAGAGCTGGGATTTGAATCTACATCCTTTGACTTAAAAACCAGGATTCTTCACTATAGTACAGAGTTGGTTTCTTGGACTGTGGACTGAACTATGAAGTATTCTATGGTAGCAATACCCTTCATACCTTGACTAATGGCTCTCCCCACTAGACAAACATCTCCAATTCTTTTATTTTTAAAAATTACTTAATTTATTTTTTTTGTTAAGTCTTTGTTAATTAGGTAGGAAAGAGACACAGGGTAGAGTGTTAATCTTTTGCAACAGCCTTTCTCATGGTAGGCAAGACATTGCTGAGGTCCAAAGCTGCTGAGCTATTAAAATTCACATCCTTTTTCTTTTTTAAACAAACTTAAGATTTCTTTTATCTTAAAGAACCTTAACAATCTTATAAGGGGCAAACTCATACACATCCTAAATAATTTTTTTCCCCACAAACTTTGTGCTTGGTCAAGCACATCCACTGGCAGTTTTGAAGCTTCAAAACATTCTTGGTGCTTTGGGGCCGTTTTTGAGGCTATAGCTATGAGGTAATAATAAATAGTTGTCACTATGGTGCCTCTGTAGTTTTAGTAGCAACTATAGAAAAAGATCCCTGGTTCTTTTTAAATTAAGCTTCCCAATAGCCTTTCTTTGCTCATGCTCCAACTTGATAATGTTCTTTCTAAAATTTGGTATCAGAACTGAATACAATTCCAGGTATAACGACCACTGCAGAGTACATTGCCAATAAATGGTTATTGAATATAATCAGACTTGCATGGTGGCAGCTCTGGTTGTGCCCTAGCCCATTCTACCAGACAGGCAAGAGTTGTATTTCCTACCACTGTGAACCAAAATTCATATGTGTGAGGCTGATGATAGTTGTCTTAGGCTTTTAAAAATAACTTTCAATGTATAGTCCCACAGAGACATCTTGAAAGATTTGCCCAGTCATGGGTGTGTTGTCACTGTGGGGCTTTAAGAGGCTTATTTCATTATCAGGCTCCCAGTGGGGCAGGCTTTGCCTTGTATATCATCTCCATAGTCAATGGTGCCAAATGGTTGTGTTCATTTATTTATTCTGTTCTCCTTAGCAGGCCTAATCAGGAGTATGATGCAACCTCCCTTTTGGGCTTTCTGTCCGCTTAGTTATGGAGGGAGCCAGAGTTGGAAGTTGCTGCATTAGCACAACATTGTTAGGTTTTAAAAGGCTCAAACTGCAAAGCGCCTTGAAATGATGAAGGCTGAAATTAATTTTGATACAGATTGTGTCCCTTCAGTTTTTAATTTGACTTAATATCGATTTGTTTTTCCTCTTGTCTCATGTCTTTTCAATGGAGAAAATAATCATCTTATTTATCTCTCAGCATCCCTGTTGAGGCAGAGAAAGTACTTATACATTTTATAAATAAGTACCTGAGGTTAAGTGTCTCTCTCAAGGATGTACAAGGCATTCTGGGAAAGTGCCCGTACCCAATCCTAGGTTTAGGTCTTTTGGCTCCTCAAGGGATGTTTGTTGTCTGCCTTGTCCAACCTCTTCATTGTTTTATTTTCACTAGCTAGTGAATTAAATCCTGTCTCTAACCTGTAGGATATATCTAGACCTTCAGACTTAATGACCTTAATGATATATACAAGAGGATATAATGGTGCCAGGTTTCTTCCTTGATGGGAAAGCATAGATTCTGCCACTGAATCCCTTTAAGCATCCGTCAAATGGAAGTCTTTGGATATGTTAGAGAAGTAAGCTATTGAGAAACAGGCTTACGGGGTCTCCCCATATCGATCTCTGATCTCTCAGGCAATGGGGAGCACTTGTTAGTTCCAGAGCAGGGGAGTAATCTGAGAATAAGCTACACTGCTTGAAACTGATTCCATTTTTCTATTTCAGCTGAGAATCCCCAGAAAGGCCAAAACAAGAGGTCCCCACAAAATGGAAAGCAGGGAGACTAGAGTCAGCCTATCTCATGCTATTATGTTTGGTTGTCATGGGCAATAGGTGAATTGTCCAACTAATAGACCGGATCCCTACAAACCAGAAAAGGGATGAATCAATAGTCTGGCTGTAGAATAGTTACTGTGTTTGAATGTGAGCACAGACCACGTGGAGCAATGCCCAGTCTGAATGAATGGGAAGGACAATGATTGGTTACCACATGTCTGCTAGTGAGTCATCATTAAATCTGTCCCCTGTGATAGAAACAAGTCCAGCCTTGACATATTCATTAAAGTCAGAAGGGTAGCAAATATGTCTTTTCTTTCTTTTTTCTTTTGAGGGGAAACAGAGGCAAGCAGTGAGTTAAGGTTTAGGGGGGCAATTTTCAGGATAAGACCCAAAGAGATCTGAGTCCTCTCCACTGGACTTCCTCTCACAAACTGTTTGGAGATTTTAATTTTAACTTTGTATGCTAATTTGTTTTATGGCACTGGCCTCCTCAGGGGTTCAATTTCAGCTGAGGTGTCTTTAAGGTCTATTCCAGCTCTGACATTCTGATGATTTATAATATTCTAATACATTTAAATAGTTTGTATGTGCACATGTTAATTGTCTGTATGTGTCCATGCATGTTATCTGACTATTCAGGACAATGGTGTGAAGAGAATATATCTGTCCTTTCTCTGCTCATCTTGGATGAGCTCACAGTGATCATTTTAAGCTGTCTCCCAGGCCACCTGCCCCATCCATCTAGGTTATTTTAGTTTATATCAGTGGTTTAGGATGCAAATTTATTCAGCACCACGTGTGTATTTAAGGCTGCCTTTTGTAATTCCATACTTGAGCTGGGAGCCCAGCTGTGACTTTGACCTTCAGTGCCTTTCTAACCTCCAGACCAGCCTGATTCTGCTGTTCTCTTCCCACCTTTTCTGTTGGGCTCCTACCATACAAGATGAAGGCCAGAAACTTTCTCTCAGGTCAGGTGGAAGGCCATTTTGGCTTTTGGACGTGAAGTCTTTCCTTAAGTCTACTTGAGACCTTGGAAGGGAAGAATGGTCAGGCTGGTTTTATGGAAGGAGCCCATGAAATTCTGTCATTCACTTTTTTGGGTAACCTTAAAAAAGTCTCTTGGCCTTTCTATGTCTTGGTTTTCTTAACTGAAAAAACAAACAAAAAACAAAATTAATTACTTCAGTACTTGCCTTAGTAGTTGTTAGAGAGAAGTTGTATAAGAACTAAACAATACATGGGTTAAAACCTATCAGAATATATACGAAAAAATCCAAGGAAATAGAGGGCTGTTACCTTGGAAAAGAGAAAAATTAAGTGATGCAGCTGTGGAGAGACCCTATCATTTGAAAATGCTTATTAAGAGAACTGATTAGCTATTCTTTAAGGTGTAATAGTATGTCTGACCTTGGGAATTGGAAACCGTGGGTTCTTTGCCCACATTGCCACTAATTGTGATTTTGAACAAGTCACCTTATCTGAACCTTAGTTTTCACAGCTGTAGAATGAAGGTTGGACCTGCTGAACTTGGAGTGAAAAGAATGATTTATTGGACCCTTGTTCCAATTAGTATTAATTAGTTAAAGTGTGATGCCATAGGGGTAATGATTCTTAGCAAATATTAATGATATATTCATCTAGTAATATGCATTTAGTCAGTCTAGTTAACTAATATCATATAGAAATATAATAATATATATTTTACATATATTTTGGAATAATTAGATAAGATATATTCTTTCTTATAGTAGACCACAAACTTTAAACAAGCTTTGAGTTTACTGTTCACTAACCTGTTATAAAGTTCACTTGCCTAAATTACAAAAATGAAGACCAGAGGACTTCCATCCTTTTGGGTAAGAAGTGCATGACCAAGCCCAGTGTGAATGGATTGTACTAAAGCTACAGAAAGTCCTCCAAATTAATTTTGTATCTCTGGACCACCCTCTTTCCCATTCTGTGACTGCCTATGCTGAGGCATCATTTCTGACCCTCCTGGTCAGGTAGACCTTATTATTCTATCAACTAATAAGACTGCATTTCACTTTGCCTCTTCTGAGTGGCTGGGTATCAAGCCCTATAAAAGTCAACCCCTGGGGAAAGGCAACATCTCAGAGAGTGAGGAAGATCCGAGGGCACACTCTTTAATAAAGTATTATTGACATTTGATTTTTTTTTTTTGGTTAGGTAAAAGAGGCCATTTTTTGCTTCAATTTTTACCTAGCTTTAATTACTGAATGGGCCTTGCCTCAGTCAAACTGAGACTTGCTAAAGACCTGAACTTAAAAGGCCAAGTTTTCCCATTGCATCCAGGGCCATCTCCAGTCATCCTGATCTGTATCTGGTCACTGGAGCCAGAGGCTCCGCAGGGGAAAGCGAGGCAGGTGATCTTGCACAGTCCTCCCTGCCTTAAATCCAATTCACTTGCAAGTCCTGACCTCACCTCCCTGAGGTCATGGTTTTCAAGAAGGAAGGACAAACAACATGGCTTGGGAATCTGCCTCAGTTTCTTTTACTGTAATTTGGACAGTTCTGATCCTACAGATGATCTGTAATATTCTGGGACTAGACAGCACAAAGACTTTTGACAGGAACAGACATACCTGTCAATGAAGCTTTCTTCAGTTCTTCAGTTCAGTTCACATCATCCATGAGAGTACACATTTCACTGGACTTGGCTTCAGAGCCCTTGGTAGAGAATAACTTGATAACAGGACTAACAGAAATCCTAGAAGGACAGAAATGCTCAGAGACTTTGAGGAATGGACAAGGCTGGCCCAGGATTTTATTTAATATTATTACACACTTGGATTTAAAGCTGAAGAAGGCACCTTCCAGATCTGAATTCCATGAAGGGAGCCTGACTTGCCCAAAAAAGCAAAGAGCAGAAGCTGAGACTCGAACCCTGCCTCTGCAACTATACATTCAACATTTTTTTTCCTCTACCTCTGTTTTTGGACTGCAGCAGCTAGGTGGAGCAATGGAGAGAACTGGACCTGGAGTCAGGAAGACCCAAGTTCAAATCCAACCTTACTAGTTGTGTGAACCTGGGCTTTCATTTAACCTCCCTTGGTCTCAGTTTTCTTAATTGCAAAATGGGAATAATAACACCACCTACTTCACAGGATTGGTGTTCATCAGGTTATTGTGATGATCAAATGTTATTTGACAAGCTCTTAGCATAGTACCTGGCTCATGTGCTATATAAACGCTTATCCTTTCCCTTTCTAATTTACATGATTTATAACTAATTCCAAGAGGATGAGATTTTCCCTTCCTGTTGCTTCCTCTGTTTCTCCCTTCTCCAACCATCCTTTTCCCTATTCCCTTTCTTCCTCCATCCCCATCTTTCCTTTTCTCCTACCCCTTCCTTTTCCATATTTTTTCTCATCTACACTTTCTCTCTTCATCTCCCCCCTTATTTTCCTTTAACTACTTTCCTCCCTTTCTATTCCTACTTTCTATCTCTGAATCTTTCCCCCCTACTTTCCCCCATATGGATTTTCCCAACACTTCCTATACTCATCACGGCAGCCGACATTCCCATGTTGTGGTTGCAGCTCACCCACACAGCCCAGATGTCACATCCTCAATAACTACTTAAGACTTCAAATTGCATTTCCTCCATCTCCCCACCATGCTGGAGGTAGGCGAGTTGATGTTCCTTAGACAACTCAATCTTACCATTTCCCCGATTTATCTTATTTTTAATTCTTTACCTGGGCATAAATTCACAAATTGTGTTTCTGTTTGCCATTCTGTTTTCAAGTCTAATTGATTAAGGCTCTTTGTCTTTGTCTTTAACTCTGCTTAAGAATTCTAACCAGAAAAGTATGTTTTGCTTTTCTGTAGCTATTTCACATCAGGGACCCAAGTTCTGCAAATCCTTATACATATTAGCTAATCTTTACTAGGGGCAGCTGGGTGACACATTGGATAAAGTGCCCAGTCTGAAGTCAAGAAGATGAGTCTTCCTGAGTTCAAATCTGGCCTCAGGCACTTACTAGCTTTGTGACTCTGGGCAAATCACTTAACCTTTTTGCTTTAGTGCTTTATCTATAAAATGAGCTGGAAAGGGAAATGGTAAACCACCCCAGTATCTATGCCAAGAAAACCACATTTGGGGTCAGGAGGCTTTAAAATCGCCCAAACGATTGAACACCAAATCTTTACTCATTCTCTAAAATACTTTCTCCCACTACTGACTCACTTGTGTGATCTTGGACAAGATACCTGCTGTGTTCTCAATTCTTTACTGGTGAAACTAAATACAATGATCCCAGAACCTGAATCTTTCCATTGGCAGTTAGGAGAATAAATTAGAATGTATCACTGAGGCAACTTGAGTCTTCCTAGAAAAGGAGGATAAGAATTCAAGGTATTGTCTATTGCAACTGTCTCAGAGAAATCCAAGAATCAAACCATAAAGGGAAAATCAATACCTTCCCCTCCTGTCTCACAAAGCTCTCTCTAGAGAGAATGGGGTGTGATGAGAGGTGGAGATTCATAAGGGACTGGGAACAATAAAACCTGAGATTTGGAATAGTTACAGTGATTTAGGATGGAAAGACATAGTATTACTTCTGGAAGGACTTGTGGAACACAGGCTATGTAGCCTGTCAATGCTGAGAGGGAATTATCCATCCTCGCAGCCACATTTTATTGAAAGATCAGTAACTGAAGAAATATGAAGATGGGAGGAGAGGATTTGCTCAAAGTTCCTGAAGTGATTTAGGGGCAGAGCTGAGATTAGAACCCAGGTCTTCTGTCTCCTAGGCTAGTTTTCCATTACACAGCTATCTCCAAAGCAGTCAAATCCACAAGTATTATTAAGGATTTATGTGTTGTGCCCTGTGGTAAGTAAGCACTGTGAGTGAGATAAAATAATTAAGACAACCGATTTCTGCCCTGAAGGGCTTGCTACAGAGAGTGGCATAGGGGAAAGAAGGCTAGTGGTTGTCTCTAAACTTTATTTTATTCTGACTGGAGAAGGAAAATAGAGAAATAATGAAAAGACAAAATGAGACTTTGTTAGGAATTATTTAGTAAGAAAGGAACAGTGTCTGAACAGAGAAGATTCTACCCTTGGGGATCCAAAGGCCAAAGTTAGGCAGTCAGGTAATACCAATCATTGATATATGGAGCAGTTACATAAATGAAAGCAAAAGAGCTATGTGGTCTCTTCAAGGAAGAGTTTTGACAGTCAATAAATATTTATTAGGAATATACTATATGCCAGGCACTGTGCTAAGGAATGGGGATACCAAAAGAGGGAAAAGCCAACCCTTCCCTCAAAGGGCTCACAGTCTAATGGAGACAACAAGCAAAAAACAAAAATCCCAACAAACTATAAGTAGGAAATAATTAACAAGGGAGGCACTGGAATTAAATGGGGTTGGGAAGAGATTCCTATAGAAGATGACTAGAAGGAAGCCAGGAAAGCCAGAAGGTAGAGATGAGGAAGGAGAGAATTCTTGGCAGGAGGGATAGCTAGAGAAAGCACCTAGAGCTGAAAAATCTAGTGTCTTGTTTGTGGAACAACCAGAAGGCAAGGAGCACTGGTTGGAAGCATATATGATAAGGTATAAGATGACTAGAAAAACTGCGGGGGTGGGGGGGCGGGTGGTACAAGCTGGAGAAAAGTTAGGTTATAAAGGGCTTTGAGGATTTTGTATTTGATACTGGAGGTGATAGGGAGTCCCTAGTATTGACTGAGTAGAAAGCTCACATTATCAGACTTGCACTTTAGGAAAAAGTCTATGATGCCTGTGCCACAGTGTTTTATGGTGATCTATACAATGTCCCATCTATCATCATGTATGCACTTCACAATGTCCTAATGAGGAAAACATAGTGAGATTATTGTGCCCATTTTACAGAAGGAACTGAGGCTTAGGGGAAGCAACATACAGCACAACAATAAGGCAGTGGTAGATGGAGCCAAGATTCAGTCAAACCTTCTAACTCAAGTCCAATTCTATTTCTACTATAGCACATTTGTTTCCTCTACTTGTAAAAGAACCATTTAAATAGCAAGCATATATTAAGCACCTACTATGTACAAAACATAGTTCTAAGTGCTAGAGATGCAATAACAAAAATAAAACAATTCCTTCCCTCAAGGAGCTTGTGGGGATGGAATGGAAGCATAGAAGACACAGAGAGAAACAGAGACAGAGGAAAGACAGGAGGAAGGAAGAGAGGAGATATACAAGGTCTCTTGGGGAGAAAGAACACAAGTAGCTGGGGGGGGGGGAGAATAAGGAAAAACTTCATATAGAAGGTATCAAATAAGCTGAATCTTGAAGGAAAGCAAGGATTCCAAAAGGTAGAGATGAAGAGGTAAGAGAATTCCACCATAGGAGATAGCCAGAGCCAAGGCAGAAGGTCCAGAGATATTGAATACAAGCAGGTCAATGGGCCAGGATCACTGAGTGCATGGGAGTGAAGGGGAGTGGGGTATAAGGAGACTGAAAGAGAAACTGGTCCAAACTCTGAGGAGCTTTAAATACCAAAGGCAGGGATTTAAAATTTGTTGTTGTTCTTTCGTCATTTCAATCATGTCCCACTCTTTGTGATCCCAGGTGGGGTTTTCTTGGTGAAGACACTGGAGTCCTTTGCCATTTCCATCCAGCTCCTTTTGTAGATGAGGAAACTGAGGTAAACAGGGGTAAAGACTTGCCCAGGATCACATAACTAGTTAGTATCTGAAGCTGGATTTGAACTAAAGAAGATGAATCTTTTTGACTCAAGGCCTGGCACTCTATCCATTGCATCAAGTTTGTAAGTAATTGGGACTTCCGGCCAACATGGCGGAGAGGAGGCACACAGCTGTATAGCTCCGCGTTTTCTCTCACTATCCATTTCATTTCATGCCTCTGAATTAATGCTCGACTGAAAAAAAACATACAACTAGTTACCAAGAGAAACCATCCTTGAGACTCGTCAGGAAAGGTCTGTTTTTGCGCGAAGGCGGGGACGGTTTTTAGATCAGAAGCAGCCTGCGGGCAGCAGCGACAGCGAGAGCACGGAAAGCGGCTCTGAGCCGAGCAGAGTGGAGAGGGGGTGGGGCGTGATCGCAGCCGTCTCTGCAGGGAGAGCTTTGCTACAGGACTGGATACTTTGCCCTGGCAGCAAGTCAGCAGCCCAGCAGAGAAGCTAAAAACACCAGGGCTGAAGAATACAACCCCAAACAGCTGGAGTCTCTCGGGACCTGGCCACCCCTCCCCCACAGTGTCTCAGCATGCTCTCGGATCTCAGAGCGCAGGCGCAGCACAGTCCTGCTAGTGCCTCACTGTTACCCTGCCCCTCCCCCAAAGAAAGCAGCTCCATTCAAGGGTTTTTTTCTTCTGTTTCTTGGCTAGTTTGTCTTTGATTATTAGACAGAATGAGTAAGAAACTGAAGAGGACTTTAACCCTTGACAGCTTCTATACAGATAGAGAGCAGACTCTAAATCCTGATGAGACTAAAAACAAACAGTCCCCAGGTGAATCCCCAAAGGAGGAGATCATATGTTCCTCAGCACAGATGAATCTCATGGAGGAAATTAAAAAGGCTCTCACAAGGGAGCTAGAAGAAAAATGGGAAAAGCAGAGTGAGGCTTGGCAAAAAGTTTGTAAGTAATCTTGGAGATAATAGGGAGTTTATTGAATAGGGAGAAGGGGATATGATCAGACCTAGAATTTTGGGAAAATTCCTTTAGTAGCTGTATGGAGGATGGATTGGAAGGAGAGACTTGAGTAAGGGAGGTCAAATAGGAGGCTATTGAATTAGTCCAGATGAGAGATGATGTGGTAGTAGCTCTAGGAGTGGGAAGGAGGAGACAGAGACAAGGAATACTGGAAAGACAAGACCTGGCAGCGGATAGGACATAACAGGAGTTCAGAAGTTAAAGAATGACACCAAGGCTGTGAACCGGAAGGATGGGAGGATGGTGGTTTCCTTAACAGTAAGAGAGATAGAGGGGTGAGTTTTGATTGGGGGGAAGAGGGACATAATGAGTTCTCTTTTGGACATATTGAGTTTGAGCTGCCTATATAAAATCTAGTTCAAAGTGTCGAATAAGACTTAGCTCTTCTCAGCATATGATGATCCAAGACAGTTCCAAAAGACATGATAGAAAATGCTATCTACATCCAGAAAAAGAACTATGGAGTCTGAATACAAATCGATGCATATTATTTTCACTTTACTGTTTTGGTAGTTTTTCCTTTCATTCGGTTATTTATTTTACAAGATGACTGATATGGAAATATATTTTATATAATTAAATATATATATATATATCAAATTGCTTAATGTCTTAAGGATGAGGGAGAAGGAAGAAAAATTTGGAACTCAAAATCTTATAAAATTAATATTTAAAATTGTCTTTATATGTCATTGAAAAAATACTATCAAAATGTCCAATAAGTACTGATGATAAAAAGCTCAAATGAGAATATAAGTGTGGACATATAGACTGGGAATCACTTGCATAGGGATGATCATTGAATCTATGGAATCTGATGAGGTTAATATGTGAAAGAAAGCTTAGCACAGTGTCTGATAGATACTTAATAAATGTTAATTGATTGATTGACAATGGAGAAAAGAAAAGAAGGCCCAAGACAACTTTAGAATTCACTTGGTGAGTGTAATATGAATGATGAATGAGTGAAGGACATAGAAAAGGAAGCAGGAGAACCAGGAATGAGCAGTGTTATGAAAACCCAGAGGAGAGAGTATTCAAGAGTGAGTGGTCAGCAGTGTCCAAGACTGCAGAGAGGTCAAGAAGAATAAAGTTTAAGAAGAGGCCATTGGATTTGGCAATGAAAATATCCTTGGTGATTTCTCAAAAAAGTCAGAAATCTCATTGCAAAGGCTTTAAACAATGGAGAGAGTAGAGAAAAAGAAAGTACCAAAGAGAAATGGCTTTTTCAAGAAGTTTGGCTAAGAAAGGAAGCAGAGATAGAAAGTAGCCAGGAAGCTAAGATCTAGGGAGAGGAATGGGGGAGACATGGGGGTATTTATAGAAGAAGAGACCAAGAAACTGCAAAAAGAAACAAGATTTTTGTCCCACACCTGCTCAGTAGCTTCAAAGAGGGAAGCATTGCGTCAACAGAATGAGTTTACACCTCTATGCAATTTTAAGGTACAAAGTTACATTTTTGTAGAGGACATTTAGTTGTGGAAGCAAGTCGTATGTTTTAAGATTTCTCTGGGTAAAGACCCTCTTGTGATGACCTATCAATTGGCATTCACTTGAGTTAGAGACACTGTTCATTCAATATACACATTTTATCTCTACATTAGCATAAGTTCAGATCTGCTGGATACCAGAACCCAAGATAAGGCATTCTCTTTTATCTGAACAATTGGCTTATCCCACCAACTTTTGAGGTTTTTAGTTCACTATTCGTGAACCTATAGTATCCAGCTGGTAAATGAGATAGTCCATCTATCATCCTTCAAGTTTTTTTTGCCTATTATCTGGTTGCGTGACAAATGCCCATAATTATGCTATTTCTAAATAGCAGAGTAACTTGTCTGCTTAAGAAACGCTAGTGATGGGTTTTTTCTTTGTTTTGTTTGTTTTTCTAGGATAAACTACAAACTCCTTTGAATTTTAAAGTTCTTAAAAATGCCTTGACTTACTTTTCCAAATTTCTTGCACGTTATATTCCTTCATGTACTATGTGTTCAAGTCAAACTGGTCCATTTGATTCGTCCCACACAGAACAACTCACCTCCTGCCTCCTTACCTTTTCACAGGCACTCTCCTATGCTTGGAGTGCACTTTCTCCTCACTCCCTCTTTTCTCCAAATCTCATTTTGAGTGCTTTCTCCTACATGAAGCCCATCCTGATTCCCTCATTAGCTAATGCCTCCCTAAATTACTTTTTATGTGTTTGTATACATTTCATATTTGCAGACAGCTCTTGCTTTACATAAATTCGCATTATGCAAATTTAATTCCCAGAGCACTGGCTGTAAAGGCGGCTGCTGGCAGCCCCAGAAGCACCCGGAGCTCGAGGTCCCCAGCTTCTCCAGCTGCTGGCCCCAGAGTCCCGGAGGGGGCGGGGCCTGGCGGGAGGGGTGGGAGGGGCAGGTCTGGGGACCGCGTGAAGGGAACCGTATTGATCTGTTTACGTTGTTTCCCCCCAAAAAAGAAAGGGGAAGCGGGGCAAAGACTTTCTCGTTTTGTCTTTGTGTCCCTAGCACCTAGCACGTATCTGGCACACAGTAGGTACTTATTCCATGTTTGTGTGTTGATAACGAATGCTTGTTGAATGAATGAGTAAGTGAATGAATGTGCTGACTTAACCTCTGTGGTACTCTGCATTTGCCTCACAGTCCAGAAGGGAGAACATACACAATGGTCTTTTTATTGGGCACCGGGGCAGCTGTGGGCTTCTGCTTTTCAGTCTCCGTGGTGGACGAAGGTCCTGACATATAAGGCACATCTACTCTGCTCTTCATGGTTTTCCTTACCTGTCAACATTGCGACGGTATTTGCAGATCTGATCCTGGAGGCTGTGTATTACTTGGCCCTTACGGGATTCCTCTCTGCAGCTGGAGGAGACACAGTGATGATTGGTCCCATCTTTATTTCAGTATCGGAAAAGGTCGTAACAATAACCAAGTAAGTATTTATGAGGAGAGTATTTCCTACAAACAAATAGTTAAAAATGAGTCTAAAAATTGAAGCAACAATAACAACCAAATCCAAATCCCTTTTTACTAAAGGCTGAGGCAGCTTGGAAAGTAGCTGCAGGGCCAGTTCTGTATGCTAATGGTCTGTTCATTAGAAAGAAAGGGTGATAACGACAGAAGTGGACATTGTAATTAGAAGACAATATTGAAGATGAGCAGTTTTATTAAACTAGTGAGAGAAAATGAAGGAGGAGCATTGGATCCCAAGACCTGGGTTCTCTTCCTGGGTCTGGCACTGATAACCCGTGCCATCTTAGACAAATTACATCTCATATCTGAGTTTGAATTCTTTCCTACCTCCAAAAAAAGAAGTTCCTAGTCTGTATAGTCTCCAACATCCCTTCTAACATTGAGAGTCTGTGAGCCTTATAGCTCCTTAATACATTTGTTATCTAATATTATATGTTTTCACTATTTTTTGTATCTTATCCCCCAGTAAACTGGAAGGTCTACAGTGGCAGGGTGTTTAATGTTGCCTAAACATTTTTTCTCTGAGCCCAACACAGAATTCTGCCTAATATATGCATGCTAAATGAATGTAGTAGCTGGTTAAGGACCATGGTCCCAGCGAATGGTGGGTGGCATTCATTCAGCAAGTATTTAAGTGGGTTTTAGGTGGGCAGTGAGAATGAAGTAGAACAGTTGTTTTTTTTCTATTATAAGCTAGAAGGATAAAGATGATGGAAAGGGAGCAATAAGGAAATAGGATCTTCTTCCCTTAAAAGATCCAGAGGAGGACCAGTAAATTGCTTTTTTCTTGCATTTTCAAATGGCCTTCTGGGAGGACTCAACCCCTCAGTCAGAATCTAGGCTAGGGAACCATGGAGAAAGGAGAGCAAGGAATCTAGATTCACTTTACTCTCAGAGTAGGCCAGCCAGTTGGATGGATGGATAGTCTAAAGGCCTGGAGAGGGAAAGAAAGGCTTGTCCCTCCGTCAGAACCTAGTAAATGAAGGCAGTTGTCCTGGAAACAAAAAACAAAAAACATTGTTGACTATGTAATCACAAGATCACAAATTTAGTGCTGGAAAGGACTTCAGCAGTCAGCCAGTCCAGCTTTTCTCATTTCATAGATAAGGAAACTTGAGGCCTAAAAAGAGAAAAGGTCCTGTCCAGTGTTAGTAAGCATCAGAAAGGAGTTTGAAAATTTCCCCTCAGTCAGCAGGACTTTCAGTCGGCAGGATTTGTTCTCCCAAGTCCTGAAAGGAACCAAGTCACACTCCCCCTCCTCTCCATCTCCATCCTTGCCCATCAATGTCCCAGAGAGGCCGAGATAGGGACAAACGGGATAGAAACAATCCCTGTGCTCTCACACACTCCCCTAGATTTAACACTCGACAACAGAAAAAAAAAAAAAAAAAAAGTAGAAGAGGGCGGTAGAGAGAGAGAGAGGAAAGGATGTTGCTGGTCCAGAGTTCAGAACCCTGGTCTGAGAGACAGGAATCTTGGGTTCTATTCTCAGCACAGTCAGTAAGTCCTATCCTCTCTCTAGACCTGTTTCCCCTAAAATGAAGGAGATTCCAAAGAGCCTCCGAGCTTGATCTTTCCGGGATCTCCAAAAGGTTCTCGAGGGGCCTTGGTGGGCGGCCTCTGGGGGGCGCAAGACGATGGGTGGGGGGAAGGAGAGCGGAATGCCACAGCCCAGGGTGGGGAATGGGTGCATTTGGAGAGAGCGTTGGGTAGTGACGCGAAATAGTGATGGCAAACTCCGCCCCAGCAACAGCTCAGCCCCGGGCTCCTCTTTCCGCAAGCTCCGCCTCCTGCTCCCCTTGGTCCCTTCGGGCTTCAAGTTTGACGGGTCTCATTAAACAGAGCCAGCCCCGCCCTGCTCATCCCTGTCCTCTGCCTCTATTCTTAGACCCTACGCAGCTCTTATCTCTCCCAGGCCTTCTCCTCCTCCGACACCGCGGTGCCGTTGCTATAGGAACCCTCGGGTGGGATCCACGTCCCCTCATTATTTCCCCAGTGAAAGGAACTTTATTTGGGGCTGTGCGTGTGTGTGGTGTCAGCTTCTGGCGGAGCCCCCGTTTTCCAGCGCCGCACATCGCGTTCCTCGGTGCATTCTTTTTAGTGAGTCTCTCCCTCCCTCCCAGCCAGCCCCGTGATGGGATTTCGCTGAAAGGGATCTGCCCTGCCAAGTCTGAATATTCATGAGCTCTTTCATTCATCCCTGTGAGGAGGCTCAATGGAAAGCCAGGCTGGGGACCGACCATTGGTGATGCAAGCTGGTCAGCAGGGCAGTGAGCAACCCCAGCCTGAAGCACTGAGGAGAGCTCACAGCCGAGGCCTCGGAGCCTCAGGGCCCGGCTCCCTTCAGTATCGAGTATTGATTTTCGGCAGCTTCCCGATTGCCTGGGTCTATGGGGCGGGAGAGGGGGGAGAGGGAGAAGGTAAGACTAGAAGAGAGGGCAGCGGTTTGGTTAATGGAAACCACAACCGCGCTGACAAATATCCCTCTAGTCTCTCCTCCTACGGGCACTCAGACTTACCTTCCTCATCCACAGCTCTAAGAACATCACTCTCGTGTTCAAGAACCTGCCGTGGTTTCTCACTGCCTGGCAGCAGAAAGACTTAATTACTTAGCTTGGCATTCAAGGTCCTCCTACATGTAAATCCATTTGCTCACTCAGTCATAATCTCCCAGCGGGCCAAGCAAATTTGGAAAACTCACCATTTCCTGCACATGTAGAAAGCTTTCCTGCCTCCATAGCTTTGTTCTGATACCCTTCCTCCCCTCGGATCCCGACCACAAAATTCTGCCTGGCGATATCCTTCCGGATTTCGTTCAAAGGTCACCTCCTCTCTTTTTATCTCACTAATTTCCTCTGTATTTCTTTGTCTCAGTTTTTATGGATCTCTCCGTTTCTCTATTTTTGTCTTAACTTTTTGTAAGTCTCTTCTCTGCGCCTCTATCTCTGTTTCCCAGAACACAAACCCTAGAAGACACAGTTAATTTATTCCAAATTGCTGGAAGAAAGGAAGAAAGCACAGTCCCGTGTTTCCTAATTAACCTGTAATTAAGCCCAAACAGATGCCAGGAGATGCCACTATAATGAGGCCTCCAAGGGCAAAACAGTGATTTCCCAGTGAGTTGAGAGCCCAGCTGAGGGCCAAGTTTCAGACCTAACTTGGGCAATCAGCTTCTGGAGAGAATCCTTCTGAGCATCATGGACCCCGCTGGCAATAAAATCTTTCCTTACCATGGCACCCACTTAAGATATCCTGACTCTATTGGAACTAGTGGCTGAATATCCTTCCAAAAGCAGGATAATAAGACACCTTGGTGGGAATTAGATGTACTGGTATATATAGCCCTTGTGTGAATTTCTGCATTTGCTTGATATATACTTGCCTGCATGTGTATATAGGTACATGTGTATACATGGAATTATTCAATTTGATTCCAGATGGCAGAATTAGAAGTGGTGGAGAGAAAGAGGCAGAATTAGGCTAGATATAAGGAAAAACTTCCTAATGATTTTAATTATTACAATGGATGAGGAAGAGGGAAGTAAAAAGAGTCAAGTAATTCATTTTTTATCAGTGTTGCTTTGGAAAGGTTCCTATTAACTACACTCAATTCAACAAATGTTTATTAATTGCCTGCTAGTTACAATGAATTGGACACTGTGCTCCCTGCTAGGGCCCTTGGATCTTGGAAATGCAGAACCTCAGAGCTGAAAGGGACCTCAGAGATTACTTTGTCTAGATCAGTGGTTCTCAAAGTGTAGTCCAAAGAATTGTCGGGATCTCTGAAACCCTTTTAGAGGGTCTACAGATTCAAAATTATTTTTTATTTCTAATATAGTAAATAGCTATAAATATAACCCATGTGAACAAAAACTCTTTGAACAGATCCTCAATAGTTTTTTAACAATATGAAAATACTGAGAACGAAAGTTTGAGAACCCCTGGTCTAGACTATCCCTGTACAAGAATCTTCTCTACTATCTCTATGACAAGTAAGTGGTGGTTCTTGAAGATCTTTAGAACTCTTTATCTCCTGAGGTAGCTCATAAATCTTGCTTTTCCTAAATTCGATTACTAGGAGACTCCTCTTATTGAGCAGAAATACACCTCTCCTTAATTGTCCCTTTCCACACCACATCTCCTAGAGCCACCTAGGACCAAGAGGAACAAAGCACATACTCCTTCCATGTGACAACTCTTCAGATATTCATGAGACCAGTTATATGTCCTGTGGGTCTTCTCTTTTGTAGGCTAAGCATCATTTCTTTCAACTGATCTTCATTTGACATAGATTCATAGGACTATACCTGCAAGTGAACTCTGAGGCACAGTCATTTTATAGATGAGGAAACTAAGATACAAGGAAGATAAATGATCCACCCAACATCGCACCCGTAGCAAACATCAGAGAGGAAATTCGAACCCAAATTATTCGACTAGAGAGCCAGTGCTTTTTTTTTTTTTTTTTTTGAGAGACAATTAAGTGCTCAGGATCACACAGCTAGTAAGTGTTAAGTGTCTAAGGTCAAATTTGAACTCAGGTTCTCTGGGGCCTGTGCTCTATCCACTTTGCCATCTAGCTGCTCCCAGCCAGCACTCTATATTACATACTCTCTACTCCTCAAGACACAGTGTGTATGGGGTGAGGTGGGGGAGGGCGGGTTTCCTCAAAAATTACATAAAAATACACCCATTCTAATGATCTGGGAGCAGAGGAGAGGGGAGGCTGGAAAGTGAAAGGAAGTACAGCAAAAGCCAAGAGTCAGAGGGCTTCAGTGAGGCTTGTTCTACTCTCTATTCCTTGCCCTCCCCCCTTCTCCTCCCCCTCCCTCCCAGACCTTTCTCATTCCAGATATCACAAAATATTTCAATAAAAACAGGATCTCAAGCCATTGTCGTGTTTCCTAAGTGTTGTAGAAGTCTTTACAAGGATGGTGATCTTAGATCAGAACATAAGAAAGGAACAAATGGAGTTGATTGAGAAGTATCACATCAATTAGTGTTTGTTAACCATTAAGATATTTATTAAGTATCCATTAGAGAAGATAGTGAGAGAAATGTAAAGTAGAATAAGATCTAGGCCAAGGCTTCAGGAAGTTCCTAGTTTAGCAGGGGAGGCAAAGCAGGATTGTTAATAGCTATGATAGAAGAGAGAATTCTGCAAAATGTAGATATCACTTTGGAGTGGGGAACAAAGATCAGAATAAGGAGACAAGTTAAGAGGAGGTTTCCTGGAGGAAATAGCCTCTGAATCGAAATTTGAGGAAAAATAAATGTTTAAGACTGTTTTTGATATATTTTGTTGACATTTTCTTTTCCAAATATGTTCTTCTTCCTCCCTTCTCTGAAAAGCCATCCCTTGTAACATCAAGGGATGTAACAAACATCCCTTGAAAGAAAGTAAAAAGAAAGAAAGGAAAGAGAGGGGAAGTCTATCAAATTTAACCAACACATAAACTAATTCTCATGACATGTACAGTGTTTTACAGCCATGGTAGTTGCCCATTCCCTGAAAAGAAGGGAGAAAAGCATATTTTCCCCTTTCTTTTTTAGGGATAGGCTTGATCATCATAAGTACATGGCCTTTCACTTAAATTAATTCACTTTTTCAATGTCATACCAACTAAACTACTAAGGGATTACTTACAGAGCTAGGAAAAAAATAATAAAATGCATTTGGAGGAAGAAAAGATCAAAAATCTTGAGAAATAGTGAAAAAAAAGTGAGGAAAAAGGGGGCATAGCAACACCAGGTCTCAAATAATACTACAAAGCAGTAATCATCAAAACAATTTGGTAGTGGGTAAAAAAATAGAAAGGTTGATCAGTGGAAGAGTTTAAGTACACAATATACAAAAGTAAATAAACACAGTAACCTAATGTTGGATATACCAAAAACTATTTGGGCAAGAACTCACTGTTTAATTTAAAAAAACGAAACTTAAGGAAACTGGAAAGCAGGTGGGCAGAAATTAGGTATAGATCAACATCTCACCCTCTATACCAAGATAAGCTCCAAATGAGTACATAATTTAGCCATAAAAATGATATCATAAACAGAAAGAAATTACCTGTCAGGTTTATGGATAGGGAAGGAGTGCATGATTAAACAAGAAATAAAGAGGATCACAAAAGATATAATGGACAGTTTTAATTATATAAAATTAAAAAGATTTTGCACAAATGAAACCAATACACATAAAATAAGAAGAGAAACAAGTGAATGTGGGGAAATTTTTATTTCAATTTTCTCTGATAAAAATTTCTAAAAATATGAGAAACTAATTCAAATGTATAAGAATAAGAGCAATTTTCCAACTGATTAGTGGTCACAGAATATATTAAGTAGTCTTCAAAGCAAGAAATTCAAGTTATCAAATATCATTTGAAAAAGTACTCTGAATTAATAATAATTGAAGAAATGAAAATTAAAACAGCTCTGAGTTTCTACCTCATGTCCATCAGATTGGCACAGATGACAAAAATAGAAAATGACATGCTGGAGGAGATTTGGGAAAGCAGGTTCACTAATGCATAATTAATGGAATTGTGAACTAGTCCAAACATTCTGGGAAACAATTTGGAACTATGCCTCCAAAGTTCTCAAACCATCAACATACCCTTTGACTCAGTGATACCACCACAAGATTTGTATCCTAAAGAGATCAAAAAAGGAAGAAAGGAACCCAAATGTACAAAAATATTTATAGCAGGTATTTTTGTGGTGCCCATCAATTAAGGGATGACTTGAAAAATCGTGATATATGAATATGATAGAATAGGCCTGTGCTGAAAAAAAAATGGTGAAGGGGACAGTTGCAGAGTGAAGTAAGCAGTACTAGAAGAACAATTTATATAACAATAATATATATATTTTAAAACCAAATGAACAACTTTGAAAAATATAAGAAATCTGATCAGTGAAATGATAACCCCAATTCCAGAGGATTTCTGATGACACATGCTGCTTACATCCTAACAGAGAGGTGATGTAATTCAAACTGTAGCTCTGTCTGTCTATTTATTTTTCCATCTATCTATTATCTATTGATACACATACAAATATAGTTGTACATGTATACATATATGTATGCATTTATTTCAGTGTATACCTATATATGCCCAATGCTGGATTTGTTTTGTTTGCATATGCATACTGGTTAAAAGGGCTTTTTTTTCTTTTTCTTTTGGGGTGGGGAAAATTAGAGGAAAAGAAAATGAATTTTGATTAATTGGAAAAAATAAAATGTGATTAAAAATAAGTACATAACATTTGGTTGCAATTTTTCTTACTTCTACTGTTTTAACCACTGTGCTTATTGTTTTTCTGGTTCTTCTTATCTTACTTTGTATCAATTCACACAAGACTTTCTATACTTCTTTGTGTTCTACATATTCATCATTTCAGTCATAATAACATTTCAAGATACTTGCCTTTCACAATTTTCTAGCCATTCCCTAATCAATGGGCAGAAAGAGGCATTTCAAAAGGCTGAGATAAAGAGGGAGAATAATTCAGGCACCTAGGGAACACTATGAGTGATAGGAGAAGGCAGGAAGAAAAGGGGTGACAATGAGTTCTAATTTGTCTAAACATAGAATATTTGAAAAGAAGCTATGAAAAGGGAAACTAGGCTGGCAAATTGCAGCAAATCACAGTGGGTGTTTATCACCACACTAAGGAATTTCTATTTTGCTCTCTGGGCAATCTGGAGCCACTAAACCAAGAAGTAACAGGTCAGACCTGTACATTAAGAAGCTTCCTAGAAGTTTCAAGCATTAGGAGGAGAAAATAGTGTGAGAAGTAGCCATTGGGCCACTAGGATCAGATTTATACCACGCTCAGCAAGGCCAGCTAAAACTTCATTCCTTAAAGGGAAGCCTTTCCTTATCTACTTGGTTCCGAGCGGAATCAAGGCCAATCCTCTACTTCCTATAATCCAGCACTGGGTTTCAGGGTGGCCACTGGAGCTGGGGGATGGAGCCTGGGCTTTGGGAGGGGCAAAAGAATCAGCTGGTGACTGATTCAAGTCAGATTCAAGGCTGATCTGAGGATGCTGAGATCTTGGAGCTGGATGTTGAGATCCCAGCTTCTCCCTGGGACCAGGGTCAGGGAGCAACCGCATCCAAGAATTGAAGAGTCTCTGACCCTATAGTCTTCTAATCTCCTGTCCTGTCTGTTTGTCTGTCTGGAGATGGCAGGAGATATGGTCCCTACTATGTCTCCTGATCTCCATCCAAGGGATAAACATCCTGATGGAACCCCTCCCCCCAAAAAATGGCTAATGCAAGCTTGTGGATAAAAGGAACCAACTGCTAGACACAAGTCCATGAATATGAGACATATAGGCAGACTGGTGTTGATTAAACAGATCATGGGCAATGAGACAAACCTCTGGCTGCCTGGCCTTCAGAGGGAAAAGAGAAGTGACAGGTACCATTCAAGTCCCTCATGGAATGAGAGCCTGAGGGGCCAAACAAACACGAACAGCTTTGGTCACTCAGAGATCAAACCTGGTGGAGATAAAAGTTAAAAGGGCTGATGAGAAGACTCATGCTTAGGAAAGAAAATATCACCAGGCCTGGCAATAAAGGGAACATTGAAGGGAGTGAGGTGGACCATTCACATGTGAAACCACTGTGGAGCTTTGTGCATTATAGGCATTCAGAAACTGCCAGAATTGAATTTGTTTATTGAATTTGCCTATCTGTCCCAATTGTACCTCTCTCACTATGTGACATCATTTTCTACTTTTACAGATTCTTCTTCTCTGAAATCATGGCACTGGACAGGATAATGTCTAAGTTCCCTTCCAGTTTTGACATTTTATGGTCATATGTAGTCTAGTCGTAGACTCCCTGGAATTTAATTTCTTCGTCTATAAAACTGGGATAATAATACTTGCCTTGACGTTAAAAAATGTTATTGATACTTTTTGTCTTGTACATCATAGTATTTTCTGCTTGTTACTCTCCCCATTCCCCTCAGTTGTTTCTTTATTTCTCTTTGTCATTGAAACTTTTCTTGTATAAAAATAAAATAATAAACAAAATAAATGAAAACAATGTAGGTGCCAGTTTTATGCAACATTCTGTCTTTGCCATCTTTTATCTCTTTACTGAGAGGAGAAAGTTAAGTCTCATGATCTATTCTCAGGACTAAAATCAGTCTTTATAATTACTCAGAAGTTAGCTTCCTTTTAGTGTTCTTTGAACTTACATTACCATAGTAATTATACATATATAAAGAAGGGGAGGGAGAGAGAGTAATAGAGTATCTGTATGTATATATGTGTATGTTTATATATGCACATATGTATTATGTTCATATTTTTGTGTGTATACATTTATAGATACATACATATATATGGATGTATATCCTATTTCTGCTTATTTCTCTTGGCATAAGCTCACAGAAATCTTATTGAGATTCTCAAAGATATTTGTCATCCGTTATGGCACAATATTATTTCATTATATTCATATATTAATTTGTTGAACCATTCCCCCGTTGATGAGCACCCACTTTATTCCCCTTTTTGGCTATTACAAAAAGTACTGTTATGAATATTTTGGTTCATATGAGATCTTTTATTTCTACCTTTAATTTTTTTGGAATTTATGTTTAGTAGGGTGAGTCAAAGGGTATGAAGAATTCTGTGATTTTTCTCACATAATTCCAAATGTTTTCTAGAATGGTTAGAAAAATTCATATCACTATCAACAATATATTTATGGGCTTATCTTCCCAGAGCTCTATTGACTATTCCTATCTTTTATTATCTTTGCCAATTTTATGGGCATTATGTACTGCTATTGTTAGTAGTTAATTAAAGCAATATTTCATATGATTGTTGGTAATTTGCAATCCTTCCTTTGAAATTTTCTTCTTATAATTTTATCACTTATATGTTGGGTTATTATTCTTGGATCTTATATATTTATTTCAATTTCTTATATATTTTGGTTACCAAACTTTTATCAAAAACATTTGATGCAAAGATTTTTTCCTGTTTAACAGCTTTTTGTTTTAGCTGCATTTATTTTGTTTGTATAAGAGCTTTTTAATTTTATATAACTTAAATTGTCCTTTTTGTCTTTTATTATCTCTATCTTTTGTTTGGTTATCAATCTTCCCCTCTCTCCCTTCTTCACAAGAAGATCAAATGTTGTTGTGAAGGATCAAATGAAATAATGGATGAAAAAAAATACTTTATTCATTCACTCACTTTTTCCATCAGCATTGATCACTTTCTAAGAACCTGATCTGGACATTAGGTACAGAAATAGATATGGCATAGACCCCACTTTCAAACAATCTATAATCTAATGGGGAGGGAGTGGCGCAAGAGAAAAAGGGCATTGAGGAAACGATCACTTTCATGGGGGAAGGGAGAGGAGGATCAATGAAGGTTCATAGAAGAAGTGACATTTGAGCTGGACCTCAAAGGAAGAAATTGACTTTAAAAATGGGTGACAAAAGTGGCAGGATTTGTGATGAAACATGCTATCCACCTCCAGATAGAGAGCTAATGGTCTAGAGTGCAGATTGGAGCATCTTTTCTTTCTTTTCCTTTTCTCTTTGAGGTGGCTAATGAGGGAATTCACTTTGTATAATTATGCATATTTACAATGAGCTTTGTTTTTCTTGCCTTCTGGAGGAGAGAGAGAACTTGAAACTGAAGAAATTTTAAAAAAGAAAAAGTGACAATGGATGGGAGGAACAAGATGGCATTGGAGGCTCACTTTCAGTAATTCCATATTGTCTCTTGCAAAGTCTCAACCTTTGTTGAATCATGGACTTCCCCATTCCCCTTAGCAGTCTGATAAAGCCTATGGACCCCTTCTCCAAATAAAGATTTTGAATAAAACAAAATACATATTATTACAAAGGAAACAAATTATATTGAAATATAATTCTCAAAAAGTCCACAGAGCCCTGGTTAGGATCTTCTGCTCTCAGATAAACTGTTGACATTTCAAGCCTTTTCTAATCAAGCCTGGTTCCAACCTAATTTTGGAGGTTTATTTATAATTATTTTCCTTCATAAACTCTGCATTCCATCCTAATTGTCCTATCTACTATTCCTGACCTTAGCATTTCATCTCCTGTTTGCACCTTTGCACCTGTGATACACTTTCTTTTCCTCTCTGCCTCTTTCAAGGTTTGCTTCATGCTAATTCCTGGGAGAATCCTGCCCTAATCCCGTTAAATTGTTAGTGTTTTCTCATCCTCCTGAAATAATCAGGTAAATATATTTTAACATTTGAGAACCTCCTTAGTGGAATGTTAGCTCTTTGATTGGTTTCCATCTTGTCTTCATATTTCCAATGTACATAGTAAATGCTTAATAAAAAATTGCAGATTGTATTCTATGCATGGTGGTGAGGAGAGGCAATGTGCTCAGAAACACAGACTGGGAAAGGGTAGGATAGGAAACTGGGACAGAAAACAATTCAGTTTGATTGAACTTGGTGTGTGTGAAGGGAAAAGGGATTAATAGATAAAACTGGAAAGGTAGCTTGGAGCCATATTGTGAAGGGCTTTGAATGCCAGATTTATTATAATCAGTTGTTGGGATAGGAAGCTACTTCATAAATTGCAAAGTATCTCTGTGTGGATGTGAAGGATTAACAACGATGTGTTACAAGAAGAGATTGAAGGTCAGACCATCTTTGATCTTTTAGTCTCAATTAGTGGGAATGTAATTGAAACATAAAATAGGGCAGGGATGAGGCACTGTGGGCCAGTTCACCCAATATAGGATCCCATTTTCAGTTTGTCAGATATGAGCGAATGGTTTAATTTTCAGAAAGATTTCCTTTTCAGATTTTTCTCAGTCTATGTAATCTTCTCTTGGAGTGAATATTCATATTTCCTTATATATCCCTCATTTATGTGATCATGAGTTCCACTCAATAATAGCTTTTTATTTTCAAAATAACGTAAAGATGATTTTCAACATTCATTCTTGCAGAAACTTGTGTTCCAAATTCTTCTCACTCCCTTCTCCTCACTCCCCTTTTCCTAGATAGCAAATAATCCAATGTATGTTAAACATGTGCAATTTTTCTAAACACCTTTCCACATTTATCATGCTGCACAAGAAAAATCAACTCAAAAAGGGGAAAAAATGAGAAAGAAAAATAAGCGAGCAAATAACAAAAAGAGTGAAAATGTTATGTTGTGATCCATACTCAGTTCCCACAGTCCTCTATCTGGGCGCAGATGGCTCTCTTCATTGTTGAAAAGAGCCATGTCCATCAGAATTGATCATCATATAATCTTGTTGTTGCAGTGTACAGTGTTCTCACTTCACTTAGCATCAGTTCATGTAAGTCTCCATGAGTTCCATTCAAAACTAAGGCCAACTATTATTGACACGAAGTTTGACTTGTTGTACCTAATCTAGGTCATTTCATCACTTCCTTCCATGACCAAGTTAGTGGTCTTTTGGTCCAAACAGCTCCTCATGTTGGTGCTGCTCTTATAGATGCCTAATACTGCAGTTCAGAACTCTGGAGCTCAAGGAACCCACCAGCCTCAGCCTCCAGGGCAGTGGAGCAAGATCACAGAGATAAGTCACTATGCTCACTGTTTAAAAGCTGCATTTAATTTTAAAAATGTATCAAACTTTTTTTTTTACACTTAATGGCACTCTTCCAAACTTCCTCCTTCAAAAAAGCACCCTTTGTGACAAAGAAAAGTAGCTAAGTTGTCTCACCAATTAGCAAGCATTTATTAATCACCAGCTATGTACCAGCTAGGTACTTTGCTAAACACTAGTGATACAAAGGGAAGAGCGAAACAGTTCCTGTCCTTGAGGAGTTTATATAGGGAAACACAACATATATATATATATATATATATATATATATATATATATGCATCAAACAAACACATATAAAGGACAGGGTACACTGAACTGAGAGGGCAGTGAGGTAGCAGAGTGAATAGAGTGGTAGTCGTGGAGTCAAGCAGACCTGAGTACAAGTTTGGCCTTAGATGCTCACTAGTGTGTGACACTGGGCAAGTCACTTCACCCTGTTTGCCTCAGTTCCTTGAGCAGTAAAATGAGCTGTAGTAAAAAATGGCAAACCAGTCTAATGTCTTTAACAAGAAAACTTCAAATGGGGTTGCAAAACAAGGGACATGACTGAAATGACTGAAGGACTTTTTTCATGAGGTGTTTGAACTGAGACTTTAAGAAAGTCAAAGATTTCTATGAATAGAGAAAAGGAAGGAGAGCAACCCAACTATGGGAGACACAGAACACAGAGCTAAGCAAAAGTCTTTACAACTGTACCTGACAATATTCTACATCCATTGTCTATACTACAGAAATATGCCCCATTTCATCATTTCCTGGAATCAATTGGTCATTGCATTTAATCTGAATTTGGATGGGTTTTCATGTTGTTTTCATTTATATCATTGTGGTCATGGTATGTACTATTCTATTTGGCTCATCTTTCTTCACTCTACATCAATTCTTGCATATCTGATGTTTCTCAGCTGAGTATTTCACCTTATCCTTTATTAAGAAAAAAAGCCATTCATCTTTAAACTGTTTTCTTCCTTTCTCTACATCTCAAAAACCTGATATGATTCTTTATATTTTACTTTTTTTTTTTTTACTATAGAATCTGACAGTGAGATGGCTGTTTTTCCTTGCCCAGGTCAATTCCTTTATGTGTAACTTTGATCCCATTCCTTCCTGTCTTCTCTAGCAGATTGGTGACTTCATTACTATCCACAAGCTTAATTATCCTCCTTTTGCAGATGACTCCTAGACCTGTATATTTAGTCCCAGTCTCTCTCCTGAGCTCTTATCCTGCATTATCTATTGGATATTTTGAGCTAGAAATCTCATAGGTGTTTCAATCCCAACATGTCCCAAAAAGGGTTTATCTCATCCTCTAAACCACCCCTCTTCTGAACTTCCCTATCCCCCAGTAGCCAAAGTTTTCACTGCATCCTGCGTCAGTGCCTTTTCTGCTGCTTCAATGACTCAGGAAGAAAGACTGAGGCCTGATGACTTTATACCACATTGCCTCACTTAAATCCAATTCATGTGCCAGCCAAGACATCATCTTTGATGTCACTTATCTTTTTCAAAAAGAAAAACAGCTAGTGTCCTTCCTCCTAACTTACATTGTATTTAACTACTTTGTTATATCTACATTTATTCACTTGATATTTATATTGTACATATGTACCTGACTCCCCTATTAGAATGTAATCTCCTCCCAAGTGGAGTTTGTTAGATTCTTTGTGCTCATATTATCTAGCACAATGCCAGCTACACAGTAGGTGCCTAATAAATGCTTGTGTACCAATATCACTCTTAAAATCACCTCTATCCCTTCAAACTGGGTTCACAACTTTAGTGTCATCTTCAATTTCTCAATTTTCTCTAACCCTGAATCCCATCAATTGTCAAGCCTCATCATCCCTTTCACTTCATTCTTCTCTACATTACCTTCTCTTCACTCACAAAAGAAAGCTCATTATGTTCCCTTTCCCACTCCCAACCAAAGTTTACTCCTCAACCAAGCTTCCCTGTTACTGTTGAGGGCACCATCATCCTCCCAGTCCCCCAGGTTCACAAACTCAGTATCATTCATATCTTCTCAACTCTTCCCTCTCATTATGTCCCATCAGCTGTCAGGTCTTCTCTTCCCAAATCTTTTGTCTCTGTCTTCTCCCCGACGTGCACAGCTACCACCCTACTACAGATCCTCATCATCTCTCACTTGGACTAGTTCAGTGGCCTCCCGATTGTCCTGCCTTCCTCAAGCCTCTCCTCATTCCAATCTCTTCTCCATAAGCTGCAAAAGGGATTTTTCTTAAAGTCCAGGTCTGTGATCCTTTCCCTAGTCAATAATTTCCTTATTTCTTGGGTTCCAATAATTAATTATAATATAATATATTATTATTAATTATAAATTAATTATAAACACCTGTTCCTTATAACCTGGACCTTAGTTTCCCTTCCAGTCTCCTTACACTAGTCTCCTTCTTCTCACCCATGCACTTAGTGACACTGATCTACAGGCTTGCTTGGGTTCTGACAGTTCCTCTGGGTTTGCTTTGACTATCTCCCATGATGGAATTTTGTATCTTTTTGAATCCCTGCTTTTCCTCAAAGCTCAGCTTAATTGGCACCTATATGAAGCCTTTCCCAATGCCTCCTTCCCAAAGGACCTCCTCTCTCTGTCTCTGTCTCTATCTCATTCTCTGACTCTGTCTCTGTCTCTCTCCCCTCTCTCCTTCTCTCTCACTCTCCCTTCTTCTCTCTCCCCCCTCTTTTTTTCTCTCCCTCCCTCCGCCATCCCATATCGCTGTCTCTCCTATGTCTCTCTCTGTCTCTGTTTCTGTCTTTCCCTCATAAGATTCTTGAGGAGGGACTGTTTACTTTTGTGTTTGTATTTCTAGGACTTAGCCCAGGGCTTGGTGCATAGTAATATTTAGTAAATTCTTATTGGTTAATTGATTCTTTTATGAGTAGAGGAGGCAAGTGTGATGCAATAGAAATAGGCCTGGACTTACAATCAGAAGCCTTGGTTTTGAGTCCTGCTTTTCTACCACCGCCTCATCATTGTGACCTTGCGCATATTGTTTCCCCAGAACTCACTTCTTTCATTATAAGAGATAATAATCCCACCCTGCATCTCCCATAAGGCTATAATGATAAATGGGACAACATGTTAATCACTAATTGTATTGCTAGTGTATATGGTACATGCCTCATAGATAACAATCTTCCTTGGAGAATCCCAATAACTACTTTGGTTTCATTTAGGTAGCTTAGAAAAACAACTAAGTCAATCTATTGATCCATTCAAATCCGATTATTTCTTTATGCTCCAGGACTACCACCTCTGGTGGGAGGCCTTTTCAGAGCTCTTAGTTCACCTTTGTGTCCACCTTTACCCAACTCTCACCTGTGGCCCCAAGAAGCTGTAACAAGTGCAGCAGCCATACTCTAATAAGACTGTTTCAGTGGATAAGCTAAACAAGGTTAGAGGTAACCAATAGACCTCAAACCTATAGGTGAATTAGAGGGGGAGTCTATCCCAAGCATTTCTCAGTAGAATAAAGCAGATGAGAACAATTTGTTCTAGTGATGGCTGAAATAGATGCTGTAGAGCATTTAGAGCTTGGTCAGACATTGAAGACACCAAGGTCATCCACCTCATCTTGGGCCATTGCTGGCTATCTTGAACTATAGTATTTTCACATGTTTAGTTTGGGTGTTGTTTGGTTTTCTCTTGTGTTTTTTCCCCTTTGATCTAATTTTTCTTATACAACTTGACAAATATGGAAATATATTTAAAGAATTGCACATATTTAACCTATATCAGATTGCTTGCTGTCTTGGGGAGGGGTTAGGGAGGGAGAAAAATTTGGAACCCAAAGTTTTACAAAATGAATGTTGAAAACTATCTATACATGTAGTTGGAAAAATAAAATGCTATTAAAAATAAAATTATATTTCTTTTTTTTATCAGCAAAAATCCACTTTCTCTTCTTATCCCAGCCCTCTCCTTGCCCAATTGAGAATGAAAGAAAAAATAAAATTACCATTACAAACACGCATGGTCAAGCAAAACAAATACTTGCATTGTCATGTAAAAAATGTTTCATTTTGCATTCTGGAATCTTTCTATCAAGAAGTGGGTAGAATGTTTTATCATGAGTCTTCTCAAATCATGGTTGATCATAATGTTGGTCATAATTTCTAATTCTTTCAAAGTTGTTTGTCTCTACTATATTGTTGTCATTGTATAAATTGTTCTTCTTTTATAATTTCAGTACAATAATATTCTATTACCTATATAGCATAATTTTCCATCTGTTTCCTAATCGATGGGCACGCCTCCAGGTTCCTTTGTATTCTTAAACAAAGTTTGTTTTACCCAGAGAGAAGACTGTGGGAAGTGAATGTTGATTACAACATAACATTCTCACTCTTTGTGTTGTTGTTCACTTACATTTTGTTTTCTTACTCATTTTCTTTCCTTTTTGATCTGATTTTTCTTGTGCAGCAAGAGAATTGTATAAATAAAACAATAAATAAATTGTATAAAACTTGTATAAATAAATTGTATAAATGTTTACACATATTGGATTTAACATATATTTTAACATGTATAATATACAATGGATTGCTTGTCATCTAGAGGAGGTGGGGAAGGGAAGTAGGAGGAAATCTGAAATACAAGGTTATGCAAGAAAAATTATCTGTGCATATGTTTTGAAAATAAAAAGCTTAAAAAATTTGTTTTGCTTAAGAGTATTCCTTTATGAGTGGAGCCAGGAGACCATTATACCCAGCAATAACAAGATTGTGCAATGATCAATTCTGATGGGCATGGCTCTTTTCAGCAAAGAGGTGATTCAGGCCAATTCTAATAGACTTGTGATAGAGAGAGCTATCTGCATCTAGAAGGAGGATAGAACTATGGTGATTGAATGTGGATTATAACATAGTACTTTCACTTTTTTGGATTGTTTGCTTGGGTTTTTTTGTTGTTGTTTTCTTTATCTTTTTTTTTTTCCTTTTTGATCTGATTTTTCTACAGCATGATGAATGTGGAAATATGTATAGAAGAACTGCACATGTTTAACATATATTGAATTACTTGTTGTCCAGGGGAGCAGGAAGAAGGGAGGGAGAAAAATTTGTAAAAAAGGTTTTGCAGAAGTGAATGTTGAAAACTATCTTTGTATATACTTTGAAAATAAAAAGCTATTTTTTAAAAAAAAAGTATTTCTTCATTTAGTCTACCTTCCTTCTAATTCTCTCATCTCCCCTTTCTGCTAATTCTTGAATGAAATGCATTTCTATACTATATTGTATGCATAGCTTTCCCTCCTTTGACTAAATGAGAGTGAAGTTCAAGTATCTTGAACTTTTCCTTCCCCATATCTCCTCACCACCTCCTTGTTTGTATGGATGCCTACTTTTATATTCACTTTATATGAGATGATTTTCCCTAAACTTTTCCCTTCACCTCCTAATTTATTCCTCTTCCCTTTTCTTTTCATTCTTCTCTTAAGATCATCAAGAGACAATGAAATTATTCCCAAGTCTTGTACCTTTATGATCCCCGAGTTCATAAGGTTCAGAGTGGCTACATATATCATTTCCCCATATTTGAACATAAGCAGTTTATCCTTGTTTACTCTTCTATGATTGTTCATCCATGTTTGACTTTTTTGTTTTTCTTGACACATGTTTTTAATTCCAAAGTTTTTATCTTGCTTTCTTCTTTTCATAATGAATACTTGGAAATGCTCTATTTAATTACAAATTCAATTTTTTTCCTCAGCAGGATTATACTCAGTTTGTTGGGAAACTTTTTCTTGACTATAAATCTATATTCTTTGCCTTCTGGACTATCATATTCCAAGCTCTTCTTTTTCTTCATAGTGGAGACAGCTAAATAATGTGCAGTTCTTACTATTGGCTTTTTCAGGGCTTGAATTTTCCACCAGATTCTTTGAAATATTTTTTCTTTGACTTAAAGGCTCAAATTTTGGTTTGGGTTAAGATGTTCCTAGAAGTATTCATTTTGGTTTTAAAAGGTCTGGTTTTCTTTTATGATTCTTAAAATATAATATCTGTGGTCTCCCTTCTCTTTTTTGTAATAATATGCAGGTAGTCCAGTGATTCTAAAAATTTTTCTTCTCAATCTGTTTTCCAGATCAGTTGTTTTTGCTATAAGATGGCTTAGAGTTTCTTCTATTTTTCAGTCATTTTATATTAACATTCTATTTGTATTAATATTTCTTGTTGTCTCATGGATTTGCTGGTTTCTATTTGATCAATTCTAATTTTCATGGAATTTATCACTTGGGTATTATACCTCTTGTGCCAAGCTTTTTATTGCCTTTCCAATTCTTTCTTCCATAGCTCTCATGACTTTTCCAAAATTTTTGTAAAGTACTCTCACTTTATGTATAGAAACATATTTTAAACTTCTTTAAATTTTTGTTTCATCTCTCCCAGAAATTCTAATTGAATTTTTGCCCAAGCTATGTTTGTTGTAACAGTTTTGGAGGTATTCTCTTCTCTTCTAAGTTTGGTTCTTGATCATCCCTGTCACCATCATAACATTTTAGCTGGGATTCTTTTTTTTGCTTGCTTTATCTTTCTTCCTGTCAACTTCCTGACTTTGGACTTGATGTTAGGGTCAAACTCTATGCACTTTGCTAAAGAAGATTTAGGCTGTTTTTTTATTTTGTTTGTTTGGATGTTTTTTTGAGGGGGATTACTTTTTGGTTTTTGGTTTTTTGCTGACTTCTTGGAGGTGTTGTGTGTTTTGTTATTCCAAGATCTCAGAAACAGCTCAAGCTGGGGACCTATAAGTTTTCAGAATTCTGAAAGTGGTCCATCCAGTGCAAGGTCAGATTGTTTCCCCTTTAGGCTGAGATTATTTTCATAATTCCATGAAAATTAGAATTGATCAAATAGAAACCAGCAAATCCATGAGACAACAAGAAATATTAATACAAATAGAATGTTAATATAAAATGACTGAAAAATAGAAGAAACTCTAAGCCATCTTATAGCAAAAACAACTGATTTGGGCTTTGGCTTGGGTTTAAGTCTAAGCAAAAACAGACTTTTGCTGGACTGAACTACTACTGTCAAGCAGCTAGGAAGGAAGCTCTGCCAGTTCTGAGTGACAAAACTGAAAACTTCGTTTTAGTTTGGGATTACCACCCAAGTTATTCCTTTGCAGGATTCAGACTGGGCCGGCAGCTGGAAATGAAACCCTGTTCTGTTCTTGGGGTCCTAGTCACAATATTGCTGCTTGCTCTGAACTTGTTCCTCTCAGTATACAACCCAGGGACTGTTACCACTCCTTACTCCCGAATTTTACCCAAGGTAAAGGTACCATCCTCAGTCCATCCTGGGTCTGTGGCTTGGAATTAGGAAGTGAGTGACAAAACTGTCAGATGGCATCTGTTCCTGTGGCCTGAATAGCTTGATTTTTGTTATTTATTGATTTTAAGAGGCAATTGGTAAGTGACTTTTCTAGGGTCACACAGGTAGTATATGTTAAATGTCTGAAGTTGGATTTGAACTCAGATCCTCCTGATTCCAGAGTCAGTGCTCTATCTACTGCACCATCTAGCTGTCCTGATTTTTTTTTTAGTTTTAATTTTTTTATCCCCATTGTATAAGATATAATCAAAGATTTTATACAATTGATAAGGAATTTGCCAGAGGGTTTTTTCTATTTTAATTCTATTTTTTAAAGTTGGATTTGAATGGAAATTTATGTGTCCACAGAACTCTTTATTTTTCTCCCTGTGCTGACCTGAACTGGAAAAAAATGACTCACTGATTTTTACCATCAGAATTCATACTGCTGCATTTTCTAGATCTTTTCAAAGCAGCTCAGCTGTACTTTATTTATTTATTTTTAAAAAATAATTATAACTTTTTATTGACAGTACATATGCATGGGTAATTTTTTTTTACAACATTATCCCTTGTACTCACTTCTGTTCCAACTTTTTTCCTTCCCTCTTCCACCCTCTCCCCTAGATGGCAAGCAATCTTATATATATTAAATATGTTATAGTATATCCTAGATACAATATATGTGTACAGAACTGTACAGTTCTCTTGTTGCACAGGAATAATTGGATTCAGAAGGTAAAAATAACCTGGGAAGAAAAACAAAAATGCAAATAGTTCACACTCATTTCCCAGTGTTCCTTCTATGGGTGTAATTGATTCTGTCCATCATTGATCAATTGGAACTGAATTAGATCTTCTCTTTGTCTAAGATATCCATTTCCATCAGAATACATCCTCATACAGTACATAATGTTGTTGAAGTACATAATGATCTCCTGGTTCTGCTCATTTCACTCAGCATCAGTTCATGTAAGTCTCTCCAAGCCTCTCTGTATTCATCCTGCTGGTCATTTCTTACAGAACAATAATATTCTATAACATTCAGATACCACAATTTACCCAGCCATTCTCCATTTGATGGGCATCCACTCAGTTTCCAGTTTCTGGCCACTACAAAGAGGGCTGCCACAAACATTTTTGCACATATAGGTCCCTTTCCCTTCTTTAGTATTTCTTTGGGATATAAGCCCAGTAGTAGCACTGCTGGATCAAAGGGTATGCACAATTTGATGACTTTTTGGGCAGATTGCTCTCCAGAATGGTTGGATTCATTCACAACACCAACAATTCAGCTGTACTTTTTAGTACTATTTTGCCATCTTGTCTCCTTTTTCTCTTGTTCCTGATCTGCCACTAATTCACTATCAAGTCACTTTCCTTGTCTGAGCCTCAGTTTCTTCAGATATAAAGTAAAAGATTATGGAAACAATCTGCTTATTTGATAGTGCTATTGTAGTGATAAAATGAGATGATACATATTAATGTGCTCTATAAACTTTGACCTTAGGCAATTATTGTTGATAATTAAAGACTGAAGAAAACAGATTGCAGAGTAGGACTTGGAGCTCAGTTTTACTCATTAACACCAGGGAAAGAAAATAGATAACATCATCATCATTATCATTTTTGTTATTTTTATTATTCATAAATTATTAATGAAAATAGTAATAACAATACCTCCCTTTCCATAACCCTTCAAAGTTTGCCACGTGCCTTAAGAGCTAGGAAATATGAATATTATCATACTTCTTTTAGAGAAGAAGAAACTAAAGCACCCAGGCAAATTCACTTGTTCACAATATAGAATAAACAGCAAAGTTGCACCAATTCTAATCGGATGTTTACAGAGGGGGAAAATGACAACTTCTGACTCAGATCAAGATCTCCTACTCCTCCCCAGTTACTCTACTTTAGTCAAGTTTTTTTTTAAACCTCTATGGACTTCAGTTTTCCTAACTATAAAGTGAGGAAAATTGAATTATGTAATCTTTAAGGTCACTTTCAGCTCTACATCTTATGTAGAGCTTTATTCCATGACTTTCCAATGCTGGCCAATGCTTTTGACCAATGTGATGCCTATAGTCCTATGACTGGGAACCATAAAATCAGAGCCTGCTATTAGCAAGAATTGTAGCTTACTTCATCTAACTTCAAGATCTTTATGGAAAGAGAGATCAACATTGTTCTGTCTGGACTTTAGAGGGTGAAAGTAAGACCTAGGATAGTGGATAGGGAAAGACAAGGAGTCTTTCTGGAGACATATTTCAGTTTGTTACAAGATATTTCCTGACAATCAAACCTATCCAGTAGTGAGTTGCCTTGAGCCCATTTGAGCAGAGGCTGGATGACCATTAGTAGAGAAGATTCCTGGGAAATCAAACCAGGTGACCGCTATAATTTTTCCAATTATGAGCTTTATCTCTTTCTGTTTTCTTCCCAATTTCCTTTGAGGAAAAGTGGTAGTCAGAAGATATCAGTCAAAAGAAATCAGGAGTTTAGTAAAAGGAGGAAAAACTACCAAGGAACTTCTGGGACTTAGTCCTTCATTCCAATTCCTAAGCCTTTTATAGTTTCATTCTCCAGGCCTAGATGAATAATTAGTCAGACACCTGAATCTTTGAGCTGGACAATCATAGGATTGTGGATTTAGATATAAAAGAGATTCAGAGTCTATCTAATCTAAGGATTCTTAACATGGGGCCCATAAAAATTTAAATAAACATTTTTGATTGCTGTTTTTCAGCACTGTTGCTTTCCTTTGTAATTCCATATATTTTCTGCATTTTAAAACATTCTGAAAAGAAGTCCATTGGCTTGACCAAGTTGCCAGAGTTTCACAATATCACAAATGATTAAGAATAACTCACTGAGTCTAATACCTTTATTTTACAAATGAAGAAAATGAAGCCCAAGGAGATCAAATGACAGTTCACTAAGGTTGTAAGCATCAGAGTAGGGAATTTAACCCAACTCCTCTGATTCCAGAGCTAGAACTCTTTCCAATTCACCAATGAAACAACAATTAATAAAGCATGTACTGAGAACCTGCTATGTGCCAAACATTGTTCTAGGCTTAGAAAACATAAACTCAAACATTCCTTGTCCTAAACTAGATTGAATTCAATATTTCCTGAGCACCTTTCATCCATATCAAGAGCCCTGATATAAGTCTAGAGATTTAGTGACAAGTAATCCCTAGTTCCCAACCTTGCACTCTACATCAGATAAAAATGTCCACATACAAGAAGATTAAGAACATCAGACTGAGGTTACTCAAGGCCAGGTGAATGGTATTGTCATACTCACTATCTCTTATAGCTCAGATCATCTTGGTCTGGGAAAACTCCAAGAAGGTGGTGAAATTGGATGTGGGTTTTTTTTAAAACAATGCTTAGTTTCAATAAGTACATTCTGTGGAGAATGAAAGTGTTGGTCTCAGAAGACTTGGCTAAGTTACTAACTTATTGTATGACCCCCTCCAAGCAAGTCTCTTCCTTTCTTTTGTCCTCAATTTCTCACTGTATAAAAGAGACTAATAGTCCTTCAGGTTCCTTCTGGCTCTAAAATATATAAGTCTATGGGAGATTTCCAGGTTGTGAAGAGATCAGAGAGAGAAGGTAAAGAATGGGAAGAACAGAATTAGCATATGCTGGGGAGCAGGAATACAGAAAATAATATTTTATGTTGAAAAGTAGGCTTGTGCTGTGGGTCAGCAGGATAAGCAGAAGCTTCAGAAAAGGGGGAGTATTTTTTGTTCAAGGGGAGGGGAGATGAAGGAACCTGACATTATCGAACTGAAGTGCAAAATTGAGAAAATGGTCATGTTGATTCTAGTCTCAAAGGGTCAAAGCAAGGAGGTGATGCTACTGAGGACTGGTCAGGACCACGGAGAGCTCCCAGTAAACCTGTTTTTACAAACTTGGTTGTCTATCTATATGTTTATGTAACCTCAGAATATGAATTTGACTGAGTCAATCCCTTTATCCTAAAGAGAAGAAAACTGAGACAGAAAATTGGAAGAGATTTCAGCAAAATACACAGTGAGTTAGCAGCAAAGTCAAGGTGAAAACTCAGACTTCTAAATGTAGGTTAAAATTCAGTCTCTGACTCTTACTATCTCTGTGACCTTGGACAAGTCCTGAGGGCTGTTTTCCATCAGTAAATGAGAGGATCTGACTCCATCTTTAGGGTCTCATTCAGCTCTAAATCTATGACCTTATCATTCCAAATATTTATTAAGTATTATGTAAGTACTTATTAAGTGTGGTAAGAAATAGCTCTGGGGGAAAAAAAGATTCATCCATTTATTCAGTAAACTATTAAGCACTACTTACTCTCTGCCAGACACTATGCTTGCATTTGAGGTTTACAAAGATAAATTAACTAGCTTCTTTCTTCAAGGAGCTTATATTCTATTGTGAGTTGGGAGAGACAACATGTACATTAGAAAATGAAATACACAATATATGCAAAATAATTTCCAGAAGGAGATCACTAGTAGCTGAAGAGGGTATGTGGGGGAATCAGAATAGACTTCCTGTAGGAGTTAATTTGAGATTAGCATTGAAGGAAACTAAGCATTCCATTATCAGAGGGGAGGAGGGATGCCTGGAGTTCATATTCTAGATCTATGAGCCTCTTCTATCCAGAGTTATGTACCAAGCACTGCCAGCAGTTCTCTGATTATTTCTCCACCAGACTTCTCTCCAAATGAAGTGGAAGCAATGGGACCCAATATCCCTGGACAGGGATCTTCACAACCAGTTAACGCTTAGAGGGAGACCAAAGAAATATGTTATGTTCACAGAGTTTGAAGCAGTTGCCCGAGATCTGACTGATCTGTAACATAAGTTAATCTTAAGGATGTAACTACCTGCAGACTCTTCAAACCCCAAGTTCCTGCCTGAGTCCTTACTCTGGTCCTGGACAAGAGATTAATCTTTTCTGTGTCATGGACCCCTTGGACAGACTGGTCAAATCAATGGCCTGTTTCTCAGAATAATATTTTTAAATTAATAAAATACAGAGAATTACAAAGGAAACCAATTAATTATGTTGAAATAAAGATGTATTTTTTTATTCATTCAACTTCACATCCATGGTCCACAGGTTAGGAATCCCTACTCGAGACTGAGCCTTGACCCTGTATTTTGGCAACAGACTGACCCTCTAGGCGCCTGAATTCATACCTAGACTGAGTACCATTGCATATAAGCTCCCCCGAGTGATTCTTAACTTTGTCTCTCTTCCTTCTCTGACGGGTTCTTGATCCATTCGGCTGATGGTCGGAACTTGGTGCTCATTTTCCTTCCCCTCAGCGCCTGGGCAGGACAGCCTGGCTCTAGGTGGCTGCACCACTAAGCGCTTGGCGGCCCCTCCCGCCTGGCGCACACTGCCCCAGTTTTCTGCGTTCCCCCCCCCTTTCCCAGTTTCCTCTGTGGCCGCCCCCCGCCCCCGCCTCCGCCCCTACACACTTAGTCCCACCCTCCTGGGTCCGTGCCTGGTTTTGGGAGCAGCCGGTCGGCGCTTCGCTCCCTCCCCTCTCATCCCCTCCCTGCTCTCCCCCACCTGCCCCTCCCGGCCGCTCCTGCCGTATTCTCGGGGGATCTCGGCGGCCGCGGCTCCTGCAGCATCTCTGGGCATGGGGCCGTGCGGGGCGCTGCGGGCGGGGGCCGGAGCCACCGTTGTTTCTGCTTAGGGGCCGGTGCCGAAGCCGGAGTCGGAGTCGGAACGGAGCCGGAGCCGGAGCTGGAGCCCGACCAGGAACAGAAGCAGGATCCGGAACCAGAACCAGAGCCGGAGCCGGAGCTGGACCAGGAGCCGGACCAGGAGCGCAGCAGCCGAGCCGGGACCGCGGAGACGTGTGCGCTGCATGGCCCGGGGAGGCAGCCGGGGGAGCAGAGCTCAGGTGAGCCGGGCCGGGGCTGGGTAAGGCACCAGGATGAGGGGTAGCAGGGGTGAGGTAGGGGAGGCCGGCTTCACTGCAGCGGGGCATCCCCCTCCTCATTCCAGAGGAGCAGCCTCAGCCTGGTCAGTCCACTCTTTATCCATGGGCGGGGGCGCGGGGGGTGGGGAAGATAGGGACCAGAGCAGCTCCCTCTCGTCTGGAAGGAGGATGTCACTGTGCTGGGGCAGCCCTTTCCTCATAAATTCACAGAGCCTGGAGACGGGGGGGAGCGCACTGCGGCCCCTGGCAGCCACTTCCTCATCCCGGGAGAAAGGGTCACTGTGCCAGGGTATAGATTCACAGTAGCCCCACAGGGGTGGTGACAGTCTTTTAGCCCCGGACAGTTTCTTCCTCATTCCCAGGGAGGGGAGATAGTGAAACACTGGGGTCCTGGTTAGCCTCTTCTTCAGTCCTGATGGGGTGCATATGTATGCCGGGGAAGACTGGGGCCCGACAGTCTTCTCCTCAATCCTGGCAGGACCGGGAAGAACCGGGCCCGGCCCGCCCCCTCTTCGTAGATTCTAAGAACCTTAGGGGGATTCGGACTATCCAGCCACCAGCGTCCCGGTCCTTCCCCTGGTGGCTATGGGGAAAGGTGCTGGGGAGAAAGCTGGGGGGGGACACTCCCTGGATAGGGGATTGGGGGTGGGTCATAGCCAAGGCCCCTAGTGCAGGCTGCACATAGGACTCTGACCAATGTGGATGGGGATGGGGGGCAGGGGCCTCTGATGGAGGAATTTACTGCGAAATGCACGTGGACGGGCCCTGGTGGTGGGGGCGCCTTTCCGGGAGGGACGGATGGGGGGGGCTCACGTGGCCTGAGAGGGCTTTCTTGGACGCCTGGGTCCCTCCTCAAAGGCAGGATTGGACTAAGGGGGGAGGAGGTACAGGCCCCGGTGCTGCATGTCCAGATGTGTCCAGATGTGCCGGAGGCTTCTGTGTTCCTGGGGGGGAGGGGGACGTGTGTTACCTGGACATGTGACTCGCTGTGTGGGGCTTCAGCCTCTATGTCCTATGCCTTTCTCTTCATCTATCTTGGCTTTCTCTGTTATGTTGGGCTTTAAAAACAAAAAAGAGAGACTGTATAATACTAATATTTAATATGAAGAGAGATTGGATTGGAGAGGGGAACACTTGAATGAAGGGTGATAAAGAGGCTGGAGAAATTGAGTTTCACTGGCTAATATGGGGGGCATTCAACCACACTAGGAAAGTTGTCCTCTCTTTCTTAAGGAAAATGGGACAAGAGGAGGATAATGAGCACTGGGCTCTGAAAAAGGTATCGATGTAGAAGGGTCCCCTGTAGCTTCTCCTTCCAGCTTCTTCCTCCAGGCCAGGCTTACCCATTCATCAGAATGTTGAGTCTTTCAATCTGGGCACCCCTCTCCACAATAGGGGCAGGTTTTGCTATATCCCCTGAGGGAGGTTGGAAAAAGGCTAAGGAGAAGCTCCTCTCTTTCTTTCTCTCCATGACTCTAGTTATCCCCTTCCTGTCTAATTAAGCTCACAGCTTAAAAGCTACAGAGAGAGAAAGAATATAAGCACAGGGTCTCCCCTTCTCCTTCACCCCCACACCAACCAAAGCTCCATGGGCCTAGGTCCATGGGAAGGATTGGATGGTTAGTTCCCCTCCTTCTTCTACTGCTGCCACTCTACCAAGATTAGACCCTGGGATATCCTAGACAAGGGTGACCACCACCACCACTTAGCTAGGTCTGGCCAGAGATGTCTGCTGATGAATAGGCCTAAAGCTCCAGGTCTGAGAGGAAACTGGAGACCCCAAGGAAGATTTCCTAGACCTGGCTGGCCAAAGAGGGTACAATATTGGAGGAGCTTAGAAAAAGACTGCTCTCTCCATCCTGACTCCCCCTTTTTGGAAACTAGTCTCTCTCCTTTAGGTTGACTGACTCAGAAAACCCAATGCTGTTTGCTGCCCAGACCTGACAAGATTCCAAGGAAGGGACTGAGTGATGTGTAAAGGGAAGAGGAGTAGATGAATCTCTTTCTGAACCCTAAGAATATTTCTAGAGCCTGGGGCCATTCTAGTATCAAAGGGGGTTGCAGACTATGGAAGAGGGATGGCAAGGGGGTGTGGTCTATAGATACCATGGACAGGGCAGAGCTGAATCTGCTGGATCCCTTTGGATGGCAAAGAAATGACATAGCAAAAGAAATCAATTCTCTTGAATGTGGGGCCTGTTGCTATCATTAGAACTTAAGGAGAGATGTGGGGTTAAGGGTCTGGTTGCTCCACAGGTGGCAAAATAGCCCTAGGGACCTATCCTGAGCAGCCACTGAGGGGCTGATCAATCTGTTTCCAGCAGGTGCTGGAAATACTAGAGATTTGGACACAGTATATCTCTATAAGTGTATGTGGTGGTAGATTTATGCATGTATCGGGACTTATGTAGTGTGCATCTCTTAGTGTGTGTTTCTGCATGCTTCTGCATATATCTCTGTGTATCTTTAACCGTATCTAAGTGTCTTTACATATATGCTTTTATATCCCTAAGTGCGTATGTGCTGTATGTCTATTCTCTATATGCTTTTCTGTATGTTTTTGTGGCTGTGTGTGAAAAGGGGAGGGAGGGAGAGATACATCTGAAATGGTGATGGTGATAGTTATAAAGACCAGCTGTGTTTTAGGACACCTGGGTTTTCCTCACTTACCAAAAGGATTCCCTTAGACCAAGTCTCCACAACCACTCTCCCAGGATAGCAATTGTCTGTTTTTTTGTTTGAACTGGAGGCTACTAGGGCATATGCAGACAGAGTGGCTCAGATAGTGTGTGTGTGTGTGTGTGTGTGTGTGTGTGTGTGTGTTTGGAGTGGTTAGGAAGCACAATTGAAAGAATGACAGGATCTTGTTTTGCTGCTGTTACCTTCATCCTTGAGAAAAGATGATGCTCCTGGGCCTACCCTAGGAAGGCTTATATGTCTGGCAATAGGAATGGTCTGCACCAAGTCAGGGAACCGTACATATCCTCCTCCTCTGTCTCCCTAAGTGACCAAAGACACATATCTGCAAAATGGTAATCCACATTGGGGGGAGGGTAAGGGTGGGCTATGGCCCAGAAAAAAGGTTCAAAACTAACCAGCCCCAGTAACTAGGGATACAGTCTGAGAGGATTATAATTGTTCATTGTTTTTAGATTGGGAGGCTTCCAGGAATTAGGTTGGGGAGCCCTGAACCCCTTCCTGTGTCTCCCATTAAGATAAGGGGAGCAGAATATATGCATTGTGACTGAGGGAAGGCTTTAGAAAATGTTATACAGTATGTTTTGTATTTAGGTCTGGGAGCTAATGAGCCCTCTTGAAAAACTTGCTTTAGGGAGTTTGTATTTCACATGCCACTGAAATGGCAAAAGGAAAAAAAAATTAAAAGCAGTAATGAATAAATAACCCTACCAGGATGAAGGACCAATTGGGATACATTTCAGGAGGGTTGGTGATAAGTTCCTTGGAAGAAAGTAAGCTCCTTGAGGGCAGGGACTGTTTCATTTCTTTTTGTATTCTTAATATTTAATGGTGCTATATACAAAATAGTATCTTAAGTGTTTTGGATAAATGAATGGACACTGGGGATCCTTCAGAGGAGTGAGATCAGGTCTTATACTTGGATATGAGCCAGTTTGGTGAGAATGGCAGAATAGAAGAATGGGGAATGGAAGTGATTTCTGCCTCCATGTATTTGAAAGGATATCCTAGAGAAGAGAGGCAAACTTCCACTAATTGGCTCCAGAGGACAGAAGTAGGACCAAGTAAGGAAGCTACAAAAAGGCTGAGCATCCAATATCCAGAGTGACTCCCTGTTCTCTACCATTGTACCCCTCATTTTTTCCTTTTTCCAGGTAGCCAAGTAATGACTGAACACTTGGAGAGAGCCCAGGCCTGTGCCAGCCATACATTAAGGGACACACAGATAAAGTGTAACAATCCCTGTTAGGGAACTAATGGTCAAATAGGGGAATCAAGGCTCTTTTGCATGGAATGATAGCAATTATAGACAACTTATGATTAGGACTAAGTCATATGGGCATGAACCATGGCATAGGAAGATTGGATTTGGAATCAAAGAACCTGAATTTGACTATAGAGAGTTAGTTCTGTTACTTATTAACTATATTGTCATTCGCCACTACCTGGGTCTCTGTCCCCTTTCAGTTTTGAATTCTCTAGAAGTTTAAAGAAGAGAGAGACAGAATGTTACAGTGGAAAGAACATAGATTTGGATTCCATATGCTAATCATATCTTTGGCACTGACCATGTGCCTGGATAGAAAGAAGTCATTTTGTTTCTCAGACCCTTAGGTATCCATATCCATAGAAGTGATAATGTATATGCTATCTACCTTGGTCTCAGATTTGTTGTGATGAAAGTACTTTGTAAGTCTTTAGATACTGTTTAAATGTGACTTGTCTCACTTAATAAAGGAGGTTAATCAAGCTTAGAGTGGAGGTTGGAATGGGTACAGCTCCTAGATATGGATGCTGAACTTGAAAGTGGTACAGGATTGGGGGAAGGGGAATTATACCTGTTCTAGAGGCAGCATAGCATAATGGATAGAAAATTGGGAAGACCTTGAAGTCCCATCTCCAACACACACTAATTGTAATATTATGATCAAGTTACTTATCCTTTTGGGGTCTCCAGATAATTCACTTAAGACTATAAGTTATAAATAGGCCATCATTCTATATTGATGGAAGGAGCTTCCACACTACACAGTTCCCCACAGTATTGAAATCACAGGTCCAAGGGGAGGAAATAACCAATCTATACTACTAACCACACTGGATTGTTGTGAACTGATGTGATGCCATATTTCTCAAATTTTGAAATTTACATACAAAGTCTTTTCCTTTGTAGAATTTCTTGTAAATTATAAAGCAGTATAGAAGTGTCAACTACATTTTTCACCATTATTATGCCCAGCAATTTTGAGAAGCTGATACCCCTTTTTTGTTTTGTTTCTGTGTGGCTACATCCTCCTGCCTCACCCTGGTTTAAGCCTCTGGTATCATCCAACCTAGGAGCTCACATTTTTCATACTTGACCTAATTTGGAACACATCTGTGGCCCCGAGCTCCAATTCCTGCCTGGCATGAAGGATGAGATCTGTCTTTGTCTGATTTGGGAGGTATCACCTCACCCCCACCCAGCTCTCATTTATGTAGCTTCTTACAGACTACATGTAGTTTGTACTCTCTTACATTTTAAATATGATAGGCAAGCTCTTTGCAAGTTACAGTTACTTGTTGTAGCTATAATCAGTTATATACTGATTCTTCCTGGTAGGATTAGGAAGCTGATTGAGGCAAGAATGATCAATTTCCACTAAACTTCTGGGAAAATTGAGGCTAAAGAAGAGAAGGAACCAGTTCTAGATCATACTGAGTTAGTGACAGAGGAATACAGTTCAAATCTTCATATTTCCAAGCCAGTGCTATTTCCATTACATCACAACTGTATCTCTCTCTCTTATCCTGAAAGTTTGGTGTTCTTTATAAATGAAACTGAATTGAAGTAAATTGGGGTTGCAAAATAAGGTTTGGAAATTTCTTGTCTAAAGGACTTGTTAAATGACCACCTGTGAAGTGTTTTTAAACTCATTGTCCTCTAACTCGGACTTGGAGGACTCTTGACTTCCTTTCTGGTTCAATTTGTTCTACACAGAAATGACTAGATTAGTGATGCTTACATAGTACAGTTAGAAAGAAATATGGATTTCAAAACACTTCTGTCATATATTTATTTTAATTTTTTTTGATGTTTAAAGGGATGCTTATCAGTTGTTTAGGAAGTTCACTTATATGGAACTGTACCTTTCCAGACAAAATTATGCAAATTACAAATCATCCAACAAATATATTTGGAGGATAACTAACCCTGATATAGCTCTATTGTGGTAGAATAGTCTCCTGACTTAAAGGAGGTTATGTCTTTTTCCCCCCATGCAATTGGGATGAAGGACTTGCTCAGATCACATAGCTGGTAAGTATTAAGTGTCTGAGACTGGATTTGAACTCAAGAATTCCTGTGGTACTCTATCCACTGTGCCATCTAGCTGCTTGGAGGTTATATCTTGGTGGAGGGACAGTATTAATTCTTAAAATCAATAGCAAGAACACAAGTCTCCAGATTCTTATTCCAGGGCTCACTAGAGGCATCATAGTAAGTTCAAATCCTACCTTATATACTTAATAGCTATGTGATCTTGGACAGGTCATCTAACCTCTATCTACCTGTTTCCTCAACTATGAAATAAAAATAATAACATCACCTACCTCCCAGGATTATCCCAATAAGATAATATTTGTAAAGCACTCAACACAGTGCCAGGTACATAGTAGGTGCTTAATAAATGCTCCCTGTTATTATTATTCCAAAATCCTGGACAGCTAGATGGGGCAGTGGATAGAGCACCGGCTCTAGAGTCGGGAGTTCAAATCCAGCTCAAGCACTTAACACTTATTAGTTGTGTGACTCTGGACATGTCACTTCATCCTAATTGCTTTGCCAAAAAAAAAATTAGAGTAAAGACTAAATCCTGTCCCCCTCACCCAGTTATCAGGCAGTGGTGAGAGGCAGCTAAGTGTGCAGACACGGTCCTAGGCAGAGTCAGAAGGCTCAAGTTCGAGTCCCAGCTCGCCACTCATGACCCATTTGGCAGATTCTAGTGCATCTCTGAGCTTCAGTTTCTTCCTCTGTAAAATGGGGCTAATAATCCAGTACCTGCCTCATAGAACTATTGTGAGGATCAGAAGAGATAGCAGATGTAAAAGGCCTTTGTAAATGCAAGATGAATGCAGGCTATTTTGGGAGCCGCACTAGCTCGGCCCTCTCCTCAGACTCACAGGGATCCGAACTCGGCCCCTCTGTGCCTCCCTGACCTAGTCTCGCGGGTCTGGTGGCCCGAGCCCCTCCCCCCTTGGCCGAGGCTCCGGCCTGCCTCCCCAGGGGTGCCCCTCAGCGTCGCCCCCCAGCAGCTGGCTGAGGGAGGGGCCCCTTCTCCCCTGCCGCCCCCGGACCCTCTCACCACGGCTGCGTCATGCGGCCGAGAGCTCGGGAGCACAGCTTGGAAACGGGGGCCCGGGTTTGCTAAAGACGACAAAAAAAAATTTTTTTTAAATGCTCTTCCCACACATCTCAGGCTGCCTGGCTTCCACCCCCAGCCAACAGCACTGAGTGTTGGCACCTCTCCCCGGCTCTGCCAGATTGGATCGTGGGGGGAGGGGTGCAGAGGAGGCTCCTTCTCCGGGAGGGGGGAGAGCCCTCCGCGATGGGGCGTGGGGGATCGTGGGGCCCAGCCTCAGACTCACTGGCCGGCCGGTCTGGGCTCTTCCCTGGCTATTCTTCAGTTTCCTCCGTTGGTCAGAAAGCGCAGACCAAAGTTGTTGTGAATGTGGTAAGGCGCATTTGGAATCCTCAGACCTGAGTGTGAATCCTGGCTTTTTTAGTTGGGCAAGCCGTTTGATTTCTAAACTTTTAGGAATGAGAGGGAGAGGGTTAAGCTAGACGGTCAACCTCTCAGTAACTAGGTTATCTGTCAATTAATGGGTGATTTTTAGTCACTTAGGGTGACACAGGCCAATACCAGACCCTGGGGATGCGAAGGAAAAAGCAATAACGGTCCCAATCTAGGCAACATGTGTTTTGCATCTATGCAAGTACATACAAGGTGATAATGAGGGGAGTCACCAGCCCTATCCCGAGCAGGGAGGGCCTGGGATTCTGGGTGTAGGAGACAAAGTTTAATTCCAAGTAGAAGGAACTGGGCGTGTTTAGCCTAGAGAAGAGCTTTACTTATGTACTTATTTTTAAGTTTTGTGATCCCCTTTGTTTCTTTACATGGTTATTTTACCTTAATTTCCTCCCCACCACCGCCAGCAGCAGTAAGTCCTTCTTTATAACTCAAAACATGTAAGCAAAGCCAAAGCCTTGACAAGCCCATCTGAGTGTGTGAGCAAATACCACTTTCCACATCTGTGCTTCCCACTTGGCTACTAGAGAAGGAAGGAAGATTTCTTTATCAGTCCTAGAGGCTGGACAGTGCGGAAGTTTGATCGTGCTTTAAGGAGATTGTTTACATTATTGTAGTCATCGTGTACATTGTCTGCTTGTTTTTGTATTCTTCTCTTAGCACCCCTTCATAAGTCCCCGTTGCTTCTCTGCATTTTTCACAGAGAAGATAAGATTCAGAGGGAATACGGTGCTTTGTCTTCAGATGTTTGAAAGGTGACTTGTGGAAGAGAGATTCACCTTGTCCTGCTTGGGCCCTGCCAGGTAGAACCAGCAGCCGTAGGTGGAGTTTGCAGTGAGGCAAGTCTCAGCTCTGTGTGGGAAAAATCAAAATGATGGGAATAGAAGGAGCTGAGCTGCCTCAGAGGGGGTTCCCTGTCACTGGAGAGCTTCAGGCAGAGGTTGGATGACCCCTTGTTGGGTGACCCGGGATGGGCCCGGGTTGATTAAATGGCCTCTGTGGTTCTTTCCGGTTCCGAAATCCTCTAATGTGATTCTCTAGGTCTCGTTCTCTCTCAGAGACCTAGGTCAGAGACAGCTGGAGGCCCAAACACAAGGCTGCACTGTGTAATCATGAGTATGTGTAACAAGCTGATGTCAATCGATATCCTGCCCTGAGCGTTGTGGAGATGGTGCTGGTAACACAAAGGCTTGGGCCCTCACGTTGGCCGTGGCCTGCCGGCCAGAAAGGACTGGGTCTGTCCCACCCTGGGCCGGGGGCTTCTGCTGGGAGGCTGCTGGGGCGTCCCACCAGGAGCTGATAATGGGAAACACCTGTGGAGCAATGCTTTGTGGGAGGGAGGGGCCTGATCTGCGGCCGTGTCGCCTGAGGTGGATTGGGTCATTTTTCGCCGTGCAACCCCCCCTGGCCCCTACCACTTATCTCCTTTGTGAATCTGAGGACTAGAATGGTGGTAGGAACCAAAGCTTGAAAGTCAGTGTTCAAGCCTCCCTTCAGTGAAGGGCGATAATCTCAGGCAATTCAGCAAGCATGTCAAGTGCCTCAAATATGAAAGGCCACAGGGAACAACAACGGCAAAAGCTAAAATGTCATTGCCCTTTCTGAGAAGCTTCCAAATCATTTAACCTCTTTGGGGCCTCAGTATTCTCATCTGTAAAATGGGGTGGGGGGTTTAGGTCATACCTAAGGTCCCTTCCAATTCTAAGTTTGTGATTCCCCAAGAGGCCTTCAAATGCTGAATCCCACGATCCTTTGACTTCTGTAGGCCATACTCCCTCTCCTAGAATATTTGGGGATGGAGATTTATGAAAGTTCATCTCCTTGTCTAGAGGGACAAGTGGCCATTTTGAAAGGTTCTGACATCCTCTAGCAGTTAGCTAGATGGCTTAGTAGATTAAAGTGTTGGACTTTGAGTCAGAGAAGCCCGAGTTCAAATTTTTCCTCAGATATTTACTAGCCATGAGGCACTGAACCTCGCAACCCCAGCTCCCTCACCTGTAAGGGAGATAACAATAGCACCTGACTCACAGGGTTGTTATGAGCATCAAATGATTCTCCTATTACTGTAATGGAAAGCATTTTGTCAAACTTAAACTGCATGTGAAGGTGAGGGACTTTCAGGCAAGAACCCTTCTGCAGGAGTCAGGGAAGAAGAAAGAGAATGAGGATTTATAGAGTGTCACATGCCAGCCATTGTGCTGAGCACTTTTTATAAATATTATCCCAGTTAACCCTCACAACAGTTCTGAGGGGTGAGTGCTAATATTATCCCCACGTTACTGTTGAAGAAGTTGAGGCAGGCAGAAATGAGGTGACTTGGGGACTCTAGAATCAGGAAGACCTGAATACAAATCCAACCTCAGCTACTTAACACTTATTAGCTAAGTGACCCTAGGCAAGTCACTTAACCCTAGTGGGTTACTAGCCCACTCACACAGCTAGTAAGTGTCTGAAGCTGAATTTGAACTCAGGTCTTTATGTCTCTGGGGCCCACTGCTCTATCTGCTGTGCCATTCGCTGCTGCCTCAAATGAGTGATAGATTAGAAAAAACTTTGAGCTAGGAGGCAGGACACCTGTGTTCTCGTCCTAGTTCTGCTAGTAAGTCCAGGTATCAGCATGTTTGAGACCCTTCCTCTAGCAGGACTTCAGTTTTCCCATCTGTAAAATGGGAATAATAATGCTTCTACTTCCCTCACAAGGTTATAGGTGGGAATTGTTATGAGTCATGTCTGACTCCTTGTGATCCACATTTGGGGTTTTCTTGGCAAATATACTCCAGTTCCTTCTCCAGCTCATTTTACAAGTGGGGAAAGTAAGACAAACAGGGTTAAGTGACTTGCCCAGGGTCATATAGCTAGAAGTGTCTGAGGTTGGATTTGAACCCATAAAGATGAATCTCCTTGATTTCGAGCCTGAGCTACCTAGCTGCTAGTTAATAGAAAAAGGGCTGGGTAAACCCTAAATCTCTATGGTAAGTATGAGTGTTATTAATAATAATGATAATAATACTCTCACATACCAGTTGTGTGACCCTGAGTAAGGCATCAAACTTACTATTCTAAGTCATTCTCTCAGTTTGCAAAGTCAATGCCAATCTATGTTGATAGAGGGGAGTTTCCTCCCTGAGAACTCTCCTCCACCTCCAGAAATGATGAACTCCAAGCTATAACCCAGAATAACAACAGGAGCATCATCTCAGGTTGAATTGGTGAACACAAATCTCTAGGACATAACAGGGATCCATAAAAATAAATGTCACTATACCAGCCACTCATGACCTCTAGACTGCAGGGAAGATAAAGCCTTTATGATATAGAGACCTTGCAGGGATGAGCACAGTGAGCATGGTGAGGTCCTTCTCATCCTCATCACCCTGTTTGTAAGTAATTAGCTGATCTTCCTGTGCTATAGTCCACATAATAGATGTAAGAATAATAGCAGGACAGTGGCCATTTTAATTTGAATTTTATAAAAGAAGATGAGAAGGATTTTCATTAATAATAATGATAAGTGGTAAAGCACTCTAGAAATAATAACCGTTCACATTTATATAGTGCTATGAAGGTTTGCAAAATAGTTTACATGTATTTCATTTGATCCTGACAACAACCCTGGGAGGTAAGTGCTATCATTATCTCTTTTTTAAAGGGAAGGAAACTGAGGTACATAAAAGTCAAATGATTGGAAAGGGTCATAGAGTTAAGAAGTAGTCAAATGTTTCTGACTCCAGGTTCAGTGCTTTATTCCACTAATAACTTGAAGAGCTATAGGATTTGAGCCACTGGGATGCCACGTTCAGATGAGAGAGCAATGATCTGGCAGCAGAGAACCAAGGTGTGAGTCCCACCTCCTCTACTTTTTTGTGTAATGTTGGACAAGTGATTTTCCTTCTATGAGCCTCAGTTTCCCCATCTGTAGAAATGAAGAAGTTGGAGTAGATGATTTCTAAGATAACCCTTCCTGCTTTGAATCTCAGGATGGGAGCTCAAGACTCATCAGAGAGGTTGTGTTTTGTTCTGTATTGTTAAATTTGGCTTTCCCGGGCATTCAGCTTCTAGCTGATAAGTCTAGATCATTAGTGTAGTGTGAAGTTGTGTCTTTTGATCACTAAACCTACTGTGACCAATTGATTGAGCTAAAAACCACCCTGGAATGGGGGTGGATAGTAAGCAGCGGAACGGAGGACAAGGTGCACATCAGATGTCCCCTTGGCTGCAGCAGAATTGGGAACAAATGGCTCATTAACCTTTTGCCTTCCCAGTCCCTTGAGATAAGTGAATGTAGAGAAAACAGTGGAGGAGGGGCTTCTGGGCTGGGACACCGATTTTTCCCCTCTCTCCTATTCTCCTTTCCTTAAAGGTCCTGCCTTCTTCTCCCTCCTTCCTAAAAACTGAGGCTGCTGGAAGGAGGTGCGATCCCTCGAGTCAGGGTGTTAGTCTCAGTTTCTTGGAAGGTGCCTGGGTCTGGGCAGGTTGGGATGTGAGAAATTCCTTAAGTGCAGCATGAAAAGTCTGGAAAGAGAGAAATATGTTAGGAAAGATACACGAGGGATTTCTGCAGAACCAGGGCTAGCAGGGGGGCCTCCAAATGGAATGGCTTCCCTTAGCCCTGGGTCTGGGGGAGGAAGAGGTAGTCCCAAAGACTTGAAGGCCCAGGAAGACTTGAACCTCCCAGTCACTTCCAGCTCCAACAGGCCCTTTGAGAGTCCTCATCCCATCTCTGCTCCCATCATTTTAACCTGAAGTCACGTGGACGCAAGCATTTTGGCAGGAGAATAGGCAGAGAATGCTTTAGGCTACCAAGCTCAATCCTGTGTAAAGTATGTTGTGCTTTTCCACTAAAGCCCTTCCACTAGGCTAGGTCCTTCCATTAAACCTTTACAACAACTCCTAGGCAGCTAGATGGTACAGTGTTTAAAGTGCCAGGCTTGGAGTCAGGAAGGAGCATCTTCCTGAGTTCAAATCCGACCTCAGACACTCTCTAGCTGGGTGATCCTGGCCAAGTCACTTCACCCTGTTTCCCTCAGTTCCTCATCTGTAAAATGAGCTGGAAAAGGAAATGCAAATCATTTTGGTATCTTGGCCAAGAAAACCCCAAATGGGGCCAGGAAGAATAGGATGCAATTGAACAACTGAATTCTCAGGGAATTAATGTCAGGGATAGGAGCAGAAGCCTGGGCCCTTAGCTTTCAATCCAGATGTTCTTCTCTACCTTAGCAAGCTTCCTCCTTAGGAAGAATACCTGAAGGAAGCAAAATCTGAGTGCAGCTGTGAAGACAGAAAGGCGCAGGAAGCTACAGGAGAAAGGAAGGGCATCCCATGTAGGATTGAATAAGGGGTATAAGGACACAGGAGGGATGGACACAAGACCAGAGAATTCTGGCCTTGGTGTTTGTTAAAGGACCCTGAAGTCTTTAAATGAAGGCAGAAATATTTAACTGTGAATGTCCCTAAGGCCATAATTGCAGATAGTCATTGACAAGCTAGTATGACCATAGGAAAGTGATCAAAATGGCGAGGGATGACCATATAGGAAGATGAGGGGAAAGGTCTCGGGATGGTTAGCCTGCAGAGAGGTGACTTAGGGACACGAAGTTGTAATTCAATATTTGAGGTTCTGTCATGTGGAAGGTGGGTTTTGAGTCATTCTGAGTGACCTCAGAGGTCAGAAATAGGATTGATCAATCAAGAAACTTGTATTAAGCACCTACTATGTGCCAGGCATTGAGCACACAAAGACAAAAATGAGACAGTCCTCATCTTCAAGGAGGATTCTATTGGGAAGAAGTCGAAGAGAGAAGGATTTCAGCCCTATGTACAAGACATTTCCTAACCATGGAAACTTAAATTAGTCCAGCATTGCAATGAACCTCTGAAGAATTATCTTTCTCTAGTGGTCTTTACATGGAGGCTATGGGACCACTTATCAGAACTCCTGTTCAGGTATGTCTGAGATGGAGTGTCCGGAATTCTTTTTAGATCCCAGAGTCTGTCTCTCTGATTTGCCTGACTGTGTTTTAAGGATGGGGGGAGAAGAGGGACAGGGGACTTGGGGCCCTCAGAGACAGATGGGAGAGTGAGAAACAGGTTTTCAGCCCCTTTTTGGGTAAAAGTGAGATAAAAGGAAGGAAAGGAAAACCTATGAAGATTTGGGGAGAAAGAAGGCAGTGACCTATGGGAGGAGGTTAAGGTTGAAAGAGCCTCGTCCATGGTGTGGTAGGAAAAGCTCTGGATTTGGAGACAGCAAGTAGGAGGCAAGAGGTCCAGCCCTGCCAGTTACTTCACATGTGATTCTGGACAAATCATGCTCCCTCTCTGGCCTCAGTTTCCCCTTTTGTAAAAATGAATTATTGGACTGGATCTTAAAGTCCTTTCTAGTTCTTGTTATTTGGGGGGTGGGGCAGGAGACCCAGGTTCCAGTTTTAGTCATGTTGCCTCTGCAACATGAGAAGATGATGAGGTCAGTTTGCTAATATTAGTTGTCCGTAGAGTATCCAAATCCTATAGACAAGCAGGACATAAAGCATTGTGATCTTGTCCCCACCTGCCATCTGGTCTCTATGCTGAGATTGGGCATCTTCCCTCTCTCCTTCATCCAGCTGTGTCTCATTTGTCCTTGGAGACTCAGTCCCAAAGTCAGGTCACCTGGGTTCTACCTCACCTCTGCCGCTAATCTTATTGTGGGGCAATGCCCGGACCTTCCCTGAGTTCAGTTTCCTCCTTTCTGCAGAGAGGGACTAAATCCCTCCGATATTCTGATGGGGTCATCCCAGAAGTCAAGGGCAGGGCAGGAAGGAGAAGGCTGAGTTCCCAGACTATCAGTCCTGGGGGTTTAACTCCAAGTTTGGAGGGGGCTGACAGGCCCCTCCCTTCCTTCGTAGCCCCTTTGTTGCTCCTGAGCTGACACGATAGGCAGGTCATCTTCTCTTTGGCAAGATGTGCACAGCCCTGCACTCACGAGCATGTAAGATCTCTCCCAAACCTTTGCTCCTCAGTTTTATCCCAATGTGTAAAACATAAATAGTCTCTACGACACATACCTTCCACTCACTACTCTACATACAGTCTGTCTTTCTCTCTGTCTCTCTTATCTACCCTACTCCATCCCTTTGTTGCCTTCTATCTCTGTCTTCCTCTCTTCTTCCCTAGAGACATATTAACTGTCACAGAGCCATGTTTTAGGGGCTCATTGTCATTGGTGCCCCCATAATCCTGTATCTTCCTTTTTTTTCCCCTGTGGGTTTAACCAGAGGGAAATCCCCACAAAAAGAGTCTGATGTCATTGGATCTGGCCAGACTCCTTGAGTTATCCCAGAACCAGCCTAGCTGTGAACCCAAAAGAATAAATTTGTCCTTCTTTTGACACAATTTCTTCAGTTGTCCCATGGCCAATTCTGCAGTAGCTATGAATAGTATGCCTGTCCTTGCACATGATATGCCATGTACCTGGTTTCAGCTTTCTCTCATTCTCTTCCTCTCTCCCTCCTCCTCCTCCTCTTCTTTCTTCTCCTCCTCCTCCTCTTCCTCCTCCTCCTCCTCCTCCTCTTCCTCCTCCTTCTCCTCCTCTTCCTCTTCCTCTTCCTCCTCCTCCTCCTCCTCTCCTCTTCCTCTTTCTCCTCCTTCTCTTCTTCCTCCTCCTTCTTTTCTCTTTTTCCTCTTCCTCTTCCATCTTCTTCTCCTCCTCCTTCTCCTTCTTCTCTCTCTCCCCCTCTTCCTTTTCTCCTCCCCTTTTCCTCCCTTCCCCCCCCCCCGTCTTGATGTTTCTCCCTCTCTGTCTCTGTCTCTCCCCCTGCCTCTGTCTCTCCCCCTGTCTCTCCCTTATATAATAAGGACACATAGACCCTACACCTTGTATCTGATGAGTTAATTCTGCCGAACTTCCAACCCGAACATATTTTTGCCTCCATCCAATTTCTATAAGCAAGGGGATAGATAAATGTTTAGAGCCCAAGAACCACTCTGGTTACCCCCTTAATTGGCTGACCAATTACTCCTCCCTTCCCCAACTACCAGGAAATTGTTTATTTTTACATAGTGGTTTGTCATGTTGTCTTCCCGACAGTGCCTGGGACCTAGTAGGTGCTTAATAAATGTTTATTGACTGATTGGCTAAACTGAAATGTCAGATTAGAGAAGCCTCTTTGTGATTCTGGTTTAAAGTGTAAAATAGTCAAGTATCTTCTCTCATTAAAGAGAAGATCAAAATCTGGAAGGAAGCCTCCTGCTATGAACTTTGGATATCAAGTTGCTTGGAGCTCTCAGAGCCATATGGGGTCTAATGACAAAAAGGGTAGAATGAAAAGCTGGACAGTTAAAAGAGATGTCATTCTGATGAATACTGATTGTAAGATCTTGGGCATGCCCCAATCTCTCTGAGTTCCAGTTTTTCAATTTGTAAATTGAGAATAGTAAACTTTTAAATATTTATAACAACATTATGAGAAAGGTATTTTTTGAAACCTAAAAGTGTTATAAATCTTAAAGTGGGGATCAGTCGTATAGAAACAGATTTAGAGTATGAAGGACTAAGTTCAAAACTTGCCTATGATACTTATATAATCTTAGATACTTCTTGGGGCCTCAGTTTCCCCCTGCAAAAAAGTCCCTTCTAGCTTTAAAGTTGTTTTGTTGTCATTACAAGTTCTTCACCTTCACAATAATTAAGACTGGGAGTCCCAAAGGGCAATAGGGCTCATTATAGATATTAGCAGGCTATCCCATATTTATTTATTTATTTATTTAACCTCACATTTAAAAGAATTATTTGGGGAAAGTGCTATTAAGGATGTCATCAGACAAATGACTGGGGGGAAAAAAATGAAGGACAAATCATTTAGTAAGAGCAAAGTACAAAAGGTGAACAATAGCCCAAGTGGTCCATTGCTGTCCCTATAATGAAGATAGAATATAAGAAAGGTCTCCAATATGTCGGGTGCATTGATAAGAGAACACTTGTCAAGATATAAATGGAATTAGAAGGCATGAGGGGTTATAATCTACCTCTTCCAGAAAGATCCTGGATCCACTAGAGTTTGGGAGTAAATCCTGTTGAAATCTTGGGAGAAATCCAAGAAATCCAAAAGCAACAGGTAACAAAAATCAAAAGCATTTTGCAACCCTAAATCACTATATAAATGTAAGTTACTATTGTTAATTGTAAACTCTACTTGAGTCTTTGCTTGCATTTTGGGTTAGTTCAACCTCTAAGGTTGAAGATTAAGGGGAATGATACCTACCTAATTATGCCTAAGTCTCTGTTTCTTTAAATCTCACTCTAAATTGTATATTTGTTTTAATTAGAATGCTTTAATAATGGATGATTAATATTAGGTTAGATTTCTTGATTTTTAAAATTTCCATTTTCATATAAAAACTTTAAGAGATCATCATTGTCAGTAATCTGGTGGTGGGGTACCTAACTTGTAGGTTAAAGTACTGGGGGGGAGGGAGAATCCAATTCCTGATGAGGGGAAAATGGATTGCGCCAACAAGTCTTCAGAATAACTTAAGCTCCAATTCCTGATCACAGTTATTTCAAGCTGACTCAGAATCTCTCAGTTATTCCAGCTCTCTTTGAGGTCTCCTCATCATCTCAGCCCTGGGGAGCCATGGGGTTTGGGATTCGATTAGGGGGGTATCTGGGGACAAACTGAAAAACACGAGTGACCTCAGGGTCCTGGTAACAACTCCGGAATCCTACTATGTATAGCAGCCAATTGACGTGTACTGGTCCCCTGGATACCCGTGCTTGGTATGGAGACTCGAAGGAGGAGATCTGGACCAAGTGCTGGGCCCCACCCTTTGGGAGCTGTGAGAGGAGACTGGGAAGAGCAGTCAAGCCCTACCTGCAGGGAGCTCACAGTCTGGAGGGGGAGACAAGGCTTTCCGATATGAAAACAACTGGAAAACAGTTGTAAGACAAGACACTCTGTAGAGAAGCTCCTGGCCATGACAATAATAATCTGTTACCATAATCATCATTACATAAGGAGATACTCGCAGCATGGGGCAGACACTGTGGAGAATTTGGTGAGGAGGAAGCAGTTGAGGAGCAAGACGTGGGACAGGAGGGTGTTCTCTGAGCCTGCCCCTCCCTTCTAAGTAAGCCTCTGCCCCACATAGAAGAGAGCAGACGGAGGCAGTGAGCCATATTCCTGTGGGGGTAGGATGGGGAATATTCTTAGAGCTAGAGAGATCTGGGTTCAAGTCCCAGCTCAAATCCATACAGGCTACTGGGGGCCTATGGAAGCCACTTAACCCTTCTGGGCCCCAGCATTTACAGAGCTGTCAGTCTACTTTGGTAGTGGGGACTTCCTCCTCAAGAGCCTCTTATATTAATAAAATCACAAGTCTGGTTAAGAAAAAAAGAAAAAAAAAGAAAAAAAGCAGATGTAAGTTCTTGAGGGCAGGGAATTTTCATTTTTATCAGTTTCCCCAGTGTTCCCACTATGCCTTTTTGTTTGTTCAGTAGTTTTTTTCCAGTTACGTCTGATTCTTTGTGACTCCATCTGATTTTTTCTTGGCAAACACACTGGAGTGGCTTGCATTTCCTTCTCCAGTTCATTTTACACTTGAGGAAACTGAGGCAGACAGAATGAAGTGGCTTTTCCAGAGTCCCATAGCTAATAAGTATGTGAGACTGGATTGAACTCATGAAGGTGCCTACTGCACCACGTAGGCATCCGAGCACTCTACCTGATATATAGTCAATTTGGAATGGAGAGAATACTTCAGAGGGACTGACCTTTGGGGAATTATAGAATCTGAATTTTTCAAGAACATTAAACCCATCTCTTTTATTTTTTAAATTGAGAAACTTCTAAAGTCATGGAATCCATCCCTCTTCATTTTACAAATGAGAAAACTGAAGCCCCATAAAGGCAAGTGAGTTGTTCAGGGTCATACCATGGATTATTACCAGTTCTTGAACCACCTGATTCCAGCCTAGAATTCCTTCCCCAACGTGGGAGGAGTGGGGATGGGGAGAGTCCTAGAAAAGTCCTTAGCCTCAAATTTCAGCTCTAGGTCTTACTGGTGATGTGCCACAGCAAGTCAATTAACCTTCTAAGTCTTCTCTAATACACCCATGTCATTTTGCAGAGGAGGAAATAATTCCAGGAAAGGAACACTGAATTACTGAAACTATACATACTGATAGAAAGTAGTAGTAAGACTGGCTTTAAAGCACTAGTCCTCCAGGAAGCTCTGAAGTCTTCAGATGTCCTCTGGAGTTGTTTTTGCTGTGATCTCCTATACCTCCCTACCTTTACCTCCCTTCTGCTTGTCCTCTTCTTTCCTCCTTTTCCTCCTCTCTGGCTTCCTTTTCCCTCCCTCCTCCTTTTCTTACTTCATTTTCTTCTTCTCTTCTTCTTCCTCCTCCTTTTTCTTTTCTCTCTCTTTCTCCCTCTCTTTCTTTCCTCCTCTCTCTTTTCCTCCTTTCCTCCCTCCTTCTCTCTCTCTTTTTCTCCCTCTCTCTTTCTTCCCCCCTTTCTCTCTTCCTCTCTCTCCCTCTTTCTTTTTCTCCTCCTTCTCTCTCTCTCTCTCTCTCTCTCTCTCTCTCTTTCTCTCTCTCTCTCGTTCTCTAGTTTCCTCTCTGTCTTTCTGGATTTCATTCTCTCTCCCTCTCTCTTGTTCTTTGTCTCTGTCTGTATCTATCCATCTATATTTCCTTCTCTCTTTCTTCTCTCTCTCCTCTTTTTCTTTGTCTCCTCTTTTCTCTCCCCCTTTTCTCCTTCTTTCTTTCCTCTCTCCTTTTCTCTTTTTCTTTCTCCCTCTCCTTTCTCTCTTCCTCTCTTTTCCTTTCTTTCTCTCTTTTCCTCCCTCCCTCCCTCTCTCTATCTCTGTCTTGTTCTGTCTGTCTGTCTCTGTTTGTCTCTCTCTCTCCCTGTCTCTCTGTCCCTGTCTATCTCTGGTTTCCTTCTCTCTCTCTCTCTCTCTCTCTCTCTCTCTCTCTGTCTCTGTCTTTCTCTCTGTCTGTCTCTCTCATTCTCTCTCTCCCTCTGTGTGTTCTTTCCTCTCTCTCTCCCCCTCCCTCAATGGCCTGGTTTGCAGGCTGATGCTGTGTCCCATATACCACATTTCAAAGCTCTAGCTCCCTAGGGGGTAAAGGGCTATGGGAACCCAACCCATAAGTATTCATGACATCTACTAGCCCTGGGCCAGCAGACAGACCCAAATCCCTCTTTCCCTGCCTCTTTCTTGTCCATTAGGAGCAGTGACCTCAAGAAGAGTAAGACCCAGACCTAATGGGTCGGCCTCTCTGAGGCTTCTCATCCTCAAACAGGAAAAAGGACAAGGATTTTTGGTTTGTGTGGTATTTTTATCAGTGGTGATGGTTAGGAGGGAATGGTCCCTGCTTTTAAAAGCAAACACTCCTGGAAATCATCCGTACTGCAGTTGATGGATGTGCCTGAGTTTAGATTCTGTGCTGCCTGGGGGTTTGGGAGCAGATGTACTTTGATGATCCTCTGTATTCTCCACAGATTTTGAATAGGTCGGTTAGAGGCTGCTCTGGGGGGGAGGGACTATGTCAGCTCAGCTGTGTCTGAGCTGGGACATTGCCTTCTCCCTGCTTTGGCTGTGGGCCCCTCTGACCCTGATGCAATTCATTGGCTCCCATGATTTGGAGGTGGATGCACTCTATGAGATCATCGAGTCTAATGATGGCTTGGAGACTGGGGAGGGAAGAAGAGGAAGAAAGAAGGCAGGGAGGGTGTGGGGCCTGTAGAAAACTGAAGAAAGGGAAACTGGGTGTTGGGGGAATGAATGGGTAGGAGGCTGGCTAGGCTGAATGAGGCTGTAGGAAATGATATTGGAGTCATCTTAGTTGGACAATGTTGCAACAGATCGAGTGCTGATTTGGAAGTCCAAAGACCTGGATTAAAATCCTTTCAAATCTATCTGCAGTAGCTATGTGACACAGTGGCTACAGCACTAGATTCAATCAGAAGATTTGTATTCACATTTGACCTCAGACCCTAGTTGTGTGGCCTGAAGCAAGTCTTGTAACCTTTCTCAGCCTCAGATTCTTCTTCTATAAAATGGAGATAGGGATTGTTATGGTGAACAAATTAGTTATGTGTAGCACTTGGTAAGCCTTAAAGAGCTAGGTAAATGTGAATAATTATTATTCTCTGCTACTGTTTGACTTGGCAACCACTCAATTTCTCTGAGCCTCAGTTTTCTCATCTGCAAAATGAGAGGATTGAACTGATCTTTGAAATCCTTTCCAACTATTAATCTATGATCCTAAGATGTCTTTTTTCCCTGAGGCAATTGGGGTTAAGTGACTTGCCCAGGGTCACTTCAGGCTCTATTTACTACACCAGTTAGGTGTCCCATGTCTTTTTTTTTTTTTAACAGATGTGGAAACTGAGTCCCATTTATTTCATACTCTTGGTTCAAGAGCATATGTTGGGTTAAAGATGATGACATATTCCAGGTATTGCATTTGAAAGTTGAATGTAGGGAGTGGCGAGGGGCCAGGGTATACCGATGGGGGTGAAGTGTTTCTCTGGTTCTTTAGCTCAGCTACTTTCTTATTGAGTTACTCAATGCTTAGAACTTGGTGCTAAGGAAACCAAGATCTTGGGTTTGAACCCCCACATGGATGAGTTAATTCTGCTCTCATAGCCACAGTAAATATTAAGAGAATATCAGAGTTGGAAAGTACCTTAGAGTCTATCTAGCCCAATTCCCTTATTTTGCAGAGAAACAAACTGATTCCCAAAGGGAAAAGGGAAAAATGGCTTACCCCAGGGTCAATGAAATTTGCTTTATAAAGCATTTATAAAGTATTATCTGCCTTTCACAAGGACCAGTGCTTGGGAATGGGAAATACAGATATAAATACATTGTTTTATTTTTTTTACCCACAGGAAACTCATTTTAGTAAGAGGAAGTAAGAGAAGATCACTAATAACTTTAGTACAAATGGAAATATAACACATAGATCCTGGGCTTAGAAATTCAAGGGGCTCAGAATTCATCTTACTTACCCCTTTCATTTTACAGATGAAGAAACTAAAGTCCAAAAAGATTATAATACCTAGAATCCTATTATTCATAAATGTCCGAGGTAGAATTTGAATCCATGTCAAATCTAGATAAGGTACAAAGGGAGAGCCAAGATAGAGACATCACCCCCACTTCTACCTGTGGGGATCAACGATGGAGGCTTCATGGAAGCAGTCAACTTGAGCAAGACCTCAAAGGGATGGAAAGAGAAAGATTTGATGTGTTAGAGGGCAAGACAAGACCAAAGGGTTGACCATAAGTCACCCCATTTGACAAGGCCACAGAGGGCAGGAAAGGGGATATTAGGAGAGAGAGCTAGAGAAGGAGATTTGGGCCAGACAGTGGAAAATGTTGAAGGCCAGGTTGGCAAGTGTGAACATTATCCATGAGTCAATGGAACCAGACTGCAGAAGGAGGAACACAACATCCCTCAAAGTCACACAGCTTACGCAAATGGCTCATGGATGGTATGTCAGCAATATTCTCTCTGTATAGTTAGGATGGCATGCTATTCATAACTGAGAGTTGGGATCGATTGTATCTTTTTTGTCATCCTTTTGAAATCTCCAAATCACAGCGTCTTACTTAGATACTATGGAAATCACTCAAAATCCATCCTTTACCTGAACAGGTTCCTCTTCTACAATGGCCTTGGCAAATGGTCATCCAGCTTGGAGAACTCCCAAATTCAGAAATTTATTACCTCTTGAGGCAGCCCATTCCACTCCTGAGCAGCTCTAATTGTCCTCCCATCCTCCCCATAGTACTTCCATTTCTCTCCAGGACCAAGTAGGACTCATCAGTCTTCTTCAACAGCCCTTCAGATATTTGAAGATAGTGATCACATACACTTTGCCTTCCTCATCTCTGTTAGTTTCCTCTAGGCTAATCATCCTAGCTCCTGCAATCAGTGACATGGACTTGAATCCCCTTTCCATGCTGACCACAGACCTTGGAAAGCATGTGACAATTGTTCAGCTATTCAGTTGTGTCCAACTTTTTGTGATCCTGTAGTTAGGACAAGTGGTTTTCTTGGCAAAGATATTGGAGTGGTTTGCCATTTCCCTCTCCAGAAGATCCTTTTTTGGGGGAATGAGGGTAATCAGACAATCAGAAGTTAACAAAGAAGTGATATAACTATGAATCTGAGGCTGGATTTGAACTCAGGACTCCAAACCCAGTGCTTCACCCTCTGAGTCATTAGCTATTTCTGGATTGCCACATGACAATTCCTTTCCTAAATTGTAGCACCCACAGGCCACAGTCCTCCTGATGGGGTCTACAGGAAAATCATCTGCATGTGGTCACAGGGACACCTTCACAAACCAGATTCCTGGATGGAAAGGACCAGAGTTCTAAGGCTTCTTGATCACTGATTAGGGAAGATAGAAGTAAACTTCACCCTTTGTCTTCCTGAGCTCAAGAGACTTATAACACTAGTCCCAAATCTACTCTTAGTAGTGTGACTTGCCTTTCTCACTTTTTCTGTTTATAATGTAATGGGTAGAAGATATCTAAGGTCCTTTTAACCTCTAGTAGTCAGAGTTGATTGTTTTCATCTGTCCATCATCTCAGCTCTGTTTAAATACAGTTGTGGGAATGGGTGGAAGATTTGAAACTCTAAAGGGAAAAGAGATACTCAGGTTTAAAATGTACCTAGGAGTCATTCCATTTGGGTCTATTTTTCTTGTGATCTCTGCTCTCCCACCTTCTCTGGGAAGTAGGCAGGGCAGTCATTTTCTTTTTACAAGAAGAAAAGCTAAGAATTTGAAGAGACCAAACTCAACTAAAGCGTCAAGTGCTCAGAGTCATGGGTCTTCAGGATCTCTGCTTCAGTTTTCCCATTTGAAATACAGAACAACTAGAGTGAGAGCATAAAGGTTAAAGAGGAATCTTACTAAAAATACTCATTTTCCTTGGGAGGAGCCTGGGAACCCATAATATAGTTGTCTTGTTAGACTGATGCAGGATCTGTGATCTAGACACCCTGGAAAGAGACCCTGCTCCAACCATGCATATGTTTCCATAATTCTACATTTCTCTAAGGCCAACAGGACAGAGTTGAGCCTTTTGTGAGTCATATTAACCTTCGACTTCACCCAGCCTGGACTAGATCATGTGCTGAGTATATGTTAGGACTCAGTGACTGTTGAATTCATTCAAAGTTGAATGAATGAATGAATAAAAATGAATGGATGGATGGGTCAACAGATTTGCCTTATCTATTCTAAGCTCAGAATTGGCCAAGGAAGAGGAAAAGGTGAGAGAACTTTGGTAGCACGAGAGAGGGGGGTGGTGGTGGTGAGGTGATTGGTAGTAAAGTTTGGAAAAGTTTTGTTGTAGAAAAGTTAATGGGCTTGCTTTCCTCTGCTCTAGCCAGAGGACATACCCAGCTGGAGCTTTAAACTCAGTTTGGGGACCACAATTTAGGAAGGACATATATAGACTGGGAGAGGGCCACTGGAGGAGGTGCCAAGAAGGTGAGGAGACTTCTGACTATGACAAATGTGTATTGACTAGAAAAACTGGAGCTCTGTAGCTTGGGAAAAGAGAGGACTTGCAGGAGACAAAATCTGTTTTTAATTTTCTAAGAGGTTATCAAGTAGTGGAAGTTGCCTTTTGGCAGATTTGATTCCAATGTGATGGAAGTCTTAATGGTAGGAGCTGTCCAGCAATAAAATGGGCTGCCTAAGATAGAACAGAAGAAAAGATGGGACTTGGGAGACAAAAAAAAAACCTGGCTACATGTGTCTTTTTTCATCAATTACTAGCTATTTGGCTTTTTGTCTCTGAGCCTCAGTTCATTGCTCTGTGGCCTAAAGTTCCTTCCAGCTCTGTTGTAGGAAGGGACCCCCAGTTCAGGCATGCATTGAATTAGAGCCTCTCACTCTGAGTCTTTGATTCTGGGACTTATGAAAAGAAATATCTAGAATAGGCCAGTTTAGAAATGGGACAGAGCTGTAGAATTAGACAGATCTAGGGCAGTGGATATCTAGAGAAGGTATTGTTGGACCTAAATCTAGTGTTAATTTGAAGCAAGAGCTATTACAGCAAAAGTCTCTAACCCCAAGTGATATCAAGTCAAAAGCATGACCTGGCAAATCTGTTGACCCATCCATCCATTCATTTTTATTCATTCATTCATTCAATTTTGAATGAATTCAACAGTCACTGAGTCCTAACATATACTCAACACATGTTAGAAATTATGGGGGATGTGAAAGTGAAGAAAAACCAGCCCTATCTCCTTGTATACAGGAGCAATCAAATGATAATGTGAGAGTCTATACCCTCAACCAGATAAAGTAAAGGGTCAGATAATCAGCATTGTTTGCCAAATCTCAAGAAGGTAGAATCTCCTGGGGACTGGTGTGTTTGGGGAAGGCTTCCTAGAGGAGGGGGATGGGGAAGAGTTGGGGAGGAAGAGAATAAACCACCAAACATATGTTAAATGCCCATTAAGTGCAGTGTACTGCACTGAACTGAAGTACTGGGCAAAATATTCCAAGGGATAAAGGTTCCAAGTTGGGGGTGAACAGCTTGAACTGAGGCCCAGAGATGGGAATGAACCTGGCATATTTGAGAGATGGTGAGCCTTCTAGTAAATTTTTTAAAAGGGTCAAATTGGAGCTCTGATGAGAGATGGAGTTTGGGCCATCTTAAGAAGCGACATAATAGACCAAGAAGTTTAGACTTTATTCTATGGGCAATAGGGAGCTATTGAAATTTGTGGGGGTAGGGACCATGCAGTAAGAGATGTGTGTTAGAAGAATGATTATCAGTATGTATCAGCATAGATTGGAAGACTAGACTAAAGAAGACTAAATTGCCATTACAATGGTCCAGGTGTGAGGGGATGGACTCAATTAAGGTAAATGTGGAAGGTGCCTCCCATTTGGGAGGGACTTAGCTCTACCCTGATGCTCCAAGTTCATTGTGTGTTACAGAAGCAAGACCAGGAACCGATATGGGCAACATCAACACGGTTCGTTAACTCCTCTTGCCTATTAGCTGCAGTAATTAGAGCTGCAATCTGTACAGTGACCACAGAGCGTAAAAAGCCTAAATAACAACATAAGGAAAAACTTCCCAGTAGTCAAAGCTGTCCAAAAAACAAGATGAGCTGCCGCAGGGTGGTGAGCTCCCTGTCACTAGAAGTCTTCAAGCAGAGGCTAAATGACTGACTACTTGTCAAGGATACTCAAGAGAGGATTACTGTTCAGTTCAGGTCTAAGCTACCCCGGAGCTGTCCAGGGTCCCTTCCAGCTTGGAAAGTCTGAAATTCTGTTCATTCCTTTGATGAACTCTCCTCTTCCTTAGTCCAGCATAAAACTAAACAAAGAGCAAATGAAGCCTGTAATTAGATTTTAGTAGTTATGATCTTCTTCTTTTCAGAGCCAGTATAGCATAAAGGATAATGTGCTGAGGGGCAATTGATGGCTCAGTGGATAAAGCACCTGCCTTGGAGTCAGGAGGATCTGAGTTCAAAAGGAGCCTCAAACACTTGATAGCTGCGTGACTCTCAGCAAGTTATTTAATGCTGATTACATAAAAAAGATAGTGTGCTGGATCTGGAGTCAGAAAAACCTGGATTAAATCCAATCTCAGATATGTGCTTGCTATATAACCTCTTTGAGTGTCAGTTTTCCTCACTATAAAATGGGAGGGATAATATCGTTAGTACTTAACTCATAGGATTGTGATGAGACTCCATTGAAATTATGTATATACAATGTTTGCAAACCATAAAGCATTATATAAATACCAATTATTCTCTTCTCTCTTCCCCCCTGCCCTATCATCTCAGGTATGAGATCAAACCATGGTCATTTCTGCCAAGATCATAGGATCATTGATTTGAAGCTGGAACAAGTCCAATTTAGTCCCCCTCATTTTATTGATCAGGAAAATGAAGCCCAGAAAGATATGTGACTTGCTCAGGGTAGAACAACTAGTAAATGTCTGAAGTGGGATTTGAACACAAGTCTTCCTGACTCAGTCCAATACTCTATATACTACAACATGCTATTTCATGAGATATAATATTTAATACTTTCCATTCCCTGAAAGTTCTGAGGAAAGCAATTTTTTTTATTAAAAGCATCATGTTCACTGTCATCTTAAAACTTCCTCTTTAAAAGATTTCTCATTTTAGCAGAATCAGTCCAAATACAAATATTTCTCCTGAATCCCCAGTCATTTAGCTGCTCTGCTTCTCTACTGCTTCTCTGTTAGGGTATCTCATTCTTTGTGTGTATGCGTGCGTGCGTGTGTGTGTGTGTGTGTGTGTGTGTGTGTTCCTGTTTTCCATTCTCTGTTTCCCTCTCTCTCTTTCTCTTCTGTCTCTTCTCTTTCTCTTCTTCCTCCTTCTCTCTCTCTGTCTCTTCCTCTCTCTGTGATGGGTGAGTCTCTCAAAGACACAATCTGGCGTCATTGATGGAGGGGGAGGAAGGGGGTGTTTCCTGCCAGGATTCTGTGACAACAGAATTCCATGTGTCACCAAAAACAATATTAAAAACAAAAAAACAAGATGCTTGTTTTGGGGGAAGGCATTGTAGTGCACTTGGAAAGCTCTCTGTTTGGGAAGAAAGCTTTGGGTTCTAGTCCAAACCCTGACACTTCCTTAACCATGTGATCCTGGACAAGTCAATTTCCTTGTCTTTAAAATGGAGACAGTACCACTTGGACTACTCCATAGAGGTTTTATAAGAAAGGTGATTTGAAAAGCATATTTTATTACTGTAAATTATCCATGTAAGGGCTTCCTCCTAGTGTAGATTTTAACCCATTCATTTCTTTTCAGTCCACAACATTCTTCCTTTTTAATTTTTTATTAAAGCTTTTTATTTATAAAGTATATGCATAGGTAATTTTTCCAATATTGACCCTTGTAAAACCTTTTTGTTCCAAATTTTCCTCTCCTTCCCCCCACCCCATCCCCTAACTGGCAGGTAGTTCAACACACATAACATTCTTCTTGTCAATGTTCTTCCATAAATCCCCCATAGGGAATTGTTCTAGGATGCTAGGAATATTTCCTCTAGGTCATTTTTTGAGAGGGAGGATATATATGTCTGAGCTTGGGATTTCATTGGTGTGAGGATCTGCCAATGAGGAAATTTCTTCTTCATTGTAAGTCAGTGCCTTCTTTGCAAATTATAGCCTTACATAGTTGCCTGGAGCACAAGATTAAGTGACTTGTCCAGGATCATACAACCAATATGTTAAAAGTGAAACTTGAACCCATACCAGGCTGACTTTCTATACACTCTCCATAGTTATCTCTCTTCTCCTAAGTGAATTAACATTATGTGAATAACAGAGCAACACACTCGTCCTCTTTCTGTTATCTCTGGCTTCCACTAGGTGATGAGCCTACCTCCTTTTCCAGTCCTCCATCTCTTGACTTATATCCCATATTTTCTTGGGGGTAAGTCATGATGGGCCATAAAGTTGGAAATCTGAAATTGGAATGGACACAAGTGGCTATCTAGTCCAATGCCCCTGATGAGGCAAAGAGGCCCAGAGAAATAAAAATACTTGCCACACTGGTAGTCAATCAATAAGTATTTATTAAGTGCCTATTATGTGCTGTACTAAGCCCTGGGGATACAAAGAAATACAAAAGAGAGTTACTGCCCTTAGAGAATTGTAGAAGGCAGGATTATAGCTGGGATTGGAGGGAAGCCAGCTAATAAATGTAAAGAGAGACAGACAAATAGAATCAGAGAGAGGGAGACACAGACAGACAGAAGGAGGGAGGAGAAAGAGAAAGAAAGAGGAAAGAAGGGAGGAGGTGGGGAGAGAGAAGAAGAAGAGAGAGAAAAGGAGGAAGAGAAAGAAGGGGAGAGAGAGAGAGAGAGAGAGAGAGAGAGAGAGAGAGAGAGAGAGAGAGAATGAGAGTGAGCATACTTTAGAGTTTTCCAGACATGGGACACAACCAGTGCAAATGCCTAGGGTTTAGAGATACTGTCTTGTTTGAGAGTGGTAAGGAAGCCTGTGTTCTTGGAGGCTGAAAACACAATTTGAATTGAGCTTGTCTAACTCCAGAACTGGAGATCCTTCCATGATCCTTCCATGTAAAGTGCAGCAGCCATCTACATACCCATCCTATGTCTTCCCATTGCCCCTTAAGTGACAGGCAATTTTAATACACCAAAGATGTTGTGTTCTCTGACTCACAGCCATATAGCATCACTGGAAGGAGATGAGTGTTAAAAAAAAAAAGATGGAGATTGCTGATTTTAGGGAGGAGTTTAGAATTATTGATAGCTTTATGCTATTTTCCAGTTATTATCTAACTCACTCTTCTTCTTGTTTGAGTCTGGGCTTTATAATTGTGTCAGCTTTAAATTCTGATAGAAGTGGAGCTGGAGTGATTGTCATTATTTTGTTATTATAATATCATTCCGTGTCTGGGGCACAGTCTTCCCATCTGCACAGTAAGAGTTGGACGGGGTGCTCTCTGAAGTCCCTCCTGCTCTGCCAGTCTGGGCATCTGTGAGGATTCTCTCCCACTGCCACCTGTCTCTTCCTGACATTGAGCCAATAGGATGAAGGCATGAGAGTGTGTGATGGGACCCACGACTTTGGCATTACCCCATGTTCGGGACTGTGTTCCTAGTGAAAACTTTGACTTAGGGAATGACCCAATGCAGGGACATCTCATGTTAATAAGAGTTTGGAGGGATCTCAGAGACCATCTATTCCAATCTCCCTCATTTTAGAAATGAGAAAACTGAGGCTGAGGTTAAATGATTTGCTCAGAGTCACACAGATGTGGATGTAAATCCTGATCCTCTGACTCACAATCCAGGACTGTTCCTATTGAACTGTGCTACTATAGAACTAATTTGTGCTAATGGTCAAAGAAAGAGGCAAAATTTTAAAAAATATATGTAAAGGCAGCTACTGGTTTTATCTTTGTCTCCATTTCTGTCTCTCTTTCTCCCTGTCTGATTGTCTTCTTCCATCTGTCCCTCTTCTTGTGAACACACATCTTGTGGGAAGCTCTGCCAGTTTGTATGAAGGTGGGGGGTTCCATTTCAGAGAAGAGAATTGTGGGTCTTAGTAAGGAAAAAAGTTGGGTAACCAGCCACGACTGCATTCTCAGCTCGACTCAGTTCATTAATTTTAATAAATGTAAATTATTGATGTTCCAACTTCCAAGTGTGCTAATAAGACTGCCTCATGTAATGCATATGGAGGACCATGGAAAGAATCATGAACTGGGAATCCAAAGACCAAAGATTTTGGATCCTGACTTTGCCCTTTCCTGGCAGTTTGACTTTGAGTAAGTCACTTCCCCCTCCCCCAAGCTTCAGTTAGTACATCTGCAAATGTGGTGTAATCATACTTGTACTGTCTGCTTCACCGAGGTTGCTGCTAATCACAAGGCACTAGGAAAATGTTGAGTATTATTATTATTACGACTAACAGGGTCACAAGAGTGAAGAACATAAGACAATGTCTGATGGAAAAGGGTGGCAGAGGATCCTAAGAGCCCCAGGAGTTCAGAAAAGAGGAAATGAGCTGGAGATAGTCAGGGGAGATTTCCTGGAGGAGGGGGAGAGGTGGGATCCTCTGCAGCCCTTCTTCCTCCTCTCTAGAGCTTGATTTGTTTGGGTAAGTCTGGAGTCTTTAAAGCTTTGAACCTGTCTTTTGCCTCTTTCCTCCAAAGCCTTTCTCTTTTCATGCTGTTCTTTCTCTCTATCCACTTCCCTGTCTCTCTTCCCCCACTCCTAGCTTCTCCCTCACTCTATTCTTTTTCTTCTTCCTCTCTCTGTCTCTCTCTCTCTTTTTCTGTTACTCTGTCTGTCTGACGATGTGTGTGTCCCTTTCTTTCTCCCTCACCCTCCTCTTCCCCTCTCCTTTTATCTCTCTCCATTCCACTTTCTTTACCTCCTTTTCTTTTTCTGTGCCTTCTCTTTGTCTGTTCTCTCCCTCTCTTCCTCCCCCTTTTTGCCTCCATTTATCCCTTTTTCTTTATGCCCTTTTTCTTCCTCTCTGTCACTTTTCTACTGTATCTTTCTTTGCTTCTTCCTTTTATCCCTCTTCTCTTTCTTTGTCCGCCTTCCTCTCATACCCATTCTGTCTCTGCCCCAACCCCTTCTGTCTGTTTCTCTCTTTGCTGTCACTATCCCTTCTGTTTGTTATGTTCTCTTTGTCTCTTTTCTCTCTCTCTCTTTCCCCTCTCTCATCTCTCTCCCTTTTTTTATTTCTCTCTTACTCTCTCTGCCCCTCCCCCTTTCCCCTCTCCCTCCCTCCCTCTTCCTCTCTCTCTCTCTTTCTCTCTTTCTACCCCCCTTTTCTTCCCCCCTTCCCCTCTCCATCTCTGTTTCCCTCTTCCATTCCCTCTCCCTCCCTCTTTCTCGTCTCTCTTCTTTCTCTCCTTCTGTATTTCTCTCTTTCCCTCCCTCCCCCTGTCTCTTCTCTCTCCTTCTCTCCCTCCAATCCTTTCTCAGATCTCTATTAACATCTCAGTCTTGACCCTAATTTACAAAGTAAGGAAGCTTCCAAGGTAAGGGCGCCCATTAGCATCTCAAAAGACATCTTTCTTGCCACCCCTTTGAGGAATATGTATATTGTACAGCTTCAAAGAGAAAGTGGAAACAAATTCTATGATTTTCAAGAGAAAATGTTCACATTCTAAGGAGACAGAAAAAGAGTCCTGCAGGAGGCAGGCTTTTCCTAACCCCTTAAAAAAGCACCAATCCTGACATCTGCTCCCACTTTTTCTTCCTTAACTCCCTCTTGAAGGGGCAGGTGGACTAGGGAGCAGACTGCAGTTCAAGGGGCTTCAGTTTCTTTCATCTGCTAAGAGCTCTCCCCTCTTTCTGAATATTATTGGTTCAAGGGTCCCTTCACTGCAGCAGTGTAAGGGGAGGAAACAAATAAATATCTCCCAAGGCTCCCTAATCCTGAGATGGGAACAGCTGTCATGGTGATTAGGAAGACAGGAAATCTGGGGAAAGGTTCCCCTCCTTTCACTGGGCATGGCAGAAAAGGAGAGAGACTGTGGTGATGGTGAGAAGCCGGAGACTTCAGTGGCTCATGGCCTCATAGGTTTAGAACTGGAAGGGACATTGGAGACTTCTTGACTCTCTGACAAAAGGGGCCTGAGGACTCCACTCAAGTCTTTTTATCAGGGAGTGAATGAAATGGCCGGAGACCACTGCGAGATGCCTCCAAAGAAGAAACTCATTCATGAACTGTGTTTCTTCTTAGCCTCCCATTGCCGGAGCTTACGCTACATTTATTTAAGCAGTCTGTGCCTTGTTCAGAGTGAGTTGAATTGTGCTCTGGTCCAATTCAAATGAAACGCTTTTGTGCAATGTTAACATTCTTTTATGCGTAATATTCTACTGGCTAGTGAGGTCTGCTTTAAATAAGCCATTAGCCCTGGTTACAGAAGGCTAAACAGAACATAATACTAGAACTTCCTAGCTTCACTGAGCACGTGAGCACAAAGCCAGCCTGGAACCCCTGTACTCGGCAGGAACCTTGATGGCTTAGGAACCAGAAGATCTGGATTCCAGATGTGATTCTCTTCTTCACTAGCTGGGTGACCATGGGCCAGTGTTCCTCTCTCTGATCCCGTTCCCTATCTGTAAAATGGGGATGTTAGCACTTGTGCTGCCAACCTCCTAGGGATGGAGAATAAATAGTAACATACTATAGAAATGACAGCCTGCGAACTCTTATAGCAAGTCTCACTCACAGCAAGCGTAGGGTCGAGTCACCATCAAGGGCAAAAAGCACTGGAGAAGGGAGGTGACAAATTCCAAAGACAAACTTCAGCTACAGTTTATTTCCCCAAGGCCAAACCCTGGAGAGCCTGTGCACTCTGCAAGAAACCTGATGTTTTCAGCTCAACCAACCAGCCTGGAGAGGTGACCTCCCCTTCCTTCAAGCACTCGCACCCATTTGTATCAGGCTAATGCTTTCCCTGGCCTGGGCTGCCTTTGTCCTGAGTCAAGCCCTTCCCCATCAGCTGGCATGATTTCAGAGGCAAAAATCATTACTGTGGGAAGTGCTGAATCCTACCCCAGGGGCTGGCAAAGCACTAGGTGTGGTGCTTAATTCTCCGGCAATTGCATGGGTTTATTATTTCTATTTGGTTTTTTATTATTATTGCTGCTGATGGTTTGAAAACGCGTTTTAATTAAAGCCATGTTTCCAAGCGGGCACCTGAGGGTTGTGCTGACAGACAACACAAGCAGAGATGGGAATGAAGAAACAAGCTAGGGACAGACAACGTTCCTGGGGGAGTGGAAGGGTGGGCCAGCTGGGAGCACCCCTGGCTAAAGTCTCCTGGGATAGAGGTTACAGTCCCCAGTCTCCTAATACCCAAGAGCTGTATAGCCTCTGGGGAGCCAAGCTGGGCAGCCAGCATTTTTTTCCTCTTACTTTCCAGCCTCCAGACCATTGCCTATCTTTTATTTCATCAGCCTAGACTCTTCTCCAAGCCTAGCTCAAATCCCACCTTTTTCCAGAAGTCTGGTTGGATGGTCCCACCAGAGAGCTTCTGCTTTCCTGAGTCACTACAGTTCGAATCTAGAAGCTTCACTTGATTTCCTTTTTCTTTCAGGGGAGCAGAGAAAGGACAAAGATGGGGGGAGGTTTGACCTGGGATTTTATCAGTGTAAGGGAGCTCCCCAAAAGAGACCTTCCTCTGCTAAAGCAGATGGGCAAGTATTATATAACAGTTTGGGAGTTTCCTGGGGCACTGAGAAGTCAATTGATTTACTAGAGTTCACACAGTCTATGTGGGTCAGAGGAAGATTTGAACTCAAGTGTGTCTAACTCTGAGTCTCCTTCCACTATACCACACTCTTTCTCATTTGGTACTTACTAGGTACATATTTATGTAACTAAGTGACTTTTCTCCATGTTTGCGGCCTGTCTCTTGGGCTTACGCAGAGAGATTCCCTGTTTCTACAGGTCTTGTTTTACCAGTGGGTTTAGGGAAAAGGACTTACCATCCCCTTCCTCATCAATAAACTTTTCCTAAACACTTCAGAGAGACAATGCAACATAGTTTGCTAAATCTAACTTTAGATACTTACTAGCCGTGTGACCCTGGACAAATCATTTAACTTCTTTAAATGCTCAATTTCCTCATTTTTAAAGTAAGAATAACAATAACATCTACTTCCCAGCTTTGTGGTAAGGATCAAATGAGACATTTGAGAAGTACTTTAGAAAAAATTAAATTTCATTAAATTTTAAAAAGAAGAAAAGTGCTTTGAAAACCTTAAAGTACTTTATAAACACTACTTGCTGTTCTTATTATTAATAGACATGAAGAGTGAGAACATTTCAAGCCCCATCCCTGACATACACTGCGTAAGGCTGAACATGGGGGCAGTAATACTTGCACTACCACCCTCATAAGTTTGTTTTGAGGAAAGTGCTTTGCTAATCTTGAAGCATTATCCCAAGCTGATTTAATGGTATTCCTGTGTGCCCAGGGCATTGTAAACATGTGATTTCTGGCAGTTGAACAAAATAGTCCTGGTGTGTTCTGGGGCTCTATTTAGAGGCTACTCCACTTTGTTCAGATAATAATAAGCAGGAACTAGAGTGCTCGCAATCTTACTTGCTCCTCATGACAGCCCGGGAGGTAGGTGCTGTCATTAACCAGAAGAGTAAACTGAAACACAGCAAGGTTAAGTGACTTGCCCAGGATGATGGATGCTATCAGTGCCTTGGTTATACTCAGTCTCAGTATACTCAGTATTTGAATTCACATCTTCCTAACTCCAAATCAAGGACTCTATCCATTGTGCCAGCTAGCTGGGTAGGAAGAAATTCCCAACATCAGGTTTCCCCAAGAAAAACAGGCTGCTTCAAGAGGTAGTGAGATCCCCATCCGAGCAGAAACCAGAATGCAGCAAATTCCCAACCCTACCTGATGAATAACCCTTAGTTATAAGGGATGCATCCTTACACAGAAAGGAAGGAAGGGCAAAAGGGAAGGCAAGGCAAAGGAAGAGAAGGGAAGAGAAAGGAAGGGAAAGGAAAGGAAAGGAAAGGAAAGGAAAGGAAAGGAAAGGAAAGGAAAGGAAAGGAAAGGAAAGGAAAGGAAAGGAAAGGAAAGGAAAGGAGAAGGGAGAGGAAGGGAGGAGAGGGAAAGAAGGAAGGGAAAAGGGAAGGAAAGGAAAGGAGAAGGGAGAGGAAGGGAGGAGAGGGAAAGAAGGAAGGGAAAAGGGAAGGAAATGAAAGGGAAAAGAAGGCAAGGCAAGGAAAGGGAAGAGAAGGGAAACTCATCAACCTCAGAAGTGGGTTTGGAATCCAGTTCACTGACACCAGAGTCAGCCCTCTTCTGGTGGCAGAACCAGCAGGAGCCCACCAGAATGACTGCCATTGAATCATCCATCTTCAGGTGCTGACATAGCTCCAGTCCCAGGGTAGAAATACTTAATGGCCTGGGAGGGAATGTGCACCTCCCTTGTTTTTCTCTCCATCTCAGCCTTTCGAAGGCTTCTGACCGAGGGTTGCTAAAAGCTGGGGAGAATCAGATGTCTCCTAAATATGGCCCCAATGGTTGGGAGGCGGGGATGATTCTGACTCAGATCCTGCTCGCTACAGTGATATGGCCTCTTTTCGCCGAGTCTGTCTCTCTCATCTCTCCAGCAGAGACAAAGCTCTCTGACTCACTTGCCTCCTGGGGGCTGGGACTGAAGTGGGTCACAGCAATTCCTGGCTCTGATATCTCAATCTCCACCCTCTCCCATTAGGGTCTTTAAAATAATAATAGCTCTGATTTCTACAGCTCTTTAAGGTTCACAAAACATTTTGCTCCCACCTATCCACAAGGGAAGAAATACAAGTAGTATCATCCCCATTTAACAGATGGATAAACTGATGCTCTGAGAGGTCACAATCTAGGAAACACCCTTGACAGAGCTGGGCCCCTCAAGACTCCAAAGTCTTTCCACTATACTTTTTTTTTAAAAAATCACTTTATTGCTTCTTTATTTCATCCTCCCTACTCAAGATGGCTGCCAGTTCTGGCTTTGGCCAGAGATCATGGGATAGGGATTTCTACATCCCTCATCCATCTCAGTAAAGAGCCCTTTGCTCCCTCTCATTAAATTCAATTTATTAGTTGCCTCTTGTGCAACAGGTACGGCGTTGGATGCTAGGAATATAAAAATAAAACCAACATAGGCTCTGCTCTGAAGAAACTTTATTCTACTGGGAGATGGGGAGAAGGGGTGGCAGGAAAACAACATAGACAGAAATACGTAAAAGCAGATAAACACAAAATTAACACAAGGTCATTTTCAGAGTGTCAGAAGGCACTAACAACTGGAGGAATCAGGAAGGCCTTTTGGGAGGGTGGCTTGAAGGGAATGCGAGATCCCAAGATCCCAAGAGATCCTCCTACTGAGGAGGAAGTGTATTCCTGGTGTCCGAGATAGTCTGTGCAAAGTACAGAGACAGGAATGACCAGGGAACAGCAATTTAGCCAGTTTGACTGGAAATATAGAACTTCCTAATCCATTCTCTTCCCCTAAGCACCTCCATTCTTTCTCCAGCTACCTACACAAGACTGGGTTTGGACCCAGTTCATAATAGAATAATATTGCAAGTAAAAATGTCAGCCAAGGTAATTTTCTCCACCACTCTTTCCAACCTTCTGCAGCACTCTGTAGAGAGGAGAGTTCTGTTTTTGGAATCAGGAGATTTAATCCCAGCTCTGTCACTTACTTGCTAAATGACCCTTCCTTGTTTGTAAAATGGGAATAATAAAACTGATGCTTCTCCTTTCTGCAAGAGGCCTTTCCCCTGCCCCCCAGGTGGTAAGACTTGCCTGCCCTCTGAGATTACCTTCCATGTTTTCTGGGTGTAACTTGTATGGACATGGTGGTTCAATGTTGTCTCCCCCTTTAGAATTTCAGCCCATTGAGAGCTTGGAGTGTTTTTGCTTTTCTTCATTTCTCCAGCATTTAGAACAGTGTCTGGCACACACTATGAATGTGTGTTGACTGCCTGTGGATCAGGGAAGGCTTCCTGGAAGGGATGGGATTGGAGCTTGACGTTAAAAGCTGGACAGGATTCGGATTAATGGCGATGGGAGCAAAGTGGAGAGGAAAGGCTGTTGGGTAATGGTGGAAAGGAGAGCTGGGGCTGGGAAAGCACCCAATGTCTGTGGAGATGCTGAGTTGTGGAGAAAAGTAATGGAGAAAGGGATGAAAAAGTAAGGTAGCATGAGACTGTGGAGGGCTCTGAAAGTGGAAGTCTGCAGACTCCATTCTGTGGATAAAGGGAAGACAGTGAGAATATCTGAGCTCCTTGGGGAAGCATGTGCTTACAATCGTGCGTGGGAAAGGTTGAATGAGTCCTGTAGCAGAATGGAAGAAGGGAACTAAGCCCCTGGAACCCAATCCAGGCAGCTCTCTTCCTCATTCATAGTAGCCAACGCCTGCCTTTAGTGCTTCTGCATTCCTTCCTCGACCGTCCCAAACACAAATCTCTATTCACCCGACCTGTGGTCCGTCCCTGCCCTCAGTCATCCAGCAGAGGCTAAGTGCACCTATCGACTAAGATGCTCTCTGTAGTAGCCATCAACAGCCCTGTTTGGTGCCGTCTAAGCTTAGATGTTAATAGCTAATAGTAGCTTAGTGGGTAGACCCCGCCATAGAAGATAGAGGAGGTCAGACTTCTTAACCTGTTTTGGCTAAGGACCCCTTTAAACACTTAAAAATTATTGAGGACCCCAAAGAGCTTTTGTTTAAGTGGGTTCTATTTATTGATATTGTACTGTATTCAAAATTAAAACATCCCAGTGTTATTCTAAGAATAATTTGACTTTGTGGACCTCCTGAAATATATATTGTGAGAACCATTAGTATAGACCTATAGTTTCATTGATTTAGGAAAGTCTAGTGAGGAAACTCTCTAATCAAACTTGTCTTAGAGAACTCATTTGCCCAGGGTCACATGGTGTCCAAAGTGGGCCTTGAGTTTGGATCTTCCAAACACAAAGACCAACTCTTTATCCACTCCAGTGCGTGGCCTCCCAACATACCATGATGGCTTGATGTTCTTGTCTGTAAAATGGGAATGATAGGATCTTTTTTCTGTTACCTTTGTGGATTTTTTTATTTGGAGGTAATTGGGGTTGAATGATTTGCCCAAAGTCACGTAAGTGACAGAGGGCAGATTTAAACTTGGGTCCTCCTGACGCCAAGGCTAGTGCATTGATTACTTTATCCCCTAACTGATTGTGAAGACTAAAGGTGACCATGGATCAGCTATTCCAGCAAAGGCAGTTGGAGAGTGAGGAATGAATGAATGGGGAGATAAAACATTTGTTAACCACCTACTATGTGCAAAGTACTGTGTTAGGCCTGGGGATACGAAGAAAAAAGCAAGAAAGGTCCTGCTTTCAGGGAGCTCACCTTCTAATGGGAGAGGCAACATATACGGAAGCAGCAAGTCAGATGGAAAGGTCCCAGGGTTCTTAGGAGGCCATGGTTGTTATTGTTCTCAGAGAAGACAATGTGATGTCCTGACTTTCTTGTGGGTCGGACTTGAGTGAGACAGAGCTGCCCGGAGTCACCAGCCTCATTCTCTCCTCCAGGGCCACCAGAGACCAGTAGGAGAACAAAGGTCCAGCTGTCTCTGTTCCCAGGAGGATGATTGAAGGTCCTGGCCTGGAAGCTCGTTAAGCTCAGGGCTCTGGGTGGTCTCCATCACTGCCCAAGGAAAGTGGTGCTCAGGGTGATGGTGGTACTTACCCCACACATGCTTTCTCCAGCCTCTCCCTCAGCATCTTCAGCCAGCCTGGCTTTCCTGCCCTGTTTGTGGCAATTGGGATGTTTTATATATATATATATATAATATTTATTTTTTATTATTATCATTACATAATAAATAAAAGCTAATGAGGATAACTGGCCCCTCCATAGGAGCCGCTCCCCTGGACGGTGTGAGAGGACCGATTCGGGAGCAGGATGGTGGCTTGGGGAGGGGAGATGCTGCGTTCCGGTCCCTCGTGTTCGGCTGCCTGTGGGCCGTTGATGCTGGCAGTGATGAGCGTTTGTCCTTTCACAGTCATTTGTCCTCTCAGTGGCTATGGGATCTGGGCAGCTCTGGTGATTTGAGAGGCCCTGCTTATTGCCAAGGCTCTTGAGTTGAAGTACGAGGACCTCTCCTCCCGTCTCTCCCCCAGGGGCCGTGTTGTTTCAGCTAATCTGGCTTGCCTGCCCACGTGTGGCAGTCAGTCCAGGGAAGCCTTGGTTCGAGTCTCACCTCTGGCCTGATACTGACTTGGTGACCCTGGAAAAATCATTTGCTCTCTCCGAGCCGAGCTGTGGATGGCTGAGGAGGTTCTGATGACACGCGCAGGATTTTTCTGACCAGGAGATACCTAAGCCAGTTAAATCATACATTTTATCTCCGGGTTTTTTGTTTGTTTCTCACCACTTGCTTTCCCTGCTCCTCAGGGATGTGAAAGGGCTTTAGAAATTAGGAGACAGAGTGACCTACACAGAGAAAAGGAGTGGGGATAGAGGGAAGGCACTGAGAGAGAGAGAGAGAGACTAAGAGACGAGCCGAGGTAGAAAAAGTCAGAAGGAGAAGTTATGGGAGAGGCAGAAACAGAGAAGGAGAGAAGGGGGCAGAGACCTCCAGGCAGGAAGAATGAAGGCAAGTTAAAATGAAAAGGTAGGGGAAAGTCTGGATGGTCCAGAAGTATGCAATTACTATATTCATAAGCCTTCTCAGTCCCTCATGAATATGCTAATTATCCATCTTTATGTAGGGTAAGCCAGGCTGTATCTAACTCTATTGGGGTCATTGAGGGGAGTAGGGGGGAGTCCTGTGTTTCAGCAGGAAACCTACTATGTGCAAACCTACTGTGTTAAGCCCTGGGGACACAAATCAAAAAGCAAGAAAGGTCCTGCTTTCCAGGAGCTCACCTTCTAACGGGAGGGACAACAGAAGGGTAAGGCTCTGACCCCCCTTCTTCCCCATCACAGCAGGTAGCACCGGGCTTTTCCCTCCCAGTGTCGCTGGTTCCCGCCCTGATTGCCCATGAGCTTTTGGGCTTCGGCTCCTCTCAGTCGGCCTCTTAGTGGGTCCTGCCCAGGGCCAGATCCCCAGGAAGGCAGGCCCGGTCCTCCCTAGGATAGAGAGCCAGCCCAGTGAGATCCGCATTAGAAGGTTAGAGTGGGGAGGGAGCTCTGCAACGCTGGAGCCCAGGCCCTTACTGTCAGGCGGAGAAAGGGAGGGCCCCCAGACAGACAGAGAGGAAGGGAGGGAGACAGAGAGACAGACAGACAGAGAGGAAGGGAGGGAGACAGAGAGACAGACAGACAGAGAGGAAGGGAGGGAGACAGAGAGACAGACAGACAGAGAGGAAGGGAGGGAGACAGAGAGACAGACAGACAGAAAGGAAGGGAGGGATACAGAGAGACAGACAGACAGAGAGGAAGGGAGGGAGACAGAGAGACAGACAGACAGAGAGGAAGGGAGGGAGACAGAGAGACAGACAGACAGAGAGGAAGGGAGGGAGACAGAGAGACAGACAGACAGAGAGGAAGGGAGGGAGACAGAGAGACAGACAGACAGAGAGGAAGGGAGGGAGACAGAGAGACACCGAAAAAGGAGGAGGTTTGCCCAATGAGAAACAAGTCACTGATTGAGCCCACACTAGGATTCCGGTCTCCAGGACTCTGCCTGGGAGTTAAGACACAAGGCCTAATTTTAGGGTGTGTTGTGTTTTTTTTTTTTTTCTGAGGCCATTGGGGTTAAGTGACTTGCCCAGGGTCACAGCCAGGAAGTGTTAAGTGTCTGAGGCCAGATTTGAACTCAGGTCTCCTGACTACAGGGCTGATGCTGTATCCACTGCACCACCTAGCTGCTCCCCTTAATTTTCACAGTGCTTGTATGTGGTAAACATTTTTGAAAGGTTTGTTGAATTCCTGGAAATCCCACTGTTATGTGGGGCCCTCTTGGGGTCTCATGTGCCCTCCTGGTGCAGTGGACAGAATGCTAGAGTTGGTGTGGAAGACTTGGTTCAAACGCACCTCTGACACTAGCCTTTTGTTAAATACTTATAAAGTCCTTATTAAGAATTCACTACGTCTCAGAAACTGTGCTAGGGCTACATTAAAAAGGCAAAAACCAGGTCCCTGACTAGGGACAAGGTGCTTCTCTGGGCCTCCATTTCTCCATCTGCAAAATGGGGACAATAACACCTACCTTACAGGATTGTTGTGAAGCTTGAACTCATATTTAAAGTGCTTTGCAAAATCTGAAGCATTACATAAACATCAGCTGTTAGAGACAAATTCCTGTTAGCCGGGTAATATTGTGTCATAATACTGGTCCCCAATCCTGGGCCTTAGGACCTTATTTTTATGTCCATGAGCTCATCAATGTGTGTAGTCCTTCCACCAGAACCCCATCCCCCACTGCTTGCCTTCTCATCCTGTGATTCTTATCTAAATCTTCTGTAAATCCTCCATAGAATTTATTTTCCTTAACCCAGATTTTCTTTTTTAGCAATTTGAAGACCCAAATCCCCTTTGTATCTGAGCTAAGTTGCCCCCAAATTGGACTCCCGAGCCCTGGGCTAACAGTCAGGGGACCCAGCTCACCTGTGACCGTGGAACAGCCCGGACCCCTTGCTGGCCCACCAGTTCCTCCGTTGTAAGCTGAGGAGGTTGGACGCGCTGGCTTTTCAGTGTTTGTCCTGTGATTCTGAAGTTCTGAGACCCTCAGGCCTCAGGATTAGGAGTTGGGGCCTCATTCTTTGTCCCCCCTATGATGCCCCTGGCTTTGCTTTTTCCTCCCACTCTTCCCTGGGATTCTGAGGCCCCAATGATCTGGGGTTGGGTTTGGAGCTAGGATTTCCATGACTTTGTGGCTTGGGGGACCTGGGAGCTCTGTGCTCGTGGGCTACAGGGGTCCCAGGCCATGCTTGGGGTTCAGCAAGAACCCCTCTCCCACCAATCCTGTGACTCACCTCCTGCCTGCCCAGACCTTCCTAAAGGAGGCTGGTGGGTGGATCCTGCTGATTCACCGGCCCCTCACTCGGATGGGGGAGCAGAGAGGCAGGAAATGGGAACCAAATGATCCGTTTCCCAGAGAGGCCTTCAGCAAGGACCCGGTGACCTTGGAAGCTGGAAGGACCTTTTGGAAACTCTCAGTCTTAGGTTCTCACCTGCAAAGTAAAGGGGCTCTGTGGTCCTTCAGACTGCTCCTTCACTTTCTTCGGTTGTAAAATAAAATAGGCCCTTTTGTAGCCCTAAAAGTGTGAATTAGGATCAAAGCAAGACTTAAAACATATACATATATGTATGTGTGTGTGTGTGTGTGTGCTATTATTAATCACACAATCACTAAGGGTCAAAGCTGGGATTTGAACCCTTCCGTCCCCAGATCTAGGACTCATTCCATTGTACCATGGTGGTGCAGTGGATAGAGTGCAGAGCCTAGAGTCAGGAGGACCTGAGTTCAAATCCAACCTCAGGCCCTTGCTGACTGTGTGTCTCTGGGCAAGTCACTTAACCTGTCTGCCTCAGTTTCTCCCATTGTAAAATGAGGATTAATAATAACACCTATCTCTCAGGGTTATTATGAAGATCAGGTGAGATACTATTTATGAAGTTCAGGATCTGGCAAATGGTAGATACTTAACAAATATTCATTCCCTTCCCTACCATATTGTCTCTGAGGTTGGGAGATTGGCTGCTATTGACTAAACATGAGACCTTGTGCAAATATTTCCTTCTCTGGGCTTCAGTTTCTTCATTTGTAAAATAAAATGGCCCCTTACAGCTCTAAAAGTGTCAATGAGGATCAAAGTAAGACTTAAAATTTATACATATGTACATATATATACACACATAAATACATATATACACTATACATACACATATACATATATATGTGCATATGTGTGTCTATATATAACATCGCCAACTTGAAGCAATATGTAAATGACAGTTATTATTTTCATCACAATTATAATTATAAATCTGTGACTCACTGAAATAGTACAGAGACAAGGGACACTGACAAGAGTCTGGTTTGAACCAATTTTTCATCAGAACAGTACCTAGTTTTCATTACTTTTTTTTCCTTCTCAGGTCTGAAACAGGAAACAGCTTTATGTATAGTAGAAAGAGGCTTAATACATGGCTTCAAATCCCATCCTTCCTTTTTGTTTTAAGAAATTGAGCAAGTCCCCCTTCCAATCTCTGAGCTTCAGTCTGGCCATCTCTTAAATGGAACTACAAATACAAAACAGAATTATTAAACACCTAACGTTATAAGGGAAGGTCACAGAAATGTGAACTATTAGGTCATTAAACCAAATCCAAGGACAAAGCTCAAATCTGCTTTAAAGTTGTTTTTAGTAATGCTCCAAGGCGGAGACCCTCTATTCATAGTGATGAGTTGAGTTGCAAATGTACTCCAGGTTGGTCCTAATAGTGGCCCAGACTTGAAATAAAAGCAAAGATTCTGGGAGAGGGGAGGGAGATCACCTCCCGTGGGTTCAATTATCTTCTCCAAAAAGAAGAATCCTAGATATATAAATCTAGCTCCAAACTCTCTTCTGAATTCTAGATCCATATCATCCATTGGATGTCCCACTGTCATCTCAGATTCGATATATACAAAATGGAATTTATCATATGTACCCCCAAACCCACCTTTCCTCCTCCTGCCCTACATCTGTTAAAAGCATCACCATCCTTCCAGTTGTTCAGGTACACAGTGTTGTGGTCGTCCTTTAATATTTTCTCTCCCTGTCCTTTCTTGTTAGAAAATCCAATTATCTCCCTAGTCTTATTGATTCTTCTTCAAAACATCTTTCACATCCATCTCCTTCTCTCTGATCGCATGGCAATTAATCCAGTTCAGGCCCTCAATAACTCTCACCTGGATTATTGAAACAACCTCTAATTGATTCCCTTACTTCCAGTCTCTCCCCTCTTCAATCTATTCTGCATCTTGCTGCAAAGTTACTATTTCTAAAGTACGAATCTGATCATGTCATTCTCCTACTCACAAGTCTTCATTGGTTCCCTACTGGCTCTAGGATAAAACGCCTAACATCCAGAGTCACATCTCCACCTGCCCAGCAGACAAACTAGATCTCCCACGAACATCTTAAATTCAACACGTCCAAAACTCAATTCATT